>NC_072429.2:11270000-11895000 GCF_028878055.3 Symphalangus syndactylus
ACGTTACTGGTTTCTCTTGGCATCTGAGCAAGTCATGCTTTCTGAGCCTCAGTTATCCTGATCCATTAAATAGGAGGAGCAAAACCTCTGCATTAACTTTTTCATTGGGGGTGTTGCCCCCCAAAGCAAATTGATATGTAGTCTAACTTCAGTGACTTTCTGAACTCTCCACTCTCTGGGGGCTCCATCACGACTTATCTCCAGGCCTGCACCAGCAGCATTTCAGCCACTCTTTCCCCCAGAGCCAGCCCACAGTTGAGGGCCTGGAATGCAAAAAAGCTCAGGCTTTGTTTCAGGCAGGGGAGGGCTGCCATTTCAGATAGGAATTGCAGCTACCTGTGTGAGCATAGCCCTATGCCCTTGCCTCTCAGCCTGTTTGCCCATTTGTGAAATGGAAATAAATATGCAGGTTCTTGGGAGGGTAAAAATGAAGTTAATGCCTATAAGAGCTCTGAGCACTGAGACGCGCTCACTGATTCTTTGCAAGATCTCTATTTTGAAGGGGTGAATCACAATGTTTGTTGCATTAGTAATAATGGATTTGCTATATACTTGACTTGTTGCATGTTTGCTTAAAGCAAAGGGAAATGACTTTCAGAGTATAGGTGGTTTGGGATTTTCCCAGACACTATTGTCTTTTGCTGTGGTTATCTGGTATTCCAAAAGCAAGTGGCTTTTTATATCTGCATGGTTAAGAAAATTGCTGTAAGTTACCACTAGATACTGATTGAATACATCTATCCACAACATTTTCTTCTTAAAATGTCTTTATCTTGTAGAATTTGTTTCAGGAGTAATAAATGAGTTGATGGCCTGCCGGCTGTTAAATTTAGGACTTACTGCTTTGCACGATCTGGTTACTTCAGTCATGAGAAGGATTGAGCCCTCTGGGCTATGAAATTGTAGTACTATATAGATAAGATGCATCTCTATGGATATGTTTGAGACTTCCTGGATATAAACGATGACAAATCAACCTGTTTATTTTATGGAGGATTGAGAGGATGGCGAGCATTCTAGCACAGACAAAACCTCTAAGATTTTGTTACCAGGCCAATCTATGTTGCCTTCTGTCACGTTAAGTAACTTCCGTGTGATGCACAGAATTTAAAAAGCAGCATTTGGACTTTAGTCTGTTACATCATTCAAGATTTGGGAGTTGTAATTTAAATAGTATTAGAAGCTCAAGAATAATCTCTGATTTAAAAGGGTTTAACTTTCTAATCACTATGAGAAAATATACAAAGCCAGTTGGAATTTTTCTCATGTTCATAGAATACAGCCTCTACCAGCTTTCAAAATGGGTAAATGTTTTCAGCCATTGAAAAGGATCTGCTGTGAGCTGCATACTCGGAAGTGATACTTCTAATGCTTCCACTGGCAGAAATGCTAGCAAAATGGCAGTGGTGGTGGGACCTAGGAAGGCTGAATTGTAGGGCAAGATGTTTCATTTCATTAAAAAATAAAAAATGGACAGGCTGCTTTACATCCCTTGAAAATAAGGTGGGGGGTTGGTCTCTACAATAAGGGGGTTAGATAAGATGCTTTCTAAGATATTTTCAGGCTTAGAAATAGAAGACACATGGCTAACCAGCGAAACCCCGTCTCTACTAAAAATACAAAAAATTGGCTGGGTGTGGTGGTTCATGCCTGTAGTCCCATCTACTCAGGAGGCTGAGGCAGGAGAATCGTTTGAACCTGGGAAGCGGAGGTTGCAGTTAGCTGAGATTGGCCACTGCACTCCAACCTGGGTGACAGAGCAAGCCTCCGTCTCAAAAAAAAAAAAAAGAAAAGAAAAGAAGTAGGAGATATAAAATCCATTATAGGCAAAATATGACTCTGATAGTTCCCCCTGATGCGTTTCTCAAGTGCCCATTCTCTTTGCTTTCAGAAAACTAACAGGGGGATATTTATAAAATGCAAATTTGATGGCTATGCCATTGCTTAACATTCTTCGATGGCTCCTAATTACTTTTAGTAAAAAAATAAAGTTCATTCAGAGCCTTTGATGATCCTGCCTCTGGTGGCCTCTGCAGCCTCATCTATTGCTACGACCCCAGCGGCACCACCCTGCAGGCATTGTGAGCTTCGTCCAGTTTGTGGAGTCCTTTCTTGTTTTTAGGCCTCTGTGCTTGCCGTTCCCTGACCTGGGGCACCCTTCCCTGTTGCCTCTGTCTGTCCACTCTGATTCAGTCAGGCATCAACGTCAGAGTTTTTCCTTGGCGCCTTCTTCCCACCTCTACTCTCTAATTTCTTCCCAAGGGCTTACCACATTGTCATGAAGTCATCTTACTTTCTTATCATTTTCCCTAAATTATGTGCATATGAGAGCAAACGCTATTTTATTTTTTCCCTCCTCTCTTTGTGTATTACTAAGCCTCTGACACACTGCCTGGCTTATAGGAGTTGCTTATTAAATCTTTGTTAAATGAATAAAAGAATGAACAAGTCAAAATAAGGAATGCTGGAGTCACAGTTTCAGTAAAGTTTATTTCTGGGGGCTTGATGTATTTGTTAAGTATTTGTTAAGTCTGCGAGGCTTTCTCTAAAGTTTGGGTACAACTTCCACGTGATTTCTGAGGCTTGCAGTTCCCTAGAGTGACATGGTTGTATAGAGGTAATTGCATATATATAAATCTATGCATATGTACTTAGAGACATATACATACATATACATGTACATATATGCATACACATACATATGTGTGTATATGTATGTATATGATTCAATACAATTTGAAGTTAGTAACCTTTTAGGAGCACTTTTTATGATTCAGACCCTGTGTTGGGTGCTAGGGACACAGAAATGGATTAGACACTATTCTAGTCTTAGAGGAGAAAGACATATATGCAAATAAACCATCACCAAAAAATGTTTTGAAAGTATGATGTAAGGAGAAGGAGTTTTTTTCCAGGTAATGCCAGTAATTCAATTTTATTGAGCCTTGATAACCACATGCCTTGCATTGTGTCAAGCACTATGCATTCCTTATTTCATTCCATTCTTATACTCATCCTACGAGGTGGGCACAATTATCATCATTGCTATCTTACAGATCATAATTAATATTGAGAGAGGGCATGAAATGTGTTCAGGGTCACATAGCTGGTAAATGATGGGGCCAGCTTTGAATTTAGGCTCTCTGACTTCAAAGCCTATTCTTTTAATCAAGAATCTGTTTACCATGAAATAGTCCTAACCCAACAAGGACTTCCTAAGAGGGTTCCAAATATCTCAAATACTGTGCATTAAAAAATTCTTATTATTATTGACATTTTTCAAGGATATACAAAAAGTAGAATGGTTTTATAAACTGTGAATGAGCTGTGAACATTACCCAGGTGTGAACATTAGCAACGCTGAGGTTGACGGTCTTTGAAAGAGTTAAGTGAGCAATGACAACAGGAAGCTTGTATCTTTGGGTAGAGTGTAAGAAAATGTTTGAGACATTTAAGTTTCAAAAACATGACCTTGTGGAGTTCAAAGATAACGAAATAGGGAGATGGCTTACTCAAGGGCTGAAACATTCCTATGTTTGCAGATCAATTCAATCAGGGTACACTTCATTTCAGCAAACATTTACCTACACTTGCCTGGTGCTTTTGGAGAGGGACATGAGAGGGTAAAGGCAGGATGGGGAAGACGGGAGAGTGTCGCTGGCAGAGCATGGGAGCCGAGCACAGGGCTGGGAAGGAAGTGGCATTGGAGGGGGGCTTGAAGGACGGACAGAGCTTTGACAGGTGGAAAGAGACATGGAATGAGGAGAGCTGGGGTGGGAGCTCCAGTGCCTGAAAACATGGGACTGTGAAGTGGGTGCTAGATGGATTTTCTGGATATAGGACGTGAAGTGGAGATGAATTTAAATGTATTAGGTTTGGTCCAAATGGGGACTTACAGGCTGCCAAATTAGTGGCTTTGGGGTGACCTCTACCCTCTGCAGAAGCCCCTTCTCGGTCATCTGAATAATTAACCAGATGATTTTCCGATAGCCCCAGGGTGTGAGCATGCCCTTCCCTTCTGCACACCCTCTCCAGCTGTGCTCACCTGCCCACTGCTCTCAAAGGCACACTGGTGGCACCTCTCTGTTCTTCCAACTGAGACACCCTTCCTCCTTGTCATCCTCAGCTGTTTGAGACTCATTTCAAGTGTGGGCCTCAGAGCTGGAATCCTTCCCTCCAGACCACAGCCCCTTGCAGGACATCCATCTTGTCCTGTGTGCCGTTTGGTTCCCGTTCCCTCCAGTGAGTGAGACAGCCCTTGGAGGGCTCAGTGTGTCCTTTTCAACACTGTATTCGAGCACCCAGCATGGCCTGGCATGTCATAGCCATCCAAGTTAATATTTTAGTTCATTAGATGAATAAGCAAATTGATAACTTTATGAAAAGCTTAGGGTAGCTGCTTATTATACACAAACCTTAATTTTTCTTGTGGGATTGACTCCGCTGAGTTTATAAGGGCTGCTCTTTTCTGCTAAATTAGGTTTCTCCATCACTGACACAATCACAGGAAAACTCATTGAAATAGTGTTTAAACGGCAAACTAGGGCTCTCTCTCATGGGGATGTGCCTGGATAGCAATCAACCCTTTTACCCAGGAGAGAGAGTAAATGTCAACCAAATGTCACAAATGTGCGCCCAGATTATCCAGCCCCATGCACGCTGTTTTGAGATTGAGTTTTTAGGACAGCTGTATTTAGCATTATAAACATGTTGACTGTAATTAAGATAATGGTCAGCCCCATTTGTAGGATGCTTCTTTAATGCACACTGCTGTTTACTGTTAAATGGTTGAGGAGGGGTGTCGGGGGAGACGGGTGCTCCACACTAATTCTGTTGAAACAGCTGTGGGTTTTTACTTGCTGTAAAACAGTATGTTCCTGACTGGCAAAGGAGGGGATTAAAGAGGATCCAGTCCAGGGGCAATAAGGTGAGGGTTCTAGTTTGTTTAAAAAGACTGGTCATAATACTTTCAAGGCAAGAGCAAATTGGCATGCCATTTTTAGAAAGCTTTCATTGGTACTAATAACATTCTTGCTCCTAGGGCCATGACATTTAGAATGACATTTAGAATGTCACACTTGGATGAGGTTCCATTGAATAGCAGAACTTCTGGGTTAGGGGCAAGAAACAGACACTTTCCTGCTCTATTCATGGCAGTGTAAATGGATACAGACAAGTGGAAGGGGGATTTGGCTAAGACAACCAAACTTTAAAGCATGAACACAATTTGGCTCAGCAATCCCACTTCCATGAATCTCTTTTACATGCCTCCTCACCTATGTGCTCAGAGATGTGTGTGTAAAGGATGCACGCTGCAGCCTTGCTTGTAAAAGTCAACTGAAGACAACCCAAGTGTCCAGCAGGAGGGGAATGAATTACTAAAATGTACATTGTTGCTAGTATGTGGTAGTTTAAAAGAAAAGTAGATCCATAAACATAGTTAAGAAAGAACTTTCAGAGCATATTACTCAGTGAAAAAACAAGTTGTCAAGCAATACAGTTCCTTTTATTTCAAAAAGTGTAAGAAGTATGTATTTCTTAATGTAAATACATAGAAAAAGATGTAGAAAAGTGCCTACACACCTGAATAATGGAAACAAATAATAAATAAATACATGCGGGTGCATAGATAGATCTCCCGTGCAGAAGAATTCCAAATAATTTAGGTAGGTAAGTCCCAGTCCTCAACTGTAAGCTCCGCCCCGTGACTGTGCACCTCTGTGGTATTTCTCAGGAGAAGAGTCAGCTTTGGGGAGAACCAAGGCGGGGAGGCCTTAACGTTCTACTTTGTATATTTCTTGGTTTTTACAAGAATCTTGTGTTTATGTACATTGTAGGTTTAATTAAAATAAAATTATTAGAAAAGCATGCTGGATTGGGTGTTAGGCAGGAAGAGCTCCAGCTGTGGTTGCTTTGCTGGTGGGGTTGGGACGAGGGCGCTGAGACCCCAAAAGAAGGTACAGTCTTGAGCACTGTATGTGTTTCTGAGCTCACCTGTGCATATCTCTGGCTTGATCGTCAGTGCCTGGTTTGGCTGAGGCAGGCTGGGACTGGCGCCTGGCTTGTAGAGGCTCAGCTGACAAGTGCAGATCATAGGGTTAGAGGGCCTGCCCTGCTCCCAACCCTTGCCCTTTCCCCCAGGACATGACTTTCACCACTACGTGGGGGTCTTACAGAAAGGGACCCTTTCATTGAGCTTCCTCAGAGTCCATATTTGGAATAATGCTGATGAAATGCATCTCATTTAGAAAATAATGCACCGTGTGCCCTTCTTACAGGTTAAATCATATTCTCTGTTCAGCTTTTGGGAGATGATGAAACACACGCACAAGAGGCTCCTTGGGGACTCCAGGTTGGGGGTCATTAGTGAGAACAGGTCTGAAGTCCTAGAAGTTGACACAAAGTAGCCCTTCTCAGGGGCCTGCCTTGTTTTAAGACCTTCATAGACCTCAACTACGCTTACTTTTGGTGCCCCAATGCAAATCAGATCAAGCATATTAAAATGCTCCCACCTCCTTCTTAAATATATACATATATATATTTGCTGCAAAAAAAGAAGGATTTTTAGATGTTGTTTGTGAAATTATTCTTAATTTTAATTTTGCAGTCCCTTTGTCATTATTTTGGAGCCAATGCATTTCCCCTCAGGTCAGTTTTGGATATTTTATTAATAGTAAAATCTCAGAGCCCTGGAGACTTCTGGTACCCTGGCTCTGAACAAACCACAGCAAGAATTTTCTCCAAGTTTCGAGAGCAAAGATGTCAGGTGCTGTTGGGCACAGCAGGAATGACCACTGCCATTTTCCCTATCGAATTTTCTCTGTTTTCTGGTTCAATGGCTGTTGCTCAGATGTTTAAGAGTCTCTTCTAAAAAGCAGTCTACATCGTGACATCAACCACTTCTGATTATTTTGAAATTGAAAAACACTCTAGTGTTTGTTCTTAGGTTTAACCTTTTGGGAGGTTTTCAAATTCTATTTTTCTCATCATTGACATAGATATTAAATGTTTTGTGATATTTTTATGTTAAATGTTCCCACAGGCTCCTAATTATAGATGTTTCCAGAGAATAGCAATGAAGGCTTCAAGTTCTAAATCCAAGGTTTGAGGATCAAATCTTTTAGGGCAGTATTGAAGGAGGAATACTCAGAAGGAGGAAGAAATTTAAGTGTGAAGCATCAGACTGTATAACCTGTAAAAGATTAGGAGAATGAGTCAAATGCAGAGGGGCCTCAGAGGTGAGATAATCAGGGAGCATTGCTAATATGTAGTCAATTGTAGACAGGGATTGGTAAATGAGGTTAAGTGATTTCAAACACGAGTTTGTATAGGAGAACGTCTTTGGGGACCTCTTCTTAGAGCATCAGTTCATGAGTGGCCGACTGCTTTGGCCAGACTAAGTCACATGTCATGAGACCTCTGCTCACACTCACTCTGCATTCACAAGAATGAGTGTAAAGAGTCAACAGTCAGCTTGATTTTTCTTGTTTTTCTCCCTGACAGTTATTAAACTACTGATGTGCATTTAATGGAGATTCCAAATTCAACAGAGAAGGTGGGCATGGAGGGAGGGAGAGAGGGCGCAGAGGAGGAGAGGAGAGCTGGCGGAGGAGAGAGCTTGGGGTTTGTCAAGAAATATGGGCTACCAGTTCACATTTTTTAAATGCAAGATTTGGCTAGGTGCGGCGACTCATGCCTGTAATCCCAGCACTTTGGGAGGCTGAGGCAGGCGGGTCACCTGAGGCCAGGAGTTCGAGACCAGCCTGAACCCCATTTCTATGAAAATACAAAAGAAAACAACTAGCCGGGCATTATGGCAGGTGCCTGTAATCCCAGCTACTCAGGAGGCTGAGGCAGGAAAATTGCTTGAACCCAGGAAGTGGAGGTTGCACTGGACTTTAGCCTGGGTGACAGAGTAAGACTCTGTCTCAAAAAATAAAAAATGAAAATAACAAACAAACAAAAAATAAAAGCAAGTTTGTATTATAGGATAGATTTAGATTTACAGAAAAGCTGCAAGGGTAGTATAGAGAGTTCCCATATACACTACACCCAGTTTCCCTTATTGGTAACACCTTACGCTAATATGGTCTCAATTAGTGAACTAATATTGATATATTATTAATTAAAATCCATATCTTGTTTACATTTCTTTAGTTTTCCCCTAAAGTCTTTTTTTCCATTCCAGGATCCCATTCAGGACAGCACATTACATTTAGTCATCATACATTCTCAGGGTCCTCTTGGCTGTGACAGTTTCTCAGATTTTTCTATTTGGATGACTGACAGTTTTGAGGAGTAGCGGTCATTTGTGGATTGTCCCTCAATTGGGATTTGTCTGCTTTTCTCATAATTAGACTGAGGTTATGGGGTTTTGGAAGGAAGATTGCCGAGCCGTTTTTATCACATCATATCAAGGATGTACACTATCAACACGACTTATTACCTTGATCACCTGGCTGAAATAGCGTTTATCAGGTTTCTCCACTGTAAAGTTACCCCCGCTTTCCATAGGATATTTTTTTGAAGACATCATTATGTGCAGTTCGCACTTAGGGGTGGGGTTATCTATGTGAATTATTTGGAATTCTTCTGCATAGGAGAGGTGTCTGTTCTTCCATGGTTGTTTATGTATTCAATTATTTATTTATGTTGGTATGGCTCATGTAACCTACGTTTGCCTTTGAGTAATAATCCAATACCACTTTATTCTGTTGCTCAGATCGTTCTACTTTTGGCCACTGGGAGCTCTGCCATTGGCTCCTGGATCCCTTTAACACACTCCTATCATTGTGGTTTTTTTTTTTTTTTTTTTTTTTTTCTGCACGTCCTTACTTTCCGGCTCTATAAGATGTTCCAGGCTCACTTTGGATACTTCCTGCCCCAGCCCTAGAATCAGTCCTCTCTCCAGGGAGCTCTGGTTCCCTGGTGTTAGAAACCAAGATCTGGGTACTTAGGTGTGCTCGTTGCTACTGGAGTGTCATTACTTCTAGGTCTTCTTAGCTTACAGAGCAAATAAATGTATGCATCTTTAAGCCCATGTGCATACATATAAATATTTTTATGTGTAACCATTTGTGTCTATACTAAGTTAAACTTGAGTTCTTGCTGACGTCTCCAACTTGAATCCATTACCACGAGGTCATTCTAGCCTCTTCCCCTTGCTTGTCTGTAACTCCCATTCAAAGAGTGAGGAATCTGGATCCTACTACCTTCCATCCATTTACTGAATTTTATTTATTATTATTATTATTATTTTGAGATAGTCTTGCTCTGTCACCCAGGCTGGGGTGCAGTGGCGCTATCTCGGCTCACTGCAAGCTCCGCCTCCCAGGTTCATGCCATTCTCCTGCCTCAGCCTCCTCTGTAGCTGGGACTACAGGCGCCCGCCGCCACACCAGACTAATTTTTTTTGTATTTCTTTTTTTGAGACGGAGTCTCACTGTCGCCCAGGCTAGAGTGCAGTGGCGCGATCTCGGCTCACTGCAGGCTCTGCCCCCTGGGGTTTATGCCATTCTCCTGCCTCAGCCTCCCGCATAGCTGGGACTACAGGTGCCCGCCACCTCGCCCGGCTAATTTTTTGTATTTTTAGTAGAGATGGGGTTTCACCGTGTTAGCCAGGATGGTCTCGATCTCCTGACCTCATGATCTGCATGCTTTGGCCTCCCAAAGTGCTGGGATTACAGGCGTGAGCCACTGTGCCCAGCTATTATTATTATTTTCTAATTTCAGCTTTTATTTTAGATACAGGCGGTACATGTGTAGGATTGATACTTGGGTATTTTGGACCCAGGTAGTAAGCATAATACCTAATGGGTAGTTGTTCAACCCATGTCCCTCTCCCTCCCTTCCCTTTCTCGTAGTCTGCAGTGTCAAAGTATACACTGTTGGTGGGAATGTACACTAGTTCAGCCACTGTGAAAAAGCCATTTGGACATTTCTCAAAGAGCTTAAAACAGAGCTACCATTCAACCCAGCAACCCCATTACTGAGTATATGCCCAAAGGAATATAGATTGTTATACAAAAAAGACACATGCACTCATATGTTCATCACTGCACTATTCACAATAGCAAAGACATGGAATCAAACAAGGTGCTCATCAATGGTGGTGGATTGGATTAAAAAAAATGTGGTACATATATACCATGAAATACTATGCAGCCATGAAAAAGAATAAAATCATGTTCTTTGCTGCAACATGGATGGAGTTGGAGGCCATAACCTGCAGCAAACAGATGCAGGAAGAGAACACCAAATACTGCATGTTCTCACTTATAAATGGGAGCTAAACATTAAGCATACATGGACAATTACTGAATTTTAATTGTTCAATTCCATTACACATGTATAGTGGTTTCAGAATTGTTAGATCATATCCCTGTGGAAATCAATTTTATCAGGTGTGTGAGTATAATGTTTATGTGCAGTAACTTAAGGCCTTCAGTCTTACAGACTCCACCATTTCCAAAGCTACTTAATGTCAGTCCTTTTTTCTTCTACCCCCTTCAGTGAGGTTGTTTCACACATTTGTAATACAGTTAGATTATTTTGTCATAGTCTACATTCCATCCTAGGATATGCTGAACTCCCAAATGATTAAAAAAAATCCATACATTAAAGTACACTGTTATGCTGTAAAGTTCTGTGGTATTTGAGAAATACATAATGTTATGTATCCAGCATTATAATATCATGTAGAGTAGTTTCACTGCCCTAAAATGCCTCTTGTGCTTTACCTATTCAACCTTCCTTCTGCCAAGCCGCTGGCAACCACTGATCTGTTTACCCTTTGTGTAGTTTTGCCTTTTCCAGAATGTTGTATACATGAATTCATACAATATGCATTGCCTTTAGACTGCTTCTTTCGCTTAGCAATGTGCATTTAAGATTCATCCATGTCTCTGTGTAGCTTTGTCTTTCTCATTTCTTTTTATTGCTCAATGGTATTCCATTGTATGGATGGACAGTGAATGGTATTCCATTGCATGGATGGACAGTTTATCCATTCGCCTATTAAATAAAGTACGCCTTGGTTGCCTCCAGTTATTGGTGATTATTTAAAAAGCTGCTATCAATATTTGCATGCAGATTTTTGTGTAGATACAACTTTGAAAATCAGTTGGGTAAATATGTAGGACTGCTTGTAGTTTCCAGATCATATGGGACTTCTGTTTAGTTTTGTAAAAATCCACCAAATTATCTTCCAAAGTGGCTATACCGTTTTGCATTCCCACCGGCAATGAGTAAGAGTTCTTGCTTCTCCACATCCTCACCAGCAAATTGTATTGGCATTTTAAAAGTAGCCATTTCAATAGGTGTGCAGTAGTATATCATTGTTGTTTTAACTTGAAGTTCCTTAATGACAAGTGATGGTGAGCATCTTTTCTTAGGCTTATTGGTCATCTGTATACCTTCTCTGGTGAGGTGTCTTTTCATATCTATTGCCCAACACTGGATTGTTTTCTTATTGTTGAGTGTTCTTTGTATATTTTGGATGCAATTTTTTAAAATTAAATATATGTTTTACAAACATTTTCTCCCAGTCTGTGGCTTGTCTTTTAATTCTCTTAATAGTGTCTTTCACAGAGCAGAAGTTTGAAATTTTAATAAAATACAACATATTAATATTTTCTTTTGTGGACTGTGCTTTTACTGTTGTATCTAGAAATATATCACCAAGCCCAATGGTATAGAGATTTTCTCCTATGTTTTTCTCATAAGTATTTTATTTTTTTTTTGAGACAGGGTCTCTGTACTCCCAGGCTGGAGTGCAGTGGCATGATTATAGCTTTCAGCAGCCTTAAACTCCTAGGCTCAAGCGATCCTCCTGCCTCAGCCTCCTGAGTACCGGGGACTACAGGTGCGCACCACTATGCTCAGCTAATATTTTTTCATTTTTTATTTTTAGTAGAGATGAGCGCTCATTACGTTGCCCAGGCTGGTCTTGAATTCCTGAGCTCAAGCAGTCCTCCTGCCTTGGTCTCCCAAAGTTCTGAGATTACAGGCCTGAGCCACCACGCCAGGTCCTCTTCTAGATATTATAAAGGTTTACATGTCACACTGCTCTGTGGTCAACTTTGAGTTAATTTTTGTGTAAGGTATGAGGTCTGTGTCTAGGTGCATTGGTTTACATCTAGACATCCAATTATTCCAGTATCATTTGTTGAAAACACAAAAAGCAACTTGCTTTAGGTCCTTGTTCAAAGATCAGTTGACTACATGTTTGTGGGTCTATTTTTGTGCTCTTTATTCTGTTCCATTAATTTATGTTTACCTTTTCACCAATATCACACTGTCTGATTTATTGTATCTTACAGTAAGTCTTGAAATTGGGTAATGTGAGTCTTTCAACTTTGTTCATTTTCAAAATTGTTTCGACTATCGTAGGTCCCTTGTATTTCTATATAAACTTTAGAATCAGTTTGTCGATATCTACAAAATTGCCGGCTGGGATTTTGATTCTGATTGCATTGAATCTATAGATCAAGTTAGAAAGAATTGGCAGCTTCACGATATTGTCTTTAAATCCCTGAGCACAGAATCTCTCCATTTATTTGTATCTTGCATTTCTTTCGTCATTGCTCTGTAGTTTTGTGCATACAGATTCTGTACACATTTTGTTATATCTATAAGTATTTCATTTTATTGTGCTGTATGACATTAAAAAAACAAATTCCATTTTTCATTGCTTGTATATGGGAAAGCAATTGTCTTTAGTATATTGACCTTGTATCCCACAATCTTGCTATAATCACTTTAGTTCCAGGAGTTTTCTTTTTCTGTAGATTCTTTGAGATTTTTAAAATAGATAATCATATAATCTGTGAAAATAATATTTTTATTTGTTTCCAATCTGTATACTTTATATTTGCTTTTCTTGTCTCACTGCATTAACTAGGATTTCTAGTATGATATTGAATAGGAATGGTTGAGGAAAAAAATCTTTTTCTTGTTCCTTATTTTAGGGGAAAAGCATCTGGCTTGTCACCATTAAATACGACACTAGCTATAGAATTCTGTAAATATTCTTATTTTTATCAAGTTAAGGAGGTTCACCTCTATTCCTAGTTTCCTAAGAGTTTAAAAATCAGGATTAGCTGCTAGATTTTTGTCAAACGTCTTTACCGCATCAACTGATATTATACAATTTTTCTTTTTTAGCTTGTTTATATGGTGGATTACATTGATTGATTTTTTTAAATTCCAGCTACTCGGGAGGCTGAGGCAGGAGAATCGCTTGAACCCAGGAGGCAGAGGTTGCAGTGAGCCGAGATCTCTTCATTGCACTCCAGCCTGGATGACAGAGACTCCATCTCAAAAAAAATTATTTTTATTTTAGATTCGGGGACACATGTGTAGGTTTGTTACAAGGTCATATTGCATGATGCTGAGATTTGGGCATTCTATTGATCCCATCACCCAGATAGTAAACACAGTACTCAAAAGAAAGTTTTTCAGCCCTTGCCCCGCTCCCTGTCTTCTTTTATTTTGGAGTCCTCAGTGTCTGTTTTTTCCATTGTTATGTTTATGTGAACCCAAGTGGGATTTAGTTTGCACTTATAAGGGAAAACATGTGATACTTGGTTTTCTGTTTCTGCATTAGTTCACGAAGGATAACAGCTTCCAGGTGCACTCATGTTGCTTCGAAGGACACGATTTCATTATTTTTTACGGTTGTATACTATTCCATGGTGTATATGTACCACATTTTCTTCATCTAATCCACTGCTGATGGGAATCTAGGTTGATTCCATGCCTTTGCTATTTTGAACAGTGCTGCAGTGAACATATGAGTGCATGTAGAATGACTTATTGACTTCTTATCTTCTTAGTAGAATGACTTATTTTTCTTTGGGTATATACCCAGTAATGAGATTGCTGGATCAAATGGTAGTTCTATTTTTAGTTCTTTGAGAAATCTCCAAACTGCTTCTCACAGGGGCTGAACTAATTTGCATTTCCTCCATCAGTGTATGAGTGTTCTCTTTTCTCCACAATCTTGCCATCATCTGCTATTTTTTGAATTTTTAATAATAGCCATTCTGACTGGGGTGTGAGGGAGTATCTCACTGAGGTTTTGATTTGCATCTCTCTGATGATTAGTGATGTTGAGCATTTTTTTGTATGTTTGTTGGCTGCTTGTATGTCTTCTTTTGAGAAGTGTCTGTTCATGTCCTTTGCCCACTTTTAGTGGGGTTTTTTGTTATTTTCTTGTTGCTTCATTTAAGTTCCTTAAAGATTCTGAATATTAGTTCTTTGTTGGATGCATAGTTTGCAAAAATTTTCTCCCATCCCATAGGCTGTCTGTTTGCTCCGTTGAGGGTTTCTTTTACTATGCAGAAGCTCCTTTAGTTTAATGAAACTTTTGATTGTGTTGCATTTGCTTTTGGGGTCTTCATCATAAATTCTTTGAAAAATAAACAATGAAGAAAGGACACCCTACCCAATAAATGGTGCTGGGAAAACTGGCTAACCATATGCAGAATCCTACTTCTCACCATACACAAAAACTAACTCAAGATGGATTAAAGACATAAATGTAAGACTTCAGACCATTGATTGATTTTTGAACATTGAAATAGCCTTGCATATCTGGAATAAATCCAATGCGGTAATCATGTAAATTTCTAAACACTGCTGGATTTGATTTAATAATATTTTGTTGAGGATTCTTGTGCTTATGTTCATGAGAGATTTTAATCTACAGTGTTTCTTTTTCGTAATGCCTTGTAATGCCTTTATCTGGTTTTGGTACTGGCCTCATATTAATTGAATGAGTTAGAAATGGTTTCCTCTGCTTCTATTTCCTGGAAGAGATTGTAGGGAGTTGATACTATTTCTTCCTTGAATCCTTAAATGTTTGGTAGAATTCACTTGCGAAACTCTCTAAGCCTGGTGTTTTCTTTTTTTTGGAAGGTTAAGAGCAACATTATTAATTTGATTTTTAAATAAATATAGGGATATTCAGGTTATCTTTTTCTTTGTATGAGTTTGGTAGTTTGTATCTTTTAAGGAATTGTCTTTCATTTCATCTAGGTTATCAAATTTTTGGGCATAGAGGTGTTCACAGTATTCTTTTCTTATCCTTTTAACGTCTGTGCAATCAGTTGTAAAGTCATTTCCCCCCGATTTCCGATATTTTAATTTGTGTCATCTCTCCTTTTTTTCTTGATTTGTCAAATTTATCAATTTTATTGATCCTTTCAAAGAACCAACTTGTTGATTTTATTGTTTTTTTCTGTTTTCAGTCTCATTGATTTATGCTCTAGCTTTTAAAGTTCTTGTTTTTCTTTTGTTTTCTTTAGGCTTAAGTTACTCTTGCTTTTGTAGTTTCCTAAGGTGGAGACCTAGCTTATTGATTTGGGATTTTTTTTCTTATATGCATTTAATATTATAAATTTCCTTTGAAGAACTGTTTTTGTTGTATCACACATATTTTGATAATCAGACTTCCATTTAGTTTGAAGTATTTGTTAACTTTGAGACTTCTTCTTTGACCCATGTGATATTTAGAAATGTGCTGTTTAACTTATAAATACACGGGGTTATCTTCCTGTTGTTGATTTTTAGTTTAATTCCATTGTGGTCTGAGAACATACTTTGTATGCTTTTATCTGTTTAAATTTGTTAAGGTGTATCCTATGGCCCAGAATGTGGTCTATCTTGGTGAATGTTCTGTATGAGCTCGAGAAGAATGTATACTCTATTCTTGTTTGATAAAGTATTCTGTAAATTTTATACACAAAAATAGGCTAAGTGGCATAAACATACTCAGAACTAAATCTGTCTCAGTGCAGTAATTTCATGTTACCTTGCACCTGTAAGTCAGGCTTTGCCCAGGAAACTTCTCTTAGATTATTTGTAAACGTCTCACCAATCTTATGAGTTAGGGTACTATAAACAAATTCAGGCTTACAGGAGTAAAATTACTTGTCTGAAGTCTATCTGCCAGAAAATGCCACCTCTCAGGACTGACAGCAATATTCCTGCTCTTTCCACAAATGCCGCCACACAAAGTAGCTCAAGTTCTGAAATGATTGATTAATTGGAGTTTTATGGAGGAAGCACTAGTCCTCCTTTTCAATCTAGCTAAATTAATCAGTGTAGGAGGCAGCAAGACTGATACAGGTGCATAGAAAAGTCATCTTTAACACGAACAATAGGAATGTAGGAGGAACTAGGCAAGAATGGATTAGTAACGAAGAATGGGCTAAAGAATATGAAGTCAAGGGCAATTAGAAAAGAAGTGTTAGTTTCACAGAAAATTAAGTAGTTTGAAGAAGGGGGAAGATAGTTGAAGCTTATTGGTGCTTTTATGTGTCAGGCACTGTGCTGGGCACTTTTGCATTCATTTCCTCATTTAATGCCTAGATGAAGCCTATGAAATGTCCCCACAGCCTGTGGATTCTCCCTCCCATCCCCAGCCCACAGCATAGCGATGCCTCTCAGGGAAAAAGAGGAGGATACCAGAAAATGAAGTGGCGGAAAATTTGAAAAGAAATATAGGATGGTAACTGAGGATCTTGAACTGAGAGAAATTTGCTTATATCAGTCTTTAGGGAAACATGAGGCAAGAGAATGGGCATTCTGGCTGCCAGTCATCATGGGTCATGGAGTGGGTGGGCCCTGGGATGGCGGAGGGTAGGACTTCTCCTAGACCGGACTGGAGTGTGTGTGGAGGCCAAACTGAAGTTCTGATGCTGGGATGATCTCCTTGGCCTGTGAGGCACCATTGGACCCAACACTCTGACCCACTCACCTCTTTGTATAAGCTCTCCAAAATTTAGGGGAGGACTAGTTCTAGGCAGAACACATGGCATAATGGACTGAATTCTTTCTAACATAGACTCCCTGGATTATAAATGTTGCATAGAACTATGTGTGTGTGTGTCCTGTGTTGAGAGAGTTGAGTCCCCAAAGAGCTTCACTATGGAGGTAGAGGTTTGGTGCAGCAACCACAACAAAGCAAGACACTTAAGAAGAGGAGATTGTGTATTCCCTACTCCCTTTGCTCTCTTCATTAAGCATTTGGAGAAAATAGTACCTATACCATTTGGCCATGGGGATGCATGTCCCAGCTGGACATGACTTTGATGTTACGCATCCTCAGAGATGAAGTAGTGGGTCCCTATCAGGCACCAAAGCCCACAGCCCAAGCTGCCTGAGGCAACAATTGAGTCAAGCAGAGCTTTTTGTGTTCTGATCTTTTGGTAGTGGCTACAAGACCTGCTTCCTTAGACTGAATAGACACCCTGCAGGTTCTTGGGATCACCCTGGGTGGGAAGACAGACCTGCTCCTGATAGGGAGTGTCTTAGTCAGTTTGGGCTGCTACAATAAAATATCATAGACTGGGTATATCATAAACAGTAGAAACTTATTTCTCACAGTTCTGGAGGCTGGGAAGCCCAAGATCAAGCAGAGTCTGTGTCTGTTGAGGGCCCATTTCCTGGTTCATAGATGGTATTTTCTCCCTGTGTCCTCACAGCTGTGTCCTCATGTCTGAAGGTGAAACACAGCTCTCTGGAACTTCTTTTATAAGGGCACTAAACACATGAGCTCTCATAATCTAATCAGCCCAAAGATCCCACCTCCTAATTCCATCACATTGGTGATTAGGTTTCAACATGCAAGTTTTTGGAAAAGACAAATATTCAGATCATAGCAGGTAGATGGGGGATTGAAGTTGTTTCATTTGAATATTAAGAAAAAATATATATCTTAAGCTAGCAAAGTTGGATGCGTCAGCTGTCCAAATAACAAGGCCCTTTGCCTTGGATGCAAATCAGGAACTGTCTCATGTGTAATTCTTTTCTTGTTGGGGGGGGTGGTGGTGGGCACAGAGGGTAAATGATAAATATATTCTGGGTGCCAGTGTTGAAGGGTGTACATTTGTGGTTGAGATCTGTCAGATAGTCTTTTTATATCCCTGTAGCACTCAGCACATAATTTGGTAAGCAGTTCAACTTGGAATTATTTTAAAGATTTTTAGCAGTTTTACAAGGACAAGGAGTATGATCTCTGCAAATATTTGATAGGTGGACGAATGGGTGAATAGGTAGAGGGATGGATGGACATGTGAGTGGTTGGAAGGATGGGTGTGTGGGTGAATGGAAGGATGGAGGGATGGATTTATAGAAGGACGGATGGATAGGTGGGTGGGTGGATGAAGGGATGGATGGGTGGCTGTGTGGGTGGATGAAAGGATGGATGGGTGGATGTGTAGGTGGATGGAAGGATGGATGGGTGGGTATGTGGATGAATGGAAGGATGGAGGGATGGATTTATAGAAGGACGGATGGATAGGTGGGTGGGTGGATGAAGGGATGGATGGGTGGGTGTGTGGGTGGATGAAAGGATGGATGGGTGGATGTGTAGGTGGATGGAAGGATGGATGGGTGGGTGTGTGGATGAATGGAAGGATGGAGGGATGGATTTGTGGGTATATGGAAGGATGGATGGATGGGTGTGTGGGTGGATGGAAGGATGGATCGATAGATGGGTGAATGGATGAAGGGATGGATGGGTGGGTGTGTGGGTGGATGGAAGAATGGGCGGATGGAAGACAGTGTCATTAAAATTTCTGAGACTGAGTATAAGTAGCAGAACCAGACACTACCGATTATAGTGTGTGTCTGATTGCCAGCTGTCTGTGTATACTGTCCTATGTTGACAGCACTTCTACCTTGTGGGTTTCTCCTTGTGGGTTATTACTTACCGGGATTATGAAACTTGAAAATATTGGCATAGTGCCCATCAGCTGGAGGTGAGGGAGTGCAGACCACAGGCCCGTGCTTTGCCTGACCAGTGCTAAATTCAGCTCTTCCAGTCACTTCCCCAGCCACTGTTGCCTTGTTGCTCTGAGCTGCAGTTTCCTCATCTACCAGAAGAGGATGAGAACCACTATCTCACAGAGTGGGTGTAAGAATCGAAAAAGGCAGTAGTAATAATTATGGTTAATATTTAAGAGAGAGAACTGTTACTGTGTACCAGGAATTACTTTATGCTCTCTGTATATCCCAACCCACAACAATACAATGAGGAAGTTGGTGTTACAGCCCTCATTGGGCAGAGGAGAAACTGAGGCATGGAGAGGTTAAGAGACTTGACTAAGGCCTCCAGCCAATAGCCCAGATTTGGGCTTCAAACCCAGAGAGGCTATTTCCAGGGTGTGTGCATTTAGCCTTTTAGCTATGCGTCCCTAGACTGTGTAGAGTGCTTGGCAAGTGGTATGCCCCTGGCATGTGGTGGACCTTCAGTAAAGGGGTAGTTCCTTTTTTCTTGGTTCATTAGTTGCCCTGATCTGGCAACGGCGGCCTGTCTCCTGTGGCCAGAGCTGACAGGAGCCTGGAGAGATGGCTGGTGAATTCACTCTTGACCAGCCACGCAAAGCCCTTCAATAAGGACTTTTCTTTTGTTGCTTTAATCCTAGTTCTTAAAAAGTGAAAGACATGGATTTCAAGACCCTTAAGAATAAAATGAATGTTGTTTACCTCAGCCCAGGACTTGTTAAAGAACGGGAAGCAAATCTACTCCCAAATGTGTTTTAAGACAGTTCTTTAAACTCCTTTGCAATTTTGGTGCATAGATACTTTAGAATACAATAATAAGAAAAGGGTTTTTTTGAAAGAATGCCAAGGGCTACATTCTCTACTGTTCTTCTTCTTGTTTGTTCTGTGCAAAAGGGTGAGATAATGAGGTGGTGGTCAACTTTAGATTCTTTTCTACTGTAATTTAGGTTGATGTATTAACATGAGCAGATTACTCAGCCATTTGGAGTCAGAAATAGAAGGTGCATATCAATCCAGGCAGGTGCAAAGCTCCTACAGTGAAATGAACAGTGTTTCCCTGTGATTAGAACAATTGTCTCAGGAGGTTGAATAGAAACATTGCTTCTACTCCTTGCTGTGTGATCCCAGGTTAGTCATTTCCCCTCTCTAAGCCTCAGCCCGTGCACCTGAAAAATGTCAACGGTTTTGTAGAGAGTGGCTGTGATGATTAAACAACATAACATTATATTACTGTAAATCTGAAGTGCTGGATAAATGTGAAGGATAGTACTCATTTTTGGAAGGCATGAGGTCCCAGTTACACAGACTGGATTTGAGTCTCAGCTCAGGTACTTCCTTGCTGAGCCTTGGTTTTCTCTTCTTCATAATTGGGATAATAATACTGACATAACAGGATCTTTTCTTCTTTTTGGGTTCAATGAGATGAATACATTAATGTGCATGCTCACTAAATTTTAGCAATTATAGTCTGATGATGACCTCTGGCTCAGAAGCAATGCCACAAAAGTTAGGACACAGATAGAAATAAAGAAATGTGGCAATTCCTCAGGGATCTAGAACTAAAAATACCATTTGACCCAGCCATACCATTACTGGGTATATACCCAAAGGACTATAAATCATGCTGCTATAAAGACACATGCACACGTATGTTTATTGCGGCACTATTCACAATAGCAAAGACTTGGAACCAACCCAAATGTCCAACAACGATAGACTGGATTAAGAAAATGTGACACATATACACCATGGAATACTATGCAGCCATAAAAAATGATGAGTTCATGTCCTTTGTAGGGACATGGATGAAACTGGAAAACATCATTCTCAGTAAACTATCGCAAGGACAAAAAACCAAACACCGCATGTTCTCACTCATAGGTGGGAATTGAACAATGAGAACTCATGGACACAGGAAGGGGAACATCACACTCTGGGGACTGTTGTGGGGTTGGGGGAGGGGGGAGGGACAGCATTAGGAGATATACCTAATGCTAAATGACGAGTTAATGGGTGCAGGAAATCAGCATGGCACATGGATACATATGTAACAAACCTGCACATTGTGCACATGTACCCTAAAACCTAAAGTACAATAAAAAAAAAAACTATAGAAATAAAAAAAAAAAAAGAAATGGCTTACGACATTGACCGATTGCAATTAAGTGTTCTTTTCATCTTGTGTGCATTTGGATGTGTTTACGTTTTTGTGTGTGCGTGTGTGCTTTGGCATGGTTAAGGACAGATTTCCATAGTGAGAACTGGGATGAATCACAGAATCAATTTAGTCTTTACAATAGTTGAAAGCACGATGGAGCACATTCTCCTTCTGGAGGCCACACCCAACCCTTGGCTGACTCTGGCCTAATTGTCTGCAATCCAATTATCATAGGCACTTGCTGGGCAGTTCAGCAGGTCACCTAGAAAGAGTGATGTTCATTGTTGGTGGCAGGGGTATGGTTTTTGGTGTAATGGGGCACTTCCCTAATGTAGGATGTGCTGTCCACACCTGCAGCTCCCACTGGGCTGAATGTGTGCTTGCAGCAGAATGTGGAAGTACTTTACGCTCCTTTTCTTTCTTCCATTCAAGGGGAAGTCATTTGAATATTCTTCACGGGCCATGTGCACATCACATCACACCTGGAGTATTGCACACCTTCCTCATTGGTTGGCTAAACCCCAGTCTCGTTCCATTCATTTATCTTTCACATTACAGTCACATCCACAGTTTACAGAACCCACCTGATCACGCCACTCCCCTGCCAAAAACCTTTCCCTGGGTCCCCATCGCCCTCAGGATAGAGTCCTGGCTGCTTTGCATATTACGGATCTTTTCCTGAATTGGCCTCCACTTGTCTTTTCAGGCACGTTCCTGCATTCCCTGCTGTGCTATAATGATTTGCGTACAAATTTGCTTATCCCATTAGCTCACATGCAACTCATGAGGAGAAACTAATTGATTCCTGTCTGTGCATAGATAGTGCTCAATAAATATTTTTTAGACACAGTTCAGCCTAGTGTTTAAGAATTCAACTTTGGAGTCAGTTTGACTCTTGGATTCACCAGTTTATTGATCTATAACTTAGGTTGGGGAGCTAAGATGGCTAAGTCTTAGTTTCTCCCTCTGTAGGAAGAGGCAGTGGTGCTTATCTCATAGGAATGTTGTAAGAATTAGATAAAAGAATGCAGCAAAGGGCTTGGTAAAGAAACTGGTATGTATTAAGAACTTAACAGATGTTAGCTTTTATTGATAAGCGTTTGTTGGGCCCATACAATAGCATAGTCTATGAAAAAACATAATCATAAAAGGGACACTGAGTAACGGTTTTTTGATCTGGAAACCACCTGGGACACAGGATTAAAGATGGTCTTTTGCTGAGAATGTGTTAATGATGGTGATGGGAATTGCTGGGAAACTTTGCTGTCTGATAATATGACAGAGTACATTTAGCTGCAAGTAAGAGACAACCAAACTCAAATGGGCATAACCAATTTGAAGAAGGTTAATTGGTTATTTACCATACAGTGAAGGGGTTGGATGGGCTCCAGTGTTGGTTTGATTCAGATATGCAACAATATCATCAAGGATCCAGGGTCTTTTTCTCTGTGTGTTTCCTCTCTGTCATGCTAGCCTTATCTCAAGACCGTATCCCTTTCCTGTTGCAGTTTTTTTTTTTCAGCATCTTCTGAGACCATTCTTTTTTTTATTAACTTTTTTCACCCAAAACAATAAACATTTTCTAAAAATACATACAAACAAAAAGATGCATATCAAACATATTAGGAAGGTTGCACATGGGAAGACCGGGAATAGAAATGGGGGGTGGGAATTAAAGAAAATAAATGAGAGAGGGACTTTGTATGGATCAATGATAATAACTCAATCCTCTATTTGACAAAGAAGGAGAAGGAAGAGGAAGAAAAAGAAAGTGGGATAAAGGATCAGAAAGGGAGGAAAATAGAAAAAATTAGAGTATGACTCCAGGGTAGACCTGTTTTGTTGTCGCTGGGTTGGTTGGTTGGTTTGTCTGTTGTATTTTTCATGTTTCGCCACGTTGGCCAGGCTGGTCTCGAACTCCTAGCCCGAAGTGATCAACCCGCCTCGGCCTCCCAGAGTGCTGGGACTACAGGCGTGAGCCCCCACGTCCAGCCCCCACATTGCTTCTGGCCTCTGTGGTAGACCTACCAGATGGGGCGGCCAGGCAGAGGTGCTCCCCACATCCCAGATGGGGTGGCCAGGCAGAGGCACTCCTCACTTCCCAGACGGGGTGGTGGCCGGGCAGAGGGGCTCCTCACTTCCCGGAACCTGTTGCAGTTTTAAGAGAGCTCTCAAAATCTTCTGGGACTTGATGACCGTGTCAAGGGAAAGAGACAAGGTTGCTCTTAGAAATTCCCTCAGAAGGCCGGGCGCGGTGGCTCACGCTTGTAATCCCAGCACTTTGGGAGGCCGAGGCGGGCGGATCACGAGGTCAGGAGATCGAGACCACGGTGAAACCCCACCTCTACTAAAAATACAAAAAATTAGCCAGGCGTGGTGGCGGGTGCCTGTAGTCCCAGCTACTTGGAGAGGCTGAGGCAGGAGAATGGCGTGAACCCGGGAGGCGGAGCTTGCAGTGAGCCGAGATTGCGCCACTGCACTCCAGCCTGGGCGACAGATTGAGACTCCGTCTCAAAAAAAAAAAAAAAAAAGAAATTCCCTAAGAAGAGTAAAATCTTGCTTTTCTAAAACCACCAGCTAACATCTTTTACAATCTCATTGGCCCTGAATTAATCAAATACCCATCAATGAACAAATGGATCGCGGTCAAGGAATGAGGTTGTGCAAATTGGCTTGGCTTGAGCCATTGGCCCCATCCCCAGAACCAAGACTTGTGTTCTGTAGAGGTGGGGATAGAAAACCCAAGTATGGAGAGGAGGGACAGGATGCAAGGAATTAACCTATTTTCTGAGCTTCTGTAAGAATCAGCAGCTCTCACTGTTCCTGTGCAGATTTCACAGAATGGAAGACATATCTCTGTACTTTTATTGCCTTTTCATCTAGGTGTTTTAAAAATTGCATTCTCATATCTTTTGTTCTCTAGTCACCACCAACAATGCAATGAAAGAATTATAATAATTATGTTTTCAGGCCAGGTCCAGTGGCTGACATCTGTAATCCCAGCACTTTGGGAGGGTGAGATGGGCGGATCACCTGAGGTCAGAAGTTTGAGGCCAGCTTGGCCAACATGGTGAAACCCCATCTCTACTAAAAACAAACAAAAACAAAAAACAAACAAACCAAAAAAAACCCAAAAAAACCCAAACTAGCTGGTTGTGGTGGTGCGTGCCTGTAATCACAGCTACTCAGGAGGCTAAGGCAGGAGAATCACTTTAACTTGGGAGGCAGATGTTGTAGTGAGCCGAGATCACGCCACTGCACTCCAGCTTGGGTGACAGAGTGAGACTGTCTCAAAAAAAAAAAAAAAAAAAGGTTTTCATTTGATGTTTTGGTGTGCCTACTATTTGCACTGCTAGATGCTGTCCATATTTTAGCTTTCATTCTCTGAAGATGTTCTTTTTAATAACTCTGAGATAAGTGTTACTAGATCCTTTTTATAGATTGAAGAAACAAACTGGAGCTCAGAGAGGTCAGTGTAAATTTTTCAAATTCACACAGAAATTAGTGGCAGACCCAGGATCTGATTCAGGTCTGTCTGATTCTAAAGCCCACATTTGTTCCAAGACTCCATGCTACTTTCTTATTCTAGAAGCAAGGCAGACTTCCATTTGAAAATGGGTGTGCAAACTTCATAATCTCTTCCTTTCTTCCTGGAAATCATCCAAAGCAATAAGGAGAACAGAAAACAAAAATTCAAACTCCTTTTTCAGTGAAGCTAGGAGACAGACTGAAAAATATTTGGTAAGAGCTGCCAAGAGCACCCAGGAGCTGTGCAAGAGGGAGAAGCCAACAGCAGAGGAGAGAGCTCAGTAAAGCATTGGACCAAAAAAATTACAAAAACTTCTTGAAGCTGGGGGAACCACTCTGAAGGGAAAAAACTGTACCATTTAATTAAAAAAGAAAGTGAAGAAATAGAACACATTAAGAGGTGGAAGAAGTCCCCCTGAGCTTGGTTAGGTTCAGAGAAGTGAGGAGGCTGGATGTATCAGTCAGCTTTCGCTATATAACAAACACATCCAAACAATAAACATTTGTTCTTGCTCATGTGTCTTCAAGGTGGCTGGGGTTAATGTATGTAGGCTGTTCTAAGCTAGGTTTGACCCAAGTTTGACGGTTGAGTGCTGGTCTTTCCCACATGTATCTCAACCTCCTTAAACCAATGGCTACTTGAGGCATGTTCTTCTCATGGTGAAAAGGAAGAGTCAAGACGATAAACTCAACTGCATGAGCAAATGTCATGCTTTTGATCATGGCATGCTCACTAATGGGTCCTTAGCCAAGTATCGTGCCTTTAGTCATGGGATACTGACTAATAGCTCATTAGCCAAAGCAAGTTGCATGACCAAGTCCAAAGTCAAGGGGTAGACAAGTACAATCCATCCACCAGAAGGCAGTAGCAAAGATGTAGATATATGGTGTTACTACAGGGAGAAAAGAAGGGAGAATGGGAATTTAATCTTCCACACCAGGTTACATGTAGAAGCATGTTAGACAATCCATGTTTAAGAGAAGCAGCCTAACTTTGTAGCAAGTGAGGAGAAGAGAGCCTCTGAGTTGTGAAAGCTGACTTGATTATAATTCCACCCTGGCCTCTCTCCATCTATAGCAGATACATGGCTCATGAAATCTTAATGCATTTAACAGTAAGTGATAAAAAATACACTAGTGCTGCATTTTTAAGAGGATACTATGAAAAAAAGGAGGAAGGGAACAGCAAAATTTATGAATAAAAATGTTCAGTAGTAAAATGGCCTTGGAATAGATCAGAATTGTGAACAAACACTCTACTATGAATTAAACATCATAATGAAGCAATACTCTCTAAAAATAATCATTATGTAATACCTCAGAGATGAGCTTGCAGGGCAGCAGAAGATGAAATGTGATCTGGCAAAACTCAGAGAGGAAGGGGAAGAAAAAACATAATAGAACCATGATAAAAATGAAGACAATATTTGAAAAAGCATAAGTGTTAATAAACACTACAAAAAGAAATGACATAGAAAATAGAAATGAGAAGTGTGAACAAAGTAAAATGTAAATAGAAAGAGTTAAAGAGGAATAGATAGTGATAGATTTAATGCACAGGCAAAGGACATTAAATATATGCATAACTGGCATTCCCAAAGAAGAAAACAGAACACAAAACAGAATATTAAAGGTATAAATCAAGAAAGCATTCCTAAAATAAAATAACACTTGAATCTACACATTGCCAAGGACACATTTTGTACCCAAGAAAGGTGACTGTGAATGGTCAATGCTGAGACATTTCCTAGAAAAATTAGTGGACTGTGAATATAAAGATTCCTAGTATTAGACCTTATATAGGACTTTATTTCCTTTGTCCCCAGCTGGCTTCAGATTTTTCCAGAACAACATTCAATTCTAAATGACAGTAGAACAACACTTAATATTTAAGGAAAGAGAGTATGAATCAATGATTTTATACCCAGTCAAAAAGTTCTTTAAATAGAAAGGTTAAAAAAATACAATTTTAAAAACACAAGAGCTCAGAGAATGTGTTCCCATGAGCCTTTCTTGAGGAAAATAAAAATGACAAACTTCAACCAAGCAAACATTTCTCCAGAAACTATATACAAGGACAGGCAGTGAGCATCATACATATTTGATAGAAGAACTAAGACTAATATTAATGAGAGTATTCAATTGGCAGGATAGAAGGTGAATGTTATATATTGTAAAACATTATAGAAATGATAGGCCTTACCTAAGCTGGGGGAAGAAAAGGTAAAAACAAAAAATAGATTGAGAATAAATTATATTGAAGATTTCATGTAATGGCTGAGAGTCAAAACATATCATTTAAAATCGACTAAGTAGTAGCAATACAAATCATACTATACAGGTTTTGCTATATAACAACCAACCTCAAGAAGTTAGTGGTTTATGAGAACATCACAACATCATTGTTGTTGATGTGTCCTTTGCCTGACTGAGGTTTGGGCTGATTAGAAATGATATTGTCAGTAGCCCTGCCTGAGGCTGTGGGCCATCTGGGCATGGCTCCTGGCCATGGACTGGGTTTAGATATCCACCTGTATTAGCTCTAGACCCAGGTGAAAGGGCAGCAGATACCCAGAGGAAATCTTCTCATAGCACACCACAAGAGCATAAGCAACCAAGCCAACCAGTAAAGCACATTTCATGCCTCTGCTCACGCTGCATCTGCAACAAATTCACTGGCAGAAGCAAGCCACATATCTAGGCCCATCATCAATGGGGTAGAAATAATATATTGCTCTGGAGTGAGGAATTTTAGACAATAATCCAATCTACTATGGCATATTTAACGTACAAATATAAATACTAAAAAAAGTTAACTAAAATTTGCTAATAAAGAACTAATAAGTAAGTAAAAACATAGAGGACTAAGAAAATAGAGCACTGTTCCCTGGTAGCTGTGAATTTGTTATGTTACATGGTGAGGGTTGCAGATGGAATTTAGGTTGTTAATCAGCCAATCTTAAATAGGAGGTTACCCTGGATTATCTGTGGGCCTGATGCCATCAGGAGGGTTTCTTAAAGAGGCAGAGGGAAAATTTAACTCTAGAAGAGAAGGTCAGAGTGACGCAATCTGAGGAGGATTCAACCCACCATTGCTGGCTTTGAAGATGGAGAAAGGGACTGTAAGTCAAGAAATGTAGACAGCCTCTGGAAGCTGGAAAAAAATAAGGAAACAGATTCTCCCCTAGAAGCTCCAGAAGGAACACAGCCAGGTCAGCACTTTGGTTTTAGCCTAGTGAGACACATTTCAGACTTCTGACCTCCAGAACTGTAAGATAATACGTTCCTGTTGTTTTAAGCCATTGAGTCTGTGATAATTTGTTATAGCCCAATAGGAAAGTAATACACTTACCTATGAATGAAAGAATGAATTCAGGATGGGTCACCAATGAAAACTAGTATTATGATATTTGTCAGACACATGTATGAAACTGAGGGATTCAGTAACCTGAGAAACAAAAAATGGGCAAAGAGTATAATTCTCAATGAAGAACTAAATAAAAGTATCAGCATTAATTAAAGTGAAAACTACAAGAATTACCCAAAGAAAAAACAGATACATAACAGATATATAGTAATATTAAGAACTTTAATTCAACTTTCTTAGTTAATTACAAACCAAGTAGATCTAAACAGTATAATCAATTAGTAATGTAGATGTAGTTAGCACAAAGGAAACATTTTACCTTGAAAATAAAGAATAGAGTTCTTTTTAAAACATGCACCTGTGGAAGAAGTGCAAAATTTGACCACATATTAGTCCACAAAGAAAGTCCCAATACATTTCCAAAGGTAGATATGGTACAGGAAAATTTCCTAATTTTAACGCAGTAGAAGTAGGAATTAAAGATAAAATTAGAAAAAACCCTCATCTCTTCAAAGTAAACAAATAAACAAAACTCTTTTAAGTCAGGGCAAAGAAAAAATTTCAACCAAAATTAGATTATATGAAGGAAATGATAAATGAATTCTACTATCAGAACCTATAGATGGTGTTCAGGGGAAAATTCATGGTTTAAAAGACTTATATTAATAAGTGAGAAGGGGTAAACACAAACGAAGCTACCACCCTAAGAAGTTACAATAGAAATTTAAAAAAAGAAAGCAAACAGAGCAAAAATAAGATCACAAAATGGAGTGGGGGTGGATATTACCATAGATTCCATACAGATTAAAAGGTAACAAGAGAATACTAGGAACAATTGTATGTACATACGTTTGGCGATTTATATAAAATAAATTTGTTGAAAGACACAAACTACCAAAAGTCACCAAAGAAACAAGTAGATAACCTGAATTGTCCTAGATCTATTTTCAAAATTGAATTTGTAGTGAAAATACTTCCAAGAAAGAAATTTTCACTTCCAGACAATCTCACTGGTGAGTCCTACAAAGCATTTACAAAAGAAACAATGCCAATTTTACATAACTTCTTCTAGAAAAGAGAAGAGGAAGGAAACTTCCTAACTCACTTTGTGAGTTTTAAATCATCCTGATTCCAAAGCCAGACAAAGATAATATGGGAAAAGAAAACTATGGGCCAATATCATTCATGAACATTGTTGTAAAAGTTCTCAAGAAAACATAAAAAAAAGAACTCAGCAACATATGAAATGAATAATATACCATGAGTAAGTGGGGTTTATTGCTGTGATGGAAGACTAGTTCAGTAGTTGAACCCGATCAATGTAATTCACCATATCAATTGAGTAAAGAAAAAAACTCTATTATGATTATTTTGATCGATGCATAAAACCCGTTTGAGAAAATACATCATCGTTTGTGATAAAAACTCTTAGTAAGGTAGGAATAGAAGGGAACTTCCTTATCCTGATAAAAGGCAGATAACATCATACTTAATGACTGAATGCTTTCCTCTAAGATTAGGAATAAGGCAAGAATGTCCATTCTCCTTGTCTCTTTTAGTGGATTAAATAGTGGATTAAAGCAAGATAGAGAAATAAAAGTCATATAGATTAGAAAGGAAGAAATAAAACCCGCTAGAACTATGTAAGTGAACTTAACAAGTTTACAGATTCAAAATCAGCACATGAACATGAAAATCAATTATATTTTTATATACTAGCAATGAGCAATGATAATGCAAAATGCAGAAAGACAGAAATAAATGGAGAGACATGCCCTGCTCATGGATTGGAACCTTCAATAGAGTTAATCATGACATTTCTCTGTATATTGATCTATGAATTTAATGCTGGTCCAATCAAAATCGCAACAGGATTTTTTATAGATATAGACATACTTATTATAAAATGTATATGGCAAGAAGAAGAATCTAGAATATCCAGAAACATTTTGACAAAGAAGAATGAAGTTGCATTTTAAGGTTAACTATAGAACTATAATAATCAAACAGTATGGTATTGGTGAGGGCATACTCACACAGATCAATGAAACAGAGCAGAGATTTCAGAAACAGTGTTTGGAATAGAGAGTTTAACAACCAATCAATATGGCCAATTAATTTTTGATAAAAATACAAAAGCAATTCAATGGAGGATAGTTTTTCAGCAAATGGCATCAGAACCATTGGATATTCATTTGCAGAAATATGAAGCTTGATCTAAACCTCATGTCTTATTCACAAATTATCTCAAAATAAATTATAAATATAAATGTAAAATATAAAAACTCTAACAACTTTAAAAGAAAACATAGAAGCAGATCTGTATGACCTTAGGTTAAGCAAATAAGTTTTAGATATGACACCAAAAGCATAATCTATGAAACAAAATGATAAATTGATCTTAATCAAAATTTAAAACTTTTCATTTTTTTATACTTTAAGTTCTAGGGTACATGTGCACAACGTGCAGGTTTGTTACATATGTATACATGTGCCATGTTGGTTTGCTGCACCCATTAACTCATCATTTACATCAGGTATTTCTCCTAATGCTATCCCTCCCCCACCCCCCAACCCCATGACAGGCCCCTGTGTGTGATGTTCCCTGCCCTGTGTCCAAGTGTTCTCATTGTTCAGTTCCCACCTATGAGTGAGAACATGTGGTGTTTGGTTTTCTGTCCTTGTGATAGTTTGCTCAGAATGATGGTTTCCAGCTTCATCCATGTCCCTACAAAGGACATGAACTCATCCTTTTTTATGGCTGCATAGTATTCCATGGTGTATAAGTGCCACATTTTCTTAATCCAGTCTATCATTGATGGACATTTGGGTTCGTTCCAAGTCTTTGCTATTGTGAATAGTGTTGCAGTAAACATATGTGTGCATGTGTCTTTATAGTAGCATGATTTATAATCCTTTGGGTATATACCCAGTAATGGGATGGCTGGGTCAAATGGTATTTCTAGTTCTAGATCCTTGAGGAATCACCACACTGTCTTCCACAATGGTTGAACTGGTTTATGCTCCCACCAACAGTGTAAAAGCGTTCCTATTTCTCCACATCATCTCCAGCACCTGTTGTTTCCTGACTTTTTAATGATGGCCATTCTAACTGGTGTGAGATGGTATCTCATTGTGGTTTTGTTTTGCATTTCTCTGATGACCAGGGATGATGAGCATTTTTTCATGTGTCTGTTGGCTGCATAATTGTCTTCTTTTGAGAAGTGTCTGTTCATATCCTTTGCCCATTCTTTGATGGGGTTAATTTCAAACTTTTCTAAGTGAAATACCCTGTTATGAGAATGAGAAGAAAAGCCACAGACTGGGGGAAAACATTTTCAAGACACATATTTGACAAACAACTTGTATCCAGAATATAGAAAGGACATTCTGAACTCAATAGAAGGAAACAAATAACCCAATGAAAACATGGACAAAACATTTGAACAGACACCTCTTTAACAAGCATATACACATGGCAGTAAACACATGAAAAGATGTTCAACATCATTAGCCATTAAGAAAATATAAGTTAAAACTGTGATGAGATACACCAACATACTGGAATGACTAAAATTAAAAGCAGAAAAAATCTGGCGATACCAAACACTAGCAAGTGTGTGGAGTAACTGGAAGTCTCCTACATTCCTGGTGGGAGTGTAAAATGGTACAGCCACTGAAAAATAGTTTGACAGTTTCTTATAAAGTAAAACATACACTATCAATACAAACCAAGCAATTCACTCCCAGGGTATTTACCCTAGATATAAATACTGTGCTCACACAAAACTCTTTACACAGATGTTTATAGCAGCTCTACTCATAATCACCTCAAACTGGAAACCACCCAAATGATCTTTAACAGGTGAATGGATAAACAAACTGGTACAGCTATCCAACAGAATATTCTTCAGCCATTAAAAGGAACAGACTATTGATACAGACAACAATATAGACAAATCTCAAATGCATTAGACTGGGTGAAAGAAGCCAGTCTGAAAATGTTACATACTTTATGATTTCATTTATATGGCATTCTGAAGAAGCAAAACTGTAGGGACAGAGAACAGATCAGTGGTTGCCAGGGGTTAGGAATTGGGAAATGGAGTGATTACGAAGGGCCAGCTTAAGAAAATTTGGGGAGTAATGGAAGCTTTGAAAGAGTTACCATTCCATCCATTAGAAAAAATGCTATGAAGTTTCTAGGGGAATTTTACCAAACTATTAAGGAACAGACATTCTTTACAATGGACAATCTGGCAGACAACACAATCAAATGATCAAAGTTAACGTTACTTGTAATGAGACAAACATACACGTGCCTCCTGATATAATGCACTGAGAAGGACAGAACATCATTTCTGTGGTATTTCTGACCAAAAATGTGTGGCCTGAATCTGGTCATGAGAAAATACAATTGAGGGATGTTACATAAAATAAATAGCCTATACCCTTCGAAAATATCAGGGTGAAGAAAGAAAAAGACTGATAAATTGCTCCAGATTAAAAGAGACTAGAGGAACATGACAACTAAATGCATGTGTGATGCTGTGTTAGATTCTGAACCAGAAAAAATATTTTTCTGGAAAAGATATTATTGGGAAAACTAATAAAATTTGAATAAGGCCCATGGATTAGATGATAGTATTGTATCTGTTAATTTCCTGATTTTGATAATTGTATTGTGGTTATATAAATCTATGTCCTTGTTTTTAGGAAATATACACTAAAGAATTCAGGGTTAAAAAATATATCTACAACTTAATCTCAAGCACTTCAGAAAAACATGTATGTACCTCCAGGGAATCTAGGTATATAGCAATTTTTGTAGTTTTAAAATAATTTTTTTTCTGAAAATCTATAATTCTTCAAAACAAAATGTTAAGTAATAAACAACTGATAATTCTAATTTTGTTTAAATTTATCTGGAGCAAAAGAAAAGGAACAAAGTTTTCCAATTTCTTTTACATAATGAGATTAAGTTTAATAAAACCTGATAAAGATAGAGATGAACAAAAAACTACAGACCACTGTCACTTATGAATATCAATAGAAAATTCTAAAAATCACGCCTGTAATCCCAGCACTTTGGGAGGCTGAGACAGGCAGATCACTTGAGGTCAAGAGTTCACGACCAGCTTGGCCAACATGGTGAAACCCTTTCTCTACTAAAAATACAAAAATTAGCGTTTTTTTTTGTGGCATTGTGGCCTGTGCCTGTAATCCCAGCTACTTGGGAGGCTGAAGCAGGAAAATTGCTTGAACCCAGGAGGCAGAAGTGCAGTGAGCCAAGATCATGCCACTGCACTCCAGCTGGGTGACAGAGTGAGTCTCTATCTCAAAAAAAAAAAAAAAAAATAATGCAGCACAGCAAAAGAAACCATCAATGGAGTAAACAGACTATATATAGAATGGGAGAAACTTTCTGCAAACTATGCATTGACAAAGGTCTAATATAGAGCATCTATAATAAACTTAAACAAATTTACGAGAAAAAAACAACCCCATAAAAAAGTGGGCAAAGGATATGAACAGACACTCTTCAAAAGAAGACATATGTGCAGCCAACAATCATATGAAAAAAAAAAGCTCCTGAGGTGGGCAGATCCCTTGAGGACAAGAGTTTAAGACCAGCCTGGCCCATATAGCGAAACACCGTCTCTACTAAAAATACAAAAAATTAGCTGGGTGTGGTGATGTGCACTTGTACTCCCAGCTACTTGGGGGGCTGAGGCATGAGAATCCCTTGAACCCAGGAGTTGAAGGTTGCAGTGAGCCAAGATCATGCCACTGTACTCTAGCCTGGGTGACACAGTGAGATTCTGTCAAAAAAATAAAAGCAAAAAAACAAAACAAAACAAAACAAAAGCTCAACATCACTGATTATGAGAGACATGCAAGTCAAAACCACAATGAGATACCATCTCACACCAGTCAGAATGGCTGTTATTAAAAAGTCAAAAAAAAAATAACAGATGCTGGCAAGGTTGTGGAGAAAAAAGAACGCTTATGTACTGTTGGTGGGAGTGTAAATTTGTTCAACCATTGTGGGAGACAATGCGGTGATTTCTCAAAGACCTAAAGACAGAAATACCATTTGACTCAGCAATCCCAAATCATTGTATTAAAATGCACATGTATGTTCATTGCAAATGCACATGTATACTCATTGCAACACTACTCACAATAGCAAAGACATGGAATCAACCTAAATGCCCATCAATGACAGGCTGGATAAAGAAAATGTGGCACATACATACCATGGGATACTATGCAGCCATAAAAAGAATGAGATAATGTCCTTTTCAGGGACATGGATGGAGCTGGAGGCCATTATCCTTAGCAAACTAACACAGAAACAGAAAACCAGATACCGTATATTCTCACTTGTAAGTGGGAGCTAAATGATGAGAACACATGGACATATAGAGGGAAACAACACACACTGGGCCCTATTGGTGGGTGGAGGGTGGGAGGAGGGAGAGGATCAGGAAAAATAACTAATGGGTACTAGGCTTAATATCTAGGTGATGAAATAATTTGTACAACATCCCCGCCATGACACAAGTTTACCTGTGTAACAAACCTGAACGTGTATGTTTGAACTTAAAAGTTAAAGAAATAAAGTTACACTTTTCCTTCTGAGCACAGTTTTAGCTGTGACCCACCAACATGTAATAATTTAATTACCATTGAGTCCAAGATAATTTCTAATGTCTATTTTTGAATTATTCCTTGACCAGTGGGCTTTTTGGAAGCATGTTGCTTAATGTCCAAACATTCTGGTTAAAAAGTTGTGTTGTTATTGATAGCTAGCTTAATTTCACTGTGGTTAGAGAACATACTCAGAATAATTTTAGTCATTTAGAATCTGTGGAGATTTGCTTTATGGCCCAGTATATGGCTAGTCTTGGTAAATAATCAATGTAAACTTAAAAAGCATGAATTTTCCATGGTTGGGTGTAGTGTTCTATATAAGTAAACTGCATCAAATTTGTTAATTGTGTTGTTTAGATAGTCTATATCTTCAGGACAGTTAAGTTTATGTGCCAACTTGACTGGGCTAAGGGATGCCCAGATAGCTGGCAAAACACTATTTCTGATGTGCCTGCGATAGTGTTCCTGGAGGAGATTAGCATTTGACTCCATAGACACAGTAAAGAAGATCACCCTCACCAATGCGGGTGGACATCGTCCATGTGCTGAGGGCCAAAATAGAACAAACAGGAGAGGGAGAGTGAATTTTCTCTCCCTGTCAGAACTAGGACATCCATCTCCTCCTGCCTTTGAATGTCAGTATTCCTGGTTCTCAGACCTGGTTCTCCAGACTTGGACCTGACAGATCATGAGCCTTATAATTGCATGAGCCAATCTCCCATAATAAATCTCTCTTCATATATCTCTCTATATATTATGTGGCTCTGTTTCCCTGAAGAACTCTAATACAATCTTTATGCCTTTTTTGGTGCATTTTTTGTTCTATTAGTTACTGAGAGAGAGGTATCTAAGTTTCCTTCCTTATTCAAAATAGTACCTATATGAATGTATCTTTTTAAAAAAAATTTTTGAGATGGAGTCTCGCTCTATCACCCAGACCAGAGTGCAGTGGTGCAATCTCGGCTCACTGCAACCTCTGCTTCCCGGGTTCAAGCTATTCTCCTGCTTCAACCTCCTGAGTAGCTGGGACTACAGGTGTGCACTACCATGCCCAGCTAATTTTTTGTATTTTTAGTAGAGATGGAGTTTTACAATGTTGGCCAAGCTGGTCTTCAACTCCTGAGTTCAGGTAATCTGCCCACCTCAGCCTCCCAAAGTGCTGGGATTATAGGCATGAGCCAGTACGCCCAGCCCTACAAATGTATCTTAAACATTTCATTTTATTTAATACCATGTCAATATACATTTAGTTGCTAATCTTTGGACATGGGGCCAATGTCTTTCCTTTGAGTATGGGTCCTCTCAAGGTGGTTTCAGCCCAGCTATTCTCATGAGTCCACTTGACACAAGAACACACTCATTCTTGTCCAGCCAAGCAGTGAGAGTGTGGGCTTCACTTGGGCCCTCTCCATACTGCGAGCTCTCTCCGGTTCACCTCTCTCATGCATAAGTAGCCACCTTCAGGACAGGCAACCCGCAGGTGCTTCCTATGCTGCCATCCTCTCCAGCTCAGATGTCTTAGTTCATTTGTGTTGTTATAAAGTAATACCTAAGAGGTTGGGTAATTTATAAAGAAAAGAGGTTTATTTGACTCACAGTTCTGCAGGCTGTACAAGAAGCATGGCTCCAGCATCTGCTTCTGGTGAGGGCTTCAGGAAGCTTTCACTCATGTTGGAAGGTGAAAGAGAGCCAAGGTGTGCAGCTATCACATGGTGAGAGAGGAAACAAAAGAGAGTGGGAAGGTGTCAGGTCTCTTAAACAATCAGCTCTTGGGGGGAACTAATAGAGTGAGAATTGAGAATTCACTCCTAACCATGAGGCTGAGACCAAGACATTCATGAGGTCTCCATCCCTATGAGCCAAACATCTTCCACAAGGCCCCACCTCCAAAACTGGGGATAAAATTCCAACATAAGATTTGGAGGGACATGCATCCAAACCATAGCACCAGAAATGCATGTTTATTAATCAAAGCTACTTGGCTGGTTCTAAACTTCTGGTGGCAGGAGGATCACCTGGAGGGCCCATTAAACCATAGACTGCAGGGCCCCGCCCTCAGAGTTTCTGATTTTATTGGCTGAGATGCAGATCAATAATTTGCATTTCTAATAATTCCCAAGTGGTGCTGATTTTACTGATGCAGGGGACACATTTTGGGAGTCACTGGTTTAGCCAATCATCTTAATTTCTTTCTTTTGGCCTCTGGTTGCTGTGGCCAAAGACCTGTGATAGACCGCTTACTGCTGAGCAGTGTGCTGGGGGCTGAGGGGTTGGGGTGGGATTCTGGGGAAGTTTTCCTCGCTCTTAAAAAGTTTTATAGAATAGTGATTCACTACTTTTTTTAGAATAGCAATTCACCACTTTTCCACCTCTGGATGTGGCTGTAAATGTGGCAGCCAGTGGGAGTCATGGGGAGAGCCATAGCCCATGTGCTGAGGATGGTGGGGGTGGGGGAAGATGGAAGGCACTGGAGCCTTAGAGGATGAGGACGTTCAGCTGGTGAATGAACCAATCCTGAAACGCTTCACCTCTGGGCCTTGCATTCTTGAGCGAATACCTCCTGGTTGTTTAACTTTTTGACGGGTCTTCCATGGCTTGCATTCTCACGGGAGCGGATACAGAAACCAAACCCCGGCCATCTTCCTGGGCCTCCATGGACTGTGAGACTTGGGTGGGATTGTCTCCTTCTCCCTGTAGTGTTGCCCGGGATGCACGATGTCTCCCAAGTTTCTCTGTTCCTAGACTCACCTGCCTGGGGTCCACCTGCTGCTCCTTTGTGTATTCACCTTCCTTTGCTCCCCTCCCCCATGCAAATCTCAGCCCTCTCACTTTTTTTTTCCCACCAGAAATACATGCCAGTGGAACACTTTGGGTGTGTGTGTTGAATTTCTTAAAGATTTGCAGGTTGACAGGAAGTCTCAGTGTGTCCCGTGTGGGCTCCCTTCCCGCTGGCTCTGCCCCAGCCTCTCTTTTCCACCCCTCTCCAGGAACACGTACACCAAGAGTCTCACCTTCTACCCAAAGCACTTCTTAAGGTGTTTTCCCCACACAATGATCTTCCCTTTCCTAGGAGGAGTTGGGGTGATAAAGGGTGTGAATGTCCCTTTATCACCTCTGACTGTGGGTCTCAGACCATGTGAACATTTGGGGCAAAGTCATCCCAGAAGCCTTGGGACGTGCAAAATCCCCCAAAGAAGAGGAAGGTTGGTGTTGCTATGCTGTGTTCTAAGATGGTCTTTCTCTGGAGGTTTAGGGGTTCCCCCAAAAGCCCAGTGGTTCCACCTGTCATGACTGAGGAAGAGGCAGTGCTCAGACAAGAGGCTTGAAAGAGGTGGAGAGGGAACCGCCTCTCCTGGAGCTAGACCATGCATTCTCAGTGGGGTGATAGCATTGCCAAGGGAGCAAATATTGGTTCTTGGACAGGGGAGGGCAAAAGCCCCTCTCACGTTCTTTATGCATAAAGCACAGATAGGCATTGGTGCATAAAAAGATATATCACGTCTGTGGTATTACAATTGTATGGGTGCACAATTACGAAAATAACATCTGAAAAGGCTCCTAGTTGGGGGTTGACAATTTCTTTAAAAGTCTGAGAAGCACTGACGCAGATGAGCTTCTGCCTTGGGGCAGCCTCAGCAGGCGCCATCCAGTTGCTTGGGACAGACATCTAGGAGGCACCCTACATTGCTCCTTTCCTCCAATAGGTCTCAAAGGCTCCAGAAATATATCCCCAACTATTCAAGGACCTGCTCGAATAGTGGCAACAGAAATGTTATTACCTGTAAAGCCTAAAATATTTACCACATAGCCTTTCGTTGAAACAGTTTGTGAGCCCCGGCTGCAAATTATGAGCTACTTAGGGCAAAGGATGGGTCTTAGGCCAGGTGTGGTGGCTCACACCTATAATCCCCATACTTTGGGAGGCCAAGGTAGGAGAATTGCTTGAGCCTAAGAGTTTGAGACCAGCCTGGGCAACATAATGAGACCCTATCTCTATTAAAAAAAAAAAAAAGACAGGTCTCACTGAACTCTCTGTGGAGCTCTGCCCAGAGCCTGGTGAATAGAAGTCAGTAAGTGTTGAAAGAGGAATAGCTCCTCAAGGATCTAGAACTAGAAATACCACTTGACCCAGCAATCCCATTAGTAGGCATATACCCAAAGGATTATGAATCATGCTACTATAAAGACACATGCACATGTATGTTTATTGTGGCACTATTCACAATAGCAAAGACTTGGAACCAACCCAAATGTCCATCAATGATAGACTGGATTAAGAAAATATGGCACATATAAGCCATGGAATACTATGCAGCCATAAAAAAGGATGAGTTCATGTCCTTTGTAGGGACATGGATGAAGCTGGAAACCATCATTCTCAGCAAACTATTGCAAGGACAGAAAACCAAACACCGCATGTTCTCACTCGCAGGTGGGAATTGAACAATGAGAACACTTGGATACAGCGCAGGGAACATCACACACTGGGGCCTGTCGTGGGGTGGGGGGAGGGGGGAGGGATAGCATTAGGAGAAATACCTAATGTAAATGACAAGTTAATGGGTGCAACAAACCAACATAGCACATGCATACGTATGTAACAAACCTGCACGTTGTGCACATGTACCCTAGAACTTAAAGTATAATAATAAAAAAAAAAAAAAGAAAGAGGAATAGCTGAGTGGATGAGTAATGAATGCAGTGCAAGCTCATTCGGTAGAAGGTGCATCTGTACAGTGTGAGAACCAGAAAGCTATGGAGTTTTCTTCTAAAAGCATAGTCCACAGTTCAAGTTTAAATCCAGCAACACTACCTTTCCCTCTGCTCCTGCCCTCATTTCTATGTTATGCCATATTTGAATAAGACAGAACTTTTTCTTGTGAGGCTCAGATGATTAAAAATGAATTCTCTAACTACTGCTCTCCTTTGGGAATCTTGAGCAGAGTCTAATGGTGGTGAGGAAAAAAAAATCCCTGGTTTAACGCTGATCCTCAGAAAGGGAGAGTGTTTGCTTCATAAGGAAAAATTCCATGTGTTGTAGACTCATCTGGGGCCTGTTCAGCTGGATTTAATTATGGCTTTGCTATGAAGAACTTATTACTGGGCTTTCTTAGGCCTATAAAACTTTACAGCACCAAAAATTACAGTCACAGTTGCTAACAGGAGTTGAGTGCTTGCTGTATTCAGGTTCTTGGCCAGCGGCTGACATGCATTACAAAAATTCTGAAGCTCAGAGAGGGAAGTGACCTGCTCAAGTTCACTCAACTGCCAGGTGGCGGGGCAGGGATTTGGCAAGACCTGATAGATTGCAAATTCCCTGTTCTTTTTACTCAATCAGGAGATTAATCATAGTAATAAAATAATACTAGTTGACTGTTAGGAGACAGATTCTATAGACCAGGCTCTTTTAGGATGAACAAAGAGAATAAGGAAGGTTTCTTAATCTAGGGGATGGTATTCCAGGATTTTAATGAAGTAAGAAGGAAAAGAATTGGCTTTTAGGGTAGTGCCTCATGCATGAGAGTCAAACTTGAAGGCTGGTCTTCATGCCACCTATCCCATCTGGATGGCAATTGGCCATCTTGCTTGCCTCCGCCTCTGTCCTACCTCCCTACTGGTCATAGCCTGACCACTGCTCTGTCCCCCCAGGTCCCTCCTGGTTATCTTCCGACTCCCTCCCTTCCTTCAGTTCTCATTGCTCCTGACCAAGCTCAGGCTGGAAACCTGGCCTCTCTCTCCACCACCTCAAGTGCTTTGAAAGTTCTGTCTTGCAGAAAGCCATCAATTCCACTCTTGGCTCTATCACCACTTTGCTTTGATCACATGTTGTTCTGCCGCCCAGTGACCATTCCCTGCCCTGGTGACAGCACGGTGTGTGCTTTTGGAGAGCTGTAACTCTCTGGCACTTATCCAGGGTGTTTGGGTGGCTCTGATGCTGTCTCAAACTCCAGGGCTGAGCCCAAGACTGTCTGGTCAGCCTCTGTCTATAGTGACAGGGGTTCATGGATGGAGACATGACCTAAGACAGACCATGGGGACTCAGTTCTGGGACTTTTGTTGCAGCTGTTGGAAAACTTCTCTTTTGTAAGTTGGAGCTTCCTGAAGCATCAGTGACGTAAACCTGAATCTAAATAAAGTCAACCTAGAGGAAAACAGAGCCGAGAAGTGGTGAGAGCCACCATGATCCAGCCATTCCTGAGGCTAAGATACTGCCTGCACTTCCAAATACCAGAACCAATCAATCCCGTCACCTCGGTTAAACTGGTTTCCGTCCATTTATTAGTTGTGACTAATGAGTAAATGGAATGGAATGGCGTTCCCTCTCTCTATTTCAGTTTCTTCAACAAGAACAAAAAAATTATGGTTCTTTGTCCAATGAGTTACAATGCTGAAGCTGTAAAATTAAGACTAAAACAATTTTGCAAAATTATTTTATCAAAATTTATGTTCTCTATAACTGCTATATAAATATAATATATATTCTCATGTACGAACCAAATTATATATGTATTTATAGGTTAACATATACAAATGTTAGGCCCCGGAATTATAATAGCCAGGTGAGTAAGCTTGTTCTGATCACAAGGAGCCCTTTCTCCAATGTGGCAATACAGACAGGGAAATCAGCAAGTACTTTCCAATGTGATGCGTGCTGTGATGGAGGTGGGGTGGGGGGGTGATGGGTGCTGTGATGGAAGTGGGATGGGGGTGATGGGTGCTGTGATGGAGGTGGGGTGGGGGGTGATGGGTGCTGTGATAGAAGTGGGGTGGGGGGTGATGGGTGCTGTGATGGAGGTGGGGTGGGGGGTGATGGGTGCTGTGATGGAGGTGGGGTGGGGGGTGATGGGTGCTGTGATGGAGGTGGGGTGGGGGGTGATGGGTGCTGTGACGCAAGTGGGGTGGGGGTGATGGGTGCTGTGATGGAGGTGGGGTGGGGAGGTGATAGGTGCTGTGATGGAGGTGGAGTGGGGAGTTGATGGATGCTGTGATGGAGGTGGGGTGGGGGGGTGATGGGTGCTGTGATGGAAGTGGGGTGGGGGGTGATGGGTGCTGTGATGGAGGTGGGTGGGGGGGTGATGGGTGCTGTGATGGAAGTGGGGTGGGGGGTGATGGGTGCTGTGATGGAGGTGGGTGGGGGGGTGATGGGTGCTGTGATGGAGGTGGGGTGGGGGTGTGATGGGTGCTGTGATGGAGGTGGGGTAGGGGGGTGTCTGAACTAGACCGGGGTGATAGTGGAGAAAGGGGATGGAAGGCTATCTATCTGAACAAGAGGGATGGAAGGCTATCTGAAGGATGAGGAAGAGAAGAAGAGAAATCCATTCAAGTGGTAACAGCTTGCATACTGCACCATGTGGCTGAAACCAGGCAAGCCCATCAGTGCAGCTGGAGCCTACAGTGGGTATAGCAGTTACCAGGTGGCCCCTGACAATGATGTTCCCCAGCCTACTGCCTGAGCTACAGAGAAACTGAAGGATATGCTTTACCAGCTCTCCATTGTCAAGATGATGCTCTCTCGCAACACTGGATTTTGAGAACATCCACCCCCAACAGTGTAAATTCACCAAAAGCCCAGCCTGAGAATGTATGTCTGACACATAGATGCTTCACAAATATTTGTCGAGTGATGAAAGCTAAGAATATGTTCCAAAAATTGTTCTAAAATTAAACTTCATTTAAAATTCATATCTAGTAGCTAATAGCTCCTTCGTAGTCACCCTACTTTCTTTTTTTTACCTGAAATGTACACATCTATGAGATTTTAAAAGGATCATGGATATTCAGTTATTAAACTCCCCCTCCTCGAATATTTTACCTTCATAGTAGATGAGGAAGTTTGGATAAAATAGGGAAGAAAAGGAAGACATTTTATACTTATTCAGCATTACTGTATGGATCTGTGGATGTTATTATATTTAATTCTCATCACCACCCTGGAAGTAGGAAGTGTTCTCCTGGATTTACAGACAAATAAATGGAGGGGGACAGGGTCGCAGGTGGTAAGGGGAGGGCTTGTATTAAAACTCTGACTTGGCCAGGTGCGGTGGCTCATGCCTGTAATCCCAGCACTTTGGGGGGCCAAGGTGGGGGGATCATGAGGTCAGGATATCGAGACCATCCTGGCTAACACAGTGAAACCTTGTCTCTACTAAAAATACACAAATTAGCTGGATGTGCCTGTAGTCCCAGCTATTCAGGAGGCTGAGGCAGGAGAATCGCTTGAACCCGGAAGGCAGAGGTTGCAGTGAGCTGAGATAGTGCTATTGTACTCCAGCCTGGGTGACAGAGCAAGACTCCGTCTCAAAAAAAAAAAAAAAAAAAAAAAAAAAGATGGGGGGAACATCTTCAGCTCATGTGGAACAATATGTTAAAAAGCCTTTTAACTTCCCCTGGTCCAGCAGTGCTGAGGAGAGGCAAGTTTTCCTCCATAATGTCGTATATGGTTGAATATGAGGTGAATCTTTCCCTGCTGTGATGGTTAATTTTTTTTTTTTTTTTTTTTTTGAGATGGAGTCTCGCTCTGTTGCCAGGCTGTAGTGCAATGGTGCGATCTCGGCTCACTGCAACCTCTGCCTCCTGGGTTCAAGCAATTCTCCTACCTCAGACTCCCGAGTAGCTGGGACTACAGGCGTGTGCCACCATGCTCGGCTAATTTTTGTATTTGTAGTAGAGATGGGTTTTCACCATGTTGGCCAGGAGGGTCTTGATCTCCTGACCTCGTGATCCACCCGCCTCGGCCTCTCAAACTGCTGGCGTTACAGGCATGAGCCACCTTGCCCAGCCTGTGATGGTTAACTTTACGTGTGAGTGTGGCTAGGCTGTGGTGCCAGTAATTTGGTGAAATGCCAGGCTAAATGTTGTTGCGAAGGTATTTTTTAGATATGATTAACATTTAAATCAGTGGACTTTGAGTGAAGCCAATTAACCTCTGTAATGTAGGTGGGCCTCATCCAATCAGTTGAAGGCCTTATGAGAAAAAGACAGATTTTCTGGAGAAGAAGAAATTGTCCACAAGAGGGCAAGGGTTTCCAGATTGCTGCTTTGTGGAATTCAGACTCAATATTGCAGGATTAACTCTCACCTAAGTCTGCAGCCTGCTGGCCTGCCCTATAGATTTTAGACTTTCCAGCCCTCACAATATCATAAACCATATTTTAAAATCTCTCTATAAATACATGTTCTGTTTCTCTGGAGAACCTGACTTATATACACCCTAAAAATATCAGAGAAGATAATACAAAATATTTAGTTTGGAGTCTTCTTGAAGTTATTTTATTTATTTATTTTTGAAGAGATGAGGTCTTACTATCTTGCCCAGGCTGGTCTCAAACTCTTGGGTTCAAGTGATTCTCCCACCTCAGACCCTCAAAATGCTGGGATTACAGGTATGAGCCACTGTGCTAGCCCCCAAATTATTTTAAACAGCAGCAAAATACTATTTGGAAAAAATATATTGACCTGAAACAATCTCATCCAATGTCATTTTGGATACCTACAGAGGTCACTGCCGGAATCTGTAAATAAAGGAAGCGGGTAAGTTATCCCCCAATTACTTCACATGATGGAAGAGATTCAAGTCAATTATTGATGGTATCAGATAGAAATATTATGGTCTTCTTGGCTCATTTACCATTTCGTTGGGTATCATGATTGATGGAGAGAGCATTTGCCCAGCTCTGACTCTGTGCCAGGCATTGCACTGGATGTTGGGAATATAGTGGTGACAAAATGAAGGCCCTGTCCTAGAGCTCATGTGGCCCTGTGGGTCAGAGGAGATCCACAGGTAAAACAAAGGTGTTGAGCAAATGCAGCTCATGCCATATTAAAACATGGCTTAAAACGATTCTGCCGTCCCTTTAAAATTTTCTCCAGTGAGAATTATTCCCCTTGTCTCTGCATAAAAATCCTAGCAGGTACCATGGCTTTTCCCCTCACTCAAACTCTAAGGTTTGAGGTAGTTCAACAGTTACTTCAAGTTGGAAATATAGCTTTAATGCAATAACTAGAAGGCTTAGTGCAATACTATTCACAATAGCAGACTTGGAACCAACCCAAATGTCCAACAATGATAGACTGGATTAAGAAAATGTGGCATATATACACCATGGAATACTATGCAGCCATAAAAAAGGATGAGTTCATGTCCTTTGTAGGGACACGGATGAAGCTGAAAACCATCATTCTGAGCAAACTATTGCAAGGACAGAAAAACAAACACCACATGATCTCACTCATAGGTGGGAATTGAACAATGAGAACACATGGACATGGGGGGGGAACATCACACACTGGGGCCTGTTGTGGGTGGTGGGATGGGGGAGGGATAGCATTAGGAAACATACCTAATGTTAAATGGCGAATTAATGGGTGCAGCACACCAACATGGCACATGCATACATATGTAACAAACCTGCACATTGTGCACATGTACCCTAAAACTTAAAGTATAATAAAAAAAAAAGTAAGAATGTGGCACATAATAGGAAAAAAAAAGAAAGCTTAGTGCAGTATACGAATCCAAGTTCTGAACTGATTTGCCTTTAAATCTTTTCTGCCTGATGTGATCTGGAAGCCAGCTGTGGGGAAGAAGCCTCTCTTAGAATCTTTTCTCTCCTCCACTTTGTCCTTTTCTCGTTCCTGGTTCCCCCAGCTTGCTGCCCAGTGTCTGACCTCTTGGGTGAGACAGGGAGGAGATTCCTAAGGGGAAGAGGGGTCTTTCTCGAGTTGCTTCTGTCCTCTGTGTGAAACATGGATTCCTTGGTGAGGCAGGTGCCTATGGATGCTCCTTCTCTTGTGGGCTGCTTTTGTGTACTTTTTGGAAGTTCCCTGATGGGCTCCTCTCCCTGTAGGTCCTTTGACCCATCTTCATTTTGGGTGGTTAGTTTCCACTCCTTTCTCCAACCTGTAGTTCAATCCAGCTATCTGCTGCTGGGGTATCTTGGTCTCTCTCAGCTGCCCTGATCGAGATGGGGTCTGACAGGCTCTATGGCAGGCCCACTTGGGCCTTCTCTCCTACATGACCTCATCTCGTCCCTAGGAAGCACTCAGGCATCCTTGGCCTTGACAGCCTGGAAGTGTGGCAGTGCCGTTGCCAGCCCATCACACCTTCATTGCCCTGGCGGGAGTCAAACTGCAGCCCATGTGTGGCACTCCCAGTGTGGGGGTCAGGGTGACAACTAAGTAGCCTTGCAAAAGGAACCCGCTTACCGGGTGGGGGTCATGTCTGAGTTGAGTAGCCCCGGGAAAGGACCCTTCTTACTAAGTGGGCGAGAGGATGGGACTTCTGGCACAGCTCTCTCCATAATGAGCCAACTCACAGAATTCTCGCTCCTCCAGTTTTTGACCTTTTTATATTCTGGAAACGGTTCTCAAGAATTTCCTTTGAACATCTGCAGTGGTTCCTCCTTTAGAAATGTCATGTCTGTTGTATCTTGGTGTCTGGATGAAAATTCAACTTTAATACCTTTTTACATACATAAATAAAATTGTGCAACAGAACACACAATATATAACATATCGTGTCCTTTGAATTCAGTCTTCATCACTTACCATGTGGCCTTCAACTGTGACTTAAAACTCTTGGCTTAATTTCCTTCCCTGAAAATTGGGAATAATAGTATTGACCTCACAGGATTGTTGTAAAGACCTAAAATGATAGAAAGTTCTAGCTGTGTGCCTAGCATCTCCTAGGCACTCAATAATATGAGCTATGATGATCTATTGTATGGTAATGGACAGGCAAGAAGTAACTCACTGGGAGAACTCATGCCCCGTTATGAAGACAGACTGGAAACAAAAACGGACTGAAGTATTGCTCCAGGCTTTGTTTTCCTATTTAAAATACCCACAAACAAAAAATTACTTTCTCTATTTGAATAAAAGTTTAATCAGTAAAATTTTTTAAATATAAAAGAGAATAAAGCCACATAATCTCAACATGATTATTATTTTGAAATTCTTCTATGCATCTTTTTACATGGTTGTAATCATACTGCATATCAAATTTTGTACCCCTCTTGCCCATAGATATTATATTGTAGACACTTTCTATTTTATTATGTATCTTAATAACTATAATTTTTAATGACAGCATAATATTTCTTTGAGGAGATAAATGATAATTTACTTTGCTGCCTTCCAATTCTTTGACATTTAGGTGGTTTCTATTTTCTTCTACTTTCATAAATTGAGTCAGTTAGAGTTCCTTGTTGGCAAGTAACAGAAATCAACTCTGGATAGCTTAGGCAGGAAGGAATTTGTTTGAAGGATACCCATGAGCTCATAGAGTTTGCAAGGGGGTTGAGGAACCAGGTGAATAAAAAGACCAGGATTTGAGGACGTTCTGGGGGTCTGAGCATCAGGAGCTGCTTGAAAGTGGGGTGATGGCTGTGCTGTTAGAGTGAATGCATACTGGCTGTGGTTTCCTGTCCTTGTCAGATCCAGACACAAAGTCCCTAGAGAGAAGGCGATGGAACTAGCCTGGGGCTTGTACTTAGCCCTAGGAGCAGTGAAGTCTGAATGTCTAGATTCACAGCAGGACCAGAATGGTATGTGGTGGGGGCAGGGGCATAAACTCCTCAAAGAAAATAAGGGCATTGGTAGTGGGTGACCAGTGAACCAAGTTTGCACTACATACATACTCCATCCTTGCACATATAGCTCTTTCTAGATTTTGGAATTATTTTCTTAGATGACATTTTCCAAAGTGGAATGACTAGGTCAGAGGATAGAATTTTGGGGGCGGCTCTTGATGTACATTACTGAACAAGAGAGTACAGGAACAATCCTATTAGAAGTATTTGAGAGAGGTAGTCAGTTAAAATGAGGGAATCAAGAATTACACAAACATACTTTAAGCATTTTATTTTACCTATGTCTGTATCTAAATCTGTATACTGCTCATCTTTTGATACAGGGCCAATGTCTTGGTGTGTGTCCTCTGTTTGGAGTTGTGTATGGTCTTTCCTGCACGTGCATGATCCACGATGCATTATCTGAAATTTCCAGTCTAGGATTCTGCAAAAGGGAGCAATGACTTAGAGATCCTTGTGAAACCATCCGAATGCAGCATCCCTCTGGATGTTTAAGGTTCCTACCCCCTTCAAATCCATTGGCTCGCCCACACCTACCTCCACATCCATAATTTTGCACGAGTGACTTGCTTTTTTTGAGCCTTTCCAAAGCCTTTAATTTAGTTTTCATTGAAACAGTAACTCTCTTATTTACCCTATTCTTATGTAATTGGTTTCTATAATGTTTATTTTAATTACATAATTTTAAAAAATGGCTCAAGAGGCCTTAGCAGGCTTGAGAACAAATACAACTCACTCCTGGTAAGCAGACAGCTCAGCTGGTGAAAGCGTCAGGATGCAGAGCACAGGGGAGCAGCTCCTGGTGTGGAGCGATAATGACCCAGTGGGTATCTGTCCACCTGCTTCACAGAAGGAATGGTGAGTTGGCTAAGTGGAGTGGTGGAAAAATTCCGTGCCAGTTTAAATGAACCCTCTTCATGTCTTATACAATAATAATGCATTAGCAAAGCCATGAATTTGACCAGGGCACAGTGTGTGTTTAGTTCTATGTCCTGTGTATTTGTGTAGCTATGACAACAATCAAGATACAGAACGATTTCATCACCATAAGCATCTCCTCTGTGCTACCCTTTATACTCACGCCCATCTCTTTCTCCCCTGGCAACAACTAATGTATTCTCCATCTCTGTAATTTTGTCATTTGAGAGTGTTATTTGAGTGAAATCATACAGTGTTTGCCCCTTTGAGATTGACTTTTAGAGTCAGCATAATACCCTTAAGATGTACCCAAGTTTGTGCATGTGTCAATAATTCATTCCTTTTTACTGCTGAGTAGTTTTCTATGGTATGAATGCACCACAGTTTGTTTAGCCATTCACCTGCTGAAGGACATGTTTGTTATTTCCAGTTTGGGCTATTACCAACAAAGTTGCTATGAGCAATCATGTATGGGCTTTTGTGTGGACATATGCTTTATTTCTCTGGGATAAATGCCCAGGAATGCAACTGCTGGGTTGAATGGTAAGTGTGTGTTCAGTTTCTAAAGAAACTGACAAACTATTTTGCAGCATGGCTGCACATTTTACATTGCCACCAGCGATACATGAGATCTCTAGTTTCTCTACATCTCCACAAGCATTTGGTATTGTCGATATTTGTTATTTTAGCTGTTCCAATAGGTGTATAGTGATATCTCATCATGGTTTTAATTTGCATTTCCCTAGATGGCTAGTGATATAGAACATCTTTTCATATGTGTTTGTGTTGGGGTTTGAGGGATTTGGGGCTGATCAAGGAATAAAATATGACCACAAGAAGCAGCAACACACAAGTGTTTGTTGGGTGGCACTTGGACAAGGTTGAGTAAAAGGGGAAGTTCCCTCATATCAGGAGTCTGTCCAGAAGCCATGGTATGGTTCACAGGTCCCCTACACAGGAGAGGAGGGCATGGGAGCTCTCAGGGGAGAGAGATAACAGGCCGGGCTTACATGTCTAGGTGATATCATTCAGCAGCATAGCATGGAGTCTCTGTGTCACAGAACTCTAAAGGGTCATATAGTTTGGGGTCTTATAACTGCAAGCCTCTAGCTTATCAATAGTCCGCTGATATAGGGTAAAATTTTCCTGATATATAAACCAGAGAAGCTTTAAATAGCTAAAATTCTGCCTGTTGGGCAGACTCACTTTCCTTCCTTTCTTTCTTTCTTTCTTTCTTTCTTTCTTTCTTTCTTTCTTTCTTTCTTTCTTTCTTTCTTTCTTCTTTCTCTCTCTCTTTCTTTTTCTTTCTTTCCTTCTTTCTTTCTTCTCTTTCTTTCTTTCTTTCTTTCTTTTTCTTTCTTTCTTTCTTTCCTTCCTTCCTTCCTCCCTCTCTCCCTCCCTCCCCCTCTTCCTTTCCTTTCCCTTCCCTTCCCTTCTTCTTTCCTTTCCTTTCCTTTCCTTTCCTTTCCTTTCCTTTCCTTTCCTTTCCTTTCCTTTCCTTTCCTTCCTTCTCTCTCTCTCTTTCTTTCTTTCTCTTTCTCTTTCTTTCTTCTTTCTTTCTTTTTCTTTCTCTTTCTTTACTTCCTTCCTCCTTCCTTCCTTCCTTCCTTCCTTCCTTCCTTCCTTCCTTCCTTTCCTTTCTTTCCTTCTTTCCTTCTTTTCACAAATGGATGTGTAAACATTTGACCTTGGTGCTAGAAGGCTTTTGAGTTAATGGATCTCAGCCTGCAGTGAAAAAATAAACAACCTGGGAACCAATACGCAGAGACCATCTCTGACTCATTCATATAACAGTTTGACATCTGTTTATTTTTTATGTAATGTCTCTTCATGTCTTTTGTCCTTTTTATAATTGGATTGATTTTTAAAAAATGAGTTTTGGGAGTCCTTTCTATGTTCCAGATATAGGTCATTTGTCAGATAGGTGGTTTGCAAATATTTCCTCCCAGTCTGTAGCTTGTCTTTTCATTGTCTTACCAGGATCCATCTCCTTCTGAGATGCTGATGACATGAATGTTGGATCTTTTATTATAGTTCAATATGTCCCTATATGAACAAATGGCTTTGTTCATTATTTTTCAGTTTATTTTTTCAGACTAGGTAATTTCTGTTGTTTCATCTTCATGGTCACTGATTCTTTCCTCTGTCCTCTCCATTCTGCTGTTGAGCCCATCTAGTGAGTTTCATTATTTTGGTTGTTGTATTTTTTAGTTATACAATTTCTATTTGTTTTTTTTCTTTATATCTCCTATCTCTGTGCTGACACTTTCTCTTTGTTCTACTTTCTATTTTTTTTGTTTCAAGTATGTTTGTAATTGCTTGTGGAAGCATTTTAATGATGACTGTTTTAAAATCTTAGTCAGAATTCTAAAGTCTGTGCCATGCTAGTATTGCGATCTGTTGATTGCTTTTTAAAATTCAGTTTGTGATATTCATGGTTCTTATAATGATGAGCGTGTTTTTTTAGTTGAATCCTGGACATTTTAGGTATTATTTTATAAGACTCTTGTTCTTATTTCAATTTTGTGCTTCAGCAGATTTTCTCTGACACTGCTCTGGCTCTGGCAGGTGAAAGAGAGAGAGCCCCGTTTCATTACTGGCTGGTGAGAGTAGAAGTCCAGGTTCTCCACTCAGCCTCTGTCTACATTGAGAGTGAGGGAGAGACACTTTTTGTTAGTGCTGGATGGAGGTGGGAGTTTAGTCTCCTCACTAAGACTTTTGCTGGGAGTAGAAAGGGCACCTCATTGCTGTTCCATGTGTGGGCTCCACTGAGACTGCAGGGGTAATAGTTTTTTACCACTGAGCAGTGATGAAAGTTATGACTCTTCATTTGGTCTCTTTTGATACTACCCCAGTGAGGAGAAGAAAGAACATTTCATTTCCACCAGGCGGAGCTGGTCACCATGGATACTATGGCGCTTAGGGAGTGGTGGACACGGCAGAGGGATTGAGATGTCTTGTTATATCATGATAAGTGTGAAAATCCAGGCTCTGCATTTGGCTTTTGTTGGCAGAGTGAGAGTGGGGCAGAAGTTGTCCCCCCGACCTTTGTGTGTTTTACTGGAGCAGAAGAGCTATAGTCTAAATGTTTTCTGTCTTGCTTGGCTGTGGCTTTCCCAGCCCTTTGGCTAGAAAGAGCAGATGTTTCTTCTGTTTGTTTTGTCTCGTTTGTCCATGGTCACTGGCATTTCCAGATTGCTAACTTTTCTAGTATACAGCCTGGGATATTTGAGGCAAAAAGAAACCCAGGGAACTCCTCATAGTGATGTTTCTTGGGTTCCAAAGTCTGTAGCTCTTCTGCCTTCTTCTCTCCCCTTTTCAGAGTCTTTTAAAGTTTGTGTTGTAAATACCATCCAGAATCCCTAGTTATACTTAGCAGGAAAAACAGGAAAAAGCATCTCTGTTCCACCTTCCCAGAAATGGATTTCTCTCTCCAGTACTTTTTGTATGTCACTATCTTAACAGGTGAAAATTAGAACCACACTATTGTTTTAATTTGCATTTTTTACTTTAAGAGAGAGCAAAGCTCTTTGTTTACCATTTTAGTTCCCCTTTTTTTGTGAATTAATTGCCACACATTTTACCCTATTTATCCAAAGCCTTATTATTTGTATTTTTAAGCAAATTCTGTCTTACCAATTAGTTTTAGCTCTATGTATAATAAGTACATTAATTCATTAATCTCCAGGGGATGGGGTTATGCATTATTTTAATTTTCCTATTTATTCTGGTAATAAGGCAATTTTTTGAAAAGTTAATGAAGCAGACTGACACACTAAGAATTTAAGTAGGTCATGTTTTCTTGGAGATAGTCTTATCATGGAAGAGAAAAAATAATTATATTTTTTTCTGCTTTTAGGTGGGACTTTGTGTCCTTGAAGCCTGGGATTCTTTTTACCTCCTGGAGAGAGCTAACAGATTTTTGTCCATGAAATCTTGGCCTGTGGAAGAGATTAGGCTGCACTGCCCAAGAAGACAGGGTTGGAGTTATATGATTTGGTGGGTGCAGGTGAAGAGCAGTCCAGTTCTCAAAGAGCCTATTTACCTACTGAGGAGGGTGGCAGTTTTCCTGTCATGGTAGAGATCAGGACCTCCTTAGGAGTGTTCCTAGAAGTTGTAAGACCTTGTAGGCATCTCTGTGACTCACCTGCAGCAGTGCCCAACAGATGGTGGAAGACGGTGAGTGTTCCCCAGGGGCCTCTTTATAGCAGAAAGAGCACGTGGACAGGGAAAACCACCCTGAATTAAGAGCTGGGTTTGCCATTATTTTCTTGAGACCATAATCCCTGAGATGGTTGTACAGCTCAGTGGAGGTGGAGGGGCTCCTAATATGATTTCTTGTGGATTTCACACTCTTGTTAGCCAGTGACAACTTACAATCAGAGCTAATATGATTTAGAAAATCTAGGAAATGTGATATGTCATTCTCTTTTCTCTCTGTGGGGAAATTATAACATACTTTCCTGTATTTTTTCCCGAGTTTTCTACACTGGGCCTGCATCCATTTTAAAATCAGGAAACAAGAAATGTTGTAAGCAATACATTAATCCTTCTATTGCTAAATGTGCTTAGAGTTTTTTAAACCAATGTGATTTTTAAGTTTCAGTTTAATTAAGCATGTTTTTGATAAACAGAAAATTTAAGATGCTGTTTATTTCATCAAATTTGCCCACATTAAACCAAAAAAAATTTTAAGCTTAAGAAGCTAACAGCTCTATCCACCACCCAACTGGTCGAATAAATATTCAGTTTTATTTTCTCGTAATTTTTCCATGGATATACATTAGGACATTACCATGGGATCTTTGCTCAATTTCAATTGAGCCGTGAAGACAATAGATGTCTTATTCCAGATTAAGACTGCCACGCAGAAATTCACAGTAAATGACCTAACAGTTTTAGATCATTTATTTTAGACCAGTTATAAAAAAAGGAGAGATTAAAGGAGATTTGGGGAAAAGATTTTTCTGCTGGTAAAAATCTAAAGAATTTAGGGAGTAGCTTTAGTGACAGTTTGAAGGGCTGGTATAGAAAGAAGCTACCTTCTCAGAGTTTCCTTGGTCAGAGAAAGTGTAAGTGCTTCCTGTGGATTGGATGTGGGCAGCAAATGGGGTGGGGGTGATGCAGTCTCCGCAGAATTCAAGGACCGGCCTTAAGATAAACTACCAGGTTTAATCGTATTCCAGGCCCAGCAAGTATGATGTGAGCTATGACATCATCAGTCAGCTGCAAGCTTTCCGACTCCATTTACCTCTTCTTCCTGCTTTTATTGAGCCCTAGAGGGATCAGAGACTGTGGTTAGCAAACTTGCAGAGAAAGTGGAAGGTGGGGAAATAAAAAAGGTGAATGCACCTCTCATCTGTAGACTTCCTGCCGCTCAAGTCCTGAGCTAAGGAAAGAGGAAGTCTTATTTATAAATCAAGTGAAGAAATTTTTTAAATTACCATATTACGTCACAGGAATAGATGTTTAAATCGCTGAATGGAGAAAGTGTTTTGAGGCTTAAAGAAAATTGGGTTTTGAAGGGCCCAAAGAGCTAACTTACATTACTGACCAGAAAAGTCACAGGACTTCCTAACTATAGGGAGAGAATCCCTCTGTGGCCTACACTGCTGACAAGGTGGGTGTCATTTTGAAAGCTGTTCCTGCTGGAGACATAATTTATGGGCTAAGAATTACATTTCATGGTTTTACAAACCTCCAGCAAGAGGAGTAATTAATTATCTCTGATACAAGCATTTAGCCTTCTTAACTATTTCCAAATCCCACATTGGTTGTTTGGTGGTTTGTTCCTGTCCAGTCTTCTAAACAACAAATAATAATCCCTTCTTAATTTTCGTAAGAGTTTTTGTGAAATTGGTTTCATTTCTCTTGTGAGTGATAGATTTTCTAGTGAAGTCATTTGGTCTGAAGTTTTTTTTTTTTTTTTTTTTTTGAGACAGTCTCACTCTGTCGCCCAGGCTGGAGTGCAGTGGTGAGATCTCGGCTCACTGCAAGTTCCGCCTCCCGGGTTCACGCCATTCTCCTGCTTCAGCCTCCCCAGCAGCTGGGACTACAGGCATCCGCAACCACGCCGGGCTAATTTTTGTATTTTTAGTACAGACAGGGTTTCACTGTGTTAGCCAGAATGGTCTCGATCTCCTGACTTTGTGATCCGCCCGTCTCGGCCTCCCAAAGTGCTGGGATTACAGGCGTGAGCCACTGCACCTGGCCTGGTCTGAAGTTTTTTTGTGTGTGTGAAAAGATTTTAAATTTCAAATTCAATTTCTTGAATAGATACAGGGCTATTCACATTTTCTTCTTGTGGCAGTTTTGGTAATTTGTCTTTTAAGAAATTTGTTCATTTATCAAATTTATTGGCATAGGATTGTTTAAAATATTTCTTTATTATACTTTTAATATTTCTAGGATCTGGAGTGATGCCCCTTTATTGGAATACAGCTTGTTCATTTGTGTTTATTTTTTTTTTCTTAATCCAATGTAGCTAGATGTCTTTTTTTTTCTGAAAAAAAATTTCAAATAATCAGCTTTGAGTTTATTATTCTTAAAGTTTTTTTTTTTTTTTTTTTTTTTGAGATGGAGTCTTGCTCTGTCGCCCAGGCTGGAGTGCAGTGGCGCAGTCTCGGCTCACTGCAAGCTCTGCCTCCCGGGTTCACGCCATTCTCCTGCCTCAGCCTCTCCGAGTAGCTGGGACTACAGGCGCCCGCCACCACGCCCGGCTAATTTTTTGTATTTTTAGTGGAGACGGGGTTTCACTGTGGTCTCGATCTCCTGACCTCGTGATCCGCCCGCCTTGGCCTCCCAAAGTGCTGGGATTACAAGCGTGAGCCACCGCGCCCGGCCAAATTTTTATTGTTTAACCATTTTATGTTTCATTAATTTCCACACACATCTTTATTGTTTTCTATTTACTCTTTAACTTGAGTTTAATTTTCTCTTCTGTTTTAACATTTAAAGGTGAACTCTTAGATAACTGGTTTCAGATCGTTCTTTTTTAAAACATCCTAAAGTATTTACAACTATACATTGCCCTCTAAGTACCGATTTAGCTGCATCCAATTGTTATGATTTGTTTTTACTTCATTCAGTTTAAAATACTTTATAATTTTTTGTGATTTCTTCTTTGACCCATGGACTATTTAGATGTATGTTGTTTAATGTATAAATATTTAGTGCTTTTTTGATGTCTTTTTATTACTGATTTATTATGTAGTTCTACTGTGGTTAGAGAATATATACATGTTATTTCAGTCTTTTAAAATTTATTAAGATTTGTTATGGCTCAGCATATAATTCTAATAGTGTTTGACCAGAATGGATATTCTACAGTTGGTGGATATTGTCTTTGGTCTCAGTTTTTACTATGTTCTCTCCACTCCGGGTGGCAGGTACTCAAATGTTTCCCCGCTATGTGGGAGCAATGGGATTTGTTCAGCTGGTGGGTCCTCAGCAGCTGTTCTTTGCACAGTCCTGTAGAGTTTTATCCTATGCACATGCAAATTAGCATCTATCCAAAGATAGGTACGGAAGACCTTACACAGATTTTTGGAGAATTTTCTCTGCTTAGCTCCCTCTTTTCTGGTATTCTTCCCCACAAACTCCAGTCATCGCTGTCCTCTAGTGTTCAACTCAATAAGATTTTCAGTCTCTGTTTGGGCTTCTTCTCCCTATGTTGAAGTCCAGATATTAACTACAGACAGAAAACTAATTCATTAATAAAACTCATCTAATTTGCTTATTTACTGTAAGTAAAAGTCTTTTCCTATCTATTGTGCAATGTCTGAAAAGTGTTTTTTTCCATTTTGTCCCCCCTTTTTAAGATATTTATGATACAGACATGGGAAATTTCTTATAGGTGACTTTGAGCATGACTAATGAAGTGAGCAAGCAAGCTGTGTGGATGTGCATGGGAAAGCAATCTAGCAGGAAGGGCAAACAGTGGATCAAAGGCTTTCAGGTTGAAGAAGGTTTGGCTTAGGTACCATTTTCCTTACTTTATAGTGAGGAACCTGAAGGTCATAGAGGTAAGCCACTTACTCAAGACCTCACAAGTAGAAAAAGGAAGATTCAACCCACATCTAAAAACAGAGCCTGAGCTCCTTCCCCCCAGTCTCATTGCCTACCCTGAATGCTGTTGTGTTAGTGAAGAGGTGATTTATGGACTATGACTAACCAGTGGAACTTGTTATCCCAAGAGGCTTTATGAGCTGAAAACATAAATTGCTTCAACATGTGCTTAGACAAACTCAAGGGTGGTAGGTTTGTAATGGCTTATGGGCACCAAAGGAATTTCCTGTAAATGTTTGTTAGTCCTGGTAATGGCACTGCGTCAAAAGGTTTTTTCTTTCCCGTGCTCAGCATGCTTTCCTGGGGCTGAGAAGAGTGCTCTCTTGTCCAACACAGCCAAGTCACTTTTACAACTCCGTGTAGATGGGAGCCATGAATGAGGTATGTGAGTTAATAATAGTCACCATTACTAAAATGCATAGTATACTCCAGGTGCTTTATATATATTGAATCTGCACAAACTTCTGTGCAATAGCTATTATTGCACGATTTTATTGTGCAAGAAAAGAGAGTTCCACAAAATAACTTGACAGTCCACCCAGCTTGTAAGCCAGGGTTATATGTTCGCCTACTCTGTTTCTGCTACAGTTTGCTCTACTGTTGGCTAAACTTTGGGACAGAAGGACATAGTATGCTTATTTTTTTTTTTGTCACTTCATGACAGATGAGATGTTTTCCTCTCTTTCTTATTTCCTGTGCTTTCTGTGGGAAGATTAAGAGAACAGCAGATGGAGAAGTCAAGAAACGTTGCAGAGAGGTTACTTTCCCTTCTCTTCCAAGGCTGTGGTTTTTGGGTTTTGGGTTTTGATTAATTTGTTGGGGGAGAGGTTGTGAGTTACAAGTTTTAGGATTGTGAATGGGGAAGAGCTTGGAGCTAAGGATGTGTTGGATGGGAGAAGAGCTGAGTGGAGGTTCTTAGATGTGTGAAGTGGTGCACATGCCAAATCCCAGGAAAAGAGAGAGAGAAGGACAGACTCCAGCCAGCAATGTGGGTTTCCACTTCACAGAGGTTGGGAGGATAGGAGGAACCGGTCACCAGGAGACAGGAGGAAGACTGTAGGGGGTGACTCAGCGTCCAATAGATGATTTGACTACTGTAAAGTTTTCACTACTACTTCTGAAGCAGAGTATTAGGACTGCTTGCAAAGTGTGGGTATAGATTTCTAGGCATGACTCCCTATACTGGGGCATGAAACTTCATGTAATTTTGTAGAAAAATTTATAGGTCAAGATGTTCAACGCAGCTAGTCATCTTAATACTGGCATAAAATAAAAATACTAGTGTTTCTGTATTTCATGTAATACTATATAATATAATTTTAGTAATTAAAAATTAAAACAGAAAATTAATTTAATATTTGGCATTCAATAAAATAAGTAAAAATGAATAAACACAATAAAAAGACATTTGGTACAATTCAACAAAAATTTATTCACATTTTAAAACACAAAGCAAAAACATCTATAAAAATACATCCACAATTATTCTATTTATTTATTTATTTATTTTTGAGACCCAGGCTGGAGTGCAGTGGTGCAATCTTGGCTCGCTGCAACCTCTGCCTCATGGATTCAAGTGATTCTCCCATGCCAGCCTCCCAAGTAGCTGGAATTAAAGGCATGTGCCACCACACCTGGCTAATTTTTGTATTTTTAATAGAGACGGGGTTTCACCATGTTGGCCAGGCTGGTCTCAAACTCCTGACCTCAGGTGATCCACCCACCTCGGCCTCCCAAAGTGCTGGGATTACAGGCTTGAGCTACTGCACCTGGCCTCTATCATTCTAATTTAAGTCAGCAGCTGACACTGGCTCTGTTGCCTTTTGGACTGTCAGTTCTCCTCACTGCAGACACTCATGTAGCTCTCCCACTGGGCTTCTGTGCCTTCCTGCAGGGCTTCCTTTTCTGAGTTGAGCTTTCGGGAAAACCACTTCTGAGTGAGGGTTCTAGGTTGTTAGCAAGTTTGAATTCTCTCCCTCTTTACCTAGAGTAGTAGCCGTGCCCAGGCTTCAAATCTCCCCTTCCACGACTCCAGAGACTTCCTCCAAAGCCTCCTCAGGCCTGGTCCACATCAGCACTTATGTTTTGGAGTATGGAGGAGGGGGTGGTGTGAAAGCAGTTGTAGATCCTGAGTGCTTAAGAGGGTCTGCAGCAAGGCTTAAGTGAGGTTATCAGACACGGGGAAGGTCAAAGGAGGGAAGGCTTATAGGCACAGCCAACAATGGTGGATAAATTTCGTACACAGGGCCCAAAGATACTGCTATGTCTTAAAAATAGCAATCTTTAGAAGAGTAGAAGAATATCCAAATTAGCATTGCAATCATTAATTGCACCATTATCTCTGAAAGGAAACTATTTATAACCTTCTGAATGTTCACCTCAAAGGACTTGCCTAGATGAGTATGTGTCCCAATGATGGAATATCAGAGGACCGTTGACTTGTAATGTCAAACGATGTTTAATAACATGAAGAATGTTCACAATACAGTGTTAGGTGAATGAGTCAGTGTAAAAATTCTATATTCAGCCTGACCTAACGAAAAAGACACTGGAAAATACATTTGGGAAAAGTATGCCGAATGTTAGAATGGGGAATCGAGAGGGAAAAATGGAGCTAAGCCCCAGCGTTGCCATCAGGGGCCAGGCTGGGCCCTAGCAAGAAAGACTGTTCAATTTCAGGAAGTAGACATGTCTCTGAAGCATGGAGCCAGATGGGAGGTAGTATGGATTTCTGCTTCTCTGTTCCAAAGAAATAAAAAAGAGGGCAACATCACTTACTCCAGCCATTTCTTTGGATGTCAAGCACCACTTGTTCATGAACTCAAGGCTAATCTAACTTTTTCTTTGACTTGCGTAGGTTGAGTCTGAAGGTGGAACTTATCTCATAATACATTTCCGTCCTTGACTCTCTTTGTTCTAAGAATGCAGCTTCCCAGACAAATGAAATCATCTTAACAAAAACATGTTATGTTAATTTCTGATCATTTAACACAACTATGTAGGCAGTTTTACATCCTTGACTCCCACTCAAATGTCACATGCACCTGGCCTCAGACATGCCCTAGAAATTTATTACATCATTCCAGTTCTGTCCAAGAATTTGTCTTTGATTTTGACTGCTATGGGACATATGGTCCTGTGGGACATAGATCATGAAGGCTTTAAAATTAGTTAATGAATTTTTGGATCATAAGTTCTTTAAGATCTAAATTTTATTCCTATCTCTTTGCAAAAGTGCCAAGCATGGTGCTTGGTACACATCAGATGCTCAGTGGAATCAGATATTTCCATGGTTACCCTGCAGGCTCAACATAGCTTACACTTTATTGGCTGCTCAATTGCTCTACTTAGCTTGTCCAAAACAGAACTCCAGACTTCCACCACTAATGAGTTCTTCTCCAGATTATCCTCACCTTCATTCATCCAGTAGCTCAAGCCCAGTCCTTGGAGTCCTCCTTGACTCTTCTCTTTCATTCTGTCTTGCATCCGATCCATCAGCAAATCCTGGTGGCTTTACTTTCAAAATATATCTTAATGTTGCCATTTCTCTTCAAGACATCAACTTCCCTCAAACAGACCATGGCGACAGTCTCTAAACTTGTATTTGTTTTTGCTAAGACTGTTTTACAAAATACCACAGAGTGGGTGGCTTAAACAACATAATTTTCTCAAATTCTAGAAGCTGGAAATTCAAGATCAAGGTGCAGGAAGAGTTGGTTTCTCCTTAGCCCTCTCTTGTTGGCTTGTAGATAGCTGTCTTTTCCCTGTATCTTCACATGATCTTCCCCTTGTGTGTCTAAGTTTTTTCTTCTTATAAGGACACCAGTCATACCGCATTAAGGCCAACCCTAATGACCACAGTTTAAATTAATTGTTTAATTCACAATTGCAAAGATATGAATTCAACCTAAGTGCCCACCAGCTGAAGAGTGGATAAAGAAAATGTGGTATATATACACCATGGAATACTACTCATCCATAAAAAAGAATAAAATAATGTGTTTTACAGTAACTTAGATGGAACTGGAGGCCATTATCCTAAGTGGAGTAACTTGGGAATGAAAAACCAAATACCATATGTTCTCACTTATAAGTGAGAACTAAGTGATACGTATGCAAAGGCATACAGAGTGGTATGATGGACACTGGAGACTCAGAAGGAGGGAGGATGGGAGGGGGACTGAGGGACAACAAACTACCTGTTGGGTACACTGTGCACTATTCAGGTGATGGGTACACTAAAAACCCAGACTTCACCACTGTACAATTCATCCATGTAACCAAAAACCACCTGGATCCCTAAAGCTATTTAAATAAAAAACAAATTGCCTGTTTAAAGGCCCTATCTTCAAATACAGCCACATTCTGTGGTATTGGCAGCTAGAATTTCGACATATAAATTTTGAGAGATCACAATTTATCCCATAACACTGGTCTCGCTGCTTTCAATCTTGGCTTCTAAAGTTTAGTTTGCATATTTAGTCAGAGTAATCTTTACATACGGTGCATCAGATTTTGTCACCCCTGCCTTTTAAAAATCCTCCAGTTGGTTCCCGTTGCACCTATAGTTTACATTCAAGATTTCTACTTTGCCCTTTGAGGTCACCCCTATGCTTCTCTCTAACCTCATCTGTTATGGTTTTTCATGTTTGCTCAGCCTCCCTGACTGTCTTTTTAGTCCCCAGATGTGCCAAGTTTGTTCCCACCTCAGTGACTTTGCACCTGCTGTTCCTTTTGGGTGAAACATGCTTTCTCTACGTCTTCTGCAGGACTGGTTTCTTCTCATCACTTGGATTCATCACCAGAGTTACTCTTACCTTCCTTGGTGCTCCTTGCTCCTTCCTTCCCAGCCAGCGTCAGCTCTGGGACCCAGACATTTTCTACAACCTCATCCTTTTTGATTTCTTTCATAGCATAATCACTATCTGAATTTTTTTTTCAATTTTTCAATTTGTTTTCAGTGTCTGTTTCTCCCACAATAATGAAAACTCTAATATAAATTCATAGCCCAGTAAATAATGTTTATTAAATTACTGAATGAAACCTTCTTAAAAATATGGACATAGCACACGTGAAAGCAGCTTTTTATTTGCCAATAAATGAACATATCTGTACCTATGCTGTGCACAAATGACATTGCTTTTTCATTCATTCAGCAAATATTGATCAGGTGCAGAATGGTAGAGCAGGAAGAAAATGGATTATTCAGTAAACAGATGTGGAATTAAATACTGGCTCTACCGCTTATTTGCTGTATGGCCTTCTGCAAAAATGTTTAACCTTTCTGAAACTGTGAGTTACTTTAAAATATATCCCAGTGCTGGGATAACTAACTAGTGATAAGCAGAAGCTTGGAACTGGACCCCTTCCTTATACCATATAAAAAAAAATAAACTGCAGATGGATTAAAGACTTGAATGTGAAACCCAAAACTATCAAAACCCCGGAAGACAACCTAGGCAATATTATTTGGGACATAGGAACTGGCAACGATTTCATGATAAATATGCCAAAAGCAATGACAACAAAAGCAAAAACTGACAAATCGGGATCTAATTAAACTTAAGAGCTTCCATGCAGCAAAAGAAACTATCAACAGAGTAAACAGAAGACCTACAGAATGGGAGAAAATATTTGCAAACTATGCATCTGACAAAGGTCTAATATCCAGCATCTATAAGGCACGTAAACAAATTTACAAGAAAAAAGCAAAATAGCTCCATTAAAAAGTGGGCAAAGGACATGAACAGACACTTTTAAAAAGAATACATACATGTAGCCACCAAGCATATAAAAAAGCTCAACATCACTGATTATTAGAGAAATGCAAATCAAAACCACAGTGAGATACCATCTCACACTAGTCAGAATGGGTATTACTAACAGGTCAAAAAATAACAGATGCTGATGAGGTTGCAGAGAAAAGGGCATTCTTATACACTGTTGGTAGGAGTGTAAATTACTTCAGACACTATGGCAAACAAGGTGGTGATTCCTCAAAGAATTAAAAACAGAACTACTGTTTGACCCAGCAATCTCATCACTTGGTATATACCCGAAGGAATAGAAATGGTCTACCACGGAAACACGTGCATGTGTATGTTCATTGCAGCACTGTTCACAATAACAAAGACGTGGAATCTACCTAAATGCCCATCAATGGCAGATTGGACAAAGAAAATGTGGCACATACACACCATGGAATACTATGCAGCCATAAAAAGAATGAGATCATGTCCTTTGCAGGAACATGGATGGAACTGGAGGTAGTTATTGTTAGCAAACTAACTCAGGAACAGAAAACCAAATACTGTATATTCTCACTTATAAGTGGGAGCTAAATGATGAAAACACATGGACACAAAGAAGGGAACAACAGACACTGGGGCCTCCTTGAGGGTGAATGGTGGGAGTGGGGAGAGGACGAGAAAAAATAACTATTGGGGGCCGGGCGCAGTGGCTCACGCCTGTAATCCCAGCACTTTGGGAGGCTGAGGTGGGTGGATCATGAGGTCAGGAGATCGAGACCATCCTGGCTAACACGGTGAAACCCCGTCTCTACTAAAAATACAAAAAAATTAGCTGGGCCTAGTGGCAGGCGCCTGTAGTCCTAGCTACTTGGGAGGCTGAGGCAGAAGAATGGTGTGAACCCGGGAGGCGGAGCTTGCAGTCAGCCGAGATGGCGCCACTGCACTCCAGCCTGGGAGACAGAGCAAGACTCCATCTCAAAAAACAAACAAACAAACAAACAAAAAACTATTGGGTACTCAGCTTAGTACTTGGGTGACAAAATAATCTGTACAAAAAACCCCTGTGATATATGTTCACCTACAGAACAAACCTTCACACGTACCCCGGAACTTAAAAGTTTAAAAAAAGAATTTAAAAATTAAAAACTTCTTGCATTAAAAAAACAAAATGCATCCCAAAATAAGGAGGATTGATAGATTTATAAGGGAAGAATAGATGGAGAGAGATGTAATAAAGCAAGTAAAAATGTTGATTGGAGAATCTAGGTAGGGGGTATATGACTGTTTACTATACAATTCTTTCAACTTTTATGTGTTTGAAAGTTTTAAAATAAAATATTGGGAGAAAAGCAGAAAACAATTCCTCTAACCCTTGTGGGTTTGTTTGCAGGATTAAATGATACGAACATTTGTCATGGATTTGGAATGATTTGATATGGAGTGTTTGTAATGTCCGTAGCAAAGGTCCCTGGAGCACTGCAGCCTACAGTAAATGCAAGCTGCTGTTGTCATTATTACTTATATATACCAAGTACTGGGGGAGCGTTCCAAAGGACTAAGACCCCATTTCCTCTTCTATGGGGGAAACAGATGCAAACACACCCAGCACAATGAGGAATGGCTCTAACTGAGCTTGTTTGGAGGAATGGTGTAGTCATCAGACACAAATTTTGAGGTGGGATTCAAAAGATGAGGAGCTGTTCAAAGTGGATAAAAAAGGGCATTGGGCTTTGTTTAGTGACATAATTAAATGACAACCTTCTTCAGCCTGCAGTGATCAGGGCTGTCCTGCCCACAAACATTTCTTTCAGTTTTTGGCCTTTTTGGCCACATCTTCTCAACGTGGGTGTCAGATATTTACACCATTTTATCTCCTTTTTTTTTTTTTGAGATGGATTCTCGCTCTATTGCCAGTCTGGAGGGCAGTGGTGCTATCTCGCCTCACTGCAAGCTCCGCCTCCCAGGTTCAAGCGATTCTCCTGCCTCAGCCTCCAGAGTAGCTGGAACTACAGGCGCCTGCCACCACGCCCAGCTAATTTGTTGTATTTTAGCAGAGACAGGGTTTCACCATGTTGGCCAGCACGGTCTTGATCTCCTGACTTTGTGATCCGCCCGCCTTGGCCTCCCAAAGTGCTGGGATTACAGGCGTGAGCCACTGCACCCTGCCTTCATCTCCTCTTATAGTTGAACTTGAAGCCCTGTCTTGGGATGCAATGAACTTCTTTAATCTTGCACTCAGGGTGGAAAATTGAGCAATTAGAGAATTAATCTTTATTCCTGGAGTCAGTCTTTTAAAAAAATTATTTGTTTTTAAGCTTTATTGAGGTACAATTGATATACAACAATTACACATATTTAATGTATATGTTTTGCTAGCTTTGGATATATGTACACATCCATGTAATATAGTTTGGACGTTTGTCCCCTCCAAATCTCACGTTGAAATGTGACCTCCAGTGTTGGAAGTGGGGTATAGTGGGACGTCTTAGATCATGGGAGTGGATCCCTCATAAATGGTTTAGTGCCATCCTTGTGGTAATGACTGAGTCCTTGCTCAGTCATCACATCAGATCTGGTTGAAAGAGCCTGGGACCTCTCCTCTCTCTCTTGCTCCCTCTCATACCACGCAATGTGCCTGCTCCTGCTTTGCCTTCTGCCATGAGTGGAAGCTTCCTGAGGCTTCACGAGAAGCAGATACTGGCACTATGCTTCCTGTACAGTCTGCAGAACCATGTGCCAGTTACACCTCTTTTCTTTATAAATTATCTGGCCCCAGGAATTTCCTTACGGCAACATAAGAATAGCCTAATGCACCATGTTATACTATCACCACAGTCAAGGCACTAAGCACATCCGTCACCTCCAAAATTTTTTTTTTTTTTTTGTGAATTTTTTTGTGGTAAGAACGCTTAACATGAAATCTATTTATTCTCTTAATATATTTTCAAGTGCACAAAATCATATTAACTATCGGTACTATGCTGTACAGCAAATCTCTAGAACTTACTTATCTTGCAAAACTGAAAGTTTATGCCCATTGAGTAACTATTCCCCACTCCCTCCTTCCCCCAGCTCCTGGGAACCACTATTTTATTTTCTCCTTCTGAGAGTGTGGCTACTTCAGACACTGCATGTAAGTAGAATCATGCAGCATTTGTCTTCTGTGCTTGGCTTGTATCACTTAGATACATACTTAGAAGTAGGGTTACTGGATCATATGATAGTTCTACTTTTGACTTCTCAGGAACTTCTTAGTAGTTTTCATAGCAGCTGCACCATTTTACATTCCCACCAACAATGCACAAGTGTTCCAATTTTCCACATCCTTGCCAATACTTATTTTTAAATATTTTGGATATTAGCCATCCTAACAGATATGAGGTGATATTTCATTGTAGTTTTGATCTTCATTTTACTATTAGTGACACTAAGCACTCTTTCATATAACTGTGGACATTTGTCTTCTTTGGCGAGATGTCTATTCAAGTTCTTTGCCCATTTTTAAATTGGGTTATTTGTTTTTGTGTTACTGAGTTGTAGGATATTCTTATTTATTTTGGATATTAACCCCTTATCAGATAGGTGGTTCACGAATATTTTCTCCAGAGTCCAGTCTTGGAGCAAAACTTGTTTCGTATTAGGATTACACTACATGGTAATGTACATTACTGGTTTCGTGGTGATGTAATGTAATCCTAATAAGGATTAATGCCTAGCATATAATCACCTGGGAAGAAGTCATGATGGTTCAGACCTTCTCCAGGACCAGACTAGCAATCAGTGGGGCAGATTTTCTCAACATTTTGCCCTCTAAACAGGAATATATGATCTGATCAAATCAACAGAATTTTCTGTTGTGGATGAATGGTTTTCTCCAAGGGACATGCAAGTAAATTGAATATATGAATTTCTTGCAACTGATTTTTTTTTTTTTATTTAGGGGAAGGATAAGGAACTTCTAAATGAAGCTTAAAACTCAAGCAGCCAACTGTCAACCTATGACACAGAGAAGACATGAATCAAAATGCTCAGGGTCAAAGCGTAGCTGTGGCATTTCAGGGAACTACATTTCAGTAGTTCCCTCACTCCCCCAACACATTTGCATGTTTTTTGTTGTGTGCCAGGCCTTGTGCCATGAATTGACAAGCCCCTGTTCCCCAAGCTACTAAGGGAGACCAATGCACACAAACAAATATTAGCTATTGTGCTCAGGGCCATTAAAGAAGGATGATAGGGGCCTGGGATGCCTAGAAGAAGGAGGGATAGAATGAAATGATCTTGGACACATACAAAAGCTATAAATTCACTTCATGTGAGTACAAAATGGGATGCCCGGCCAGGTGTGGTGGCTCACACCTGTAATCTCAGCACTTTGAGAGGCTGAGGGTGGGTGGATCACCTGAGGTCAGGAGTTTGAGACTAGCCTGGCCAACATGCCGAAAACCTGTCTCTACTAAAAATACAAAACATTAGCCAGGCGTGGTGGCAGGCACCTGTAATCCCAACTACTTGAGAGGCTGAGGCAGGAGAATTGCTTGAACCTGGGAGATGGAGGTTGCAGTGAGCCAAGATTGCACCATTTCACTCCAGCATGGGCAACAGAGCGAGACTCTGTCTCAAAAAAAAGGGGGGGGATGCCTTTACTTTTTTCCCCCCTTAGAAAATTGTGAACAGAAATGCTTTGTGTTTACTTTTAAGCAAACAAAGTAAAAAATGCCAAATGCAGCTTTAAATCCTAAGGGATTTTTTGCTGAGGAATTTTAAAAGGGATTCTTCTGAGGTTGTGCTGATAAAGAGAGGGAAGGGAGGACCAACGGCTGGGAGCATTCACCAGGTGCTGGCACTTACAGGAAGCATTTTCTTTAATCCTCACAACAGCCTGGGATGCGTCGCTGGGGAGGAAAATGCAGTTAAGGGAGTTTGAGTAATTTTCTCAAGCCACATATAACAAAGCTGGGATGCAAACCCCAATTCTTCAGTCTTCAAAGCTCACACTTGTTCTACCAGCCCCTTATCTCCCATTTCCAACAGAACCATTTTTTTTCTTTAGGGGAAAAATTCCAGGGCCTTCTGCAAAGAAGGACACTGTTTTCTTTCTCAAATCTATGTCTTATGTGTGTGCTTAGGAGGACAGACAGAGGCCTTTGACCTTAACCATGAGCTATGTGATCTCTAGAGGGAAGATATGGAGGGATAGCCAAATCCTCCTCTAAGGGAGATGGGAATTTAGAGCTCCACTGCACCTATTTATCAATTCTTTGATGTGTCTCTGAAGAGGCCAAGGAAGTAGTAATTAAAGATCCACTGGGGTAGTTGGGATGTCGTCTTAGCTGCCTCTTGGGAGTGGTTAGGCATTAGGTAGGGCACTGCTGGTACGTGATGATATTATGGGCAAGGATCCAGGAGTGCTCCAGTCCTGCTCTGCCTATCACCCTCACCCCTCGGAGAGCCTTTAGGGCAGCTTTACACCTAGTTCAGGAGCAGAATTGGAATTAAAGCACCGTGTTGTTCATATCTTGGCAAGTATCTTTGTAGCTTTTTAGTAAACGTTTCCCCAGACCAACCTATCTTCTTCTCCCCAAATCTTCCCCAGACCAACCTATCTTCTTCTCCCCAAATCTAAATGAGGGACTGGAATGCCCTCATGGGTTTGGTAGAAAAGAGAGATACCCCATCCCTACAAGAAGTTCAATCCCCCCACAAAGCCACTGAGTGGGGGAGAAAAGAGGCTGGCTGATCTGCCCTAAGGAACCAGGGATGTCAGGAGACACATGAGAATGAAGAGAAAACCTTGAAGGCAGCAGTCCCCAACCTTTTTGGCACCAGGGACTGGTTTCATGGAAGACAAATTTTCCATGGACTGGGGTCGGGGGGGGCAGGTAGTTTTGGGATGATTCAAGTGCATTACATGCATTGTGCACTTTATTTCTATTATTATTACATTATAATATATAATGCAATAATTATACAACTCCCCAAAAGGTAGCGTCCGTGGGAGCCCTGAGCTTGTTTTCCTGCAGCTAGATGCTCCCCTCTGGGGATGATGGAGACACTGACACCAGAATTACGTTGCTAATGTCTAGCCTACTCCATGATCTTGTTTTGCTCACTGTTGCTGCAGAAAACCCTGCTTCGCAAAGATAGGATGTTGGAAATGGAAGCAGGCTTTTCAGCGCTTTTGTGAAATCTCAGGATATTCTGCCTTGGCTTTAATCCAGAACGAATGGAGATTTGAAGTTGCCTCAAACATACTTTGAAGGCCGCCAGGGGCAGCTGTACAAATGAAGTACATCAACTCACTTGCCACTATAAACCCTGCCAACAGATGGAGCTTAATTGTCCCTTGCCACTCACTGAGGTTTTGATATTTGTTTGCAAGCAACTGATTTATTATGGTCTCTGTGTAGTCAAACCTCCCTGCTAATGTTAATCTGTATTCGCAACCGCTCTCTAGCACTAGCATCACTGCCTCAGCTCTACCTCAGATCATCAGGCATTAGATTCTCATAAGGAGTGTGCAACCTAGGTCCGTCACATGTGTAGTTCACAATAGGGTTCATGCTTCTGTGAGAATCCTGCTGCTGATCCAACAGGAGGCAGATCTTAGGTGGTATGGTGAACCATGGGGAGCAGCTGTAAATAAAGATGAAGCCTTGCTTGCTCACGCTCACCTGCACTCACTTTCTGCTGTGCAGCCTTGTTCCTAGCAGGCCACAGGCTAGCACCGGTTCATGGCCTGGGGAACGGGGACCCCTGCTTTAAGGTACAGTAACATACCTAGGAGCAAAATCAGACCAGACCTCATCTCACACTCTGGCCCAGGATTGGCTGATCCTCTGTCCTGTTGGGGGCTATGAAGGGGTGGGCAGAGGCTTCTCTGGCCAGGGATGAGGGTGATGCAGAGCAGGCCTCCTCCACGCAAGTGTCTCTTCTCTGGGAAGTGCACCCCAATTCACAGAGTTGTGGTGGGAGGGGCTGTCACTGGCAGCAGTGTTGGGTTACAAGGAATGGAAGTTCTTACTGATTGGGCCTGAATGTGCTGCCAGCCAGATTTCTTGTCCTACCAATATGGAATTTGCATTGACGGAGAGTCAGTCTGGCTGCATGGCTAGGCTTCTAATTTGTGAACTCTGAAACTCTAGGTGGCATTTTCTAAATATCCTGAGGAGCAAGGAGGAGAGAATACATTTTCCAGCAAAGAAGAATAAAGTAGATGCCCAGAGAGAAGCAGATACAAGGGATGCAGGGAGATTCCTGGCAGCTTCCTGGCACTGTTCTCCATCTGCTGGTAGTTCCTGCTTCATCCCTGTCCTGGGCCTCCATGAGACACATCCCTTTCCTGTTACTGCATTTCTCTTCACTGAAGCTAAGGACTTCTGTTCCTTATAACTCCAACAATTATGCCTAACACAGATAGTAAATATGCTTAAAAAAGATTATTCCATGCCCTGCAACTGGTACAGTGTTTTTTTCCTCCAATACTATTTTATATAATCTTGAAAACACTTGTATTCTTTAAAAGTGGGACCTAACATATAACAGGGCCGCATCCCTCAGTAATCTCTCTCCAGGCTATTTAAGCTACAGGAAAAAAAAAACACAAAAAAACTTGTGTTTACACAAAAAACTGTACGTGAATGCTTATAGTAGCAGTCTTCAAAATTTCCAAACACTGGAAGCAACATCAAAATCTTTCAGCAGGTGTTGGATAAACTGTGGTGCATCTATGCAATAAGATACTACTCAGCAACAAAAAGGAACCAAGGACTGACACACAGCACCTTGGATGTATCTCCAAGACATTATGTGGCAGAAAGAATCCATCATTGAAAGCTTGCACTTAGTCTGATTCCGTTTAGGTGACCTTCTCTAAGACAAAATGATGGTGGCATAAAAATAGCTCAGTGGTTGCCAGGGTGGGAAGAGGGTGTGGTTGGGACAGTTGGTGAGTGTCAGGTTCTAACCTGAGCTGGGGTCCAAGGGGAGTTGGTGGGTAACCGGCATCCGAGGGGAGTTGGTGGATGGCTGGCGGGTAGTTGAAAGAACACTTCGGGGGCCATAGGCAGGTAGGACATGGCTTTATTACGCACCACCTGTCGCAGTGTTGGTGACACATTTATACACTTCACAGACAATAGTGGCTTGGAGCCAGGTGATGAGCCCATACATAACATTGGTACATACCTGTGATTATATAATGCACGGGATTGTGCACCTGCGCTCCAATCCCACTGTGTCATGCTTCACCAGATGTTTACTTCAGCCTACTCTTGACTGCTGTGCAGCCATTGTCCTTACACTCCACCCCCTAGGCTGAGGAGGTCCTCTTAGTGGGGAGACGTTCCCACAAGGTGACACCCTGGACCCTTAGGTCACAGCAACAATATGGGGAGCAGCAACCTACTACTAATATTCCTGCTATGCTGCCCATGATTACTAGGGCCTGATGTAGGCCAGTGCCCAGGGATGCCCACCATCTCTGTAGGGGGTCGTCAGTAAGGATTTCAACTGGTTTCATCTCCTGTGACATCCCTTGCAAGGCTGCTGCTATGTTTTGTTGATTGTCAGGAATAAATGTACAACATTGTGTCTTTATAAGGGCACAGGTGCCACCTTGGGCAGCCGTTACTATATCTAAGGCCATCAGTTTTGCATCACCACCTTTTCGGTTTGATCAGCCTCACTGGTTAACAGGAGGAGGGTAAACAGTCAACTCTGCTGGCAAAGGCACACTCCTTCTTGGTGCTTGCACTTCCAGATGCTTCAGCACCTTCTCCATGCTCTCAGGGGCCCTGCCCCCTGCTGCCCATGTTTCCACCAGGGCCCATCTGAGCAGCACACCTGCCACCAGGTACCATAACCCATGCCGGGGCCACAGAGCCAACCTGGGATCATTGGGGCCTGAGGACTCACTCACCACAGAATCCTGCCAACTATGCCAATTGTCAGGTCCCAACCAGAGCTGGGGTCCGAGGGGAGTTGGTAGATGGGTGGGAGGTAGTTGAAAGAACACTCTGGGGGCTGTAGGTAAGTGGGACATGGCTTTATGATGCCCTGCCTCTCACAGGGTCAGTGATACATTTATATACCTCACAGACAATAGTGGCTCAGACCCAGGTGATGAGCCCACCCGTAACATCATTACGTAACTGTGATTATATAATGCCCGGGACTGTGCACCTGTGCTCCAATCCCGCTGTGTCATGCTGCACATGAGTAGGCGGGAATTTTTCTAGGATGGTGGAACTCTTCTGTGTCCTATAGTAGCAGCAGTTACACAAATGTGTGCATTAAAATTCATAGAGCCTTACACTAAAAGAAAAAAGCTAAGTTTACTGTATGATAATTTAAATAATAAAGTTAAAAAATATAACAGGGCTGTAGTTAGCTGTGTTGGTGTACATTCTGTTTTGTGTTCAGCTGTGACTACTTAGTGGCATAAGTCATTAAGATGGTGGGAAAAAGTAAGTATAAAATAACGAGCCTTTTGCTTTATCCTGATGTCATTTTTTTTTTTTTTTTTAACCAATGGCAGAGGTGCTCACTGGGGAACATGTCTTATGGTAGAACAGGCATAGCTGGTGAGAGGGGCTTCCAGGAGGTTCCTTGCAGGAATGCAGCCCCTTCCCAGCCATCTATTCTGTGGTGCTCAAAGAACTCTCCACACTTCCATCTGATCACGTCACTTCCACCTCTGCCTCTAAACACCTCCCTCCCTTTGCACCTGAGAAAGATTTGATAGCATCTTCCTTAAATAAGTGAGTTTTAAAAATCTCAACTGCCTTAGAATCACCTGGGAAGCTTTTTAAACTCCCAGTGCCCAGGCTGGCTCCAAACCAATGAATTCCCTGCTCTGTGAAGGTCTCACGCATCGGTACTTAACTCCCCAGGTGGTTCCAACGGGCACCTAAGCCTGAGAAACGCTTCACGGGTCTTTAGAAACATGGTGCCTCTTTCCTCTCCCTGGGCTGGGCTAGCTTGGAGAGGTTCTGGCTCCTGCTTTACTCTATGATTCCCTTATTTTGGGGACTTCATGCTCTTACTTGCTTTCTTCGTCTCCATTCAGTCAACTTCACGTGTCCACCATCCTCCCATTCCACTCAGCCCCTGGGGATGGAATAACTCCTGTGATTTTATCCACTGCAACTTTTCCATGCAGCCCTTCCTCAGGATGCTGGCTCTTAGAAGCACAGCCCAGAGCCCTGGGAGGGAGGGGCAAGGCTTGTAGGAGTTGGCTGCTTTCTCAGCTTCCCCATGGGTTAGGAGCGCTGATCTGCACCTTTGCACAGTGGGTGAGTTCTGCCTCTGAGCTCCTGCAATGCCTTGTCCACTCCGCCTTCACAACACTGACCACGCCCCACTGTCATTGCCATTTTTACATGCCTGGTGAGTTCTGGAGGAATTGCTCCAACCTTGAGGAAGACCATATCTGATTCCTTCTGTTTCTTCCAGCACAAAGCCAGGAATGCAGTGATGTTCATTAAAGTTTTCAGTAACAGCCTAGATGCTTGGCCTAATCCTCATCAGCCTCATTATTCTGGGTCCTGGATGCTGCTTCCTATGCCCCTGGTTCCCAGCTCATGTGACCAAAAGAGCCACATGCTGGTCCCCGGGGCCCCAGCTGCTTCAGGTCCTCCTAGTCTTGCCTCCTCATGGCTTTGGATGCTGCTTTCTGTAATCTAAAAAGGCTACACTCGTGAATTCCTTCCGTGATGGTCCTGCTTTCCATCTCATTCTCACCCTCTTCCTTCTCTTTTTCCTCTTCCCCATGCCCCAAGCCCTTGGGGACCCAGCAAGACTGACAGAAATTTGTTTCTTTAATACTATTTAACTGACTATGAGAACTGTGTCCTTCCCTCACTTCCTCTCACTTCTTCTACCCTGCAGGAAATCATTGTCTGGTGTATGTAAATGAATCAATTCCAAAGTATCATGCAAAGTGTGGTAAGAGAGGTCTGCATAAGAAGCTTCGGGAAGTAACAGAAAGCGGCACCTGCCTCAGTGGATGTGTGTGTGGGTGAAGTTCACAAAGGGATGGCACTCGAGCAGGGTTTTGAAGGATGAAGAGGAGTTCAACAGTAGCTAAAGGAGGAAGTGCTTGCTAGCAGGAGGGCACAGGTTAGGCAACAGCATACCTATTTAGAGGGGCTGCAGGCAATTACATCCTTGTTTGATTTCTTTCTGGATTCCCTTTCATTCGAAAATCATCTCTACCCTTGAATTTTATAGAAAAAAACTACTAAGACAGAGGATTTATAATGAAAATCTTATTATCTCTTTTCCCAGGAGCCAGTGGCCAAGCAATTACAGTTTAGGCAGAAGGCTTTACTTAAACTAACATTTGATGAACTTTCAGAAGGGAACATTTTAGGAAAATATAACACAGATTTTTCAAGTTAATTTCTACTTAGTTTTTACCTTAATCTTGCTATAGAAGAAGGGATTCTTTGTTCCAAAAAAAAAACATTCATGGGCCTTGGAGTTAGCTTTTACCAGTGTTCAGCCTTTGGGGTGTGCAGCAACTGCAACAACCGCTTATTCTTCTATGATATAGCAGCCACCACCGCCACAGGAATGGCAGAGCCAAAAACCGAATCCACATATTCCCCAGAGACAAAGGACCAATCTGAGATCCAGGTACAGGGATGGATGGCTACAACTCTGGGAACGACCACATGTGATGGATAATGGAGGAGGGCCCAGGATAACTTCCAGTCTTGCATGATGGAGGGTCAGAGAGGGTGTGAGGCTGTTCACCGGACTGGGTCCTCAGAGCACAGTGATGGCAGGCTGGAGAGGAAGGCTTGGAAGCAGGCAGAATGTAAGGATTTCTGAAAACGAAGAAGCACGAGGCACGATGACTTCTCACAAAAGAATCTTCTGGGCTGGGAGCTGCTGCTGGGAGATGAGGATAGTATAATAGTATTCTTTGGTTACAAACGGTAGCAAAAACTATATACCTACCCTGGAAAGATAACAGATTTCAGTGTGAGATACCAACAATTGGCCCACTACATTCCAAAGCTTAGGCCAAAGGGAATGTATTGGGAGGTTCTCAGGGAAGTTCCCCTAACACTGGCCATTGCTATTTCAGGGAGGGTTGGAACCCAGCCTGAGCTCTCCTCCCTTCTCTTCCCATATATGGCCCCATCTTGTCTCCCAAGGGGCCTTGCACACTTCCATGTGGATACACCAGCCAATATGTCTATGCTGTTTTGACATTCCATCAATGGCCACTTCTTGGATATCCTTTGTGCTAGGGGTGTGCATACCACAGGTATAGATCCCCCTTGGAAGCACGGAAATAGGGAAGAGGTCCCGGAAGCCCTGGAAGTGGACTCAAGCTGTTTGAGCAGGACTTCCAGATCATGGTTTTAGATACCCAGGGCATGGTGTAGAAGTATAGAAGAGGTGCAGTTAGGCACGTGGCCTCCTTACTCTGTATGGAGGGCCATGGCAACAGTAAAGCCACGTAGTCTTCTAAAGTGCAGGGCCCAGGGTACAGGCCCCTCTTGCCAGAGTCTAAGAGAATACTACTTGCAGCTGCACTCACCAATGTGGTAACCATTAACTACATGGAGCTATATACCTTGAAATTAATTAAAATTAAATAACATTTAAGGTTCACTTCCTCAGTTGCATTAGCCACATTCCAAGAGCTCCATTGCATGTGTGGCTCATGGCTTTTGTACGGGACAGCACAGAGGTAGGACATTTCCATTATCACCGAAAGTTCTGCTGGACAGTACTGGTCTGGAGGCTGGAGAGGTTGAGTGATATGCCTAGGGTCATGTAGCTAGATAGGTCTGGAGCTGAAATTTGAACTTAAGTCTCTCTGATTCTAAATCCTATATTCATTTTTCTTCCCTGACCTTGAAAAAAATCAAATTTATCCCTCCCAGTGTTTCTTAATCTGTAAAACAAAAATAAAATCCTCAAAGGGCTGCAATGAGGATTAAATGAGATCACGTCTATAAAATGCTCACAACAGAATAGACTGCAGGTTCTCAGTAAATTTTATTTCCTTCTCCAGCCTCAGCAGGGACTGGAAAAAGAAGCAGCAAAAGGATTAAGAAGCTCTTTCTACTTCAAATACTCAAAATAAGAGAAAAGTGGCTTGAAAACTGGATGAAAGACACTCCCTGGTAAACATTTCAGTGACGATACATCTACATTGGAAAGACAACTAGTTATGGTGTAAGATACCAAGGATTAGCTAATTAAACTCCAAAGCCAGCCTTTTTGTTTGAAAGGTAAGAATAATTTCATGCAACTGGGACTTAAAAAAAAAAAGGTTTGGGGAGTATATTCATTCTCTGATTATTTATAACTGAGAGACAGGAAGAATCTATTAGACATTAAAGCTCCACACTTAATAGCTAGATCCATTTTCTTATAAATGCTGCTTTCAAGATTAAAAAAGGCATGTTTCTGAAGATGTGTCATCCTGAAGTGCAAAGTTTCGGCCCTGGACTAACTGTGAGGATGCTGGTCAGAGCCTTCACGTTCCTGCTCTTTGTGCTTGAGGAGTCCCCTGTCCTCTTTGGGCTCACTGTCCCCTCTGGGAATAGAGGGTTGAGTAAGAAGGGTCTAGTGGTCTTTCATCTTCAATGATGCAGATTTCTACAAAGAACTAGAATAATCTTTAAGAACAATTATTTAAAAAATTAAAAGTAGCCTGCTTTATGTTTGATACGTGACCAGGGCTTAAGCATGTGTAAGAAAGCTCCCATCTGGAGGGGGAGGCTTTTGCAGCATTTGTTGGTAAAGCTTTGAGGGGTAGATTTTCATTTTCCTCCACTATTCATCACATCATTGATGAAGAAACATTAGACTGCCATACAATAGAATTCACTCTTCTAGAGTAAAAAAAATGCATGAGTCCTTCACTGACAGGAGTTTTCTAATACGCATCTTGTTAGAGCTATTTATGTATTTGTTCACTCACTGATTCAACAAATATTTCTTGAGACCTAATGATATGTACCAGGCAGTTTTCTGGGGATGCAAGGGTGAGCAAAGTAGACACAGCCCTGGGAAGACAGGGCATCAAGAAAACGGGTAAATATGTGATAGTCAGGTGGTCATGAGTGTACTAGCAAAAAGTAAATTCAAGGTGAGTAGATAAAGTCTGATGAGGTGGAGGAGGCTGATATCTAGATCGAAAGATCAAGGAGGACTTCTTCGAGGAGATGACATTTGAGCAGATTCCTACATGAAATGGGTAAGTGGGTCTGGGGACAGTCTGGTGCAAAGATGTTCCAGGTTGGGGGGAAAGTAAAAACAAAAGCCCAAGGTGGGAAAAGGCTTCACAGGTTTAATAACAGAAGGGTGGAAGTGCCTAGAACAAAGGGTGGAGAGGTGAGCGGGTCAGAGCATGGAGAAGGGGAAGGAGGTAAGGCCACAGAGACGGCCAGGGACTAACTCCATCAGGGGTCGGCACACTGACCTGTGAGCCAAATCCAGCCCGATGACTCTGTTTTTAAAAAAGTTTTATTGGAACACAGCTACACCCATTCATTTACTATTGTCAATAGCTGCTTTTTGTACTATGGCAGGAAGTGAGTAGCTACGACAGAGACTTATGGCTCGGAAAGCCTAAAATATTTATGATCAGGCCCTTAACAGAGAAAATGTTCTGTCTTTAGCTTAGATTATTATTTGACTGGTGTATCTTGCACCCTATCCCTATGTTTTCAACCTGGCTGTGCCATTTTAATATCTTATAAAACAATATTGCTAGCCTTTGTCTTACCCAACATGACTATCTCTGTGTTATTAACGACAATTTTAATCTTTTGACATACAATGTGAGTGTTTGTATTTTTGAATCTATTTCTACCATGCTAAATCTTACTTTCCATTCTCTATCCTCTTTCTCACTGCTTATCTTGTCTTTCTTTCTTAATTCACTCCATTCATTTCTATTGAACACATTTTTATGATTCACTTTTCCCTTTCAAATCAAATGTAAATAAAATCTATATATTGTAATAGGTTGACTTTGCAAGTATTTTTCCTGCCTGAGTCATGTGATAAGTCCCTCAGCGGTAATTGTTGTTGGTGTTTGCTTGATTTGTTTTTCTACATAGTTATCACCACTTCAAGCTTAAACTCTTTGCCGGTTCACTAAACCTCCTCTCAAGACGTTTCCTCGAATCACATTGTCTGTGAGTTTCATCTTCTTGAGTGGGTCTCTCTGGGAACTCCTGGCCTCTTCCACTCTGTGCCTGGCTCACAGCGCCCTCCCGCCATCTCCGTCTGCCATCCTCTAAGGGTTCTCCACTTCTCTTCTGTTTCCTGCACGCTGTCTTCCCCTGTCTGGGCTTGCTATCTGCTTTGGAAACAGCACACTGTCAAGCAGCTCCCTGAGAAAGGGTGCACAGGAGTGCTGTGTCCTTGCACTTCTGAAAATATCCTTAATCTGTATTCATACCTGATTAGCAACTTGTGTGACTCTAGAATTCTACACCAGAATTTATTTTTTTTTAGAATTTTGAAGGCATTCACCATCACGTCCTAGCTTGCAGCTGAAAAGTCCAAAGCAATTCTTAAACCTGATCTTTTGGCTGTGACAATTACCTGACTGAAAACTTGGGAGATGTATTTTTCCCCAGTGTCCTGAAATTTCACCATTATGTGTTTTAGTGCTAGGGTTGGCCATGGGGTGGGTTCTGTCAGTCCGGACTCTTCTGTTTGTCTGGAAAATATTCTTAAATTATTTTCATAAAGATTTGTTCCCTTTTATTCTCTCTCTCTCTCTCTTTTTCCTTTCTTTTCTGGGGTTCTTACGATTTGAACATTGGATTTCTGGACCCCTCTTTTTAAAAAGAAAATTCTTTTTGGTCTCATCTGGGGGGTCTTGAGGGGGTTCCTCAACTCTATCTGCCAACCCTTCTATTGAGTTTCTAATTTCTGCTTTTCCCAAGATCTTTTTATTCTGTTTCTTTTTATGGCATCTAATTTCCATATCTTTTCGTGTGTTTTTGAGGATACTGGTGATGGCGATTGGCATGGAGATCTTCCTCAGCAAGGGCACCTGGCACTTGGGGAACAAAACACCTGATGTGGGGGTGTGGACGAGGGGAGCTGGGGAGGCGGAGACTTTGGGAGGGAGGTGTGAGAAAGAAAGGGAGAAGACGCAGGGGCTAGGAGCCATGGATTTTGGTGAGTAAAAAAAAAAATACATAAAGGAAACTTGCTTGCTTTTGTGCCAAGTTTCCCCTTTGTGTGCTCCTTAAGAGACCATGGCAGACAGATCTGTCTTCTCTGCAAGACCTTTGTAAGGGTACTTGTATTTCTTTCAGGTGGGACTCAATGCTGAGGCGCCTTTAGGGCAGCCTGTCTTAAAAATTCAGATGGTGGCCAGGCGTGGTGGCTCACCTCTGTAATCCTAGCACTTTGGGAGGCCAAGGCGGGCGGATCACCTGAGGTCAGGAGTTCGAGACCAGCCTGGCCAACATGGTGAAACCCCGTCTTTACTAAAAATACAAAAATTAGCTGGGCGTGCTGGTGGGTGCCTGTAATCCCAGCTTTTCAGGAAGCTGAGGCAGGAGAATCACTTGAACCTGGGAGGTGGAGGTTGCAGTGAGCCAAGATCGTGTCATTGTACTCCAGCCTGGGCAACAAGAGCAAAACTCCACCTCAAAAAAGAAAAAAAAAATTCAGATTGCACCCAGTTCCTTCGGGAATCTGATTTCATTTGGGACCTCCACTAGGAAGTTACTCTTCCCTGTTAAGGGGGTGGAGCACGACCCTCCTTGTTAGGCCCAAGTAGAGTTTTGCACTTTGGACGGTAAATAACATATAGGTCCAGATAGCAGAGTAGCCATTTCTAGGCCATCACTAAATAGCACAAGACATTTCTCAGAAGGCCTTGGAGTTAGCAAAGCTCCCTAGGAAGGGAGAGGAGATAGTTGTTCTTGAAGGAATTCTGGGCATGGGCAATAGCAGAGGGGACTGAGTGCTAAGGGACATGGCAGGAGAAAGCCACAGGTCTCAGAGTGGATGGGTTATAGGCAGGCAGAGCACGGGGGCACACCTCAGCATTCAAGAAGCAAACAAGGCTGGGTGCGGTGGCTCACGCCTGTAATCCCAGCACTTTGGGAGGCCAAGGTGGGTGGATCACAAGGTCAGGAGATCAGGACCATTCTGGCTAACACGGTGAAATCCTGTCTCTACTAAAAACACAAAAAATTAGCTGGGTGTGGTGGCACGCACCTGTAGTCCCAGCTACTCCAGAGACTGAGTCAGGAGAATCCCTTGCACACGGGAGATGGAGATTGCAGTGAGCTGAGATCATACCACTGCACTCCAGCCTGGCAAGAGTGAGACTCCATCTCAAAAAAAAAAAAAAAAAAAAAAGAAGCCAACAGACACCCATGGGGCCTGAGCAGATCTGAACAGAAGCAATCGCAGCCTCATCTGTCTGTAAGATTCCACCAATCACTTACTAAGAAGTAAAAGGAAATTCTACTACGTGGAATCGTGCTGTGAAGGGTTAGTAGTTACTATTTATGGTTAGTCCCAGGCATATCCTCTTTCTTAGAGCCGTCGCACAGATGGCTGGCTGCTGTTCAAGAAGGAAATCAGAAACTCTAGATACTGGTTGCTTGTGCACATGGCCCACCCTTTTCACACTCAGTTCACAGTGTGGATGCAATGCTTGTGCTAGTTCACTGCCTTCGTAAAACGTCGCGCTAAAGAGCTCACCTACAAAACAGTACATACAGTATGGTCTCTTAGAAACTTTTCTCTACGTATACTTCAAAATATTTGCATAGTAAAAAATGGTAGAAGGCACAGTGTAAAAATGTGCACAGTATTGTTTTGATCAGTGAGGTTATATATACATGGTTTAAAATTTTTCTTTTAGCATATCTGTATTTTCTGAATGTTCTGATATGCAGATGGTTGTTTCAGTGATAGTAATGGCTGTAGTCACACCTGCTGATGTTTGGTGTAGGTAATGTGTGGGGTACCCCATGGCCTTTCTCCCCTTTCTTTCTCACAGCATTCAACATAGTGGAGACTTCCATCATGCCCTCCTGCAGATGAGAAAACCCATTCACATGCCTCAGCTCCTGCAGAATTGGGGTCTTCCTAACTTCAAAGCTCATATTTTGTTAATTTTTATTTTTCTTTTTATCTTCCTGAAATATTTCCTAAGGAAATGCTATACAGTGGAAGATGTTCACTGCAGGATTTTTACGCCCCTCTAATGATGTTGTGTGTTCTAAAATGACAATTTTATAAGAAATATGTCTGCACATAGCACAGCATGGAAGGAATTTGCAAAACAAATGATCCTTTCAGGTTGGGCATAATATAAAGCATATATATATATATATTTTTTTTTTTCTTTTGACTTTTCCTATGCCCTTTGATGTGATGGATGTTTTAGTCCTAGAATAAGAAATGTGATTTTACAAAATGATCTCCCCCAAAGCCAGTGTCTCCTTGGCATGTCAGCAAAGTGCAAAATCCCTAGCATTTTAAAACAAAAATATGACAGGCTGTTCTGACAGCACTTGGAGCCCAGAGCTGTAATCTCAGGTTTTGAACAGTGAGTAAGGAAAATGCTATGCAGACTTGGGAGCTCTGATGAGATTATCTTCCCCATATCACCAGAACTCTGACAGGTGCCTGCTATCCCAGCTCTCTAGAACCTTAAAGGTCAGTCTTGCTCGTGTCCGCAGCAGGCTTTGCTGTGGAATCGACAGTGTTTCCATTTCTGTCTTTCTAGTATAACTTCATCACTTAGAAGCCTTTAGAAAAATGAGTCTGGCTTTTTTTTTTTTTTTTTTTTAAAGGCTGTTGCCCAGGCTGGAGTGCAGTGGGGTGATCTCCTGGGCTCAAGAGATTCTCCCACCTCAGCCTCCTAGGTAGCTGGGACTACAGTTCCACACCACCATTCCTGGCTAATTTTTAATTTTTTTTTTTTGTAGAAATGGAGGTCTCCCTATGTTGCCAGGGTCTCACATTCCTGGCCTCAAGTGATCCTCCCTTCTCGGCCTCCCAAAGTGCAGGGATTACAGGCATCTTGAGGATGGCTTTTTTAAGAATCATTCTCTTAGACAATTTAAATTCTTTCTCTGGAAAGATTTTTGGGCCTTTTTGACCAGGTTATGTTTCAAACCAGAAAGAGATGCACATGACCTTAAGAAGAATATTTCTGTTCCACTGTTAAGAGGTGCAACAAGTTGGGGGGCATATCCCAGACCCTTGCTGCCTTCATAGCTTACCAGCTGTTCCCTTCATCAATGCATTCTCTACTACATGTTCCAGAGTGAGTTTTCTAGGGAAGTAACAACCCTCATCAGATGGATCCCATGTCTTACATCACCCACTGGTTTCCCAGTCCTTCCAGGGCAAAGTCCGGCTCCATCAGCATGGCCTCCAAGACCCCCTGCTCCAGCTTCTATGCCAACCTCATTGCAGCAAACGCCCCTTCCCATTCACCTACATTCCGGCCATTCAAAACTGCTTGTTTCCTCACGAGTCTGCCATGCACTCTGAAGCTCTCTGCCTTTGCCTATGTTCCCAGTGCTCAGGATGCCAGCGTGACCCCTTATCCACCGCAAAAACCCACTGGAATTCTAAGTTAAGTTCAAATGCAGCCACCTCTAGGAAGCTTTTCTTCCTCTCTGTTCTCTCCCTCCACTGGCCCACTTCACTCTCCCATTGAATTATGTTCTCCCGCCCTCCAGGCTGTGATGGACTCTGCAAATCCCTCCAGAGTGGTTCTTGGCATGCTGTATTGTGATTGTGACAGTGTGGTGTTCATAGCATAAAGTTTGAAGTCAGATAGACCTGGGTTGGGATTCCAGATTCCCCACCTGTCACCTGCGTGACTTTGCGCAGGTTATTGTACTCTTGCAGTTAGTTTCCTGTCTTTGAATTGAGAAATAATAGAAACTCCTCTCAAGGTTGTGAAGATCCAATAAGGTCATGTATTAAAGTACAGATGTGGTCCCTGGACTATGGAAGCTCTCAACACACGGGAGCTGCTGTCCTTATTTCTGTCATTGGTTGCCTCTGTGCCTGCCTCCCTCCTGGACCAGGAGACCCTGAAAAGTGATTCATTTCTGTAACGTAAATGCCCATGACAGGGCATGGCCCAAAGAGTTGGTGCTTAGAAAACATTCCAGATTGCTCAAGGCAAAGCCCCAGTGGAGGGTTACCATACTTGCTGAATAATGTAAAATCAATATTCTAATCACAGCGTAAATTGCTACAGGTCCAGGGCACCATCCCCTAACACCAGAGCTTGGCCTCAGATCCCGGTAGGAGCCCACATTTGCAATGCTAATCCATCTCCCCCACTATGCCTGGTAGGCTCCTTTGCAAATTTTATGCCTCAAAGATTAGAAATAGTACTTGCATTTCAGCCCAAATTCACATTTTACTTTCAAATGCTCCTTGATTCATCTGGTTCCCAAAAGTGGTCATTGTTCTCTCAGAATTCCCTCATATTCAGGAAATTGAGCAGAAATGAAAACATAGGCAGGAATAGCAAAGGTCATTTTCTGGCTTAGTGGAAGATGGTGTTTGGGCCTTTAGAGAGGCTCTCTTCATGGAGTCCTGGCGCCTGGGTGGGAAAGCTTCGTTCTCAGCAGCCCAGCTCTGCCCTCACTGGCTGTGAGGTTTTGCTTTAGCCACCCTGAACCTCCTGAGCCCCTGTCTCTGACGTGCGTGTGGAACTGTGCCTCCCCAGGCTGAGCAAACTGTCGGGCACAGAGTAGGTGCTCAATTAGTGAAATATTATTAATGGTAATGTCTAATAGGATGATCTCAGTGGGAACTTGGAGCCAGTTCGCCCCTGGCTATGGCTGCTTAGCTGACCTGGTAAGATCTGTCTGATTGCCAGACATTTGTCAAAGAACTGACCCTTGCAGAGAACTGACCCACCAGGGGGTGGGCAAAGCTATTGTCTAGTAACTAAGCCTTAAGTAATTAGAGGGCAGTGAGGCTTTTAAGTAGACGGGACAGCCAGATATCTACTACTCCATCTGCCCCAGACCAGCTATCCAGTAGTTAAGTCTGGATTCTAGAAAGATAATGCAGTTGCTCTAGTGAAAAAAAGGAGAGGGAGCTGTCACAGTCAGTGATGGACCTTGGGGTCCAGGCAGCTCTAGGTAGGCTCCCCTTCCCATGCAAAGAGGAGAGAGAGCCATTCTTCTACTGCACTTTGCCATGCGTTCCTGCGCCTCTTGACCCAGAGCGTGTTTGGGATGTCTTTAGTGAGCCAGCAGCCTAACCTGGCCAGCGAGGAAGGCCCCGCTGCAGAGCAGTGGGATCTCAGAGAGCTGCAGTGACAGAGCCAGCAGCTGGCCTGGGCCCAACGCCATGTTTAGAAGAGCAGCAGTGATGCCAGTGTTCCTGCTGCAGTTACCTGGAAGTGGCATGGGAGGGGGGACAGGGCACCCAACAAGCAAGCAGAGCAATGGGACGGCCCCAGTGGGTACCTCTGGGTCCTGCCAATTGCCTTTATGGCTAGTATGTGCTGGCAAGCCAAGGAGCACTATGGGGCAGGCGGTAGGAGGATTCCTGGGTTCAGCAGAGCATATGGAGACTGGCAGCCAGTGGAGGAGCAGAGCGCTGCTTAGTGGAGACATGGACCTAAGACTTCAGAGGATGATTTTTCCGGGTGGAACTGGGGAGTTTAGTGGAATAATGGAGAGGCTGCCGAGTTGGCAGGAATAGAGCTAGAACATGAACACACAGGGGAGTCCCCTGGGGCCTTCTGGAAATACCTGGGGTAGGGACTTAGCTGGGGCTGGTTGTCACCAGTCAGCCCTGGGGGATGGTGAGACGGTGCAGCTGGAATGAGTACTGTTCTCAGTGGCCTCATTTATACTCCCAGGCACGCGGGGCTTAAGGAAATTTGGTTGTATGATACTACACTGTACTTGCAAATGTAAGAAATTGTTGACAATAATAAAAACAAGAAGGGGATTTACTCTGCTCAATGCCCAGAGTCCCCTCTTGCATTTAGATGTGATGAATCTAAGAAGAATTTTCCTTTGAATATTGGTAGAACTTCACATTCAAAAACGTGTTCAATTTCCCTCACAATTAATTATAATGATAATTGTTCTCTCCTTGTTGTCATGCTCTGCAAACTATGAAATGATGAATTAGATTACAATTTGCATATATCAGACTTGAAATAAAGCTTTTTTCCCCTTGTTCTGGCCCTCTTTGTGGGCTTAGCAATAGGAGAATCGCTCCCTGCACGCCCTCTGTCTCCTGACCCAGGTGCGGGTGGTGAGAAGGGAGTGATGGAGAGAGTCACAGACAAAGTGACTTCAGCTGGGATTTGGAGGCTTGGTGCTCAAGAGAGATGGTGTCAGGTGGAAGAGACAAATGAATCTGCATGGGGAAGCCATGGAGGCTGGCAGAATGGCCCAGAGTGTGTGTGTTGGGGTCCCCAGCAGAGAGAGCTGCCAAGAGAGGGATGTGAGCATCGGGAGTTGAGGGCAGAGAGGTGGGCTGAGACTCGATTGTGGAAATGCTGAGCCAACCTGTACCCATTTTCAGAGTGCCTCTGCCCCTTGCCCACTCCAGTGCGCTATTGGAAGCTTTGGCTTCCTTGAATCTCTTCTTTGTGCTGCTGCAAGCCCAGGACACCCTCGTGCCCCTGCCTCCAACATCACCTCTGCACATTTTATTACCTCCTCTCTCGGCTCAACCTTCAAGCTGCTTAGCTGGGGGGTAAGAAAGTAATTTTGATTACCTGATGAAGTCAGTGCTGCCAGCTGGGGCAGTTGGAGAGGCAGTGCCATCCTCGGATCCATCACAGATTGGGAGCCAGGGCCCGATGCAGGGACTGACGTGTGGCTTCAGGTAAGTCATTCATCCTCTCACAGCTTCCTTTGCTCATCTGCAAAGTGGGCCTAGTAATAGCCACGTGCCTGGCTTCCCGAGGATGATGAGCATCCCTTGTGCTCTGTCTCTTGGCAGAAAACAGAGTATATGGGAGAAACCTTGCAATGCAGTGTCTCAGCAGACACTGAGCTCATCAGACAGAAAATCACCATGTGGTGGACAAATTTGACAAAAGCATTGCTGTGTTACCAGCTGCTGTGTTTTGCATCAACTACTGGAGGGATCGGGGAATAATCCATCTGAAGCAGAGCTGCCCTTTTGGTGGAAAGACACCTGCACAGGCTTTTGGGGAGTGCAGGTGAGACTAGACTGCTCTGGGGATGAAGAAGCAGCAGCGCTGAACCTTAACTGGCTTTGGGCTTTCTCAGGGAGCAGGTGGGGGCCAAGGACAGGCAGCTGTAGCCAAGTGGCTGTGTAATTAACAGCACGGGGAAGAGGCTTGGCTCTGAGTAGGAGAAGACCCTGGAAAAGTGGCAGCAGGCCAGGCTGTGGAGAGAGATGGCTGTGGGGCTTGCACTTTGGCTTTAGAGCCTTGGTTCCTAATATTGAAGTTTAAATGTTGATTTTCTGGAGAAAAACATGCTTGTAAATCCACAGACTAACTCTGGGAAGATGCATAAGGAACTTCAGTCATTCCTTTTGGGGTAGGAAATTGGAGTGTAAGGAGGCTTCACTCTTTAACCATATATATTGTTTTGTGTGCTAATCAAATAATTTAAAATATGAATTCTATGGTTTTGCTTCGAAATTTGCCTGTAACATCCTCAAGTCTTTAGTAGAGACCGAAAGTGCAGCAGCCTTGTCTTGGTGCAGTGTCCCACATAGGAGGGGCTGGGTTCTCCCCACCTGGGAGAAGGGGCCACCATGCGTCTGGCACAGAGGGGAGAAGTGGGTAGATACACTTCTGGGTAAGAATAAGTGGTGATCATTCCCAGAGAACCCTCAGAAGTGTTTGAGAGGAGCCTGGCTTTCCTGTGGTCCAATAGTATGGGGACTTGGGTTACTTGGCAGTTATGGAAAAGGTAATCTCAGACAGCTTTGAGGACTTAGAAGCTCTCAAGCTGAAGCAGATTCCAGTGTGTGAAATGAAGAAAACATTGAGGACACTGGCTCAAAGACAGGCATCTTCTCTTTTTAAAATCTTGCATCACCCTTACTTCTGCTTTATGAGATGAGTATTCTTATTCCTGTTTTAGGGATGAGCAAACTGAGGCTTAGAAGTGAAACGATTTGCTCAAGGTTAACACACCTGACTGCAGATTCAAAATGCTTTCCAGCACCTCACAGCAGCTTCTCAGTAGGAGGGGAAGGACAGGAAGAGGGAAGATGAGATGGAGATTCAGAGGAGAAAATAGAGGGGACTTAGACCATTGAGACACTGGCTCATTATGCTGGTGGGCGTGAACCCTTAATGGACACCTCCAAAGTCCCTGATCCAGCTTCCAAATTAAGAATGTAGTCTGCTTTGAAAGTTGGTGGGGAGTCTCTTTAGAAGTGCGTATTTGCAGAAGGCTGAGGGAGTAGGGCAGGTAAGGAAGGGCTGTGGGCTGAGTTATTTAGGGACTGTCTCAGAACCGTCTCTCTAATATGCACACAGTGGCTGCAGTTGCTTTCTCTAACAACACCAGTGGAGTCACTCTCTGCTCTCTTGGTTTGAACTTTATGTGGCAAGGAGCACAAAATCTAAACAAATCTGGCTTAGAAAACAAATCTGGATTAGCCAGGCATGGTGGCTCATGCCTATAATCCCAGCACTTTGGGAGTCTGAGGCAGGAGGATTGCTTGAGCCCAGAAGTTCAAGACCAGCCTGGGCAACATTGCAAAACCCCATTTCTACAAAAAAAAAAAAAAAAAAAAAAAAAAAAAAAATTAGCTAGCTGTGATGGCGCATGCCTGTTGTCCCAGCTACACTACTGGGGAGGCTGAGGTGGTAGGATTGATTGAGCCTGGGAGGTCAAGGCTGCAGTAAGCCATGATCACGCCACTGCAATCCAGTGTGGACAACAGAAAAAGTCCCTGTCTCAAAAATTAAATAAATAAATAAATAAAATAAAATGCATTGGGTCATTTGGCTAAACAGTCCAGGGGCAGCTAGTTTCCTAGATGGTGAGATCTGAGGCTCACCTGGAGCACGCATCTGAGGATGCTCTGCCTCTCAGTACTATTCCTGCAGAGAGTATTGTTAGGCAGACTTTCTCCCGGTTGTGGATGCCAGAATGGTGGTCAGAAGTTCCTGGGTTAGCATCCTTCTTCATTAATATCCAGCAGGAAAAAGAGAGAGTTTCTCCTTAGTTCCCTTGGATGAAGCATAAACTTTTCCTTTTTCTTTAAAAGCTTCAGCTTCTCATTGACTCATGGGATCGAATTAGTAACCTGCCCAGCAGGGTCCACTTGGGAAGCTTATTTACGTTTCATTTAATTTGTACCTAATGACTTAGAGGGGAGGGGAAGTGAATTCTCTAGTGGTTTATTTAAATTCTTTGTGATGCTCAAAGAATGGCTGAAAAGCAGAGAGGGGCAAGAAGAGAAGATAGATGGGCTTTCCTGGGGGTCAGTCTACCCATGGGTGGCCTGCCACCCTCCTCTGTCAGCAAGGCATGGGAACAAAGACAAGCTCTGAATGGGAGCCCCCTCCTGATGCAGTAGCCCAGCTAGAGACATGATTCCTTAGGAAGGGCTCTGATGGATGTTTGGAGGGTGTCCTGGTGTTGGGGGATGAGACATGCTGTCTCTCTGAATGCTTTATCCCCCACCATCAGTTTTTGATTATGAAAAATTTTAAACATATAGAAATTTGAATATTGCAGTGATCACCTTATACAGTGATCCCCTTATACACCTAAAAATTTAAAAATTTTAATTTTTACAAATTAAGATTTTAAAAAATGTACATGAACTACTTGGAAGTCAGTTGCAAATGTCAGGACACTTTTCCCATCAAGGCTTCCTTATGGATCTCCTAAAAATGACATCCCCTCCATAATCATGACATAGTTGTCATACCTGGAAAATTAATACTCATTCTCTAATAGCATCTCATATCCAGAGTCAGTTATCCCCCCAAAGTCTTTTTTGCTGTGTTTTATTTGAACCAGGATGCAGTCCGTGTTGATGCCTTTATTCTGTAGTCTCTTTTATTTTAGACCATTACCCGCACTTTAAAAAAATGACACTGAGTTTTTTGAAGAGACCATCTGTTTCCTCATTCCAATCTATTCCTCGTTTTTCTCATAAATTTGACGTTAAATATAAAGACTTAATAATTAGATAGATTCAAATTAAAGCTTTTTGCAAGATGATTTCACTGGTAATGCTATGATCTTCATATCATGCCACTGCCCCAGTTATCAGGTCATTAATGTGGTGCAGGCAATGCTAGTCAGAGCTCTTCCTGGCAAAGGTGCTTTTTCCTCTCTGAATTTGCTAAGTGCCTCTTGGAAACAGAAGCATTGGCCTGTCCCCAAGCAACCTTCACCTAATAGTTTTAATATTTAATGATGAAACTTCCCTGAAGCAATGATTTCATTAGAAATTGTAGGATGATGGTTTTTCTTCCTTTTTTTTTTGTTGTTATACTTTAAGATCTGGGATACATGTGCAGGTTTGTTACATAGGTATACACGTGCCATGGTGGTTTGCTGCACCCATCAATCTGTCATCTACATTAGGTATTTCTTCTAATGCTATCCCTTCTTTAGTCCCCTACCCCTGACCGGCCCCAGTGTGTGATGTTCCCCTTCTTGTGTCCATGTGTTCTTATTGTTCAACTCTTGCTTATGAGTGAGACCATGCATTATTTGGCTTTCCGTTCTTGTGTTAGTTTGCTGAGAATGATGGTTTCCAGCTTCATCCATGTCCCTGCAAAGGGCATGAACTCATCATTTTTTATGGCTACATAGTATTCCATGGTGTATATGCCACATTTTATTTATCCAGTCTAAGGATGACGGTTTTTCTAATTCTATCATCTTGGGTTATTTTAGAGTGGGGCTAGCTCTGCTTCCAGAGCTGGAACCAGGGAGGCATAGGGAACTTAGAATGAATGCTGTTCACCCACCACCCTGAATCTTCTTAGACCCCAGTCACCCTGCAGGTGTTGGTTTGGACACCACTTTGTCTAACAGGCCTTCTCTAACCACCATGGTCTACATTAGGTATCCCTATTAGTCTCTGCCATTGTACTTATCATAGTTTATAAGAATATTCTATTTGAATGTTAGGTGCTTAATCCCACTGGACTGTACAGGCTGTATCTATTTTATTTACCATTGTTTATCCATCATCAGATTCAGAGCCTGGCACATAGTAGGTGCTCAATAAACATATTTTGGCTGGATGTAGCTAGTCAAACACAGACTATGAGGTCATACAGGACTGAGCTCAAGTCCTGGCTTGACCAGTCTTGGGCAATCATTTGACATCTCCAAATTTCAGAGAGGTCAACAGCTTATTTGAGAATCAAAGGAAATAATATGCACAAAATATTTGTCTGCAGAGGAGAGTTCCCTTTTCTTCCTTCTTCAGCTACTGAAGCCTACATTTCTGCAAGAACCTTTGCAGTCTCGCTCCAACTTGTCTTATTAGCCTCCTCCCTTCCCACCTCCTTCCCCCACTCCTGCCTGTATTCCACAAATGCAAGATTATTTACTGGGCTGTAAAGGAAGTTTGCCCAAAGAGATGCATTTGGCCTTTGGTCTCCTGGGAGGGGATTAAGTTTTCGGAATGTCCTGCCTGATAAGAATATTTTTGTTTGCCTGAGGGTTTTGAACCATACCAGATAGATCACACTAATAATGTAATTTACAGTACGGGCTTTGGACCATGAAATATCAGCTCTACCTTTGGAGGAGTTGGAGATGAAGCTCAGGCATGTGGGTGACCAACAATGTCTATGTGACTAAGTTCCAAACTCCGAACATCAAGACTTGGCTGAGCTTCCCTGACTGGCAATTCCCCATGTGTATTGTGGCACATCGTTTCTGGGAGAAGTAGGCACTGTCCACATGACCCCACTGGGAACAGAAAGTGGGAGGTAGTTCTTGGAACTCTGTTGGACCCTGCCCAATGCACCTCTTCCCTTGGCTGATTTTAATCTCTATCCTTTTACAGAAACAAACCACAACCACGAGCACAATAGCTTTTAATGAATTCTCTGAGGCCATCTAGCAAATTACTGATCCTGGGTTTGGAGCTAGGGACCCCTCAGAATTGTAGTTGGTGTCAGAAGTGGGAATGCTCTTGGGGACTACTGCACTTTACATCACCTTCCATGTTATTTCCCACCCCCATGTGGCTGTGTACACTGTTTCCCCTTCCTGAATGCTCTCACCCTCTTCATCCATCCTAATGCCTTTATGCATCCATCAGAACTACTCAGCCATCCTTCTCCATCCCTCTCAAGCCTTCATAGACTTTCCACACCCAGGGTAGAGCGGCTGTTTGCTGCCCAGGTGGATGTGATTGCATTTACCACCTAGAAATAGAGAAGTTATTAATGAATTTGCCCTTCTCCCCTCCTAGTCTAGATACTCTTCCCAAGAAGGGCCCAGGCTTGCTTTCCTTCCCTCTGTTCCTTTCCTTCGAGTGTGAGTCTATCCAGAGCCTCTGCTACCCCTTAGGAGGCCATTGCATACTAGGAAATGTGTCCTTTTTGAGCATCCCATAGCATGGCTTGGTCACTGAAGTGTAGGCTGCATTTCAGTCCTCACTTGCTCACTCAGCTGGATGTTCTCCTGCAATGAGCACTCTGCATGGCATACACAGCTGTCCTGCATGCATTCTTACATTAATTTATATTCACATACGCATTTGCACATTCCTACACTCAATACTCCGCACAACAATGCCTACTTTAAGGACACAATGATGCCTATGACGTATCTCTCATCTATGCATCCCAGAGCCTGGCACTATGCCTTGTGCTGAGTAAGGGCTTTAATGAATATATGAATAAATGAATAATTAAATGAATGACTCAAATTAGTGCAACTATTGGAGATACTATGGATTCACCAAGAATGTACATTTAGATTTCCTCGAAGAGCAGTGATTCTGAAGCTTATCTTTGTCAGGGCCTCTTTGGAACTCTGATGAAACCTCTAACCAGTCTCCTTCTGGCAAAATGTACATTGACATACTGTATAAGTCAGGATATCATAGGATCTTCTGAGGTAATAAACAGCTCTGAAATCTTATTGGCTTAACGCTGCAGAAGTCTGCTTTTTCCTGAAGTTAATACTCCATGCAGGATGGCAGGGACTCTCTGCTCCATACAGACATTCAGGGCCCCAGGTTGTTGGAGTTTTCACCACCTTAAAACACTGGGTCTACTCAGTTACTGTGAAGGGCTACAAAAAAGTTGGAGGATTATTAAACAGCTCTTCAAAGATTTGGTGCAGAAGTGGCACACATTACTTGCATTCTCAGCCTATTGAACAGACCTAATCCCATGGTCCTAAGTAACTTCAAGGTCACTGGGCAGATGTATTGTTTGATGAATTCCATTGCCTCTTACACACACATACACACACACACACACACACACAATTTCAAGGTGATCCATGGATCTTTTAGGGGACCTCATGTTTAAAAGCAGTCAAGGGTCAAGCTATAAAGTGTCTTGAATGCCATGCTAATATTTATATTTATATAAGTCAGGATTTTATATTAGAAGCCAGGATTCACCACTTAAAGTCCTGCAGTGCTGGACAGTGGCACAGCAGACTAAGCACAGGTTGTGCCTTCAGGGTATAAGCGGCAAGGTCTGGATGGTGCAAGGGCCATCTATGAGTGGAGGAAGCATCTCCTCTCTGCTCAAATCAATTTTTTGCCCTGTGGGAAGTGTATTCAGTATTTTCCCATCTTCCATTTATTCAAGAGGAATCAGAAATCCAGATTTTAGTTTAAACCTCCCAATACATAAAATATTGGCTCATTTAAAACAAAAACACCCTGCTGGCCCATGCCATGGAAGCCTATTGATGAGCTAGATATGGCATGTGGGCTTCTGGCAGTTTCTGACTTCTGTTAGGAGGGAAACTTTTCCTCCCTTCATCCCAAGCACTTGACCCACATGCACTCCCTCAGCCTGACCTGTATCCGGGGAGGCGGACCCATCCTGTTCAGCTGGTGTTTAAAAAATTCATGCTCATTATTTCTCTCCAGAGCACTGGAAATTATACTTTGCTTCCTTAGAGTTTTTGGTGAAGTCCCTTTAGCCCTGAGCTCACCAGGTTTGCACTGGAAGCCAGTGGGTCATAAGTAAAGCTTGATTTTATTAGCTCATGAGAAGAACCAATCCTCTCTCTTGCCATTTTCATGTCTCCCTTGGGCCTGTTGACCAACCAAGGTTGATTAATGTGTAGGCAACAGACAGTGGAACGTACAAATAAAATGGAAGCTCAAGCTATTTACAGTTCTTCTGGAGAGAGCAAGTTGCCGGGATTGTCTGCCTGCACCAGTTTCTAATTTGGGCACGTTTTGTGGGGATGGAGTTTGTAGTGGTGGGGAGGGGGCTTCCTGCCTGCCAGGCACAAGGCACGGGCTATGCTCATTACCTTCTTTACGTGTTCACAACTTCATACAGCTTTCAAGGTGCTTTGACATAAATCTTCTCATTTAATTCTCATAGCCAGCAAATGAAGCAGCTGTTATCGCCCTTTCCCCAGATGAAGTAATGTAAGTTTAGAAAGGCAATGATGCCCTCTCCTTCAGTTTCTAGGATGTGACACAGCCAAGTGAAGTGACTTCTCATGAGTGTTTCCTAAAACTATAGGATTTGACATGACATCTCCACAATACAGGCTATTTCCATGAGCCATGTGTATTACTGTGCACGAAATAATTTTTTTCTGAGACAGGGTCTTGCTCTGTCACCCAGGCTGGAGTGCAGTGGAGCGATCACAGCTCACTGCAGCCTCGACCTCCTGGGCTCGAGTTATCCTTCTGCCTCAGCCTCCTGAGTAGCTGGGACTAGAGGCACATATCACCACGCCTGCCTCTTTTGTTTATTTTTATTTTTTAGAGACAGGATAATGTAGTTTAGACGCTGTCTCCTCTAAATGTCATGTTGAATTGTAATCCCAAATGTTGGAGCTGGGGCTTGGTGGGAGGTATTGGATCATGGAGATGGATCCCTCATGAATGGTTTAACAGCATCCTCTTGGTGCTATTCTCACAAGAGTGAGTGAGTTCTTTTGAGATCTGGTTGTTTACAAGTGTATGGCACCTCTCCCACCTAGCCCCTACATCCATGTGACTTACTGGCACCTCCTCAACTTCCACCATGATTATAAGCTCCCTGAGGCCTCACCAGAAGCAGTTCTTGGTGCTATGCTTCCTGTACAGCCTGTAGAACTATAAGCCAATTAAATCTCTTTTCTTTATAAATTACCCAGCCTCAGGTATTTATAGAGATGCAAGAGTGGCCTAATACATCGGGTCTTGCTACGTTGCCCAGGCTGGTCTCAAACTCCTGGGCTCAAGTAATCCTCCTGCCTTGGCCCCTCAAAGTGCTAGAATTAGGTGCAAGCCTAATCCAGGTGCAAGTCACCACACCTAGACTTCAATAACTTGAAAAAATATACTTCATATCACTCCCATTTATATTTAGCTTTGCTTTATGCAGTAATATCTGCAAAATCCCAGATTTTATGTACTTTTGAAACTTTTTCTAATTTGCGTTAAGATAAATAGAATAGGAGCTCTTTGCCCACTGGCTCTGGGTCTCTATTTGTTTTTACTATCGATTTATCTTAACTTTTAAGTTCAGGGGTACATGTGCAGGTTTGTTGAACAGGTAAGTTGTGTGGCACAGGAGTTTGGTGTACAGGTTATTTCACCAGCCAGGTAATAAACATAGTACCTGAGAGGTAGTTTTTCGATCCTCACCCCCCTCCCTTCCTCCACCCTCAAGTAGGCCCTGGCATCTGCTGTTCCTTTCTTTGTGTCTATATGTAACCAATGTTTAGCTCTCATGGATAAGTGAGAACATGCAGTATTTGGATTTCTGTTCCTGTGTTAGTTTGCTTAGGATAACGCCCTCTAGTTCCATCCAGTTTGCTGCAAAGGACATGATCTCATTCTCTTTTATGGCCACACCGTACTCCATGGTGTATATATACCACATTTTCTTTAACCAGTCTACCACTGATAGGCATTTAGGTTGATTCCTTGTCTTTGCTATTATGAATAGTGCTTCAGTGAACACCTGTGTGCATGTGTCTTTATGGTAGAATGATTTATATTCCTTTGGGTATATACCCAATAATGAGATTGCTGGGTTGAATAGTAATTCTGATTTGGGTTCTTTGAAAAATTGCCAAATGCTTTCCACAATAGCTGAACTAATTTACATTCCCACCAGCAGTGTATAAGCATTCCCTTTTTGCCACAACCTCATCAGCATCTGTTATTTTTTGACTTCTTAATAGTAGCCATTCTGACTAGTGTGAGGTGGTATCTCATTGTGGTTTTGATTTGCATTTCTCTAATGATTAGTGATGTTGAACATTTTTTCATATACTTATTGGCTATGTATATGTCTTCTTTTAAAAAGTGTCTGTTCATGTTCTTTGCCCACTTTTTTATGGAATTGTTTGTGTTTTGCCTGTTGATTTGCTTAAGTTCCTTATAGATTTTAAATATTAGACCTTTGACACAGATTCCCACTAGGAATAGCATGCTCGGGAGAATTCTCATGGTGGAGGCAGGTGACTTGGACCATCCTGGCTTTGAGGTCATGGCTGTCAGATGGCTCACTCTGTGAGTGCCACTTTTCATTGGCATGGATGCTCCATCCCTTTCTGAGCTAGGTGGCCTCTCATCAGCCTGTAGAAGTGCAGCCCTGGAGATAGGTCTTGCTCCAGCCCATTTTTCATGTCCTCTCAAAGATAAGACTGCCAAAAGCCCATGCCCTACATGAAAGAGCTGGCCTCTGGTACAACTCTGCCTGGGATTCTCACCACCCCTGGTCAGTATGGATGTGACCACTAAAGGGAGAGTACCTATCATGTGTGGGTTTCACAGGAATCTTATGAGGTTAGTACAGTTATTATTCCCATTTTACAGATGAGGAAACTAAGTTGCAGTGGTGAAGTCACTTGCCACACAAGTGGTGGGTGATAGAGCTGGGATATGCTCCTGTGTCTGCCTGTCCTCTAAGACAGTACTTGGTTTCCTCTATCACATTCTCTCCTAATACTTCAAACTGTAATTGTCAAATGTGTTGACTGAATGAGAAAAGTCAGAATTAAGATGAAAACTCTCCCTTTTCACAGGGCACATGCTATAGCTTTAACTGCATTAAAACTATCCCCAAATCTCAGCAAGCTGAGAGATTGTGGTGCAGAGAGAAGATGTTTTGTGAACATCCTGTATGAGATAAGTTTATATGGGAACCCAGAGAAGGAAGTTGCTCATTCATTCATTTATTCAACAATTATGCGTATTTATTTGTTTTTATATTTTTCCCTTTCTCACTACCTGAACATTTAACAGTTATTTACTAAGCATCTACTATGTGCCAGACACTGTTTGAGGGGCCGGGGGAAAGAACAGTAAATAAGACAAACAAATACCTAGTCTCATGGAAATAGCATCTTGGTGGGAATGAAGCAAACAAGAAGGCAAACAAATAAAATGTATGTAGTGATAATGGCAATGGAGAAAAATAAAGCAGCTTAAGGAGAATAATCATTTACTTTTTGAACGCTATGTGGGGTGCTGGCATAGAATGGTCAATGTAAGTAACCTGGTGTCGCCCACAGGGCTCACAGTCTTGGAGGGAAGACAGACTTTAGAGGATTAAATAAGTGCACAAATCAATAAGTTACTCTGAACTGTTGAAAGTTCAAAGGAAGAAAATGATGCATCAGTTTTAGAGAGAAGAAAGGGAGAGCCCTAATTTAACAGGTGTCTCAGTCAGTTTTTACTGCTCTAACAGAATACTAGAGACTCGGCGGCTTAAACAACAAGCCTATTTGTCACAGTTCTGGAGACTCAGAGTTGAAGATCTGGGTGCCAGCATAGTCAGGTTGTGGTGAAGGCATGCTTCCTGTTTGTAGGTGGATGCCTTCTTGGTGTATCTGAGGAGAGAGAGAGGGAGAGAGAGAGAGAGAGAAAGAGAGGGAGGGAGAGAGAGAGAGAGAAAGAGAGGGAGAGAGAGAGAGAGAGAGAGAGGAAGAAGAAGAAGAAGAAGAGAGAGACAGGAAGAATAATAAGGAGGAAGAGAGAGGGAGAGAGGAAGGAGGTAGCAAGCTTTCATGTCTTTTATTAGAGCACTGTCTTGGTTCATTTGCGTTGCTATATATAAAGGAATATCTGATACCGGATAATTTACAAAGAAAACAGGTTTATTTGGCTCATGGTTCTGCAGCCTGTACAAGAAGCATGTCACCAGCATCTGCTTCTGGTGAGGGCTTCAGGAAGCTTTCACTCATAGTGGAAGATGAAAGGCAGCAGGCATCACATGGTGAGAGAGGAACGATGAGAGAGGGGAGGGAGGTACTGGGCTCTTTTCAACAATCAGCCCTCTAGAAAACTAAAACTAATAGAGTAAGAACCACTTGTTACCTCCAGGAGGCACCCAGCCCGACATGAAGGATCCGCTCCCATGACCAAAACACCTCCCGCCAGGCCTCACCTCCAATACTGGGGATCAAATTTTAACATGAGATTTAGAGAGGACAAACATCCAAACTATATCAGGCACTAATTTTGAAATTACCTGACAGGTTCTTCCTGCCTGTTGCACAGACAAAATCAATTCACTGAGACCATGATATTACAATAAAGAGAGAGAGTTTAATTGACATGAGGCCAGCCACGTGGAAGATGGAGTTATTACAAAATCAGTCTCCTCAAAGTCTCAGAGGTTAGAGTTTTTCAAGGATAGTTTGGTGGGTAGAGGGCTAGGGAATGGGGATGTTGTATAGAATCATAGGGGAAACAGTCTTTGCATGCTGAGTCAGCCTCTGGGTGGGCACCACAGGGCCTGTTGAGTCAAGGGTCCAGATGGAGTGAGATGGTCATCAGAAATGCAAAAGTCTGAAAGAAAAATCCCAAAGGGCTGATCTTAGGTTCTACAAATGTGATGTAATCCACAAGAGTGATTGGGGAACTTACACCATCTTATGACTTCCAGAACAATGGCTGATTATTGTTTAACTACACGGCCTCACAATCTAGGCACTTGCCCTTCCTTGGCTGGGGAACTCTCCATCAGTACCTCTTTTCTGTTCAATTTCTGTTTACTCTGCAAATCTGAGCTGCTGCTTCCCTAGCGTGGCTGCCCAGCACCCTGTCTAAATCAGCTCCACCCACCGCCATACTCATTTTCTCTCTTTATCTTAGTTTTTTAAACCTTATTCCACTTCTCACAATTTGGGACGACGTTTTTATTTGTGTGTGTGTTTCATGCCTCCTCCTCCAGTGCACTGTAAGCTTCATAAAATCGGGGGCCTTTTCTGTCCTATTCATCTGCAAATCCCCAGGTGGTCTGAGCAGCTGTCATGCAGCAGGTGCTGAATGTATATTTGTTGAAATGAAATAAAATGAATGAAGGACTTATGCTAAGAGCTTCCACACTTCCACAGCTATTGGTCATATAAGCCCACAGCAACTTGATGAGAAGCAGTATTTCCCTATTATACAGATGTGGAAACTGAGGTCCAAGGTCACACAGTTTGTAGGGGTAGTGCTGAGTTCAAGTTCATGTTGTCTGACTCTAACAGGACTCTTCCCTTGATTGACTAACAGCCTCTGCAGACAGCACTCTGCACCCCTGACAGGTCAAAAAGGTGCGTGCACATACAGACACATAGTTTATATTTTTTTCAAAGAAACAGCTCCTTTGTTCCTAGGGCTGAATTCAGTCCTGTTTCCTCTCCTGTTTTAAATGCTGGTTTCCACCTGGATATAGTGTAGTGTAGTATTGTAGGATGTAATGTTCGTCCTATGTGAATCTCATGGAGCTTTACAGGTATCAGTCCTCAATCTTCTCTGGCAATAAAATAGCTACCTGAACACAAGATATTGACAATTACACTGTGCATATCTCAGAATATATTACAAATGCATTACAAATGATTTTTTTCTGGGGTAGCAGGACACTGCTGGTATATCAATTGATTTTACCTAAAATGTAAATCACTAGCACAGTAGCTGAGACCCCTAGAACTTTTGGGAGGCTGCCATGAAAGTCCATGGCAGTTTTTCATATTTTTGAAGATGTGATGGAAATTGTACATTTCCTTGCGATCCGGCCATCAGTCCCCACATTTCTCAGCTCTGTGAGGGCATGGGAACTCCCTGCACCACCATTAATAATGCCTTCTCTTTTCGAAACCATGTTTTTGGAAAAGATTTTGCTTTACCAAGCAAACCATGGGTAGTGCTGAAAAATACATTTGTCTTCTGGGTTCCTGCTAATCACAGACCTTGAGGGTAGCTATCAGAGCTTTTGATTGCAGGAAATGATGAGATACAAATGAGAATACAGGCCCACAGTTGTTTGCATGGAATTCCCAGATCCTCAAAGCTCTGGAGATGGAAAGTGGTTGTGTAACAGGATAAGCCACGGGTCAACAACCATGACCACATGAGAGAGACTGTATGGCTGCAAGCCTAAAACATTTCCTATCTGGCCCTTTCCAGAAAAGCCTACTGACCCCTTCCTTTAGTGGCAAAACCTGAACGTCAGTGAGGCAAGGTGCTTATTTGTGGGTTTTGCTGTATATGCTTTGTCATGTTTTATTACAGGGCATGGTCCAGAACTCTCTGATACTATTCCTAATTATATGCTATATACAATTTATTATATACTTAATATCTAAACATCCTTTAACGCATCTGTTGTCAGGGCTTTTTTTTTTTTTTTTTTTTTTAAAGGCAGAGTCTTGCTCTGTCACCCAGGCTGGAGTGCAGTGGCGCTATCTTGGCTCACTGCAAGCTCCGCCTCCCAGGTTCACACCATTCTCCTGCCTCAGCCTCCCAAGCAGCTGGGACTACAGGCGCCCGCCACCACGCCCGGCTAATTTTGTTTGTATTTTTAGTAGAGACGGGGTTTCACCGTGTTAGCCAGGATGGTCTCGATCTCCTGACCTCGTGATCTGCCCGCCTCGGCCTCCAAAGTGCTGGGATTACAGGCGTGAGCCACCGTGCCCGGCCCTGTTGTCAGGGTTTCAAATAAAATGAGGACCTGTGATAGCTAACACTGACTGTTTTCTCTGTGCCAAAACGGTTTTAAGTAACATCCATGCCTTAATCCCTTGCAACTCTTCCAGATAAATCATATTATAATTCCCTTTTTACAAATGATGACATTGTGGCAAGAGAAGTAGCAGACCAAAAGTAAGTCACTAGTAAATGACAGAATCACATCCTAACCCCACATTTAGCCTTGAGACCTTGTGCTCTTAGCCCTTCTCCAGACAGCTTCTCACAAACAGCTATTTCTGATGCAGTGATGTAGATGCTGGGCCTAAGGAGGGAAAATGTGGGCTTTCAAGGTCAGGCACACCTTGCCTTGCCTCTTGCCAGGTGTGTGACTTTAGGCAAAACATCACCTCTCCAGCCTCCTTATCTGTAGCATGGGAACAATCAAAATCACTGCGGTTATTCTAGAGATTATTATTTAGTTAATTATGGTAGCTCATACTTACATAGAACTTACTGTATGCCCAGAACTAGTCAGAGCCATTTATATACATTAACTCAGTGCTCATCACAATTCTATGAGGTAGGCCTTACTATTATGCCCATCATACAGATGACAAAACTGAGGCACAGAGAGCTTACGTGACCTGTCCATGGCCACTTGCTGGTAAGTAGTGAAACCGGGATGTGAACCCAGCTGACCGGTCCAGGCTGTGTGCTCGTAACAGCCGTGCACAGCTGACTATCTGTTATGTACCCAAGCCTCGATTTCCACATTCCTAAAATGGGGGCCATTGCTTACGCCTTCCAGGATTGCATGAGACACTGTAGATAGATAGATACCTAACAAATATCTAATAGATATTAAAAGATAGTAGGTATTCAGAACAAGTTAATACAAAAAGTGACAAATATCATGGGAAGATAGTCTTACCCTTTCTAAAAACATTCAGAACAATTGCAATGAACCTATTTTCCCCAACATTCATTTTCAAAGCAGAGTTTGGGCTTCTTACTTGGGGTAAAAGCTAAACTGTTGTTTCCTTTGCTCCATCTACAGCTGGTCCACCGTGTGATCTACATAGAGGCTGCCCAGGACTCTCAGAGTTCTTTTCCTTTCCCCAAATGTACCACATCTCCTTCTGCCCCTGGCAGACGGCAGACATTCTGTCATCACTCTGCCTGGTTGGTGCCTATCCCTGTTCAGGCTCTGCTTAAGATCACTTCCTCTTGGAGGCCCTTCCTGGCTCTGGCCTGGGCTGGCCCTGGGAATAGGTTCTCACTGCTGCCTTGTCATGGCCATATCCATGGGCCTGGTACTTGCTCCCATGTCTGCTGCCAGTGCTGGACCATGAGCTCTGGACGGCGGGGTTGTGTGTAATAATCTGTTCATAAAATGCATTTGAGGAGCTCTTTTAGTGCTGCAGATACTGGGCCCACCTCAAGAGATTCTGGTTCAGAAGTACCAGATTTGGACTCAGGAATCAGCATTTTTAACAAGTTCACTCCCCTTTCCCCCCATTTTGTGTATGTATGTATGTATGTATTCATTTTGAGATGGAGTCTCACTCTTTCTGCCAGTCTGGAGTGAAGTGGCGCCATCTCAGCTCATTGCAACCTCTGCCCGCCGGGTTCAAGCAGTTCTCCTGCCTCAGCCTCCCAAGTAGCTGGGACTACAGGCATGTGCCACCACACCCGGCTAATTTTTGTATTTTTAGTAGAGACGGGGTTTTGCCATGTTGACCAGGCTGGTCTCAAAATCCTCACCTCAGGTGATTCACCCACCTTGGCCTCCCAAAGTGCTGGGATTACAGGCGTAAGCCACCATGCCTGGCCCCTTTCCCCCCATCTTAGATGAGCTGAATCTGAAAATCCCTGGGAGCAAGACTGGATCACCTGAACCTGGTGTGGCAGAAGCAGCCACGTGTCTCGAGACTTCCTAGATGGAAGCTACAAGGATTTCAGGTCAGATGTCCAGCGATAGGCACAAGGGCTCTTATTGTAAAAACTATAGGAAACAAAAAGAACCCGGAAAGTGTTTAAGGCAGGGGAGCAAGCCCCTAGAGACGCAGACCACCGCATGGGTGAGGAGTCACATCCTAGCTAGACATGCCAATCAGCGGAGGACTCTACCACCAGCTGCAGCTGAATCATTGCTGCTCAGATTCAAGCAGCCTTTGAAGGTAACTGGGGAAAAATGCTAACCATTGAGAATGAGGGGTAACAGGGATAAGGAAGCAAACCACAAGAAGGAAACTGTGGTGGGTAAAGAAGTTGAAAGCAAAACAAGGCAGATACTGTTTTCATGCCTAGTAAATAAGAAAAATAAATGGGGAAATCGTAACTCCCAGTGCTGGTCAGGACGTGGTAAAAGGGAAAACCCTGAGTCCTGAGGCTACTGGTGTGAATGGACACAGCGCATTTTGAAAAGCAGTGGCAGGAGGCATGAAGGGCCAAAAAGTGTTGCTGCCCTTGACCTAATAATTGCACTCACCAGGGAATTAATGGGAGGAAAAACTGTATGTACAAAGAAGTTGATTGCAACAGTATCTAACACGCCAAAAAGAGGAAAAAAAAGGCCATAAATGCATGCCCAGCGCCTGTGTATGTGGACAGGAACAGAGGGCAGCAAGAAGACCCTTGTGTGCATGGGTAGCTGGCAGAGGGAAGGGCTGGCACCTGACAGCCAGAGGGGCAGCAGCTATAGTGATGGACAGCAGTGAGAGCAGGCTGAACATTGGAGCCTGGGGACAGCAGAGATAGGTAAGGATTACTGCATCCTTACCATGTGTCTGCACCATTGAGACAGCCCTAGGGAGTGGACTCTTTAATTGCCTACATGAGGAGGAAGTGGAGGCCCAGGGAAGTTAAGGCACTATTATTCTCCACATGGTTGGTAAGGCCATGTGTTGGCTTATTACCCACGTGGTTAGTAAGACCACACGTTTAGGCGACTCTCCAAGTGGTTAACAAGGTCACATGGTTGGGTTACTCTCCACACGTTTAGTAAGGCCAAGTGGTTGGGCTACAACCCATGTGATTAGTAGGGCCCTGTGGTTGGGTTACTCTCCACAGGGTTAGTGAGATCACATGGTTGGGTTACTCTCTCCACAGGGTTAGTGAGATCACATGGTTGGGTTACTCTCTCCACAGGGTTAGTGAGATCACACGGTTGGGTTACTCTCTCCAGGCTTAGAAAGTTGATATGGTTGGGTTTTTGCTCACGTGGTTAGTAAGGCCATCTGGTTAGGTCACTCCCCACGTGGTTAGTAAGGCCACATAGTAGGTTTATTACCTACATAGTAAGGCCACATCCCTTCGGAGCGGGGACTGCTAGTGATGCTGCCTCTCAATGCTGCTGCCCTCCTCCAGCATCCCTGTGATGTGTTGGCTGCTCTAGGTGCTTCCTGTGCCTTTATTAATTCATTTCCTCTTCACAAGAGCCTCATGTGGTAGGGCAATCCCCTCCTCACAGGCTGTTGGATAGCAGATTTGGAAGGAACATTAGGTATTTCATGGCTAAGAAGACAGGCTCTTGGAGGTACCCCCAGAGTGTGACCTAATAATTAATGACCTAATAATTAATGATTTTTCATGATATTGTTAATTAGAATAGTATCTGCAGTGTATTAATTATAATTGATTTGTGTGGTCTTTGTGCCAAACATCACCTCACCTCATAATCCCCCACATCACCCCATTTCGTTAGGCGTCATTATTATCATCTTCATTTTATAGATAGGGAAACTGGTATCAGGAGAGTTGAAGCAGCTTTCCCAGGACCCCACAGCTAGTTAAAAACTGAGCTGAGATGCCTAATGGGTCTCTTCATCCAGAAGCTACACAGTCTGATCACTTTCCCACTTGGGATCACGGGAGAAGATATTGAGTTCCCTGCTGGGTCAGCAAAGAGGCCCCAGGACATCCCCAGAAGGTGGCCTTTGGGAGTCTCTGAGCCAAGCCCAGGTGTGAGACCTGGTATGGAGCCATTGCCTAAAGGCTATGGCCCTGGGGGCTTGTCGACTGGGCACTGCTGGGGGCTCAGACAGGTGAGCGGGGCGAGGATGACCCTGAAGCTCATTTCTCCCTTGTCTGCTTCCCACCCAGGACCTGTGCAGGTGGCGTCAATTCATTATAGAAGAGGCTTCTGTTGAGCTTGTAAAATAAAAATGAAAAGCAAATGCCTGGGGTTGGCAGTGCTGGATTTTAAGCAGAGAAACAGAACTTTCTGGAGTTTGAGGCTCACTTGTCTACGCCCACACCAGTCTGGCAAGTTGAGCTGGTGAGTGTGGGTGAGTGAGCAGAGCAGCAGCAGCTAGCTATATTTCTGCTGCTGGCAGGCACAAGGGCTCGGGCTGATGCTGAGAGGCAGCACTGCTTGCATCTGCATGGTCCTACCAGCTGGTTCTGGCTCTACATCCTTTGCCATTTCTCAGTGTGAGGGTAGACCAGATGACTGGCACTGGTTTGGAGGCTTTCATTGTGTGCACGGCAGAGGAGGTGAGAGCACGAGGTTGGAAGCAAGTCATTCCTCCATCTGATGGCTTGTTGGGTAGCCTGGGGGCAGCCGCTTCACCTCTCTGTGCTTTACTTTCCTCATCTGTAAAATGGGATAATAATAATTCCTACTTGTTAGAGTTATTGCAGAAGTTAAATTAGAAAGTGCATCAATCCTGTGTACAAGGTGCTTTTTAGCTATTATAAGCTCTTGTTACCAAAATTAATTAGTTTGCCTGGGTCCTTCTCTGCGGCTCTTGATGTGTTTGGTGAATAAATATTCCCAGAAGAAGAAGAAAAAGTAACCAGTATTGACTGGCCAATTTTACTTCAGGGCTTTATTTCAGCCATGGGTTCAGTTTCCAGGAGACTGGAGGAAACGCTGTTTTTTTTTAGTGAGAGGAGACCCCAAACACTACAGTTTCCTCTGCATAGAGGAGCCGTGGGCAGCATGAAGGAGCTGACCACTGGAGTTTCTGGCTCTGACCCCACTGGATTCTCCACTGCCTGAGGGCTGCTGTCCACTTTTAATGCTATGATCTCTACACAGCACAGACCTTGGCCCTGGGGCCTCTGAGCTTTCAGAGATGGTCCAGGCCCTCCAAACACATTGATAAAGATCCAGAGAAGTAAACCTGGGGGCAGCATAGTCACAGCCAGATCATTCGTGATAATTCGACAAAGAAGGGATTGAAAGAGAGAAGGGTGCCGAGGTAGTGGGAGTGGCTGACTACAGCGCAGCCTTGAGGAGGAGAGGGAGTTGCAGTTGGCTGTTCTTGGGCCTCAGGCTCTGTTGTTCCTGTGTCTGAGAAAGGAAGGAGCAAAGTGTGCTTGATGGGCCAGGTCCCAGTAGTGCCCTGCTAAAGCCGTAGAGCAGTGTGTGTTGGTGTTGAGGTTAGGTGAGTTTGGGAAAATCCCCACTACCAGGAGCAGGTGGAGTTTCGTTATGCAGCCAGCAGAGCTGAGTATAGTAGTAAATAAGGCAGAATATCACACACACACATCTCTGGTGTTTTTATTTTCGTTCCCAGTGTTGGCTTCTGCTACAACTCCCTTCCCTTCCCTTCCCTTCCCTTCCCTTCCCTTCCCTTCCCTCTCCTTTCCTTTCTTTCCGTCTTGTCTTGTCTTATCTTTCTTGAGATAGGATTTCACTCTGGTTTCACGCAGGCTGGAGTGCAGTGGTATGATCATGGCTCACTGCAGCCTCTACCTCCCCAGTTCAAGCGATCCTCTCATGTCAGCCTCCTGAATAACTGGGACTACAGGCATGAACCACCATGCCCAGCTAATTAAAAATTTTTTCATACAGACAGGTTCTCACTGTGTTGCCCAGGCTAGTCTTGTACTCCTGACTTCAAGTGATCCTCCCTTTTTGGCCTCCCAAGGTGCTGGGATTACAGGCATGAACCACTGCACCTGGCTCCTTTCCACTTCTGATATGTGGATGTGAATGACATGGAAGAAAGTCAGAGAATGAAAGAAAATTGGTTTTCACCTTTGAGTTTCCTACCCTTCTCTAGGGGGTGCAAAGGGCTTCTGAGCCCAGACAAGTAGTAAATGAGATGCATAGGGAAGAGCCACGACATTCCCAGACCAGCAGGACATTTCCTAGACTGGGGAGAGAGGCTGGAGCTGTCAAGGAAGCAAACAAAAGAATGCATCGATATTTTGGGGCCCCAAGGAAGAATCCTGGACCCTGTTTCATTCCCAAACCAAGGTTTAGGGGACAAATAACAGGACTTCTAGATGTGATTTTTAGATTCAAGTGCAGAGCAGACTCAGGCCTCATCCTAGTGAGGTGGCAATACTGGAGAGAAGAAATAACCTTATGGTTACAGCTGAGCATTTAGGCAGATCCCTGGAACTCCATGACAAGGAGGTGACTCCTGCACCCCAGAGAGGAGCCCACAGGTCAGAGAGAGACCCCCAGAACAAGATGGGCCTTGCTGCTGGCAGCAGTCCCCTGCAGGGACCGATGTCAGTGAGAACCAAAGTGTCTTTAATCCTTGGGTCCTTGGAATTACATAAGCCTCCTGGAACTTCAGTCCCACCCTGGAGATATGAAGGGGCTTCAATTTGCTGAGATCAAGCTTCTGTCACCTGAGTGGAATGGGTGCTAGAATAGAATGAAACATATACAAAAAATGGGGCTACATTTCTTGTGCATCTGAGTTTGAGAACTGAGGGTTATTTCTGCTACTGAAAGTAAGAATTTATAATGAGAGAACCAATCAGGTATTTTACTTCCCAGAGCCATGGCTGCCCACAAAGGGGTGGGGTCCATGAGGTGCTGCTTTCTAGGTCTTGAGTCTGTCTCTTCCATGGGCTTCCTGGGACATCCACCTATGGACCCCACAGGGTTCTCTGGACTCTGCCTGGGCTCTGGTGTCCCAGGCTGCCACGTTTCCCACAGCTGGGTCCCGTTGCCACGGCAACCTCTCCTCACTGCCTCACTCCCATTAACCAGGAATCCTCCCTGAACTTCTTGATGCCTCCTGATTATGACATAGATTCTACTTCTGCTGCCAATGCAGGGATAGCCCTCTCAGTTCTTATTCTGGAGGCCTTTTTTACTCCCTAGGTAACTGATGGCAGGAAGGAGAAATGTTCTCTCCTTTGAGATGACAGGTTGCACTTGCCCAGAGAACAGCTGTATTTTCAATCTGGCTGACTCTCTACATGATCAAAACTTTAAACAGGCCGGCCATGGTGTCTCACGCCTATAACACCAGCACTTTGGGAGACTGAGGCAGGCGGATCACTTGAGGTCAGAAGTTTGAGACCAGCCTGGCTAACATGGTGAAACCCCATCTCTACTAAAAATACAAAAATTAGCTGAGCATGATGGCGCATGCCTGTAATCCCAGCTACTCAGGAGCAAGTGCCTGCAATCCCAGCTATGCAGGAGAATCGCTTGAACCCAGGAGGCAGAGGTTGCAGTGAGCCAAGATCGTGCCACCGCACTCCAGCCTGGATGACAGAGCGAGACTCTGTCTCAAAACAAACAAACACCTTAAACACACAAGAGCATTCACTGAATGAACGAGTACAGATGGTGATAAAGGGGCTCTTAATTCCCAGAGGATGGGGCTGGAGGCTGAGCTTCCATTGAGCCCCACAGTCCTCTCTCCTCTCACAGTCCCATGATGGTGCAGAGGAGGGTAGAGGAAAGTAAGAGCCCCACCATGAGGGTTCTGGGGGCCCCTCCAGCTTGGGGTAGAGAGAGGTAAATGCCTACAGTCCCGTGGACTTCCCACTGCTCCATGACCTCAGTATTTTAGCAGTGGTTTCTTTCATGTATTATTCTGGAACTTCTGGGTGCCTAAGAGGGAAAAAATTCTTGTTCTCAGTTGATTTCATTCTCGGATTTTCTAGAATGATATGATATTTTTCTGCTTCCCAAGCAGTCGATAGCCTTTGTGGACAAGTGAAAATTAAACAGGAAATAGCTCACTCTAAGGCCAAGGAAACTGTGGCCTGCTATACTTGGCAGCTCTTGGTATGGCCCCAAGCCCTAATACCATGGACCTACTAATGAGGCTCTAGACACAGCCACACACCTGTGACCAGGAAGAGAGCTAATGACAGGTTTGATTAAATGAATTAAATTGTGTTTCCAGTCCTGGGGGCTGGGGAAGGAGGAGCAGTGTTAAAATTTTGCCAAGCATTTTCTGAAAAAGATAAAGGATATAATCTAATATATTTTCAGCTCCTTGTCTGTGCTGAGAACTGTAAATGCACTGCAGTTTCCTAGGCAAGATCAGCCAACAGAGGCTCAGAGAGGTTAAATGAGCTGCCCAAGGTCCCATGAGCAATTCTGGGATGAAACAGATCTTAGGGTTCCCTTTATTCTCTGTACCTTAATTTTCCCATTTGTAGAATGTGGACAGTAATAGTACCAGCCTCATAAAGATGTAAAGATTAAATGAATGAAGACCACAAAGTACCTCTCGCATGGTAAGTGTTAGTGAATGTGAGCATCCCAGGCTGTTCCCACTAGTGCCTGCAAGTGATTCCCGTTGCATGAAGTACATTCCTTAGGGATTGCCAAAGCTCCTCTGCCTTTCTCGAGGCACACCAAGCAAGCATGAACTTGCACTTCCACAAGATGACCTAGTTTCAAAGGAATTTGATGCCTCAATTCACGTAAGCTTACAAGAGTCATTCTATCTGCAGCTACTGTGGACTGAACTTGCTGTTTGGGTAAATTGTCTTTGTCTGGAGGATACTAATCTAATTTTGCTTAATGCCAACTCACATAAAGGCAGAGGGCAAAGTTAAGCCCATGTACACATATATGGGCCTGAAGTGATATGGTGGGCTTTCTGGAACATGTGGGCTTTCTTCTCTTATGGTGAAAGCCTCTGATAGTGGCATGATCTCATGTTTTTGAATCAGGTGTCTGCATATTCACGCATAGAAAAAATGTTTGAAAGGACCTCTTCAAAAGCTTAACAGTGATTATCTTAGGATGGTGGGCTTGTGGTTGGCTTTTCTTATTTTTATTGAATTATCTACGTTATCTAATTTTTCTTCAATAAATACACACTATTTAATAAGTTGAAATTAAATAAAATGACTGTTCTTTGTGTATTAGTCTGTTCTCATGCTGCTATGAAGAAATACCCAAAACTGGGTCATTTATAAAGAAGAGAGTTTTAATCAACTCACCGTTCTGCATGGCTGGGCGGCCTCAGGAAACTTACAATCACGGTGGAAGATGAAGGGGAAGCAGTGCGCCTTCTTCACAAGGTGGTGGGAGAGAGAAGTGCCGAGCAAAGGGGAAAAAGCCTCTTATAAAACCATTAGATCTCATGAGAACTCACTATCATGACAACAGCATAAGGGTAACTGCTCCCATGATTCAATTACCTCCCACCAGGCCCCTCCCACGACACATGGGGATTTTGGGAACTACAATTCAAGATGAGATTTGGGTGGGGACAAGGCCAAACCATATCATTTGCCAACTCCCTTTTTGATGCTGGACATTCTATTACATGTTTTTAATATATGTTTGCTCTTGAAACCTCACAGCTGTTTCTTTGAGGAAATAATAATTATTTTCCTGCATTTAAGGAGGAAGCTGAGACTTGGAAAAGCTAGAGACTAAAAGTTATTTGTTATCTTTCCACAAATATCTTTTCCAAAATTCAGGGTCCTTTAATGACTCCTTTCAGGTTTTTCATTAGAGACCCATATAATAAACTCTCCAGCCCTCTCCCTCTTTCGTTAAGCAGCCAGTACCCTGGAAAGCTTCTGTTTTTTTCCTTAGGCCCTGGGAAGAGGATTTTGTGATGTCATGGGCTCAGCAAATTTGTGCCCAGGTCTACGTGACATCATTAAGGCTACTGGGCCAAGAGAACATAGTTGCTTAGCTGAAGCTGTCTCAGCAAGACAGAATCCTGGCTTTCCAAGGAGCCTGCCTGGGGCTGGGCAGGCAGTGTTGCTGAGCAGGGAGAACCCAGAGCTGGCCTTCCCTTGCCCCAAGACACTCTGGATCCACAAACCAAAGTTGCCTGGGGGTGGTGGTTGACACCTTTACTTGGGTTTCTAGGGCAGGTGTCAAGCAACTTTTAAAAGGCTGTATGGAGTGGGGATTGCATCTTGACTTGGTTTAGTGGAGAAGGGATATGTTTGGTGTTGTTTAGTTTGTTTTTTAAATTGAGCCCTGTTGACTACAGTTGTAAACCAAGATCACCAGAACATGTTTCCCTAGGCTGACATGTGGGTTAAAGGGTGAGTGAATATAAAGGGGATGATTTTGTATGTGGGAAAATTACAGCGGCTTATGAACATGAGTAGAGCTGGCTTCATACTCACTGCCAAGCAGGGGTGGACAGGCTCATAAATAGATGCTTTCAGTGAAATGTGGCATAAAAAGGTCTGCACAGGGCACAGCTCAGAGACGGGAGTCTGGGGTGAGAGGATAGTTGTGAGGGGGCATAGACGTTTCAGAAAAACACAAAATTAAAGCGAGGCCACACGTGGGAATATAATCATCTGTTGAGTGTTTATGGGTTGTAGAAAATGTCCTGACACATTATAATCAGCTCATTTCCCTTGTCACGAACCCAGGAGGCAATACTATTATTCTCTGAAACTCAGAGAAGTTACGTTACTTGCCTAGTCACGTGATTAGTGGTAGAGCTGAGATCTAAACTCAGATTTGTCTGACTCTAAAGCTTGAGTGCTTTCTTTAAAGCTAGATGATGAGAAAGCTAAGTCTACAGTTGGAGCGAAAGGATTGAGGTGGCCAACAGAGAGAGTTTGAGCAGTCCTGAGTTGTCTTCTCTTGCTTATGAACAGTCCTCCTTAGGGGGAAGTAGCACATGTCTAAGCTCTAAACCGGGGTTTCTCAACTTCGGCACCGTTATCATTTTGGGTGGAATTATTATTTGTTGTGGGTGCTGTTCTGTGCATTACAGGGCACTTAGCAGCACTGTTGGCCTCTACCTAAGGGATGCTAGGTGCATTCCTTTTCCTCTCAGTTGTGATAAACAAAAATATCTCCAGACATTGGTAAATGTCTTTTGGGAGAGAAAATGCTCCCCTTTCCAATAAGAACCCCTATGCTAAGCACAATGATGCCTGAGTGAATGTCCAACCCAAGGTGAGCTCCCAGTTTATACAACCAGCCAGACCTTTATACAATCAGACCTTTGCCTGGATGCTGTTCAGTTCAAGCCTAACATGCTCCAAATGGAACTCCTGGTCTCCCATCAATTTGTTCTCTCTGCATCAACTTTGCCCAGGTCACTTGAAGGTATCTCCATTTTCTTACGTGCTCAAATGAGAAGACCCAAACTAATCTTTAATCTTTTCCTTTTCTCTCACCCTCATATCTAATATACCAACAAGATTTATTTGTTCAATCTCCAAAGTACTTTCGGAATCCACATACTTCTGTCTGCCTCAACACCCTACCGCATCCATACCAGGCTCACCTCTCACCAAGATAACCCCACTTACCACTTTAACTGTTTCTACTGTTTGCCTCCTCTCAGCACATTCTCCAGGCAACAGCAATAGTGATCTTTTAAAAGCATAAATGTGATTCTATCACATCTCTGCTTAAGTTATTTCAACCTCTTCTCATCACTTGTTGAAAAAAATCCCCCTGTAAACCATGGCACTTAAGACTTTACTTGTTCTGGTCCTGGCCAACCTTTCTGACCTTATTGCATGACTTCTTCATCTTGCTGGAAGCCATGAGGCTACATTTCTCTCATTCTGTTAATCAAACAGGCAACCTCTTACTGGTTTCAGAGCTTTTGCACTTTCTGTTCCTTCTTATGGAAATGCTTTCTCCCCAGAGGCCAGTTGTTTCCTCCCCTCGGCCTCTGCACACAGTTTCTCTGCATGGCTGTGCTTGCTTAATCTTTGTATGGCCAGAACCTTTTAATCCAAATTCAATATGAACTCCTCAGAGAGCCTTTTTCTGGCCCACCAATCCTAAATCACCGCTCTAACTCTGCTATCCTCTGTCTCAGGGCTGTTTCTTGTATTTAAGTAGAAAAATATGTATTTATACATTTAGATATTTACCTTTTAAATATTTTTTCTCTGGTAAAATGTTTCCTGGCACATAAACTGGTTTGAGAAACTTTTAAAAATGAACTCTCCAGTATGGTTGGGCTTCAAGGCTTCATGGTTTTTCCAAAGAAACTGTGGAGAAATGGATTCCAGTTACCAGTGGTTTCACTAAGAAGACTCTATTGCTGAACCTAGCAGAGAATTGCAGAGGTTGGTTGCAGCTGACTCAATTTGATTTACTGACCAAACACCCCTCAAAAGCGTTTGGGAGCCTTCAGCAGTTTTGGTAGCAGAAGTTAGCTGTACCTTGGAACTGTCCTTGGTGCTGGGAAATGCCACAGTGGGAACTGTCCCCCTCTCTGCACGTAGAGAAGGTGCATGCTGACCGCCTATCATTCTGTGAGTTTCTGAAGAGGTTTCCTGGTCAAGGGTAAAGGAGAGGTGATTGGCAGCAAGAGGCATCTCTAAGGAGGCTGTGCCTCTTATTTGAAGCCCCCCTTCCTTACATTGTGATCCTTCTTCTGAAGGAGTTATGCTTTATTTTCACAATGCAGGCTTAAATATTGAGAATTATCTTTGGAAATGAAGAGAATAGTTAGGGGTTTTGATGCTTTTTTTTCTACTTTGAACACTCAAGTATTTACTCATCAGACAGTTATGATGCTTTTACTTCTTTTACTTTAAAGACATTAAGGTGCTAAACAAGTAAGCACCCCCAGAAGCATTTTAAAGCATCTTACATGGTTTCTAATATTTGTTAATTTATTCAACATACATTTCCTGAGCACTTGATCTTTGCTAGATCCTGCACGGGACACTCACTTCGTAGATGTAATCTCTTATAATTTCCACAACATCCTAGAGAACAACTCTTAATTCCCATTTCATGGATGAGGAAACTGAGGCTCAAAAGGTAACTTGCCTAGGATCTCACTGACAGTAACAGAGACAGGATCTTTTTAACTCCAAATCCCATGCTCTTTACTTTTGTCTTAAAATTTATTTAAACATATTTAACATAAATGCAAAAGTATAAATAGTCATATAACATCCAGATTTAAGAACTAGAATATTACATATAAAAATAAAGCTTTCTGGGTAGACAAGTCTCTCTCTCTCCACAGCCACTCTGATTGTATATCTCATGTTTCTTTGCCAGGAAATCATTAGTATAAATTTTGTTTATTTTTCCAGTGCCTATCTTTTTATTTTTACCACATATGTATATTTCTAAAACATGTGCAACATTCTTGCATGTTTAAAAACTTGAATATAAATACTATTCATTCTGTGTATATTCTGTAACATACCTTTTGACTCACTATTATTATTTGGAGATTCTCCCAAGTAGCTTAGGTTTATTTTCTCCTTGATCTTGCTACAAGACTCCACCATCTAAGGTGCTCAGTCTAGTGGGACATGGATGGAAAGATAACTTATAAAACTGTGAAATAATGGTAGCATGACATAAAGAGTCAGGGAACCCCGTGAGCTCCAAGAGCAACAGATTTAGCCCAGGGGATCATGGAGGGCTTCGTGGAGGAGATGCCCTTGAAAAAAGTTGAAGAGAGAAGGAAGAGGACAATCCAGAGAGCAGGAACAGAATTTGGAAAAGGACAGTATATTACCATGAAGAGAGAGAGTGAGAGAGTGAGAGCAAGAGAGGGAGAGAGAGGAGTGCGGTGTTGCCAAATAATAGACTATGAGGAGAGTCATGGCAGAATGTGAGACTGGAAAAATCCCTGACAGCTTAATAATGAGGGACTAAAGGGCTTCTGGTGCCCTTGCCTTGCATATGGTTACCAGTTCTAAAGGGTATTCACAGTCATTCTGAAAGATAAATTAAAACTTAAAAAATTAGGTCACTGCCCCTAAGTCACACAACTGGAAGGTGGAAGAGCTGAAAGTCAAACTCGAGTCCCGGTGATCAAGTCCAGGAAGCTTCCTTCTATGTCATTTATATGACTGACATTGGAAGATAGAAAAAAACAGGAAGACGGTTTTAGGAAAGTGGGTGAGGCGTGTGTGGTGAAAGCTGGCACCCTTTTTATATATAAAGAAAAGAAAAATCAGAATATCTGATCTCTACTTATAAAACAGGTAAATCTATATCTTTGGTGATATTTTGTGGTTGACAATTAAAACATTTCAGGAGCATGATGGGCCAATTCAAACATGTTTGTGGCTCACATGTGGTCACTGTACTGTGACCACTGTCTGTGACTTTTGGAGATATGATTTGCAGCAATGCCCTTAAGATGAGTCTGTTACAAACAGATAGAAAGATACATAGGGGGATATAAATAGGTGGCAATCATAATGACAGCAGTCACCCATTTTGTGGATAACAAGGTGAGACCCAGAGGTGAGAAAGTTCACACAATTAGGATGAAAAGAGCAGAAATTGAATCCAAGTCTGGGTCCTTTTAACTGAACCTTATTTACTCTCCATGTGAGAGATGTGGTCTTAGAGTGGCTGTCTGTCATTCTTGTTCACCCGATATCTGAACCCCTTTCCTCTTTGTGAAGACTCCTCCATCTTTGAGACAGAATCTACTTTTCAGTATAAAAAATAAAAATGAGAGATCTTTTTCTAGGCTCCCTTGTGCATGGCACTGAGTTTGTCCTTCATGTGTACCCACCCCAAACTATGAGTGATAAGCTAGTGACACCAAAAACACAGGCCATGCCAAATCTTTTGTGGGGATGAGTTAGTTGTGGTAATGGTGTCTACCTTTTAAATATTTTGTCTCTGGTAAAATGTTGCCTGGAACATAATCTGGTTTGAGAAACTTTTAAAATGAACTCTACCTATGGTTGGGCTTCAAGGCTTCATGATTTTTCCAAACAGAAACTGTGGAGAAATGAATTCCAGTTACCAGTGGTTTCACTAAGAAGACCCTATTGCTGAAACTAGCAGAGAACTGCAACTGCCTCAATTTGCTTTTCTGACCAAATACCCCTCAAAAATGTTTGGGAGCCATCAGCAGTTTTGATAATAGCAGAGGTTAGCGGCACCTTGGAGCTGTCTTTGGTGTGGAACACCCCAGCAAGGAGAGGATGGAAAATGCCACATCAGCTTCATCTAAATTCCAGTTTCAATGTCATCACCTGTCTCAGTTCATTTTGTGTTGCTTATAATAGAATACCTAAAACTGGGTAATTTATAAAGCAAAGGAATTTATTTCTTGCAGTTATAAGGGCTGAGAAGTCCAAGGTCAAGGGGTCACATCTGGTGGGCTGGTGAAGAATTTTCTTGTTGGTGGAGATTCTCTGAGGAGTCCCAAGTTGGCACAAAACATCACGTGGTGAGGGGGCTGAGAGTGCTACTCCGCTCTCTCTCTTCTTATAAAGCCACAGGTGCCACTCTTGTCATAAACCATTAATCCTTTAACACATTAACCCATTGATCCATGGATGCATTAATCCATTCATGAGGGCAGAGCCCTCATTACTCAATCGCCTCTTAAAGGCCTCACTTCTCAATACTGCCACATTGAGGACTACATTTCAGTATGAGTTTTGGAGGGGAAAAACATTCCAAACCGTAGCACCTCCCATAATATTGGCAGTATAAGCTGCTGGGCCTATCCTCATCTGTGGCAGCTATAAACTGGTATCTAAACTGGGCCAACATGTACAGCGATTTTGAGAGTTTATCTTTGGCTGCATAGCTTCTCAATTCAGATCTCCACTGTCTCTGAGATGCAAGACCTATCCAATATCACCACAACAAATCATTTCTTCTATTTAAATTAGCCAGAGCCAGTGCTTGATGCAGGTTCCCTGATCCCAAAAGCGTAAAAAACATACAAAAGAGTACTGGGAGTTTTGCATGCTGAGTTTTCTTTTTTCAACATTTCACTTGCCAAAGTTTCATTTAAAATTACTGACAGCAATTTTCTGATTGCCTGTGATAATATATTCTGGCTATTTACGATTCCATCTGTGGGGAGAACAAAAATCCTCCTGAATTCCTTGAGTGATAGCCTTTGCATAATTTTGCTCTGCCCTCTTGTTCTTATGATTACTATGCCTCTAAATAGCCACACTGATTGCTTTTCTTTCCAAATCACAGAAGCCAAAGTCTCCTCTTTGCAGCATCCTCATTTTCAGAGAATATGGCGGCATAGCTTCAGTTTTACTCTTTTCTTAGGTATTTGTGTCTTCCTTGTATCCCCAAAGTTCTTGTTTGGGAACACCATATCAGTCAAGACAGGCTAGGTTGTGACACAGTAACAAATAATGCTAAAATCTTATTGTCTTACAATTCCAGAAGTTTGGGACTATCCTGAGTCTGCCAGATTCTACTTTTAAGTCTTCACTCTGGGATCCAGCTGATGGAAAAACCTCTTTCTGGAACATTGTCATATGTATAGCAGAAAGGAAAGAAATGTAGCAAATTGTGTGCTGACTCTTGAAGCTTTTCTCAGGAAATGAATCATCACTTCTTCCCTGCTGTCATGGACCAAAGAAGTTATGTAGTTTACTCCTAAATTCATTAGAGTGGGGATGTATTATCCTCCCACAGGGAACGGAAACACAAAGAGGGAAAGCCCATTTTTGAAGTAACCAGACATTAAGTTCTTTTCCCCCTTTTCAGGCAGAAACACTCAAGTTCTTCCTCTCTTTAAGAGAGACCTCAAAGACTGCCCCTGCTGCCTTCTGTGAATCTCTGCTTCAAGATCAAACTTCAGAAGCTCCTCAGGAGGTGTGATCACTTCTGCATGGTCCTTACTAGATACGATGCACCTAGATTCAGAAAACAATTGTCATAGTTTGGTTTCTCTAGAAAGATACCTTGAGATAGGGACTCAACGTGCAAATGGTTTATCTGGGAAATGAAAAAAAACTATTAGAGGATTGGGTAAGTGAGACAAAACATAAGGTAGCCAAGGTAGCCAATAAAAGGCATGGGCAATTGGAGCTAACTCCCACTGGAGAAATGATGAGAGCCAGTGAAGACAGACAACTCAACGTTATCCCACTTGAGAGAGAGGGAACCTTGGGTACTTATACATTGATTCCCGTCAGTCATTGGTTGAGGGATGTTCTCAAGTGGGTTAATTCCTCAGCACTTCTAGGCTTCCATGTTGGTGGAAGGAAACCTCAGGCCAAGGGACTCTAGTGATGTAGTTGGATGTTGGTAAGCATGTATGGAAGAGTCAAGGTAAGGTTATAGGAATGAGACACCAACATCAACACTGCACCCATGAGCCGAAAATACATCTATTTATTTCTCCCCCAAATACAGTGTCAGAACAGAGATACAATAATCTTAATCCTATATTTTGGAAAGGGAAAGAATGAAAGGCACACAGCAGTCACTGGCCCATAGCAATTCTGTAATCTTGTATGGCAGACATGAGATTTCTAGGTAGGGTTGGGATATTCCTTGTCTATTGTTCTCCTTCACCCTCCAGGATGACGTCTTTCCTTTTCCATAATCTTTCTTAGATGCAATTGCAGAGGGATTTGGAGAATAAGCCCTCGTGGAGGGCTAAATACCTCTCTCACTCACTTTCTTCCATAGAAGGTTGACAACCTACAAGTTTTGAACTGTTACAATCTTTATTTTTTTGTCTAGAGTGGTGGTTATTTTGACATAAAACTCTTAAAAACTTAGCTGGTGTCTTGTAGTCAACAACATATGCCAGTAGCAACACCCACAATTCTTCCTGAGACATGACTTTCTCTCAAAATTTAGTTGTTTTTATCTTTTTACCCATTTTCTGAGTGAACCCTTGAGATCCTTTTTTCCTGAGCAATTTGGTCTAACTGAAAAGATTTATTAGAGCTGTGTTAGTTTTCTATTGCTGCCTAATAAATTACCACAATCTTATTGGCTTAAAACAACACACATTCATCACCTCTAGTTCTGTCAGTTAGAAGTCTGGGCAATGTGACACTGTTCATTGCTCAGGGTCTCATAAGGCTGAAATCAAGACATCAGCTGGCCTGAATGCCTTTCTGAAGCTCAGCGTCCTCTTTCAACTCATGTGGTTGTAGGACTGAGGTCTCTGGTTTCCTGTTGACTTTTCTCCAGGGATCACATTTAACCCCTAGAGGCTGTCCTCTGGTTCTTACATCTCCAAAGCCAGCCACAAAATTTCACATTCCTCAGATCTCTCTAACCTCGTTTAAGGGTTCACCTGGTTATCAAGCCCATCCAGGAAAATTTTTATAAACTTTTTGATAAAATTTCGATAAGCTTTTTGATAAAACAAAATCTCCTGATTAGGGGCCTTAATTACATCTGCAAAATCCCTTTTGTCATGTAACTTAAGATAACCAAGGGAGTGATATCCCATTATATTCACATTTTTCTGCTTACATTCAAGGGGAGGTTATATAAAGTGTGCACACACATACCAACCTAGTCACAAGACACATATACCATCGTAATTCAGAGGGCTTAACAGAAGTTGTGATGGCTGCAATCTTGAGTTGGCCCTTCCCAGGAGGCCAGCTTTCAATCAACCTTTGCCACTTCTTGGTTTTATTTTCCTCTGTTTGGGTTTCAGAAGGAGTAGCTCTTCAAAATATACAAGGTCTTGAGTTTCTGGATTTTCTAGTGTGCTTTAGTCTTCGCTAAAATTTGGCCAATTCTTTCTGATCTCATCTCTTTCTTGTCTGAAGTTGTAAGCTCATCAGGGCTCTTACAGCAGGTGAAAGTTTTACCAAATGTTTTACCTCTACATTACATGGACTTCCATCCCTCCAGTCTCCAAAGACACATGTTTTATTTTTTTATAGAAGAAGCTCCATTTTTTGAACAGATACATTAATTTAGAATAGGCTGGATATGCTGCGGTATAACAAGTGGCTTTAAAACCTCAGCGGCTTTCAGCAATAAAATTTTATGACCTGCCCCTGCAACACGTCATCCCGGGGCTGCTGCATCTCCACTCTGATACCCAAGCTGATGAACAACTTCTGTATGGGACAGCGCCAGCTTTCATGGCAGAGGGGAAAAGAGATGTGGCTAGCTCTAAAACTCCTGCCTGAAGTGACAAATATCATGCCAACCCACATTTCAGGTCAAAAGCAAGTGACTATCCCTGTGTTCAACAGGATGGAGATGTGTAATTCTATTGCAGATATTGGTAGAACAAAGAGGGAAATCAGAACATCTGGTAAGCAGTAATACAATGGAATACTTCCATTTCTCTATGAAAAGGCATTTAATCAATTTTAGGATGAGACTAGGATGCTAGCTCCCTTTCTGGTTTCCTTCCCTCCAGTATCTCTGTTGAGCAATACAGTTTTGCAACTTAGGAAGCAAGACAGAGATCCTTCTTAAAGGAGGGAGCAGAATCATCTTTTTTGGTTAGGGATTCTGAATCTTTTGTGCCACCCAGATTCGGGCACTGTTAAACCTTCTAACTTATGTATCCACTTAACAGGGCACTCTCAGTAATAGCCTGCATTCTTTGCCTTACAATATTTATCTTTGTCTATCTTTGGTTTACACATATGACTCATGTAATTTATGTATTCATTATACCGACTGTTTTTTGAATGACAGAGAGGATCTGGGTATCAAAATGTGAAAGATCTTAGCTATTTTTGCAGCATCTATAGCCTAATTGGCATTTCTGTAGATCAACTTTCCAAGAGCCTATAGGGATATATCAGGGCTCTAATTGCTTTCTAGATTCTCATGACGGTTGACTGCATATTAGTCAGTGTACAGTCAGGAAAAGAGAAAAACAAGAGTGTGATAGATGCTGTTACTATGGGAAGCACAGCTGAAGGTGCAAGAATGAAGGACAAGTTCTTGATGGTAGGCAGGCAAAACGGTACTGACACTGTGATGTTTGAACTGAGATTTAAAGAGTGAGGATGTGCTTCCCAGGTGAAAGGGTAAGAATTATGGAGGTGAGATTGGAAATTACAAGCAGATAACAACAGGTATGAAGACTTGGGAAGCAGTTTAGTGTGGTGGTTAAGAGTTCAGGCTTTGGAGTTGGGCTGGTTTGGGTCTGCATGTTAGATCTAAGGCTTACAAGCTGAGAAGTCCTGGACAAATCATTTAGTACTTGGGGCCCTAATCTCCTTTTTTATAGGATGACTGTAATGATATTCCAACCTTAAAGTGGAGTTGTGAAAATTAAAAGAGAAAATGTACATTAGTTATTATTAGGGATCTCAAAAGAAATGATCACAATCACTTTTAATAAGAGCATAAAAATATAACTGAGTAAGGTGTTATCAGGCAAAGGGAGTCGATTTGTGTGTGGGTAGAATGAATGTACAGCATGGTGACCCAGAGTTGGGGGAGGCAGGTGATAGAAGCTGAATTTAAATATGGAAGCTGTAAAGTTTCCAGTGTCTTTTGAAATGTGGGTTTTAGACTTTATATAAAAGCAAAAAAGAATGGTAGAAATAACTAACAAGAGAAATAACATGGTCAAATTTGTGCATAGAAAGTGCATTCTATAGCAGTGTGGAGGATGAACTGGCAAAGGTAGACCGTGGGAAGGGTTGTGGCCACGGGGAGGCTGTCTTAAAGCAGGGAGGCTAGTGTATTTATCCATTTTCACACTGCTATAAATAATTACCTGAGACTGAGTAATTTATAAAGAAAAGAGGTTTAATTGACTCACAATTCAGCATGGCTGGGGAGGCCTCAGGAAACTTAATGTGGCAGAAAGTGAAGGGGAAGCAGGGTGTGTCTTACAGGGTGGCAGGAGAGAGAGAGAGAGAGACAGGGAGTGAGAGAGAGAGAGAGAGAGAGAGAGGAAGTGCCAAACTTTCATCCATCAGATCTTGTGAGAACTCACTGTCATGAGAAGAGCATGGGGGAAATCTGAATCCAGGCCTCCACTCTCTCTGAGATGCAAGAACAATCCAATATCACCCTTGTACAACAGAACCTGAGACTTACTTCTAGCCAATAAGACATAGCAATGGTAATAGGAGGCCACTCCCTTGACCATATAAAACTTCATCTTAGCATACTGGAGTGGAAGAGACTCTCCCTTGCTGACTTTGAAAAAGAAAGCTGCCATATTTCGAAACGGGGTTGCATGGCAGCAACCTGAGGACAACTCCAGTGGTTTCCAGATGCTGGAAGCAGCCTCTAGCAGCCTTCTTGTTTCTTTCAGTCAACAAGAAAACAGGGACTTCAGTCCTATAACCATAAGGACACTGATTCTGCCAACAACCTGAGGGATTTTTGAAGCAGATCTTCCCTATTCACGCTTCCAGAGAAGAATGCAGCCTGGCCAACATCTTGATACAGCCTTGTGATATTCTGAGCAGAGGACCCAGCTAAGCCATGCTTAGATTCCTGACCAATGGAACTCTGAAATAGTGAATGTGTGTCTCCCAAAGCCACTAAGTTTTTGATAAGTTGTTATACACCACAGAAAAACCAATACACAGAACCAGGGATACTCCTTGCTTCTCTAATACTCTTTGCCTTTGGATTTAGTTTCCCCATATTCAATCCAATATCGCCATAACAAACCGTTCTTCTATTTAAATTAGCCAGAGCCAGTGCTTGATACAGGTTCCCTGATCCCGAAACCCTAAAAAACATACAAAAGAGTACTGGGAGTTTTGCGTGCTGAGTTTTCTTTTTTCAACATTTCCCCTGACGTGTGGGGCTTACAATTCGACATGAGATTTGGGTGACACAGAGCAAAACCATATCAGCTAGTTAGGAGAGTGGCCTATGGCACAGGTGAGAGATGAAGTGGCTTGACCTGGGAATGTTTATGGCCATGGGGAGGCTGACATGCTAGAGATTCAGACTGATGAGGAGAAAACCTACTAGTGTCCTGTAAAGGAGTCCTGGAAGTATTTGGAGGCCACTAATCTTTACTAATTAGGGATATAGACAGCCCAGAAATGAGATATTACTATCTCCACTCTCAGGAGTAAAAATCAAGTCTTTGAAGAATGATAGCTTGCTTTCATTAGTCAGGGTGGACTCTTCTCTCAGTGTTGTAATAAACACACCCCAATCATCAGCAGCTTAACACAGTCGTGTTTACTAATTGCCATCACCATATGATGGCCAATTTTTTGTGTCATCTTGTTTTGGTTATTCAATTAAACAGTGCCCAGTTATTCAATTAAACACTAACTCAGATGTTGCTGCACTGGTACTTTGTAGATGTAATTAAAATCCATAATCAGTTGGCTTTAACTGGGGGAGATTATCCTAGATAACCTTAACCTGATTCTTTCAGTTAAAAGGCCTTAAGAATAGAGTTGACAATTTCCTCTAGAAGAATAAATCCCACCTATCTAATAGTAGTTTTGCTAGTATTCGATAGCACAGTAGTGTGACTACAGTTAACAATGTTGTGTATTTCAGAATACCTAGAAAATAAGATTTGAAATGTTCCCAACATTTCAAATAAAAGTTGGAATGATAAACGTTTGAGGTGATGGATATTCTAATTATCCTAATTTGATCACTACACATTGTATGCATGTATCAAAATATCACATGTACTCCATAAGTGTCTAATTATTATGTATCAATTAAAAAAGAAAAAAAAGAAATCCCACCTTAGGACTGAAACTTCAGCTTGTGCTGGAAACTTCCATCCTGTCCTTCCTGATGGCCTGCCCTAAGGATTTCAGATGCTTCTAGGCAGGCCCCACAATGGTATAAGCCAATTCCTTGCAATGCATGTTTTAATATGTATCTCCTACTAATTCTATTTCTCTGGTTGAATGCTGACTGATAGAACTGTCCAATTGGCTGGGCGCGGTGGCTCACACTTGTAATCCCAGCACTTTGGGAAGCCGAGGCAGGCGGATCACGAGGTCAAGAGATTGAGACCATCCTGGTCAATTTGGTGAAACCCCATCTCTATTAAAAATACAAAAGTTAGCTGGGCTTGGTGGCTCACACCTCTAGTCCCAGCTACTCAGGAGGCTGAGGCAGGAGAATTGCTTGAAGCCGGGAGGCGGAGTTTGCAGTGAGCTGAGATCATGCCCCTGCACTCCAGCCTGGCAACAGAGAGAGAGACTCCATCTCAAAAAAACAAAACAAAACAAAAACAAAAACGAAAACAAAAAACTGTACAGCAAGGGATAGTGAGGGAGTTGAAACTTGGCTCCATGCAGTCTTTCAGGGACCCAATCTCCTTCTTTCCCATGTTTCTGTCATTTTCTAAGGTCTCAGAATTTTCCATTGGATTTTTTTTGGTTGGTGAGTTGAAGAAGAGAATAAAGTGTAGAGAAGGTACACCACTCTAAACTCCTGTTCTAGAGGTGATAATAGCACTTCTGGAAGTTGATACTCCATTGGCAAAAACCAGTGTTATTACCATCAAGGGGCCTGGGAAATGCAGTCTAACACTGTGCTCAGGAAGAAGGTGATGACTCAGATGCTAGTGGGTACTAGCAATGTTGACCCATCTCTCAAGACAGTGCAAGTGCACTGGCCCTTTCCCCTTCCCTTTGTGTAGTTCAGCTTCAAGCCAGCTTGGTCTTTCCAGGCCATGGGTTGGATTCCTTTTGCCAGTTGTCTGTTAGATACGCAAATTCTTCAGAGCAAGAGGCTGAGGGATGCATCTAACTTGAGATGTCAAGCAAAATGATTGAGATTGAATATGGGGAAACTAGATCCAAAGGCAAAGAGTATTAGAGAAGCAAGGAGTATCCCTAGTTCTGTGTATTGGTTTTCTATGGTGAATAACAAATTATCAAAAACTTAGTGGCTTTGGGAGACACACATTCACTATTTCAGAGTTTCCACTGTTCAGGAATCTAAGCATGGCTTAGCTGGGTCCTCTGCCCAGAATATCACAAGACTGTATCAAGATATTGGCTGGGCTGCATTCTCCTCTGGAAGCGTGAATAGGGAAAATCTGCTTCAAAAATCCCTCAGGTTGTTGGCAGAATCAGTGTTCTTATGGCTATAGGACTGAAGTCCCTGTTTTCTTGTTGACCGAAAGAAACAAGAAGGCTGCTAGAGGCTGCTTCCAGCATCTAGAAACCACTGGAGTTGTCCTCAGGTTGCATACAACTGAAGCTGTACTCAGGTTGCTGCCATGCAGCCTCCTTGCAAAACATGACAGCTTTCTTTTTCAAAGACAGCAAGGGAGAGTCTCTTTCACTCCAGTATGCTAAGATGAAGTCTTATATGGTCAAGGGAGTGACCTCCTATTACCATTGCTATGTCTTACTGGCTAGAAGTAAGTCACAGGTTCTGTTGTAGAAGGGTGAAACTCATTGTCGGTGATCACCTCGGGATGTATCCACCACACTGTGTCACAGAGATGGAACATAGTAGGTGCACAAATGAATATTTGTTGCAGAAGTGAATAAGAAGAGTGAATCTGCTGAAACCAGATCTGGGAAAACACTGGAGACAGGGTTTCTGTCTTCATACTTTCCCAACACTCATTCACGTAGGCATGAGATGTTGTAAAAATGGGAGATATTAATAATAGAATGGACCCTTATAATTTTGGATCCTAATTCTTACCCTGCACCTCTCCCCAGATATAGGAAGATCATGCACAGAATTGGGCAACCAGGTCTTGGGGTTGGGGTGGGGGTGTTAATGCAAACTGCCTTGCAAAATGATGAGAACATCAGGTAATTGCCAAGGTAAATGGGATAAGACTCCTGATATCGTGGTACTTGCTGTGTGAGGTCAGCACTATCATTGTAATGAAGATGATAACTAGATTGGATTTCCACAGTCACATCAGCTCTGCCTATAGAAATATGAAAGCCAAATCCCAAGGGCAACTCAATTCCTTCTGTGGTTGAATTTTCTCCTTCTCTACGCAAATGAGTTTTTCTCTTTTTAGGCTTTTTTGGGAAAGTCAGTTACAATCGGAGGTGCCATCTGTCTTTCTGGCTTCAAGCAGAATAACTTCATTAAAAATTGTGGGCAACTTTCTCCTGCACTGTTTTCAGCTAGTGCCATAGCTGAAAGGAGCTGGCAAGGAGGGTTGTCTTGGAAGCAGAACTGGAGACCAGGATGTGAGCACTCATAATTTTGGGAAATGACCCCGGGAAGCACCAGCATTGTGTAGGGAAATGGGACAGGAAAGGAAAGAAAGCACATACAGATGTGTTCATGAACTGGTTAGCACAGTCTGTACTGAGGCACAATCCCACTGGCCAGCCTGAGAGACTGTAAAACATGCCCCAGAGTCATCTCAGTGAAAGGACAAGGAATCTGGGACATTTATCACTAATTCTTGTCCGTGAATCCTTGAAGAAAGCCCCCCAAGAGCATTGTTTTCCTGGGTCCTATATGATGGGACATCAATGGCATCTGGTAAACGGTCTCTCAGTTGGTAACTACTTAGAGTCTGGCTGGTTTCTAGGCAAAAAAGAAGCACCAATCTATAGAACTTACCTTTTTGTTTGTTGCTAGATTCAGTTTGTTAATATTTAAATATTTTTCGTGTCCGTGTTCATGAGAGATATTGATCTGTAATTTTCCTTTCTTATGATGTCTATCTTGTTTTGGGACAAAGGTAATGCCAGTCTCATGCAATGAATTGGGAAGTTTTCCATGCTTGTCCATTTTTAGAGAGTTTGTGTAGTATTATCTTCCTTAAATGTTTGATGGAATTTGCCAGTGAAGCCATCTGGGCCTGGGCTTTTTCATGTGGGAAGATTTTAAATTACTAATTAAGTTTCTTTACTTGATATATGTCTATTCAGATTTTCTACTCCTTCTTGAGTTAGTTTGGGTAATTTTTGTCTGTCTAGGAATTTGTTCACTTTACCTAAGTTGTATAATTTGTTGGCATAAATTTGTTTATAATGTTCCCTTAATCGTTTTAGTTTCTGTAGGTTTGTAGTGATGTTCCTTTCTTCATTCTTGACTTAGGTAGATTTGTCTTTGTTTTTTGTTTTTTTTTTTTTTCCTCAGTCATTCTAGCTAAACATACATACAGTTTGTTGATCTTTTCAAAAGAATTGACTTTTAGTCTTATTGGTTTCCTCTATTTGCTTTCCTGCTTTTATAATTTATTGATTTCCTGTTCTTATCATTACTATTATTGTAGTCTACTTCTTTTGTGTTTGATTTATTCTTCCTCTTCCAGATTCTTGAAATAGAACATTAGATTATTTATTTTTGATATGTTTTTTCTTTTTTAGGATGCATTCAAAACTACTAATTATCATCCAAACACTGCTATAGCTGCATGCTGTACATTTTTTATATGTTGTTTTTTTTTTTAAATTTCTCTTGTAATTTCTTCTTTGCCCTGTGGGTTACTTAGAAGTGCATTGTTTAATGTCCAAATATTTGAGAATTTTCTAGATTGCTTTCTGCTGTTGATTTCTAATTTAATTTCACTACGGTCAGAAAACATACTTTGTATAATTTCCAATTTTAAAATTTATGGAAACATATTTTATGGCTTAGTATATAATTTATCTTGGACGATATTCCATGTGTGATTGAAAATAATACATTTTCTTATTGTTAGTTGAAGTGGTCTATTATGTCAGTTAGGTCAAGCTGGTCTTGTTATTCGATCAGATACAGAGAGAGAAGTATTGAAATTTCCAACTAAAATTATTAAATTGTTTGTCTTTTCAGTTCTATTAGTCTATTTTTCCCTATATTAATGTAGCCACTACAGGTCTCTTAAGATTACTTTTTAACATATAAAGCTAAAACACTCTTGTACAGCAGAAGGAATCCTCAACTGAGATGTTAGACAAACCTGGATTTGAACCTGGGTTCTGTTATTCACTATGTAAAGGGCTATGAGGAAATGTTTCCTTTTCCTTAGGCTCAGGTTTATTTTTTTTGTGTGTATCATAATAAAAAGCACATAGTATAAAATTTACCATCTTAACCATTTCTAAGTGTACAGTTATTAGTGTTAAGTGTATTCACATTGTTGTGCCACAGATTTCCAGAATGTTTTCATCTTGCAAAACTGAAACTCTGTACCCACTGAACAACGACTTCTCATTTCCCTATCCCCAACCTCTGGCAAACAGCATTCTACTTCCTGTTTCAGTAAGTTTGACTACTTTAGATATCTCATATAAATGAAACCATAAAGTATTTGTCTTTCTGTTACCGGATTATTTTACTTAGCGTAATGTCCTCAAGGTTCATCCACATGGTAGATGAACCTTGGATCCTTTTTATTTTAAGGCTAAATAATCTTCTATTGTCTGTGTATGCTACATTTTGTTTATCAATTCATCCACTGATAGACAGTTGGGTTGCTTCCACTCTCAGCTATCGTGAATGGTTCTGCTATGAACATGGGTGTGCAAATATCTCTTCACGATCCTGTTTTCATTATTTTGAATATAAATCCAGAAGTGGAATTACTGAATCATTTGGTAATTCTGCTTTTAATTTTTTGAGGAACCGCCGTACTATTTAGCCTAGTGACTGCATCATTTTACATTCCCACCAACGATGTACAAGTATTCCAAGGCAAAGATCTCCACATCCTTGTTAGCACTTGTTATTCTCTCTTTCTCTCTCTTTCTCTTTCTCTCTCTGTGTGTTTCCATAGAAGCTATACTAATGAGTGTGAGGTAATATGTCATGGTTTGATGGTTTTGATTTTGATTTGTATTTTCTGGATGATAAGTGATGCATCTTTAAATATGCTTGTTGGCCATTATATATTATCTTTGGAGAAATGTCCGTTCAAGTTCTTTGCCCATTTTAAAATTAGGTTATTTTTGTTGTTGTTGACATACAAAAGTTAATTATATACAGTCACACACCACATAACAATGTTTGGTGAATGATGGACCACGTATACAACAGTGGTCCCATGAGATTATAATGGAGCTGAAAAAGTTCTGTTGTCTAGTGACATTGCAGCCACTTTAAAATCATAGCACAGTACATTACTTGTGTGTTCATGGTGTTTAAACAAATCTACTATGCAAACAAACCTGTGCAACTGCTGGTAGTATGAAAGTATGACACATATAGTTTTGTACAGTACATGATATTTGATTATGATAATAAATAACTATGTTGCTAGTTTATGTATTGACCACACTATACTTTTTATTGTTATTTTAGAATGTACTTCTTCTACTTATATAAAAAATGTTATATAAAGTTTGGTGACATGTGCCTATAATCCTAGCTACTTGGGATGGAAGGAACTCCTTTAAGCCTAAGAGTCAAGACCAGCCTGGGCAACATAGCAAGAGTTTCTCTCATTTTTTTTAACAGTTAACTATAAAAGAGCTTCAGGCAGGTCCTTCAGGAGATAGTCCAGAAGAAGGTATTGTTACCACAGGAGGTGACAGCTTTATACAGGTTAGTGCCCTTTCCAGTGGGACAAGATGTGGAGGCGGAATAAAGTGATATTGATTATCCTGACCCTATGTAGTACTAGGCTAATGTGTATGTTTATGTCTCAGTGTTTAAGAAAATGTTTAGAAAGTAAAAAGAATTAAGTATAAAAAAGCTTATAGAATGAAGATGTAAAGAAAGAAAATATTTTTGTTTAGCTGTACAATGTGATTGTGTTTTAAGCTGAGTGTTACTACAAAAGAGTAAAAGTTAAAAATTGAAAAGTTTATAAACTACAAAGTTACAGTAAGATAAAGTTGTTACTATTTAAGAAAGAAATTTTCTTTGTAAATTTAGTGTAGCATAAGTGCACAGTGTTTATGAAGTTCACAGTAGTGTACAGTAATGTCCTAGATCTTCAAACTAACTCACCACTCATTCACTCACTTACTCAGAGCAACTTTCAGTCCTGCAAGCTCCACTCAAGAAAAATGCCCTATACAGATGTAACATGTTTTTGTCTCTTGTACTATAATTTTATTGTACCTTTTCTGGTTAACTATATTTAGAAACACAAATACTTACCATTGTGTTACAATTTCCTCCAGTATTCAGGACAGTCACATGCTGTACAGATTTGTAGCCTAGGAGCACTAGGCTACCCCAGAAAGCCTAAGTGTGTAGTAGGCTATACCATCTAGGTTTACATAAGTGTATTCTATTATACTTGCTGACAGAATTGCCTAACGATACATTTCTCAGAATGTATCCCTGTTGTTAAGCAACACTTGACTGTACTATGGAGATTAACCCATTATCATTTTCACCATCTGACAGACACAACTCTAGTGGTAATGAACTCCCTCAGCTTTTGTTTATTTGGAAAAGCCTTAATTTCTCCTTTGTTTTTGAAGGGCAATTTTGTCAAATATAGCATTCTTGACTGACATTTTTTTCTTTCAGTATTTTGAATATATTATCTCACTGCCTTCTGGCCTTTGAGGTTTATGGTGAGAAATTTGCTAATAATCTTACAGAGGCTTGTATATAATAAGTTGCTTTTCTCTCTACTTCCATGATTCTTTTTTCTTTGACTTTCAGCAGTTTGACTATATTGTGTTTGATGTGGGTCTCTTAGGACTTTTCCTGTTAGACTTCATTGAGCTTGTATTAGTACATTCATTTCTATCCTCAAATTTGGGAAGTTTTTGGCCATTATTCAAATAAGCTCTCTGTCCCTTTCTTTCTTCTTTTTCCAGGGCTTCTATAATGTACACAATGATGTCTTATAACTTCCTTATTTCCTTCATTTTTTTTTCTTCTCTGACTTGGTAATTTGAAGTGATCCACCTTCAGGTTCATTATGCTTCATCTAGCCTGCTGTTGAACTCTTTTAGTCTATTTTAAAATTCAGTTATTGCATTGTTCAGCTCCAGAATTTTTGTTTGGTACTTAAAAAAGTAGTTTCTATCTTTTTATTGATGGTATTATTTTGCTTGTGTATTATTTTCCTGATTTCATTTAGTTATCTATTGTGTTCTCATTCAGCTTTTGAGTATCTCTAAGAAAGTTGTTTTACATTCTTTGTCAAGTGTCTCAGAGACCTGCATTTCTGTAGGGCCTGTTTCTGGAGATTTATTTTATTCTTTTCAGTGGGCCGTATTTCCCTGTTCCTTTGTATGCTTTATGACCTTTTTGGTTGAGATTTGGGCATTTGAAAAAACAACTGCCTCTTCCAGTGTTTATGGACTAGTTCTGTGCAGAGGAAAATCTTCATGACATATAGGCTGTTTGTCCTTTCAGATTTTTTCTAGGGATGTGTCTTGTACATATGCTTTTATTTCAGTTCCTGGTAACAATAATTTGCTGCTTTAAATGTCTTAATTTCCCTAAGAAAGTTATCCCTGCTTCTTCTCAGAAGCCTGGGGTTGCTATTTTATTCTTCTGCCCATAATGTTTTGCTCCCTGGTGCCCACAGGACTTCAGGTTCCCTGAAGTTTTAACACATCATGGCACCCACTGCTGCTTTCAGCAACCTACAATCTGGTATTCAAACTACGCTACCATTCCCATGAGTCCTTAAAGTCAGGTGAGACAGCAACTTGTCTCTAGAGCAGCCCTCAGACAATGTTGTAAAGCAAAACGTTGCATGAGTTCCAAATTTTTCTTCCATCCTAAAGAAGGAGCTTGGATGCTGGGCAGCTTTCCTCATATTATGTCATGCCATGCTATAATGAGTAGCGGAAGGAGGAAGGGTGAGCAAAAGACAAATTTCCTATCACTTTGGGTGAAGTTTTTCTTGATTAGTGGTTTTCTTAGTTATGGAAGCTTCTTAATAGATTGTTTGTAGTTCTCACAAAGTTTTTAGGTCTGTATGTTGTTGTTAGTTCAGTGTTTTCATGGGAGAACAAGGGCCTAGAGCTTTCTAGTCCATTATCTTCTAGCCATGCTGACCTCCTTCTTATTCCTGAAATGTGACACACATGCTTCCATTTCTAGACTTTGTTTATGCCTTCCCTTTCTCTGCAATATTCCTTCCTTCAAGTTGTTGCCTAAATGTCAACTTTTTGGAGTGGCCTTCTCTGATTAACCTGTTTAAAAGTGCAACCCTGGCCAGGTGCGGTGGCTCATGCCTGTAATCCCAGCAGTTTGGGAGGCCGAGGCGGGTGGATCACCTGAGGTTAGGAGTTCGAGACCAGCCTGGCCAACATGGTAAAACCCCGTCTCTACTAAAAGCACAAAAATTAGCTGGGCATGGTGGCCGGCACCTGTAATCTCAGCTACTTGGAAGGCTGAGGCAGGAGAATTGCTGGAACCCAGGAGGCAGAGGTTGCAGTGAGCCGAGATCACGCCATTGCACTCTAGCCTGGGCAACAACAGTGAGACTCCGTCTCAAAACCAACCAACCAACCAACCAACAAACCAACCAACCAACCAACCAACCAACTAACCAGAAGTGCGAGGGAGAAAAAAACTACAACCCTTCTTCTCCCTCATACTTCTTATTTCCCTTCCCTACCTTTTTTCTGTAGATTATCAGAACCTTCTAACCATCTTTATTTTTTACTCCTTTGCATACTGTCTGTCTTCCTTCACTAGAATATAAACAACATCGGGGCAGGAAATATTTTTTCTGTTTTGTTTATTGCTGTATTCAGGGTGCCTAGAATAATGCCTTACATGTAATAGATGTTTAGTAAACACTAATTGAATAAATAGGCTACTGTTTAAAAATTTGATTCAGAAAAGGAGCTTTATTTTCATTTGTATGTCCTTAAATTATAGGTCAGAATTTGACCTGGAAGGGCCAAACGTTCACATACTAATGATAGTATAGTCAAAACCACCTCCTCTCCTTAATAAACATCTGTTTGGAAGGACTTTATAGGTGGTTTGCACCAAAGAGTCAACAGCAGACCATCTCTACTTTGCAGAATAACCAATAACATACAGCAATATAGGAAAATCAAATCAATGTTTTATGAGCCTGAAGAGACCTTGATGTCAAATTGACAAGGGCAGTATGAGAAAGAAAATCTGTGGGCTGATCTCACTTTACAAACATGAGTAATTCTAAATAAATATTAGTAAATAAATTCTAATTTTATTTAACAAAATGAAATATCAGATATTTTAAAGACAGGCCAAGGATCAGCTGTTCTAGCTCTGTGATCTGTAGCTGTGTGGCCTTGAAAACCCCAACCTCTTAGAGCCTCAACTTCCTTGTTTATAAGATGGGATTGATAAATTCTATCTCATTCATCCTCATTTTCATTAATTCTGTTTTTATTAGTGTACTCATTGTGTGCCATCTATTGCTCTTGACACTGCTGACCACAGTTGGCACAGTTGCTGCCATGGTGGCCTGGGAAGATTAAATAAGTGAAAATGTCAACATAGCATGGTCCCTAGCACATACTAGTTGCTTAAAAAGGTTGTACTCTGGCCGGGTGCGGTGGCTCATGCCTGTAATCCCAGCACTTTGGGAGGCTGAGGCAGGTGGATCACGAGGTCAGGAGTTCAGGACCAGCCTGGCCAATATGGTGAAACCCCATCTCTGCAAACAAAACAAAACAAAATACAAAAATTAGCCGGGTGTGGTGGTACACCTCCTGTAGTCCCAGCTACTAGGGAGGCTGAGGCAGGAGAATCACTTGAACCCAGGAGGCGGAAGTTTCAGTGAGCCGAGGTTGCGCTACTGTACTCCATCCTGGGCAACAGAGGGAGACTCCATCTCGAAAAAGAATTATAATAAAAAAAAGTTGTACTCCTTTCCCGTATTCCATCCTTCGACCAAACTCTCAATAGTATCACTAATTTATTTTCATACTCATTCTCATCTCTCAAATATCACCTCCAAAGGGAGCCCATCCCTGGTCGTCCATCAGAATAACTCAGCATCCCTTTTTATCATATGATCCCATTTTGTTTTCTTCATAATACTTTTTACTTTCTAAAATTATCTGTAAAATGTTTTTCCCTTTCACTGACTGTGTCTCTGTGAAAATGTAAGCTTCATGAGAGCAAGTACCTGTTTTTTTGTTTGTTTTCCTCTCTGTTGCATCCCCAGCACCTAGGAGGTGCCTAGCATATAGACAAGTCCTACACATATGTTGGGGATAAGATGATTGAAGGCCTGCCTCTTTTTCCTCTCTGTAGCTCCTGTGTCAGGCACAGGGTTTGTCCCAGAGCAGGGCTCAGAAAAGTTGTAGAGTGAAATTCTTGTAGTGTAGTAGCTGCAAGGTCTCCTTCCCAACTGATTTAAGTGTAAACTGCTTCTCCAGAAAGGTCTGCAGTGCTGGAGAAGTGTGTTGAGTATGACATTAGTAAAGATAGAGTTTCTGTGCGGAGCCAGCTCTCCAACCTTAGAGGTTATAGATATAAATAACCACAGGGAATGTGGGCCCTGCATTTCCCACATTATGCTTCTGTGCAAAACCCTGCTTTTTCTCTGCTTAGGACTCTGGCCTCCTGGGAAGATTGGCAAGTAGAGGAGAGCACATGTACAGAACAATTTCCAAAGTTTGTTTTTTATTCCAGAATGTCATTGGCTCCTCACATAAATCCTGGGAGGCATTGGGTGATTTTGCTCATTTTACAGCAGCTGAGGGCTAGGTGACTTGAAAGCCCTCATCTACTTTCTTGTCACTCAGCAAGTAGATGGTGAAATGGAACCATGTTAATCGCACTTTTCCACTTTAATTTCCATCTTGTGGCATAAGATGGGACTAGAAACCTGCCTAAGTATGTGTTCAAGTTATAAGGGTAAGAACCACGGAAAAGAAAGAGAAAACGATTTTTTTTTGTTTTAAAGAGTTTGTTAAAGATTTTAAGAGAGAGAATGAATAATAAAAGGTTTAAAAGTGCCTCAAAATTACTCTTTTAGGTGGAGAAAAATACCAGGTGCTCTATATAATGCATCAAGAACAGCAGGCATTAGATAATATTATCTGTCAAGAAAATATTAGAAAACTTTTAGTAAGTAATGATTTTTTAAAAACTTTTTTTGGTAGGAAGTAAAAACATTGAAGAACACACAAAATATCCCAACTGATTTGACAATGCTTGAAAGAAAAGAAGCTGAGGTTTAAAAAATTTCAACAATGATTTAACACAAGTATTAAATTTATCTGGCAAATCTATATTCTAGCACATTGCTTCCATAATCACTCAATGCTTACAACAACCTTGCAACATAGGGATTCTTGTCTCCAATTTGGCGTGAGAACATTGTAGCTCAGAGTGCAAAGTGATTTGTCTAAGTACACATAATTAATAAGGACAGGGCCAGTGCTTGACATACCCTTTCACTAAGCTGTTTTGGTCAAAAGTCTCACGAGCTACCTGAAAAAGACCCAGCCATTAGCTCTGGGCTTATAGTGTGGGTTTTGTGATGCATTATCAGGGCAAAGTGGCATGGAGGAGTGCTGTACCTAGAAAACCCTCATTCTCATGACCTGTGCAATGACACACGGGGCAGACAGTGATGGAGCTGTACAAACATCACAAAAGGAATGTGCTATGTCTCAAGGTAGGTGGTATCAATGAAGACCCTCTGAGGAATTAAAAACTTTCTCACTTAAAAGAGATCAAGATTCTCACATAATTAACATATCAGCTCCCTTTTCCATAAGGAAGTGATTGGTCTGGAGTGGGTGAGTATGGGATATGGATCAGAGTGGGAGGCAAAAGTGGATTGGAAGCCAGAATCAGGCAAAGAAAAGAAGTTAGAACTAGAGCTTTGGCAGTGCCCCAGGTCTTCCTACGTATGCTTTACTTCACCAATGCGCCAGTGAGAGGAGTTTGGTTATATCTAAGCAGTCTACGTAATATGACGTGTGTATGCAATACATATGTGCATATAGGTGGAAACCTGTAGGCCCATGAGTACACACCCACACACACACACACATACACACACACACACACACATACTTTGTCTCTCATTTAGCTGCTTAGTAAACTATTTCTTCCTCTTTACATAGGGTGTGCCTTAGTCTGTTTGGGCTGCTATGACAGAATGTGATAGACTGGGGAGTTTATAAACAACAGAAATTTATTACTTACAGTTCTGGAGGCTGAGAAGTCCAAGATCAAGCTGCTGGCAGATTCGCTGTCTGGCGAGGGCCTACTTCATGGTTTATAGGTGGTTGTTTCTCTTGCTATAGCCACACATGGTGGAAGGGATGAGGGAGCTTTCTGGGATCTTATATATAAGGATATTAATCTCATTTATGAAGAAGACAGAGGAGGTGATCACACTCTTATGATCTAATCACCCCCAAAAGACCCACATCCAAATACTAACACATTGGGGATTAGGTTTTAACATATAAATTTTGGGGGTACACATTCAGGCTCTAGCAGTGTGGTTTCAATTCTTATGCATTAAAATTTTCATTTGGTGAAGCAGCCTAACACAGGGCAGTGATTTTTAAATTTTTAACACTCTAAGAAAAATGGAACAGAACAGAGCCCTCAGAAATAATGCCACATATCTACAACTATCTGATCTTTGACAAACCTGACAAAAACAAGAAATGGGGGAAGGATTCCCTATTTAATAAATGGTGCTGGGAAAACTGGCTAGCCATATGTAGAAAGCTGAAACTGGATCCCTTCCTTACACCTTATACAAAAATTAATTCAAGCTGGATTAAAGACTTACATGTTAGACCTAAAACCATAAAAACTCTAGAAGAAAACCTGGGCATTACCATTCAGGACATAGGCATGGGCAAGGACGTCATGTCTAAAACACCAAAAGCAATGGCAACAAAAGCCAAAATTGACAAATGGGATCTAATTAAACTAAAGAGCTTCTGCACAGCAAAAGAAACTACCATCAGAGTGAACAGGCAACCTACAAAATGGGAGAAAATTTTCACAACCTACTCATCTGACAAAGGGCTAATATCCAGAATCTACAATGAACTCAAACAAATTTACAAGAAAAAAACAAACAACCCCATCAAAAAGTGGGCAAAGGACATGAACAGACACTTCTCAAAAGAAGACATTTATGCAGCCAAAAAACACATGAAGAAATGCTCATCATCACTGGCCATCAGAGAAATGCAAATCAAAACCACAATGAGATACCATCTCACACCAGTTAGAATGGTGATCATTAAAAAGTCAGGAAACAACAGGTGCTGGAGAGGATGTGGAGAAATAGGAACACTTTTACACTGTTGGTGGGACTGTAAACTAGTTCAACCATTGTGGAAGTCAGTGTGGCGATTCCTCAGGGATCTAGAACTAGAAATACCATTTGACCCAGCCATCCCATTACTGGGTATATACCCAAAGGACTATAAATCATGCTACTGTAAAGACATATGCACACGTATGTTTATTGTGGCACTATTCGCAATAGCAAAGAGTTGGAACCAACCCAAATGTCCAACAACAATAGACTGGCTTAAGAAAATGTGGCACATATACACCATGGAATACTATGTAGCCATAAAAAATGATGAGTTCATGTCCTTTGTAGGGACATGGGTGAAACTGGAAATCATCATTCTCAGTAAACTATCGCAAAGACAAAAAACCAAACACCACATGTTCTCACTCATAGGTGGGAATTGAACAATGAGAACACATGGACACAGGAAGGAGAACATCACACTCTGGGGACTGTTGTGGGGTGGGGGGCGGGGGGAGGGATAGCATTAGGAGATATACCTAATGCTAAATGATGAGTTAATGGGTACAGCAAACCAACATTGCACATGGATACATATGTAACAAACCTGCACATTGTGCACATGTACCCTAAAACCTAAAGTATAATAATAATAAAATAATAAAAAAAGAAAAATGGAAATTATATTTAAAAAATGCTCCTATATAAAACACACAGTTAGTACTTTGCTAATTCATATTTAATTGACCGTTTCTTTTCCTTTTTACTTTTTTTTTTAATTTCAGGTTCAGGCTTACATAGGAAGGTTTGTTATATAGGTACATTGTATGTCATAGGGGTTTGGTGTACAGATTATTTTATCACCTAGGTAATAAGCTTAGTACCTGATAAGTAGTTTTTCCATCCTCACCCTTCTCCTTAAGGATGTCCCAATGTCTGTTGTTCCCTTCTTTGTGTCCATGTGTACTCAATGTTTAGCTCCCATGTAAAAGTGAGAACATGTGGTCTTTGTTTTATTTGTTTCTGTGTTAGTTTGCTTAGGATAATGGCCTCTAGCTTGAACTAGGTTGCTCCAAAGGACATGACCTCGTTCTTCCTGGTGGCTGCATAGTATTCCATGGTGTATATATACCACATTTTCTTTATTCAGTTTACCGTTGATGAGCATTTATGTTGATTTCATGTCTTTGTTATTGTGAATAGTGTTGTAATGAACATATGTGTACATGTGTCTTTATGGTAGAATGATTTATATTCCTTTGGATATATATACACCCAGTAATGGAATTGCTGTGTCAAATAGTAGTTCTGTTTTTAGCTCTTGGAGAAACCACCAAACTGCTTTTCACAATGGCTGAACTGATTTACATTCCCAGCAGCAGTGTATAACCATTTCCTTTTCTCTGCAACTTCTTCAGCATCTCTTATTTTTTGACTTTTTACTGATAGCCATTCTAACTGGTGTGAGATGATATCTCATTGTGATTTTGATTTGCATTTCTCTAATGATTAGTGAAGCTGAGCATTTTTTCACATGCTTGTTGGCCACATGAATGTCTTCCTTTGAAAAGTATCTGTTCATGTTCTTTGCCCACTTTTTTAGAGGGTTGTTTGTTTTTTGCTTGTTAATTTGCTTAAGCTCCTTAAAGATTCTGGATATTAGAATTTTGTTGGATGCATAGTTTGTAAATATTTTCTCCCATTCTGTAGGTTGTCTGTTTACTCTGTTGATAGTTTATTTTGCTGTGCAGAAGCTCTTTAGTTTAATTAGGTCCCATTTGTCAATTTTTATTTTTGTTGCAATTGCTTTTGGTATCTGCATCAAGAAATTTTTGAGGTTCTATGTCCAGAATAGTGTTTCCTAGGTCATTGTCCAGAGTTTTTATAGTTTTAGGTTTTACATTTCAGTTTTTATTCCATCTTGAATTGATTTTTGTATATGGTGAAAGGAAGGAGTGTAGTTTTAATCACCTGCATATAGCTAGCCAGTTATCCCAGCACCATTTATCGAATAGGGACCCCTTTCCCCATTGCTTACTTTTGTAGACTTTGTCTAAGGTAAGATGGTTTTAGGTGTGCAGCATGATTTCTTGTCTCTTTATTCTGTTCCATTGGTTTATGTGTCTGTTTTTGTACCACTACCATGCTGTTTTGGTTACTGTAGGCTTATAGTATAGTTTCAAGTCAGTAAGGTGATACCTCCTGCTTTGTTCTTTTTGCTTAGGATTGCTTGGCTATTTGGGTTCTTTTTTGGTTCTATACGAATTTTAATTTTTAAAAAAATTCTGTGGAGAATATCATTGGTAGTTTGATAGGAATAGCATTGAATCTATAAATTCCTTTAGGCAGTATGGTCATTTAAACACTATTGATTCTTCTTATCCATGAGCATGGAATAATTTTCCATTTGTTTATAAAATCTCTGATATCTTTGAGTAGTGTTTTGTAATTTTCATTGTAGAGATCTTTCACCTTTCTGGTTAGCTGTATTCTTAGGCATTTTATTCTTTTTATGGCAACTGTGAAAGGGACTGCATTTCTTGGTTTGGCTCTCAGTTTGGATGTTGTTGGTGTATAGAAATGCTACTGATTTTTGTACATTAATTGTTGTATCCTGAAACTTTGCTGAAGTTGTTTATAAGATCAAGGAGCTTTTGGACAGAGATTATCAGTTTTTTTTAGGTATAGAATCACATCTTTTGCAAACAGGGATAGCTTGACTTCCTCTATTTCTATTTGGATGCCTTTCATTTCTGTCTCTTGCCTGATTGCTCTGGCTAGGACTTCTAGTACCATGTTGAATAGGAGTGGTGAGAGAGTGCATCCTTGTCTTGTTTCAGTTTCCAAAGAGAATGCTTCCAGCTTTTGCCCATTTCTTATGATGTTGGCTGTGGGGTTGTCATAGATGAGTTTTATTATTTTGAAATATTTTCCTTCAATTCCTAGTTTATTGAGAATTTTTAACATGAAGCGATGTTGAGTTTTATTGAAAGTTTTTCTGCATCTTTTGAGATGATCATGGGGTTTTTGTTTTTAGTTCTGTTTATGTTATTGATTTATTGATTTGCATATGTTGAACCAAACTTGCATCCCAGAGATAAAGACTACTTGATTGTGGTGGATTAGCTTTTTGATGTGATGCTGGATTCAGTTTGTTAGCATTTTGGTGAGGATTTTTGCATCTGCGTTCATCAAAGATATTGACCTGAAGTTTTCTTTTTCTGTGAGTGTCTCTGTCAAATTTTGGCATCAGAATGATGTTGGCCTCATAGAATGAGTTAGTCAGGAGTCCCTTCTCAATTTTTTGGAATAGCTTCAGTAGGAATGGTACTGGCTTTTCTTTGTACATCTGGTAGGATTCGTCTTTGAATCCATCTGTTCCTGGGCTTTTTCTGGTTGGTGGACTCTATTACTCATTCAACTTTGAAACTTATCAGTCTGTTCGGGAATTCAATTTCTTCCTGGTTCGATCATGGGAGATTTTATTTCTAGAAATTTACCCATTTTTTCTAGGTTTTTAGTTTGTGTGTCTAGAGGTATTCATAGTAGTCTCTTAGGATTTTTTGTATTTCTGTGAGGTCAGTGGTAATGTCTTTTTTGTTATTTCTGATTATGTTTATTTGGATCTTCTCTCTCTCTTCTAAATTAACCTAGCTAGTGGTACATCTATCTTATTTGTTATTTCAGAGAATGAACTTTTGAACTCATTGATCTTTTGTATGGTTTTTTGCACCTCAAGTTACTTCAGTTTAGGTCTGATTTTGGTTATTTATTGTCTTCTGCTACCTTTGGGGTTAGTTTGCTCTTGTTTCTCTGGTTACTTTAGGTGTGATGTTAGGTTGTTAATTTGAAATCTTTCTAATTTTGTGATGTGGGTGTCTAGTGCTATAAACTTCTGTTTTAACACTGCTTTGGCTGTGTCCCAGAGATTCTGATATGTTGTATCTTTCTTCTCATTCGTTTCAAAGAATTTATTGATTTCTGCTTTAATTTCACTGTTTATCCAAAAGTCATTCAGGAGCAGATTGTTTAATTTCCATATAATTGGATGGTTTTGCCCAATCTTTTATGCATTGACTTCCATTTTTATTGTGCTGTGGTCTGAGAGTGTTGTTAGTATAATTTCAGTTTTTTTTTGAATTTGCTGAGGATTATTTTATGGTTGACTGTGTGGTCAATTTTAGAGTATCTGCCATGCGCAGATGAGAAATATGTGTATTTTGTTGTTTTGGGGTGGAGAGTTCTTTAAATGTCTATTAGGTCCATTTGGTCAAGTGGGAAGTTCAGGTTTTGAATATCTTTGTTAGTTTCCTTCCTTGATGATGTGTCTAATACAGTCAGTGATGTGTTGAAATCTCCCACTATTATTGTGTCATTATCTAAGTTTCTTTGTAGGTATCTAAGAACTTGCTTTATGAATCTGGAAGATCCTGCACTGGGTGCATATATATTTAGGATAGTTAGGTCTTCTTGTTGAATTGAATCCTTTACCATTGCATAATGTACTTTAAAAAAAAAAAACATTGTTGGTTTAAAGTCTGTTTTGTCTAAAATTAGAACAGCAATTCCTACTTTTTTCTGTTTTGCATTTGCTTGGTAGGTTTTTCTCCATCCCTTTACCCTGAGCCCGTGAGTATCACTGCATGTGAGGTGGGTCTCTTGAAGATGGCATTGGATCTTGCTTCTTCATCCAATTTGCCACTCTGTGCCTTTTGATTGGGGCATTTAGCCCATTTACATTCAAGACTAATATTGATATGTGCGGATTTGATTCTGTCATCATGTTGTTAGCTGGTTATTATGTAGACTTGTTTGTGTGGTTGCTTTATAGTGTCAATGGTCTATGCAATTGGGGTTTTTGCAGTGGATGGTAATGGTCTTTCCTTTCCATATTTAGTACTCCCTTCAGGACCTCTTGTAAGACAGGTCTGGTGGTCACAAATTCCCTTAGTGTTTACTTGTCTAAAAAGGATCTTATTTCCCCTTTACTTATGAAGCTTAGTTTGGCTGGATATGAAATTCTTGGTTGGAATTGCTTTTTTTTTTTTTTTAAAGAATGCTAAATATAGGCCCCTAATCTCTTCTGGCTTGTAGGGTTTCTGCTGAAAGGTTTGCTGTTAGCATGATGGTGTTTCTTTTATAAGTAACCTGCCCCTTCTCTCCAGCTGCTTTTAATATTTTTTTCCTTCATTTTGATCTTGGAGAATCTGATAACTGTGTCTTGGGATGGTTATCTTGTGTAGTACCCACAGAGGTTCTCTGCATTTCCTGAATTTGAATGTTGAACTCCCTACTGAGGTTGGGGAAATTTTCAAGAACAATATCCTCAAATATGTTTTCCAAGTTGCTTGCTTTCTCTCCCTCTCTGATTTCTTGAAGGTTTTGTTCATTCTTTAATCTTTTTTCTTTACTTTTGTCTGACTCAGTTATTTCAGAGAACTGCTCTTTGATCTCTGAGATTCTTTCCTCAGGCTGGCCAATTCTGCTGTTAATACTTGTGATTGTAGTCTGAAGTTCTTGAAGTGAGTTTTTCAGCTCTATCATATCAGTTTGCTTCTTTCTTAAAATGGACATTTTGTCTTTCATCTCCTGGATCATTTTAATGTATTCCTTAGAATCCTTAGATTGGGTTTTGACTTCCTCCTAAATCTCAGTGATCTGCATTTCTATCCATATTCTGAATTTGATTTCCATCATTTCAGCCTGGTTAAAAACCATTGCTGGGGAACTAGTGTGGTTGTTTGAAGGTAAGAAGACACTCTTGTTTTTTGAGTTGCCAGAGTCCTTGCACTGGTTCTCTCTCATTTGTGTGGGTTGATGTTTCTTCAGTCTTTGAAGTTGCTGTCCTTTGGATTTTGTCTTTTTTGCTTTTATCTTCTTTGATGTCCTTGGAGGTTTCATTGTGCTATAATCTGGGTTCAATAAACTGGCTTCATTTTTAGAAGATCTTAAGGGGCCATGGCTCAACTCAGCACTCTTAGGCTGTGAGCTCTAACTCTAAGGGGCTGGTATTGAGCCCCTGGTTCTTTTGTCTGGTCTCTTGTGGTTAGGAACCAAGAGGGGCCAAGGTGTTCCAAGACTGTGACCACTACACTCTGGTGAGTGGTGCTGACCAAATCACTTCACTCGGGTGGTGGCAGCATGATCTGTGCTTACTCATATGTGCCAGGAACAGTGGCAGTGTGGTGGAGTGCATGTTCATTGGCTCAAAAGTTTTCTTGACTCCTTCTGCTGGCTTGTTAGGTCCTGGTGTCCCTTGACTGAAGCTTCCAGAAGAGCAGAACAGTTAAAATTGTCCTGCTCACAGACTCAAAACTGTAGGGGACAAGTTAAAACTTCCTCTTCACCCTTTGAAGGTTTGCTGAAAATCAGCTCTGTCTTAGCCTTGTCCTCCTATCTTCCTCACCACCTGAGAAAGGAGACCCCTGTGGCTCTCCATACTACACATTGCTCTGTGCCCAGGGGTTCTGAGGTGGTACCAGCCAGGATGGTCATAGCCATGCAGAGCACAAGGGCTCAGGACTGGGCATCCAGGATTGGGGCAAGGACCATGGTGTCCCCATGCTCCCTGGGCATGAGACCCCTAATTCTGGCTCAGGCACCAGCGGAAGGAGGGCGCCTCTCCAGAGTCTGCAGAGTCTGGCTGACGCCCGCTGGAGACTTGGTCACTGCCTACTGGCCCAGTGCCTGCCCTGTCCCTCTGGCTGGAGGCCCAAAGGCAAGGCCTTATGACCCAGTGGTACCGTTCAGTGTCAGAGCCTGTGCCCCTGCACCTGCCCTGCACAGACGTCTTATTTTACGATTTCAAATTATAACAATTTCTTATGTCAAAGTCAGTCAGTGAGGACAGTAAGGCAGCTGCAGTGAGCTAATGATTTGAACTGAGGTTTGTGAATGACTGTCATGTATAGCCTCCACATCCTATTTAGTCCTGTATTTTGTTTTATGGTTTAGTTGTCCGGTGTTGGGAAAGTTTTGAATCACATAGAAAAGCAGCTACAAATGGCAGGCCCTTTAAAAAACAAAACAAAACAAAAATAACTACAGTTGACTCTTGAGCAATATGAGCAATATGAGAGTTAGGGGCACTGACCCCTCACACAGTCAAAAATCTGCATATAACTTTTGACTCTCCAAAAACTTAGCTACTAATAGCTGATAGTTCACCAGAAGCCGTACCAATAACATAAACAGTCTATTAACATATATTTTTGTTATATGTATTATATACAGCTTACAATAAAGTAATCTAGAGGAAAGGAAATGTTATTAGGAAAATCATAAGGAAGAGAAAATGTATGTACTATTTATTAAGTGGAAGTGGATCATCATAAAGATCTCCATCCTCATTGTCTTCACGGTGAGTAGGCTGAGGAAGAGGAGGAAGAGGAGGAGTTGGTCTTGCTGTCTCAGGGGTGGCAGTTCGTCTACAGGTTTTGTCAAATTATTGCAAATATCCAAAAAATTTTCCAATATATTTACTGAAAACAATCTGCCTATATGTGGGCCTGGGCAGTTCAAATCTGTGTTATTCAAGGGTAAACTGTACTGTGTTTTTCCTTTTTTCTAAGGTATTTGACATGCATATTTTCTGGTCAGTAATGTTTATCAAACATTACACTAAACCAAAGCCAGGCACATGAGCATTAGGCTGTGCTATCCCCTACTTATGCTGACCTAGACCAGTGAAACATCATCTTGGTAGGAGAAATTTTGACAGAAAAAAGGAATTGTAATCATTCTTTTAAACCAAAGTCACAGCCATCTCAACAGAAAATGTAATACTGTTTTATACAGAAAGGATTTTATACAAACCAGTACAAACACACCTAAATGTGCTGTAAGGAAAGGATACCTTTTAGTCTACTTCTAGCACACAGCATATGTTCATTCAGGCCCAGTATAAGAGGAATGCCAGCGTAGAAAGCATTTTTGCCTTCATGACACTAACAAATAAAAAGTACGCAGTATATAATACTTAAATCTCTAAGGAGGCAATTAGAATAAATTCCAAGATTAGGCCAGGTGTGGTGGCTCACGCCTGTAATCCCAGCACTTTGAGAGACTGGTGCAGGTGGATTACCTGAGGTCAGGAGTTCGAGACCAGCCTGGCCAACATGGTGAAACCCCGTCTCTACTAAAAATACAAAAATTTAGTTGGGTGTGATGGTGGATGCCCATAATCCCAGCTACTCGGGAGGCTGAGGCAGGAGAATCGCTTGAACCTGGGAGGCGAGGTTGCAGTGAGCTGAGATTATACCACTGCACTCCAGCCTGGGCAACAGAGTGAGACTCCATCTCAAAAAAACAAAACAAAAACAAACAAACAAAAAAGAAATTCCAAGGTTAGATCCTCTTGGTTAGTCTGAATATTCCTCTATAAAAATATGTTTTTCCCTAAAAACAATGCTCAAAGGAGGCTTCTGGAAACAGTGAGACAACATTAGGACTAGCAGAAAACATAGTGACAAGAAGACTGCAGATGCAACACTAGGGGTTGATTTTTCACATGTAACTTCTAGGTAAAAGACATATCTTTGGTATCTTTCAGCCCACTCCCACAGCCAAGACTAGCTATGACAATAGGAGCTTCAGAAATTTTAAGACAGGGGCAGCTGGTTTGAGTAACCCCTAGATAAGATAAACACTCCCAAATGACCCTCAACAGCTGGGCCATCAGGGCAGAAGGACTGAAACTCTGACTCAAGTGAAAGAGCTGAGAATGAATAGAAAATTTGAAATTTAGGTAAAGCCTGCTATGGCACTTGGGACAAGGGAGTTTGTAATGGTGGGGGGTTAGTCTACCTTTTTGACCTACTAACTTTATGCTGGAGGAAGGGGGCCTCCAGGTGGAATGCACAACATTGGCTTGCTGAGTGGTCTGGCGCAGAAGCAGCTGAGAGGTGCCTACTCTTGAAGGAGGACTGAATATAAGAAAGTGTTTTAGGAGAAACAGAGGTCCTGAGAGAATCAGGTCATTTTCTCTTTGACTTATCGGTCCTTAACCTTAATGAAGAGCTACAGGACAGAGTCAGCCTTTCCAAGAGGTATTCTGTCCTCACTGGCCACACCTCTCCCAGCCTATAGGGCCAACAATGTCCAGAATAATTCCATTGCTTGGAGGTGGGAGCTAGTGCCAAGATTGTTCTGAAAAGCTAACATAGAAGATGATCTGCACAAAGAAGCTGCCACTAAACCACTGCCGAGGTGTAACTTCCTGACCTCTTTTGCCCACCCTCTAGTCAAGAAGCATTCTTTAAAAGCCTGAAAATGGATAAATGTGCGTGGCCTGTTGAAAGGCAATAGCCCTTTCATCTTTGCGCTGCTGTGATGTTGTGAGGGCTGCCATGTTGAATTTGGGAATCTGCTACAGCAGCTGTTCATCAATTTTTTAAATCAAAGAAATATATTCATTAAAAATAGGCATGCATGATCGGCCACTAGATTCCAGCCCAGGTGACAGACTGAGACCTTGTCAAAAAAAAAAAAAAAAAAAGAAAAGCAAGCAAGCATGTGAGTTCATTCTCTTCCATATTTTCAAACTTCTGCTAGTTCTTGTCCATGACATTTCTTTGTAACAATTGGGACTCATCATCCATGATAATCACTCTTAAATATCCAATCACAAGCATCAGAGGAGGAAGAGATGGACAGTGGAATCCCATGGGCCTCCTTATCCACCTGAAACCCCGGCCCAAACTCTATTCTGCCCTGCAGAGCTCTGATCAGCCTGAGGGCATGGGGTGGCTGTGATGAGGTCTGGCTAACTGGGAGGCCTACTCAGGGCTCTGCTCTGTCTGTACCTGCACAGGAGGACACAGCCACAGGGTCCTCAGGCTCCTCCCACCATCCAGCCTGAAGCTGCTACCTCCAGATGCTTGCTTATAATTGCTCACTGAGTAATCTCAGGATACTTGTCAGATTAAACTGGTCAAGTAGCTTGGAAGCACAAACAACATTTATGTTTCAACATTAAATCACTGACAATATATTGGCATTTCTGAGTTTCAAACATTTAATTTGGAGGACATCAAAGGCATAGATTCCTTGGTGGTTTTAGAATCCCCATTATCTAGTATTTTGGAACATGACTTAATTATCAAATGAGCATCCTTGTGAGTTTCAAGGCTGCCAAACTTCTTGTGTTTTGCATATTGGACCAGAACTTTAAGTTCCAGGTTCACTGTGGACACTTTATCTGCAATGGAAGCCTGGTAACCCTATCACCTGCCCATCAGAGCTTAGTCACATTACAGAAGCCCTGAAACTCACTGAAACCCCATCGTCATTGCAAAAGGACAAGGCTATGTTGTGCTTTGTGAGTATTCATCTAGTTTGACACCTGACGAGCACTTGCACTGAGCTGGCCTAACTCAGTTTTTATGCAACAATGCCAGGCATGTATCTTGCCCTAATACACTGGCTTGAACAATTTTATGTGAATCTACACATGCCCCTGCCTGATTTTTTAAGAGCATTTTTTTTTTTTTTTGAGACTTTGTCACCAGGTTGGAGTGCAGTGGCATGATTACAGCTCACTACAGCTTCTAACTCCTGGGCTCAAGTGATCCTCCTACCTCAGCCTTCTGAGTAGCTAGGATTACAGGTGTGTGCCACCACATCTGGCTACTTTTCTTATTTTTCATTTTTGTAGAGACAGGGTCTAGCTATGTGCCCAGGCTGGTCTCAAGCTCCTGGGTCAAGCAATCCTCCCACCCTGGCCTCTCAAAGTGCTAGAAGTACAGACATGAGCCACCGTGTACAGCCATAAAGACCACTTTTAATCATTCTAATCAGCTTACCCATTTTCTAGATGTTCATGGCTGGTCCCCACCCAAATCTCATCTTGAATTGTAGTTCCCATAATCCCCACGTGTTGTGGGAGAGACTGGATGGGAAGCGATTGGATTATGGGGGCAGTTTCCCCCATGCTGTTCTCCTGATAATGAGTGAGTTCTCCGGAGATCTGATGGTTTTATAAGCATTTGGCATTTCCCCTGCTGGCACTTTTTCTCTCCTGCCACCCTGTGAAGAGGTGCCTTCGGCCGTGATTGTAAGCTTCCTGAGGGGTCCCCAGCCATGCAGAACTGTGAGTCAGTTGAACCTCTTTCCTTTATAAGTTACCCAGTCTTCAGCAGTTCTTCATAGCAGCCTGAAAACGGACAGGTACAATGGTAAATACAGTGGTGGTAAGATAATTCTTCCTCAGGGGCCTGCACAGGCATGAGTTAACACAGACGTGCACAGCAATGCACTGAAGACTCTAGTGTGCTGCAGGGTGGCATATGAGACAATTTTGTGTGTGCTTTTCTATGTTATGGCTTTGAAAATTATAGATGTACATTTAAAACGCTACTTGAATCAAATGTTTGCAGCACTTCAAACACCACAGTAGTTTGAAAAGCAGTGATGTAGAAGAAAAGAGACCTTGAACTGAATCCCGACTGCTGCCTGTTAACTGTGTGAATGTGATTTCACTTCTTTAAACCTCAGCTTTCTCATTTCTCAAAGTGGGTGGCCATTCCATGGGATCGATGTGATAATGAAATGGAACAGTGTGTGTCAGGGATATACCACCAAAGTCTCCCACATAGGGGACACTCAGAAAATACTAACCCCTCTCTCCCTGACTTTATAAAATCCCAATTTTATCGAATATAGGTAGTGCAAGGATATGAGACATAAAGCAGAATAAACCATGCACTCTTGCCATCCGCCTCCTGAGGTCTGCTGGGAAGACCAGATAAGTGCTGTGCTCCAGAGTGGGTTTGTAAGCTACGCTGCCCATGAATCATATAGGGAGTTCTGAAAAAATACTGATGTCTGGGCCCCACCCCCAGGGAGTCTGATCTAGCTAGTCTGGAATGCTGCCTAGACACTGAAATATTTTAAGGCTCTCCAGGTAATTTTTAATGTCTGGTCAGAGTTGAGAACCACTGCTCAAGACAGAAGGGGGCCCATCTATATTTAGCACTTCACTGTCATCTTGGCACAACACCCCAGTCTCATTTTGTCTCCTTCCCCAAAGGGAGAAGTGTAATTTGTTCTCCAAGTTCTGCCCATGGCCAACGTGTAAGTGCTGCCATCCCTGGCAAGGTGCCACTGACACCATATGCCGCACCATGTGCCTCCTATTCCCCTTCTGCTGCTTCCTCTGTGGCTCCTCCCTGGCTCATGAAGCAAAATACTTGGCACATGCACTGAATGCCTTGAGGAAAATACCAAGTCCCTCCCTTGGGCTAAAGGCAAGCTTGGCGCCCTGCAGTGTGGAGAGGCTGTGGTTAACATGCTCCTGCCCGCTCTGCAGGAAGAATTGACATTGCCCGGAATGAAAAAGAAAGGGCTGGCCGGGCGCGGTGGCTCACGCCTGTAATCCCAGCACTTTGGGAGGCTGAGGTGGGCGGATCACGAGGTCAGGAGATCGAGACCATCCTGGCTAACGTTGTGAAACCCCGTCTCTACTAAAAATACAAAAAAAATTAGCTGGGCGTGGTGGCAGGCTCCTGTAATGCTAGCTACTCGGGAGGCTGAGGCAGGAGAATGGCGTGAACCCAGGAGGCGGAGCTTACAGTGAGCCGAGATTGCATCACTGCACTCCAACCTGGGGGACAGAGTGAGACTCTGTCTCAAAAAAAAAAAAAAAAAAAAAAAAAAAGAAAAGTCTACAAGCTTACACAGCCCGAGGATCCTTAATCTAGTAAAAGATAGCAGACAAGTCACGTCTGGTCATAGACTTTCACTCAGTTGCTCTGGTCAGAAACCTCCCCACTCAGTCATTCTTAAGTATTTTCTGAGCTGCGTCCAAAGGAGAGAACATTGGCTTCTGTCTCCAGGAGACACAGGATCCATCATGGAGGAGGTGATATTTGATCTGGGTTTGGAGGCGGTGTTGGAGGTTGGTTGGATGTTGGAGGGCATGTGAATGGAGGTAAATAGGGTGACTAGTATGAGCCAAAGCCTGGAGGTGAGAAGTCACCCTGTGTGTTTAGAAAGTGTAGCATGTGGAAAAGGAATTGGGAGGTTGTGAGTGCATAGGTCAGGGTGAGTTAGGCCATACCGCAGTAACAAACAGTCTTGAAAGCTCGGTGGCTAGAAACAACAGATGTCCATTTCTCTCCCGTGCTGCAGATCCATCACAGGTCAATGGGAGCTCTGCTCCGTGTCGCCCTGACTCAGGGTGATGGTCCGTCTACCACCTGGGTCCTCATCATTCCCTATGGCAAGGGGACAGGAAGGTGATGAAGGAATTGGCCCTTATAGGATTCCACCTGGAAGTGACACATGTCACTTCTGTTCACATTTCTTTGGACAAAGCCAGCCACATGACCTGAAGTATATGATCTTGAAGTACAGTTCTCCCATAGGCCCAGAAGGAGAGGAGCTAGAAACATTAGTGAATAGCTCGAGTGATGACCTCAGGGAGGAAGGGCCTCCAATATCTCACAAGGGAGCTTGAATTTGATCTTGAAGATAGGTGGACCAGTCAAGCCTTGTAAGTGGAAGAGACATGGTCAAAAGTGAAGTTGCATGGAAGTGGGCTAGAGAAGAGCACTTATTTCCTTGCCTCCTGGTAGAAGTTTTTTCTCTCTTACTGCTTGTCAGATCTGTCTGCCTACAGAGAAGGGACAATCTTTTTTTTTTTTTTTTTTTTTTTGAGGTGGAGTTTTGCTCTGTTCTCCAGGCTGGAGTGCAGTGACGCAGTGTGACTGAGCTCAGACACGTTAGGTGGCTTTTCTCAGAGATGCACAGCCTCACGGGTTCAAGTGATCCTCCCACCTCATCCTCCCGAGTAGCTGAGTAGCTGGGACTACAGGTGTGCATCACCACACCTGGCTAATTATTTTTTTTCTGTATTTTTAGTAGAGACAGGGCTTCACCAGTTTGGCCAGGCTGGTCTTGAACTCCTAACCTCAGGTGAACTGCCTGCTTTGGCCTCCCAAAGAGCTGGGATTACAGGCGTGAGCCATCGTGCCTGGTCAAGAAGGGGAAATCTTTATCTGATGTCTGCTTTGGGGAGATATTAACAGGAGAGACTTCCCTCTCACTATTTACCCTGCAGTTTTGAGGGTAAATGCAATTCAGAAGATTATTGTCAACCTACTTGCCCCCAGGTCTAAGCCTTGTTTTGCAACCTGGGTTTTATCAGGAACAAAGCTGATGTAATCCTCTGCATCTGACTTGTGGATATATTTCTTGTTTACTGGGTTTCTAACACGGTGGGGAAAACGGGGACTTTCTGTGTAGACTCTCTTAAACCCTAAGATGGATGGAAAGGAGAAAGAAAGAGGAAGATAAACCAGTAAGGAATTGTGCATAGAAGCCAGATGAAAATAAGATAAAAATAGTGTGGAGAAGAAGGATTAGAGAGAGGTATTTCTGAGTGAGTAAAATGTGGGAGTTAAGAGGAAGATCTTAGAAGCCTGACTGCCCCAAGATCCAACTCCAATTTCTATTGTTACTAATAGGATCTGGGGAGCGGAGCAAGACCTTGAGCAAGTTGCTCTACCTTCCTCTCTGCTTCATTTACTCTCTCTGCAAAATAAGAACAATAATATAACCCAAATCATAGGGTCCTGTGAGAAATAAGTGACTGAATCCATGGAAAGTGTTTAGCATAATTCCTGACATATTGAGTCCTAGACAAACAGTTTTGACAATTACAGTTCTGCATGTTGAAATTATAACCAATTAGGGTTGAGTGTGTATGAAGATACTTGGATCCTTAAAATTAAAAGGCCAAGTCCTGACTTTGGCTTCCTCTTTATCCTTTGACTCTTGCCCTAAAATCAAATTCCTGTTGATAAAGAGTTTTGGTGACTCAGTCCGGATGAATAGAGCTAATACATTTCTTCATATCTTTCTGTCTTTAGTTCCTTATGTGGTTCAAATTCTATTTGTCCCTGGAACTTTGATAAACTTTTTCTTATTTTCATTCTCATCAGGCTGGTTTTCGTTATCATTATAAATACCAGCTACTTCAGCTCCTCAGGTTGGCCTGAGTAACAATCTCTCCATGAGACTGCAATTGATTATGATGATGTTTGCTAATGGCGGTGGCCCAGAGGGATAAAATATTATGGCTCGCAGGATTACTCCATGCCCTAGGCTAGAGTGTAGCATGCATTTTCTAATATTTTCTTAATGCAGAATCAGATTTATTTTCATATCAGAGTTTTTAAAAATTGTACGGAAGTTTACCTTTGTAGAAGGACTTTTTCTTTAATTTCTATACCTTTGGGTTATTATCCAAGAATGCATCCCAGTTTCTTACAGATGCAAATCTGAGATTAAGGCTAAAAGCCAATATTTCCTTTGTGAGGTTAGGAATAATGTTGCGGGGTATCATAGGTTCAGGTCCCTGGAGGAAGATTCTGAGATAAAGCTTTGTGTGCAAGAAGTATATTGCTCTTAGGGGCAAATTTGCAAGGAAGTGAGGCAAGCTGGATTGGACTGCGAGGGAAGTTGAGATGTGATGTAATTACAATAGAGACTTCAGGTGAGCTCACGAGGAGCTCAGGAGCTGAAATGGCCCTGTAGAGATGTCCTGAATGGAGTCAAGCAGTCCTTTTACCCCCACATGAACAAGTGTAGAGATATGGGCTAGATACAGAGAAAGGACAAGACATGGGCTGAAACAGCTCTTTTCAGCTGAGGGCAATTCCTGGAGAGGGACACACCTATGAGCTCTCAGCAGCCAACACTCAAGGGTGGGGTAAGGGTGTAATGAGAGTCTTTGTCCTGAAAGGAAGATCTGAATGGTACACCCCAGTATCCACTCTATGGGGGCACTTCTTAATAGGTAGAGCATCATTGGAACTACCAGGAAATGTTGACTGAGTTCTTTTTCTCCACGTGTGACTGTGACCATATTAATTTCCCAGGGCTGCTGTAACAATGTACCACAAACTTGGTGGCTTAGAACAATATAAATTTATTCTCTCACCATTCTGGAGGCTAAAAGTCTGAAATCCAGATGTCACTGGGGCCATGATCTCTCTGAAGACTCTGTGGGAGGATCCTTCCTTGCCTCTCCTAGTTTCTGGTAGTTGCTGTCAATCGTTGGCATTTCTTGGCTTATAGATGTATCAGTCCAGTCTCTGCCTCTGTCATAATTTGGCATTCTTGTGTGTCTCTTTGTCCATATTTTTCTCTTTGTGTAAGAACGCCAGTCATTGGGTTAGGGTGAGCCCTAACCCAATACAACCAGTAACAATACAACCTCATCTGAACTTAATTACATATGCAAAGACCCTGTTTCCAAATGGTCACTTTCACAAGCTTTGGGGTTTAGGCCTTCAACCCATCTTTTTGGAAGATACAGTTTAGCCCATAATGGCCACCATTTGAGAAGACAGTAATTTTTTTACTGAACCATCAGCCAGACCATATCATCCACCTCGTTCACAGAGGCATCATTAACAATAATATCTTCACCTCTACTGTTTCTCTCCTTGGCTATTTATTGTAAGAATCTCCCTACCATTCTTCCTCCTGTCCCTTTGTCTCTATCTACCCTCCTCATTGTTCCAAGGGACCTTTCGAAGATCCAGTTTTGAACATGTAACTCTGCTGCTCAAAATTAATGGTTTTCAGTTACCTACGTTGTGAAATCCACACTCTTTTTCAAGGTCCTATGTTTATCTGTTCCTGTTAACCTATACAGCCTCATCTATGACTTGTTTGCCTTGCGTTTTACACATAAAAACTATTACATTGCTTATATGTGTCTAGCACATACTAGGCACTCAATAAATGTATTTCCTTCTCTTCCCTCTACAGTTTACAAAAAGACCTTTCTTCTCCAATGATCTAATGAAATTCTCACAATGACCTGATGACGTAGGTATTTTCACAGGTAATAGATGTAGTTGAAGAAGATGCTGAAAGTCAGAGAGCAGACATACCAGCTGGCTAATGTTAAAGCCAAGAATCACACCCTGATTTCTGACTTAAATGTGGTGTCCTTTGTGGTGTGTGCTGTCTCTACAGATCACACTTATGAACTTGACCTTCCATGAATTTAAATTTGTGACCTGTTTCCCATATGAACTGTCTGTGCAAGCTGCACATATTAAATTTAAGGGGCAGATCTCTCTTATATTGCACCAGAAACAGAAATGATTATGAAAAAGAAAATACATTTTTCCATATGAAACATTTAGGGTACAATAAAAATGAATTTAGGCTATGAGAAACTTCACTTTTTTAAAAATAACTTCTCCCTCATAAAAAGATTGATGCATATCAGTAAATATTCTCTCACTGTGTATCAGGAAAGCACAGTTGGCCCCAGGGGTTACTAAAAGCATCGGTTAATGCTTGTGTTTCTTTAAGATACAGCTTTGTGAGTCAGAGGTGCTGTGCCAGGTGTTACAGAGGTTCCCATGGCAACTTTATCTTTATTTTCCCTCCTGAATAGCACTGTTAAATGGTGACTTTGAAGCAACATCCATTTGAGATCCTCAGCATAAAGGTTCTGTTTCATTTTAAGCTGCATTTACACACCTCCAAACAGAGAGGAGAACTGCATAATTTCTTAAGGAATGGGGAAAATGTAGACCTTCCAGCTCATTTAGATGATCCACCTTTTCCTATTAGTATTACCTGAGTGATCCCATACTTACTTGAACTCTAAACTTGGCTTTTCCTTGGTAGAAATGCTGAAGGCATTTCATATCTTCATCCTTATGAAGGAGAAATTTCTAGAAATGATTTGTAGAAAAACCAGGTTAGTGTCATTGGGCAAATACGAGGTAGAAAGCATTGCAATATTTGGGCAGTCAAGAGAGCATATCTAGAAAACTGGAATGAGAGTAGATTTTCTTAGGGAATGTGGTCATATTTTATATTTCATAAGCCATAGAAAGAGGCTGGAGTGGGCTAAACATAATACTGATCTCAGAGTTTTGGACGGTGCCAAATCATTCATTCTTTGTGGCAATCCTATCAGAGAAAAATTTGGCAATGAACTTTGCGTGGACAAAGACCCTTCACAAAAATCTTTTTGTAGGAAAATGCATGTTGTTCTTGGTCAATATTTTCCTTTAAGACTGGCCCTTAAATTAATATCTTACAACTGAATTGCAGCCATCAGTCTCCAGCTGGGGCAAGGACAGTGGACAAAGCCAGAGATGAGGAATCAGGTGACCTGATTCTTGTTAGAGCTCAGTCACTCACTAGCTGTGAGATCTTGGCAAGTCACTTAACTTGCTTCATTTTAAAAATTGAATTAATATTACTTTTCAGCTTTTTGAACTTTTAAAGTAGCAGCTTGTTTAAACATTAAGAAAATCCCATCCAAAAATATCAGGCCTGCATTTATTTTGTGGATGGACAAACCACTATTTTATCAGTGGTACTGATTTATCAAGAACCACAGAATATAGGTGTTACTGCTTGGGCATTCAAGTCTGGCAGACCTACGATTGGCTTCACCTCTTAAAGTCTCAGTTCCTCATTTTAAAATTGACATCGAAAATAGCACCTACCACAGGAAGTATTGGGGGGATTCAATAATATAATGTACGTAAAGCATGTAGCACACTGCTTGGCTCCTAACAGGTGTTCAATAAATCGTTGCTGAATACGTGGATGGAAACATTTATTGAGTAGCTACTTCATTCAAGGCTGTTGTTGAGGCATTGAATTTAGAGAGAAACTCGACATTGTCCAGGCCTTAGTGGATGAGAAAAAATCAAAACATTAATAATTGGCTTAGTCATTGACCATGGCCTTCATCATGGACATGTTATTTGCAAATTTTATTATTAGAAACAGTGCTTCAGTAGACATTGTTGTCTATAAGCTTTAAATTCATTTCAGATTATAGTTCCTTAACCTAGATTACGGGAGTGGAATTTGTGGGTCAAATGATGTGATTCACATTACACCAGAGGCAAGCCCCAGGGTCCTGAGGGTACTAAAAAGGGCAAACATCACGTGACCCAAGCAGGGCCAAGAAGACAGTAAGTGAAAGGTCATGGATGAGTTTTAAAGGAAGAGATGACAACAATACCAAGAATATCAGGAGGTAGATACTATTATTATTCCTGCCATTTTACAGATAAGGAAACAGAGACAGTAGAGTTTGAAACATTTGCCCAAGGCCCCATAGCTAGCATGGGGTGGAGCTTGGGTCCTAACTAAGGCTGTCTGATATTGCTTACTGTGTGTGGGGGAATTTGGAGGGGTAGGAACAGAGGGAAAGGGGTAGTGAGGAGTAGATAGAAAAGGAGAAAAGGGGAAATGGAATTCCAAGGAGAAGAAATAGCATGCGTAAACATAGAAAGTCTGAAAGACCATGGTGCTGTTCTAGGATTGTAGGAGATTTTTATTGCTGTGAACAGTAGGAACAGCTACTATTAGAGCCCTTCTGGAAAACTATTGAAATATTTCAAGCTACTTAAAAATTGTTTCTGAAAATCCCAACTAAGCTCACCTCAGTGACTTTGAAGGGCTGTTGCTCAGATAAATCAAGACAAGTTCTTTGAAAAGTACAAGATTCTATAAAAATGTGAATATTTATTACTATTACCCAAGTGAGTAAAACTGGAAGGGATTCAATTTATATTCAACTAAATTCGTCTACTTTGACTTGTCCATATGGTTCTCTCGCTAGCTGTTAGCATGCTCCTGGCTGGTGAATAATCGTTCTGTAGATGGGGTATCTATGGCTTGCTGAGCTTGTAGCTCAGTGCTTTATGAACAATGTTTCTTGTCCTTTTAACTACATTCCAAGGTAGGTGTTTTCATACCCATTTGCAGACGAGCAAATTGAGCTCAGACATTTTAGGTGGTTTTTCCCAGAGATGCACAGTGGTGCAGGGTAAAACTATTCTTTGAGTCTTCTTCAACCTGTCCTCAGTCTGTAGCCAGCAGCAGGCCAGAAAAGGAGGCGGGGTAACTCTGACTTCTCTGATAATCCCAAATCTGCCTTTCTGCTTCTTTCTTATACCAAGAAGACAAAAAAAAAAAAAAAAAAAAAAAAAAAAATGGCCCCCTAATAGATCTTCCCACCTTCAAATTGCCCACCTCCAACTTCTGTGCATTCTGCTTCCCTAAGCATCTCACATGCTCCTCTCATGTCATTCATTGCTCACTCACCCCTCTCATGGTCCCCACTGCCTCAGCGGCCAAGACAAGCTCTTTTGCTGGCCATACTCTCTGTGCCTCCACCATATATTGGGCACTTCTACCTGCCTGGTTTATCACCTGATTCTTGTCATGGTCCAGTGAGGCAGGAATTAAGACCTGTATTTTACAAGACGAGGAATATGAGGCCCCAAGAAAATAAAACGTCTAAGGTTACACAGCTTATAAGTGGCGAAGCTTGAATTTGAACCCTAGCCAGCTGAACTTGAAGTGTGTGCTCATTACAATTTTCAGAGACCAATGAGGGATCTTGCCATCTATGTGGAGTCCATGTTTAATGCTTATTATAACAGACATAATACACAAGGCGATGCCTAACCTTTCCTCCTTCCTAGGAGGATGAGCGGTGTTTCTCCTTTCACTCAGATGAAGGGACAAAGGGTCCTGTTCCTGTCCAGGTTGCTCACCTTCTTTCCTTCCAGAGGAAACGAGAAGACAGGTAAAGAGGGAGAGAGGCCCAGAGTGCCCTCAGATCTAGCCTCCAGCCAAGTGTCCTGTTCAGTGGCAAACCAGAGTTCATGAATGGGTGGATGTGCATGAGAGTAACACCTGTTCACCAGTCTCAGCTGTCCTGTAAGACTGGAAAACCTCAATGAAGAATGCCACTTCCCAAAGGGCAGAAAAGAGAAGTGTAGTCCAGGGTATCACTGCTGAGTTGCCATCGATCATGACTCTGGGTTCTAGGATCAAGAAGAGAAATGCACCTTTCCCAAGGGTTTCACTTAGTGTCTGTCTGTCCGTCTGTCTGTCTGTCTATCTATCTATCTATCTATCTATCTATCTATCTATCTATCTATCATCTATCACCTCTCTCTAATCTATCTCTCTCCATCTAACTATATCTATCTATCTATCTCTATCTAATCTCTATGTATGTATGTATGTATGTATGTATGTATGTATGTATCTATCTATCTATCTATCTATCTATCTATCTATCTATCTATCAGTAAATCAACTACAGGCCTAGATTACCCAGGATTAATATGTCCCAAATGGCAAAGAAAGGACATCTTGCCTGAGAAACAGTTAAATATGAGTTCAAGTCCTAGGTCCACCCCTTGCTTGCCTCCTTGAGCAAGCGATTTGACTTTTTGGACTTTCCTCACCTGTAAAATAAGGATAACATTTACTCTGAGAAATTGTTGCACAGGATAATGTGGGCAAAATGTCTTACATTACACCCAGCATGCCCCCAGGTGGTCAATGGATGGCATCTGTAAATATTGAGCACAAAGATAATTCTATGTCTATACCATATTTTCACAACTAACTTATTTGGCCATTTGGATGAGGGCTTAAATTGATTTGGAGGTTTTTGACGTCAGGATGTTGCATGTGTCGCATTCAGGTTCCATTGCTTATCCAATTTTTCTTCTTCACCATGAGAGAATAGTTTATTTATTAATTATCTATTTATCCATTTATGCATTAGCTAACCTAGTTAACTAATTAATTAGTTTATTCACTCCTTCAACTATACATCCAATGAAGACTTATGAGCTCGGCGCTGGCATAGGTCCTGGGGAGGCAGAGGTGACTTGAACATGGGTCCTACCTTGGGTAACTGTGGGGAGATGCTCAGGGGAAGGGTGAACTCAGCCTTTCACAAGCTGCCATAATCCAGGGATTCTCCAATGTGCAATTTAATTTACATTCCAGAATAATCCAGTGAGATGAGCATCACTCTCATGGATTAGGACAGGGAGGGTCCTTCCTATATCCAAGCCTATATCGAAGGTCACACAGCTGGCCAGAGTGCATAGATTCCTGCCTCATCCAATATCACATGCTTTTTCAACATGCCATGTGGCCCTGCACAGTTCCATAGAGACAGACACACAACCAGTCAGTTTCACGGAGAAGGTCTAGAGGCATAAATAGGAATACATAAGGTCAGAGGAATGTAATGTTACTTAGCTTTGCAGTCATTAGTATTCCATCTGAGCCTATTATTGGCCTGGTCTGTACAGTGATACCCTGTGGTCTGCCTTTGTATTATGATGTAAGCCCCATCTTCCCCTTTTCTCTCCTCTGCATTCGTTTTATACATCTGCTCTTTACAAGGCTCCCATGTTGGTGTCCTACCCTCTTGTTTTGCTTTCTTCTTGGGGAGGGTCACTGATACCCCTCTTCTCTTTCCAGCCCTTTGCTCACACTGTCCTGTCCACCTAGGTGCCCACTTTCTCTACTGTCTGTTGAAACCATACTCCAGCAAAAGCAACCTGCCCTTCTCTGAACCCTTTTTGTCTTTTTCTTGTCACTTTTTCTTATTGACTACTCATTCCTCTTGCACTGTCCACCTGACTATTCCTTGAAAGTAATAGATATGTTCAATATCCTTTGCCAAGCACTGTGGTGTGTACCCAGCAGGCAGATGGTACACTTTAGGTAAATGCAAAATGCCATATCCAACCTTTGTAGCTGAGCCCAGTTACCTCATTGCTATTTGATCCAAATTTGCCTTGCACAATGGGAATACTAAAATTTGCCATGAGCCTAATGGATCCAGCCAGGTTGGCAGATTGGATTTTTTGATAACAAACAATGACAGATGCTTGTTGTGTCCTAACCACAATGTCACCTACCAGGAATTCAGCAAGACATTGGCTCTTTCCGCAAGGAACTCGGCAAGGGGGTAGGGGGTGGTTAGTGGTTGGGGAGGACTGGCAGAAGAAGGCAGGAAAATCAATAATACTGTCCACCGTGATGCAGAGTGCACAACAATGGCCACCTCATCTATTTTGGGGTGGGAGGTGTCAGGAAAAGACTCCCAAGGGCGGCAGCCTTTAGTTAAATTGTGAAGGAGCAGAATGAATTATAGAGGTATGGGGGAGAGGGAACTGTGACCATCTGAAGCAGAAGAAAACAGCACATGAGAAGGCCTTAGAGAGTGAATTATCGTGATGCATTTGAAGGACTTGTAGCTAAATATGGCCTTGATTTCTCTAATTGTAAAGTGAAAGATGAATGTCTAAGACCCTCTAAAAATTCTATAATTTGACAGATAGGGAATTTCTTATACCTCAGTAAGAACTTAAACTCCAAATACAAAGTGGGTTGTAAAAAGAATTGGATATTTAATCTCTATTCTTTACAAATATTCTTACAAAGGGTTCACGCGGCTAGCTCTAGGCAATTTTCTCAGATTTTGAGACTGAAAACATTGTGCAAAGAACCACTCAGTTCAGAATCTATAGAGGACTGATCTGATTAAGTATCTTGAGGAAAGTAAAACCCTTTTCAGCAAAATTGACATTCTCATATTCTATCCCTGTTTCTTTTAAAAATGAGATTATTCATTTTAGCCCCAGGATCTCAGAGTGAATAGAAGTGTTGAATACTAATGTTTTCAAAATAAGAATCACACTTGCTTTAAGACAGAGAAAGTATTTCCTATTCAATTACACATTATGAAAGATATCCTTAGGTTCTGCCACTGGGAATGGCTGGTAAAAGCTGTTTGTTTCTGGGAAAATATGGTGAGCAGAACATTGACTGAGTGCCTGCTCTTTGCTGGTTACCTCCAACACCTTCCGCTTCTAATCCTCACAACAGCCCTAAGACCTGTTCATTATCCTTTGATGGCTCAGCGGGGTCGCCCAGCCTAGAAATTATAGATTTGGGATTTAAACTCAGGTCTGTGTAACACCAAGACCCACTGGTCTGCCATGCCACTTCTTGTAGTGGACATTGTTTTTGCTTGCCTGTAATTTATTCTCTTTTCTTCTGATATTAGCAACTTGATTTTCCTCTGAGGACTCATCACTTCTTCATTCTCAGGTCCCTTGATTTTGCTGTGCTTCTAAAACTTGGCCCTGGAGATGAGCATGTGCCCCATATGTGGTCCATCAGTATCTCGCATTTCAGCTAGCCCTGGGAATCGGTTTAGGGATTATCCTGTGATCCAATCCAGGTCAGTAAGACAGTTCTGAGATTTTTTTTTGTCACCATTGTAAAAGAGAAATTTTTCTCCCCACTAGAATTGTGAGTTGTAAGGATACTATAAACCTTGAAATGCCAGACCACACAGAGAGGATTTGGCCAGAGATGGAACCAGCACAGAGGAAAAGACAAACAAAAGGTGGAGAGTAGGGTGATCAACTTGTTCTGGTTTTCCTGTACTTTTTCAGTTTTAGCACTGAAAGTCCCATATCTCAGGAATCTCCTTATCCAGGCAAACCAGGGCCATTTTTCATTCTACTGGAGAGAGAGAGAGAGAGAGATCAAGTCTTGATGCCACGTGTCTGATGCCCCACTACGCATGGACAATTCTGTTACTGAAGCCAATGCATTTCCTTCTCTGCTAAGCCACGTTGAGTTGTTTTCTGTCACTTGCAATTGAGAGGGTCCTGATTAATACATGGTATCAAGTTTGAAGTTTGGAACATTTCCACAGGAGCCTATAGGATAAGATTTTGTAGAGATACAATGGAAGGCAAAACATGGAATGTTACTAGAGAGTAGCTCAAGATTATTGCTCGAATGCAAGTGCAGTGGAAATTCCAAGACAGAAAATGTCTAGGAGGAAATTAGTTTTTAATTAGATCTTGAATGAAGTTCAAGACTTGAGTTGTATCAAGGAAAGAGGAGGCAGGAAAAAAGGAGCTCACTGAACAACTAAAATATGTTCAGCCAAAAATAATGCTTCTCCCTAAACAATAACATCAATTAAAACTGTATAAATTATTCTTACTTTAGGGTTCTTAATTCAGGAGGGATCCTGGAAGGTAGTTACAAGGATTTGGGAACTGTTTTGAAAGTTAACATACGTCAGTTATAAGTCTGAAGAGGTTATCGGAAGGGTTTGTTTGCCCTTGCCGTGGCATGGAATTCTATCACCTCCTTCCCTTTGGTTGACAGGGAAAGAAGCCTTTGATTAGCAACTAATGCTTAATAGAGCAGTGAATCGGATAGACAAGATCTTTTAAAGAGGTCTGTGAGAGGAATCTCAAAGGAAATCTTGGTGCTGAAAGGATTATAAATTGCGTATCTAGTATGAGTTACCTCATGGGATTTGAGGTCAGACAGATTTGGACTTGAAATAGAACATTAGCTGTGTGATCTTGGGTTAATAATTTGATTTTTATTAGCTTAGTTTTCTCGCTGCTCAGATAAACAAGAATACAATCATTATATTTTTCCATGAGATTCTGTATACAAAGCACTGTGCCTGGGCTATAGTTCTTACCACAGTAAGAGCTCAGCCTGTGTCTTCGTTCGTTTGCGCAGCTATAACAAAATACCACAGACTGGGTAATTTATAAACAACAGAGATTTATTTCTCACAGTTCTGGAGTCTGGGAAGTTCATAATCAAGTGCTGTCAGGTTCAGTCATCTGGCGAGGGCTGGTCTCAGCCTCCAAGATGGCCCCTTGATACTGCATTCTCCGGAGGCAGGAACGCTGTGTCCTCACAAGGCAGAAGAGACGGAAGGGGTGAAAAGGGCTAACTTCATCAAGCCGTTTCATTGGGGTGCCTGATCTTATTCATGAGGGCTCTTTGCCTTCATGACTCCATCACCTCCTAAAGGCCACACCTCCCAATGCTGCTGCATTGGAGGTTAAGTTTCAACGTAAATTTTGGAGGGCAAAGACATTCAAGCCATAGCAATCTGTTACTCTTTTCTCCTCCCTAGCTCACTGGCTCACAAAACAAAGATTTGCAGTCTCTTTAAACAGATAGATTTCTCGACCGGGCGCGGTGGCTCACGCTTGTAATCCCAGCACTTTGGGAGGCCAAGGCGGGTGGATCACGAGGTCAGGAGATCGAGACCACGGTGAAACCCCGTCTCTACTAAAAATACAAAAAAATTAGCCGGGCGTGGTGGCGGGCGCCTGTAGTCCCAGCTACTCGGAGAGGCTGAGGCAGGAGAATGGCGTGAACCCGGGAGGCGGAGCTTGCAGTGAGCCTAGATCGCGCCACTGCACTCCAGCCTGGGCGACAGAGCGAGACTCCATCTCAAAAAAAAAAAAAAAAAAAAAAACCAGATAGATTTCTCTTGTATATCTCTAGGGATGGAGAGTTGACTATCTTTCAAAGTGACTCAGTCCATTCTGGGACAGCTCAGATGGTTAGAAACTCTCTCCTTATTTGGAGCCAACATTTATCTCCTTATAACTTGTTCTTACTGATCCAACTTATGCTCTCTGTAGTTTTCTTAGTAAGTTTAATTTTATATTTTCTCTGACAGCCCTTCAATATTTGACAACAGCTTTCATGTCAACACCTTCTGGATGGATGTAGTGAGGATGACATGTAATGTGAGGAGCTCAGCACAGTGCCTAGTATGTGGTAAGATCTCAGTAGATGGAAGCTCCTCAAACTTTGGGGCTAGGTAGTCCTGGGCTGGTCGAATCCCAGCTTTGCTAATTCCTAGATGTGTGACATGGGGCAAGTTCCTTAACTGCTTTGCAACTCAGTTTATTCTTTATACAATGGGGATAAGAATCTACTTCATAGGGTTATTTTGAATTAGTCAAAGGTGAAAGGTATTATAATGAATAGAAATTAAGTTTCCAACACATCAATATTTTCCACAGGATTCAGGAGAGAGAATGTGAACCCCTACAGAGCCCATTGGATTCAGAACCACAGGGAACAGACACAAAATAAGGAAGACATGGGATTTAGAAAACAATGGGTCCAACCCTGGAAGGCAATTATAGGAAGTCCCAGGGTGTCATCTACATCCAAGGCTAGAAAAGGACCAGGCTAGAGAGGAGCAGAAATTGGGAACTCTTTCTGCTTCCCAGAGGGTGGGATCCTTGAAAAAAGGGGGCTTATTAGAATACTTAATTGGATGGTGCTTAAAAAAATTTAGACTTACTACTTACAAGAAGTTGCAAGCATAAAATAATGATAATTAGAAACTAGGGACACCATAAAGTTGTACGAGAAAGAAAGTAAAACCGTAACACACCACTTGGCTCTGCAGCAGGTAAATGTAATAGTCATAATAATGTTATGTACTCATCAAAAGATAATGACACAAGTATTCTGAGATGATGAGGAAAAGTAAGGTGGAGGTGGAAGTGCCAATGAGCTAATCTTCATTTAGCAGATCGAATGGTAAATAATTAATATCTATTACACATAGACATAATTAATGTCTATAACACATGCATTGTGAGTATCGGGGTTTATCCTTTGACCAACAGGTCAAAAGATAAAAAATTTCAATTAGACAGGAGGAATAAGTTCAGGAGATCTATTTTACAACATTGTGACTATAGTTAAGAATAAGGTATTTATACCTGAAAATCGCTGAGAGAGTAAATTTCAAATGTTCTCAGCACAAAAAAAATGGTAAGAATGTGAGGTAATAAATATGTTGATGAGCCTGATTTAGCCATTCCACAATGTACGCATATATCAAAACATCATGTTGGAAGGTACAGTTGGCGGATAGCACTTGCTAATGGACTGAATGTCGGATGTGGGGGAAAAAGAGGACTAGAGAATGACTCCAAGGTTTCTGGAATCATTTACTGAGGTGGAAAAGACCAAAGGAGCAGTGTTTCTGGAGGGAAAATCAAGAGTTTAGTTTCAGACACAGTATGCTTGAAATGCCTTATTCAAGAGCTATTTTTCTGCATCATGATTTTGGAACAATTTGTTCTTTTAGCCACCAGTTTGCTATATATTAGAATTATAGTCTAGAAAAAAAAACATGAGAAAAACTTACAAGAAGGTACACACTCACTCTCTCTCTTTCTCTATCTCAAGGGAAGCAATAATATTCCCCTTGGGTAGACAGTTTCCCAAACCAACTTCTCCAAGGCCGTGGTGTCTGCTGCTAATGTTCACAGGAGGCCTTATTTCCAGAGAAGAGCAAATTATTGGGCCACTTGCTGAGGGTGCAAATGAGTTTTCTGATGCCTCCCTGCAGCCCTCTGGAGCATCCAGAGAAGAGGCAGGCCCTATGGAGAATTCTATTACAAGCCCGGATGGGGTTTTCCATGGCAAATGACCGAAAGGCTGCAAAGGTACTACCCTCCTCTGTTTCATGTCTGATTTCATCCCTCCCTTGCTTGAAGTCCTCTGGAGATTTGTCACTGATGTAGGAAAATGGAAACTCTTAGCAAGTCATTTCAGAAGTGGTTCTCCAGCTTCCAGTCCTCTGCACCCTCTTCCCTTCACATGCCCCTCCAGCTTTTATCACACCTAACCACTAACAAGTTTTCAAATGGGCTGGGCATGCTCCCTCAGGCCCCCATGCGTTTGCACATGCTGTACCCTCTGCCTGGAGTGCGTCTTTTCACCTTCGGGCTCTGACAGTCTCCACTTATCTTCCTGCCATTTCCACTGGCCCTCTGGAGCCATCTCCTGTTCTTCTTTGGGGCTATGGCTTCCTGTCCCTACATCCCTTCACAGTCAGAGTCACACTGTGTTACCATGGCCTGTCTCTTGCACTCCCAGTTTACTTCTCTATAAAATGCAGATAAAACCTTGTTTCATGGCTTTCAAAAGGTTATTTTGGGGATAAAATTATCTAGTTGATAGGGGTTCAAAGAGTTGTTTTGAATTAGTTATAAGCGACAACTATCTTAATAATAATTAATACAAATAATCTCCCTTTATTTCCTTACAATCCCAGTGGGTGGCTCTGGAGAGAAGGGGACCTCCACATCCCTGTGGGATCCAGAACCAATGGGAACAAGAGATAATGGTGGCTTGGACCAAGCTAGCAGCTGGGCTGATCCATTTTTATTTTTGTATTCCTAGTGCTTGACCATAGGACAGATCTGTGTGGGTGTTTGTTGAATGATGTTTGAAGCATAACAATAAATGTTTGAAAGAAGAATAAATGATCAAATGTATAAATGGCTGACAGCATCAATTCATGAATTGAAGACAAAGCATGGAATTGTGCCTTTTAATCTATCCTGCTCAGAAAACAAGGAGAGTCATAGAATTTTAGACTCAAAGCCCTTTTTCGATAGATCCTGCTTTGGTGCTCCCTGGCCCTTCCTTCCTGTGTTTTGTGACGTTATTCTCTTGTCTGGAGAGTTCTCACCCCAGACAACTCCTGCCCACCCTACAGGCTATTGATCACCTTCAAGCTGGAGCTATGCAGGATGCCCCTCTGCTAAGCCAGCCCCCTCCCAGGCACCAAGATACAGGAGAACTAGGCTCACTTGTGATCAAATCTCTGCTCTGACATATGAGTTGTGTGACCTTAGGTGAATTATTTGAAATTTGCAAAACTCAATTTCCCCCTTTGTAAAATAGGAATGAGAATAACTCATAGAGGAGACTGAATGAAAGTAAGATAAAGTGTTAAACTCAGTGCCTGGCACAAGGTATGAAGATATGCCTCTGGTGAATGGGAACCATTCTGCCCCCTCCACCATAGCCTTTCTCTCCCCCTTCCCCCTGTTCTCTTTCCCACTTGCAAGTGCTAAACTAAAGGCAGCAACATGGAAGCACATGGGCTGGATTAGCACTGTACAGTGTTGCTGCTGTTTTTTAACTCTGTTTTTTGATGAAAGTTTTTAAAAAACTATGGCAAAAAGTAAATGACATAAAATTTACTATTTTATTCATTTTTAAGTGTACAGTTAGTAACATCAGATCATTTCACAAGCCATCACGATTATCTATCTCCAGAACTTTGTTATCATCTCAACCTGAAATTCTGAACTCATTAAAAAGTAACTTCCCATTTATCCCTCTCCCTAGTCCCTGGAAACCACCACTACTATACTTTCTAGCTCTATGATTTTGACAACTCTAGGTACCTCTTCTAAGTGAAATCCTACACTATTTGTCTTTTTTTTGTGACTGGCTTATTTCACTTAGCATCATGTCCACAAGGTTCCTTCATTCTGTAGCATACATCAGAATTTCCTTCCTATTTAAGGCAGAATATATTCCACCGTATATGCAGACCAGATTTTTAAAAATCCATCCATCTATCAATGGATACAAGGGTTGCTTCCACCCCTTGGCTATTGTGAATGATGCTGCTGCCAACAGGGACGTACAGATGCCTCCTCCAGACCCTGCTTTCACCTCTTTTTGATATATCCCCAGAAGTATAATTTCTGCATCATACAATAGTTCTATTTTTAATTTCTGAAAAAATTGCTATACTGTTCTCCACAGTGATTTTACCATTTTACATCCCCACCAACCATGAGCAAGGGTTCTAATTTCTTCATGTCCTTGCCAACATTGATTATCTTCTGTTAATGCTTGTTTTGTTTTGGTAGTGGCCATCCTAACGGGCATGGGGTGGTATCTCATTGTGGTTTTGATTTACATTTTCTTCATTAGTGATAATGAGAGTCTTTTCATGTGCTTATTGGACATTCGTATATCTTCTTAGGAGATATGTCTATTCAAGTCTTTTGCCCACTTTTGAGTTTTTTTGTTTTGAGAGCTCTTTATATATTCTGAATATTAATCTCATATAAGATCTATGATTTTCACATATTTTCCTCCAAGCAATAGATTGCCTTTTCATTCTGTTGATAGTGTTCTTTAACACACACAAGTTTTTAATTTTGACAAAGCCTAATTTGTCTATTTTTAAATTTTCTTGTCTACGCCTTTGATGTCATATCCAAAAAAATGCCAAAACCAATGTCATGAAGTTCTGTTCTGTGTTTTCTTCTAAGAGTTTTATAGTTTAGTATTTTTTGTTTAGGTCTTTGGTCCATTTTGACTTAATTTTTGTGTAAGTGTTAGATAAGGGTCTAACCTCATTCTTTTCCATGTAAATGGCTGCTTTTCCCAGCAACATTTGTTGAAAAGACTGTCCTTTCTCTATTGAATAGGCTTGGCACTCTTGTTGAAAATGATTACACCTTAATGTGAGGGTTTATATCTGGGCTGTCTGTTCTGTTCCACTGGTTTTTATGTTGGTCTTTATGCCAATATCACACTGTTTTGATTATTGTAGCTTTGTAGTAAGTTTTTAAATCAGGAAATGCGTGTCTTCCAACTTTGCTCTTCTTTTTCAAGTCGGTTTTGGCTATATGAGGTCCTTGCCTTCTTTCTGATCTCAGAGGAAAAACTTTCAGTCTTTCACCATTGGATATGATGTTCACTCTGGATTTTTCCTATAAAGCTTTTATTGTTTTGGGGTAGTTTCCTTTTATCCCTAGTTTGTTGAGTGTTTTTAATCATAAAATGGTGTTAAATTTTGTCAAATATTTTTTCTACATCAATTGAGATGATCATGTGCTTTTCCCTATTATTCTGTGAATGTGCTGTATTATATTGATTCATTTTTGTGTATTGAATTATCCTTGCATTCCAGGAATAAAACCCACTTGGTCAAGGTGCATAATCCTTGTACTGTTGAATTCTGTTTGCTGGTATTTTGTTGAGGATTTTTGTTTCGTTGTTCATAAGGGATATCGGTCTACAGTTTTATTTTCTAGTAGAGTCTTTGCCTGGCTTTGAATCAGGGTAATGCTGGTCTTAGCAAATACGTGTAGAAGTGTTCCCTCCTTTTGAGTTTTCTGGAATAGTATGTCTTTGATTGAGGAGTTTAATTTACTTACATTCAAAATAATTATAAATAGGGAGGGAGTTAATATTGACATTTTTTTCTGTATGTCTTATAGCTTTTTTTGGTCCCTCATTTCTCCCTCACTGCCTTTCTTTGTGTTTAGTTGATTTTTCTGTAGTAAAATGCTTGGATTCCCTTCTCATTTCCTTTGTGTATATTATACAGCTATTGTCTTTATAGTTACTATGAGGATTACATTTAGCATCTTAAAGTTATAACACTAAATTTGAATTTATATCAGATTAATCTCAATAACATATAAAATCTGTTCATTTACAGTTCTTCAGTGCCCCTTGCAGTTACTTATATCACAAAATTTCATCCTGGCACATCGTATGTCTAAAAATGTAAACTAATAGATTTTTTTAAAGTCTCATAAATTAAATGGAAAACAATGTGGAGCTACACGTCAAAGTTTCAATAGTACTAGCTTTTAGAGTAATATTTACTTATTTATTTATTTATTTATTTATTTATTTATTTATGAGACAGAGTCTTTCCCTGTTGTCCAGGCTGGTGTGTAGTGGCACGATCTCAGCTCACTGCAACCTCCGCCTTCTTGGTTCAAACAATTCTCCTGCCTCAGCCTCCCAAGTAGCTGTCATTACAGGTGGATGCTACCATGCCTGGCTAATTTTTGTAATTTTAGTAGATATGGGGCTTCACCATGTTGGCCAGGCCAGTCTTGAACTCCTGACCTCAAGTGATCTGCCCACCTCAGCCTCCCAAAGTGCTGGGATTGCAGGCATGAGCCACAATTGTTTATTAAAATGTATTAGTCTTGAATCACATAGGAAACAAAAAGGAAAGTTACAAACCATTGTTATAATAATAGTAACTTTTATAATTACCCATGTATTTATTATTAGTGAAATATTTATTTCTTTGTATATATAGCTTCAAGTTACTATGCTTTGCCTTTCTTTCCTTCCTTCCTTCCTTCCTTCCTTCCTTCCTTCCCCCTCCCTCCCTCCCTCCCTCTCTTTCTCTCTCTCTCTTTCTCTCTCTCTCTTTCTCCTTCCTTCCTTCCTTCCTTCCTTCCTTCCTTCCTTCCTTCCTTCCTTCCTTCCTTCCTTCCTTTCTCTGCCACCCAGGCTGGAGTACAGTGGCATCACCTAAGCTCAGTACAACCTCCACCTCCTAGGTTCAAGCTATTCTCTTACCTCAGCCTCTTGAGTAGCTAGGATTACAGGTGCATACTGCCACGCCTGGCTAATTTTTGTAATTTTAGTAGAGATAGGGTTTCATCACATTGGCCAGGCTGGTCTCGAACTCCTGACCTCAAGTTATCCACCCAACTAGGCCTCCCAAAGTGCTGGGATTACAGGCATGAGCCATCATGCCCAGCCTGTCCTTTCATTTCAACCTGCAAAACTCCCTTTAAGATTTCTTACAGGTCGGTTCTGTTATTTTAAAAATCTGGAAATGTCTTCATTTCTCCTTCACTTTTGAAGGACAGTTTTGCCAGATACAGGATTCTTGAATGAAAATTCAAAAAATCTTTTAGTACTTTCACCATATCAGCCACTGCCTTCTGACCTTCGGTTTCTAATAAGAAATCTACAGCTAATCTTACTGAGGATCCCTCATATGTAACAAGTCAGTTCTTTCTTGCTGCTTTTGATATTCTCTGTCTTTCAAAAATCTGATTATAATGTGCTTTGGTGTTGGTCTCTTTGAGACCTACTTGGGTTCCCTTAGATTCTTGAATGTTTACGTTTATATCTTTCATCAAATTTGGAATATTTTGACTATTATTTCTTCAAATAATCTCCCTTCCCCTTTTCTTTTTGTCTTCTTCTTCTGGAACTCCCACAATGCATATATTGGTCCACTTGATGGTGTCCCATCCTTAGGCTCTGTCCACTTTTTTTCAAGCTTTTTTCTTTCTGTTCTTCTTCTCAATAGTTTAAGTTATCTTACCTTCAAGTTCACTGATTCTTCTGCCTGCTCAAATCTGCCTTTGAATCCCTATAGTAAAAGTTTGGTTTCAGTTATTATACTTTTCAGCTCTAGAATTTCTTTTTGGTTTCTTTTTTAGGTTTTCCAGGCCTTTATTATTATTTTCATAGTGTTCATATATCATTTTCTTGACTTTCGTCACATCTTCCTTTAGTTGTTTGAGCTTCTTTAAAATAGCTGTTTTAAAGTCTCTGTTTAATAAGTCTGCTAACTGATCTTTCCCAGGAACAGTTTCTGCTGGTTTATTTATTGATTTTTGAATAGGCTATTCTTCCCTGTTTCTTCATATGGTTCGTGATGTTTTGTTGAAAACTAGACACTTGAGGCCAGGCACAGTGGCTCACGCCTGTAATCTCAGCACTTTGGGAGGCTAAGGCGGGCAGATCATGAGGTCAGGAGATCGAGACCATCCTGGCTAACACAGTGAAACCCCATCTCTACTAAAAATACAAAAAAAATTAGCTGGGTGTGGTGGCAGGTGCCTGTAATCCCAGCTACTTGGGAGGCTGAGGCAGGAGAATGGCATGAACCCAGGAGGTGGAGCTTTCAGTGAGCTGAGATTGGGCCACTGCACTCCAGCCTGGGTGACAGTGCAAGACTCCGTCTCAAAACAACGACAACAACAACAAAACAACAACAAAAAAGGAAACTAGACATTTGAACCTAGTAATGTGGTAACTCTGGAAGGCAGATTCATCCCATTCTCATGAGTTTGCTGAATTTTTATTGTTTTGTTCTTTTGATTATTGTAAACTGTCTCCATGTTGAGGATCAGCATTGGGTGTAAACTTAAAGTCTTCTCAGGGATTTTCTGAGTGTGTGCTATCCCCTGGGTTTGCATACTGACTTTCTAATTTCCTCTTATATGCAGTTGCTTTTGAATGTGCTAGTCTTTAATGACCAGCTCTCAAAAGAGAAAAATGAAGATGGGAGAAAGCCACTCATCTTTTATATCCCCTGGAGCTGCTTCAGCACAGGGGAAGGGCTTGTAAAAACTGGGAAGGAGTACAACAATGTCTACCCATCTCTGTGGCCAGGGGCAGGAATCAGTGATCAGAACATTGGTCCCTAGGAGTTGGAGAATAGGTTCCTTCTTTCCCACACTGGCTCCCACGGGCCGTGTGCAGGGTCCTCTGGGAACACATGCACAGCTGTCTGCCATGGGGTTGGGGGTGTGGCATGTGTAGCTGCTGCTGAGCTAAGAGCTAAAATTGAAATTAACTGCAGTTTATTATCTAGGCCTTTTCCTGAAAGTTGCAAGCCTGCAGTACGCTCTAGAGTTCCCAAATAGTTCTATCAGATAGATTCTGCTGGTGTGATTGTTGTCTGGGGAGACAGATTCCTGGTGCTTTCTACTCCACCGTTTCCCAGAATCCCCCATTTTTCACTTGTTTTTAATAGAAAATTTCAAACTTATGCAAGGTATAGAAAATAGTATAATGAATCCTTATGTACTTATTACCCAGGTTCAAAAATGACCAACTCATGGTCAACTTTGTTTTGTCTGTATTCCAATCTAGTTCTCCCTCCTCCCATGCTATGATTAAGCAAATTTATTAAGAAATAATTTACATAACATTGAATTCACCCTTTTAAGTGCATAATTTTATGAGTTTTGACAAACAAATACATGTTTATAACCAATGTAATTAAGCTATAGAATAATTTTTATCTTCCCTAGAAGATCTCTCATGCCCCTTGGCAGTAAATCCTCATGCCTACCTTGGGCCCCAGGCAGCAGTTGCTCAGTTGCTTACTCTCTGTCATTATAGAAGAGAATTGTTTTCCTAGAATGCCATAGGGGTGAAATTGTATAATATGTACTATTATGTGTCTGGCCTATTTTGCTCAGCATAGTGATTTTAAGTTAAACCATATTGTATGTATCAGTAGTTTATTCATTCTAATACAGTACTATTTCACTGTATGAATATACACAATTGTTTATTATGAATAAATTTTCCACAAACATTCATGTGCACATTTTTGTGTAGATATGTGTTTTAATTCCATTTGGGAAAATATCCAAGAGTAAAATGACTGGAATATATGGAAAGTATATGGGTAATTTCTAAAAATGATAAACTGCCAGGCTTTTAAAGTGGTTGTACACACTCATCTTCATTAACATAGGATGATATGACCAATTTTTAAAAATTTAGCCGTTCTAGTAGGTGTGTAGTAGTATCTCATGATTTTTGTTTTCATTATCCTTTGACAAAATATTTTGACTCTCTTTTCACATTTTTTAACTTGTATAAATTTCAGGGGTGCAAGTGCAATTTTGTTATATAGATATACTACATAGTGATGAAGTCTGGGCTTTTAATGTATCCGTCACTCAGATAACATACATTATACCCATTAAGTAATTTCTCATCACCCATCCCCCTCCCACCCTTTCACCTTTCCCAGTCTCCACTGTCTGTCATTCTACACTCTATATCCATATGTACACACTATTTAGCTGTCACTTATAGGTGAGAACATATGATATTTGTCTTTCTGTTTCTGAGTTGTTTCACTTAAAGTAATGGCCTCTAGTTCCATCCATGTTACTGCAAAATACATGACTTCATATTTTTTATAGCTGAATAGTATTCCATTGTGTGTACATACCACATTTTCTTTATCCAATTTGTTGATAGACACAGGCTGATTCCATGTCTTTACTATTGTAAATAGTGCTGCTATAAACATATGAGTGAATGAATCTTTTTTGATATAGTAATTTATGTTCCTGTGGTAGACATCCAGAAGTGGGATTGCTATATCAAGTGGTAGTTCTATATTTAGTTATTTGATAAATCTCCATAGTTTTCCATAAAGATTGTACGAATTTACATTCTCACCAACAGTGTATAAGAGTTCCCTTTTCTCTGCATCTTCGCTAATATCTATTATTTCTTGACTTTTTAATAACAGCCATTTTGACTAGTGTAAGATGTTTATTGCATTTTCATATGTCTTCTACTGTGAAGTGTCTGGTTAAATCTTTTCACTGTTTTTACTAGACTATTTATTTTATAATTGTAGAGGAGTACTTTATATATGTTAGATATGTAATTTATCAGATATCATAGGTATTTTTCTTTATGTCGGTGAACTTTCTTTTCTTTTTCTCAAAGTCGTTTGAAAAGCAAAGGTTTTAAATATTTATTAAGTCTAATTTATTATTTTTTTCTTTTAAAGTTTACGCTTTTCGTATCCTATCTAAGAAATTTTGGCCATCTCAGTATCACAGAGATTTTAGGTTTTCTCTCATAAATGCTGTAAATTTGTAGTTTTAGCTCTTATATTTAGGTCTATGATCTATTTTGAAATAATTTTTATGCATTGTATTAGGTAAGGGTTAAATGTGTTTCCCCCAAATTGATGTCCAGTTGTTTCAGTACCATTTGCTGAAAAGACTCTTCTTTCCCCCACTGAATTAAGTTTACACTTTTGTCAGAAATCAATGGCACATAGGTGCTAGTCTGTTTCTGAATGCTCTTTGTTGTTCCATTGAGCGATGTATTTGTCCTTATGTCATAACTACATTATCATGATTCCTGCAGCATTGTATTAAACCCTGAAATCAGATAGTGTAAGTCTTCCAATTTTTATTTTTCTTGTTTTTCAAAATTGCTTTGGCTATTCACTGGAAAGAAACATTAAATATGCACATGGGCCAAAGGGCCTCCTAGAAGGAGAAGACTGGAAATCTGCTTTGTTTTTGAGGCTGAATGCTATTGGGAATCCCTGGCAGGAAAGGACATCAGGAGCCAAGAGTGCAACTCACCAGGAAGGAAGGGAATTTCTAGCTGGATGAGTGACCCAAGTTCAACTTAAAGGGTCTTAGGGGCTGGGTGTGGTGGCTCACACTTGTAATCCCAGCACTTTGGGAGGCTGAGGTGGGAGGATCACTTGAGTCCAGGAGTTTGAGACCAGTCTGGGCAACATACAGAGACCCCACCTCTACAAAAAATATAAAAATTAGCTGGGTGTGGCAGTGCATGCCTGTAGTCCCAGATTCTCGGGAGGCTGGTGTGGGAGGACTGCTTGAGGGTGAGAGGTCGTGGCTGCAGTGAGCCATGATCATGTCACTGCACTCCAAGCTGGGCAAAAGACTGAGACTTTGTCTCAAAAATGGGGGTGGTGGGGAGGGGTCTGAACGCTGGGCTGCTTCTAGCACAGTGCACAGCTATTGTTGGAAAGCCCCATCCAGCCTCAGTTGCCCCGGCCCAGTAGAAACAGAGCTGGGCTTGTGAGCAAGCATGAAGGGAGCTGCAATTGTGTCAAACATCAAAGTGGGCACCACTGTGACACTGTCAGGGATCTGGGGCCACTAGGTCATGATGCACTAGTGGACACAAGGATCTTAGATCAGCACCGCTCAGGCTGTAATGTGCCTGTGACTTACCTGCGGATCACATTACAATGTAGGTCCTTATTCAGCCGGTCTGAGATGGAGCTGAGATTCTGCCTTGCCAACCACTGTCCGGAAATGCTGATGCTGCTGGCGTGTGGGCCACACTGTGTAGCAAGGCTGTCCAGGACTAGAGCTTAGTAGAGATGGGTGGAAATAACAAGTGTTACAGTGGTAACCATGACTGGGTTAGGCAGACTCTCCAGTTCTCTCGGTCTCTGGCTTTATTTATGTATTGTTCTATCTGGCCTTTCAAAAAGCAGAAGGAGGAGGAGAATACGTCCTAATATGTCCATAGGATTTTCAGTGTGGGAATGGCAGGGAGATCTAAGACAGAGACAGTGGACTATGCATTAAGAGAGGAACTAGGGGGTTTGAAAAATTAACTGAAAGAGTCATAGAAATGCATCTGGGAAGCAAGCTGGTGAAGTGAGTTACAAACTATTAAATGTTCAGTATTGCTTCATCAGATTTCATAGCTATTGACTCCAAAGCCTGAAAGTCAGGAATCAGGCATTTTAAATGGCCTTGGATGGAGAAAAATGTCTGCAGAAGCAATGATAGTGACTAGTCTATCAAAATAACCTTCCAAATGTCAGCTGTTCTCTGGCAATGCTGTCTGAAAATTTGCTCGTGAGAGTAATTTAGAGACAGTAGAATATGAGGGGAAGATTTTGCTTTACAAAAGTCTGTCACGTAGGAAACATTTGATAGGAAGAATGGATAAATGAGCGAGTGAATGAATGAATGAATACAGGCAATGAGACAGGAAAAATCTCAAATCTGGTTAGATTTCTATTGTCCACGTTTTGAATTAATGAGCAAAATGTAATAGAAGGGATAATGATTTGCAATTGAATTTTAATCATCTCAGTTAAAACTGTTGAGCTTTTTGAAACACGCTTTCAGAATTCAAAGCATTTATCTCAGATTTAAATGGCGATAAAACACACTGAAGACATCCAGAGTAAGACATTTAGCTGCAATCTTTCAACCTGAGAAAGGGCCATGGTTATTAAGACAAATATGACTCCACATACATGCATTAATTTGTCCCACTTTGTTTTGCTGGAACCTTAATATCAAAGTAAATATCTCCTTTTATTAAAAGTTGCTCTGAATTATAATCCTCACGAGTTAACCTGGCTATTACTGTTCTGGGAGACAAACGCTGTCTTTCAGGGACCCTGGCAGTCGGAATATAAGTTATCTTAAAAACAAGATACCCCAATGGGAGAATTTCTCTGTTTCCTTTCTTTCTCAATATACTTTAATATTTACAGAGTGGCTACTTCGTTCCAAGACCTGGCATCTGAGGTCACCGAGAGGGCTGATTCATGAACTCTGCCCCTGGGGGACTCCCAGTCTGGTGGAGGAAAGGAGGTCTCAGGAATCTACAATATGTCATACGTGCAAAGACAGGATGTTCAGAGTTTCTTAGGAACAGAGGAGGGAGTAGCAGATTGATGATCTAAAATATTCAAAATGAATATAAACAGTATGAGCATCCTTGGAGGCAAGAGTCTCTAGTGTTCAAGACCCCTTATTCCAGATAAAATAAAGGACAAAAGGCAAGCATCCCCTAGTTCATGAATCAGGCCTCCCTGGGACCCCAGCTGTCAGGCCTTGGGATGAAGTAGCCAGGAGGTAGCAGTGATGGGGAGTTACACCAGGGCAAGGCTGTCTAAAAAAAAAGAAAAACCAAAGTTCCCCTTCCTCCTTTAAGGTCATATTCAAACATCTACCTCCTCTGGGGAACCTTCCCATGTTACTTTTCTCCTCGAAATGTGTTGGCTCCTTCTCTGAGGACCCACAACCCTTGTACACCCCACCCCTCTGGTAGAGCAGGGGTCTCCTTGTGTTATAGTGGTCTGTATGGCTGTGTCTCTGTCATCAAACTCTGAGCTCCTGGAGGGTGAACTGTTCCAGGCACCAGGATAGTGGTGAACAAAAGATAGACGGGTTCCATTCCACAGGTTGTCCAGCCTGATGGGTGAGGTAGTCATTAATGAGATAATCACATAAATAGTTAATTATTTAAAATTGTGATAAATTCCATGAGGCCAAAGTTCAGGTTCTAACAGGCTCTAATCTGATCTGTCTTTTGTATTCATCTTTGTGTCACTAGTTTATAGCACTGGGGAGGGCACAGAGCCGTCACTTAGCAAATGCTTCTTAGAAAAAGGAATTTAACAAGGGCTCAAATAAACTTTTAAGTAAACAGACAAAGAAAAGCCTTTCTACTCTGATTGCAGAGTAGAGTTTCATGTTCAATAATAGATCTAAAAAGGAAGACTGAACTAGATTGCTACATTTTATAACCCGCCGTTTTCAGACAGTGGATAAGCACTAATTATTTCTCCCACAACCCCTTAAAAAAGGCAAATAGTGTTATTCAAATAAATCTCTTAGAGATTATAAAACCAAGAGGTTGTGAAAACATCTACACCAGAGAATAAGACTGGTCTTAATGGTTGTGTTAAGGGATCTGGAGTCATGAAACCTGGGTTCAAACCCTTATTCCATCTCTAATGGGCTGTGTGGCATAAATAAATCATTCTATCTTTCTGGGCAATAGTGATATGTACCTCAAAGGCCCCTAATATTAGAGGGCTAAAATATAATCTAAGAATGTAAAACTGACTGGCAATTCATTTCTTCAGTCATCCAGTCAGCTTTTGTTTGCCCTGGGCTAGACGCTAGGGATTAGTGTGGCTCTTCAGACATGAAAAATACTCGTGTAGGCCGGGCGCGGTGGCGCACGCCTATAATCCCAGCACTTTGGGAGGCTGAGGTGGGCGAATCACCTGAGGTCAGGAGTTCGAGATCAGCCTGGCCAACATGGTGAAATACTGTCTCTACCAAAAATACAAAAATTAGCCAGGCATGGTGGCAGGTGCCTGTAATCCCAGCTACTCGGGAGGCTGAGGCAGGAGAATTGCTTGAACCCGAGAGGTGGAGGTTGCAGTGAACTGACATTGTGCCACTGCACTCCAGCCTGGGAGACAGAGTGAGACTCTGTCTCAAAAACAAAACAAACCAAAAAACAAACCAAAAACAAACAACAAAACCAAATAGTCATGTAAATAAAAAATTGCAATGATGTGTGCAGTTGTAATAGAGTTCTATCTATCAGAAGGAGCCCTCAGGAGGGAGGAGCTGATTCCCCAGCTGGTCCTGAGGAGGCTTAAAAGTTGTGTGAGTGCTCACTGGGTGAAAGGTAGGAGGGGCAGGTGCCTGCTCAGCACAGCTGAAAGCCGCGTCCTCTATACAGTGGTCCTTTCTAGCCACATTTCACAGTGCAGGGCCCTGGCTCTCTCTGGCCATAGCTGATTGGACCAAGGTGGACAGCTGACCCAGGAGATGCACTCCATTGGCTGAATCTAGCCAATCAGATTCACTTCCCTGGGAATTTGAAATTGGGCTTTTGGGACAGAGGGGAGCTAGTGCTGGACCCTCAAGGTCATGTGGACTTGGGGCTGAGGCCTCTAGGGAGAGGAAGCTCTTTGGGACCTTCAACACTGAGGGGTAAACAGAGACTGCAGGTTTGCAGAGAAGGCTGTAGAATGAAAGTGAAGAGGAAAGCAAAACGAGAGATCTCATGGTCCCGAGAAAAACCCCCACACAGGCGGGGGTGGATGTGTCCAGTGCAGTTCCTGCCTTATGATAAATCACCTTTGGCTAACGTGTTTGTATTATTTTGCTTATTCATAAAAAAAAATCTCTGACCCAAGTATTCCAGTCAGCAGGACACTATCACAGGCAAAGTTCTGGAGATGGCGATTTGTTAATTTGTGCTATCCTTCTTTCTTCCTTTTATTACATGGGCCGTCCTCCTACCCTCTCCTAGTACCAAGTTTTTCTGACTCATTTTAACGTCTTTTGTGGCTTTTCCTGAAAGTGGCACAGAATAGCTTTTTATTGCCTGTGTTACCACCGCCACCACCACCATCGTCACCCTATTCCACAAAGTCAGCAAAAAAAAAAAGTCACATTTTGAATTATCTTTAAGCTGAATGCAATCTGTCTTAAAACCTTCATTCACATGTTTGGTAGGAAATTTAACCTCAATCATTGTTGGGTCGTATATCAATCCAGGATACCGTTGCTCTTGGAGATTCTGCCCCCTCCTGGGGTGCTGCCAGCATCCTGTACTGCCCATCCCGACCTGCTCAGTCTGCAAAGTCTCCTCATCACCTACAGTGTCTTCAGAGGCACTGCCCTCTCTCTCATCCTCCCGTATAACCTATTAATGAGCTCTTATTCTAGAAAACAAGGCCCAAAAGGCAGTTCCTGGAGGAGAAATATAGGAACAAAAATGAACATCTCTGTAAGTTATCAAGCCTCTCAGATAACATTGCTTGAAAGGTTAGTTTAGCATCTATTGCCAGGCAAACATTATTCAAAGAGGTTTTTGTATTTTTCTCCCTCAATTTAATACAACATTTGTAAAAAAAATCCACAAGATGTGCTAGGAGTTGTATGTGTTGCTATGGTTTGAATATTTGTCTCCAAAATTCATGTTGAAATGTAATTCCTAATGTGACAATATTGACAGGTGGGGCCTTTAAGAGGTGACTGTGTCCTGAGGGCTCTGCCCTCACGGGTGGATTAGCCTATTAATGGATGAATGAGTTATATCGAGAACAAGACTGAGGGCTCTGTAAGAAGAGGAAGAGAGACCTGAGGTAGCACACTCAGCCCCCTTGCCATGTGATGCCCTGAACCATCTCAGAACGCTGCAGAGAAGAACTAGCAGCAAAAGGTCCTCACCAGATACAGGGCGTCAACCTTGGGCTTCTTGGTCTTCATAACTGTAAGAAATAAATTCCTTTTTAAAACAAATTACCTAATTTCAGATATTCTGTTATATCTGAAAATAGAATAAGGCACATGTCTTATATTATTTAACCTGGATACTGCATCGACCCTAGATAATATATACTGTAATGATCTCCATTACAGATGAGGGTTTTAAGTCTCATTGAGGTTAATATTTTCAAGGTCACTCACAGGGATGTGACAGTGCAGGCCCCCACATGAGGTTCGTCTGATTCTGGGGTGTTCACCTTGCCCATTGCTCTAGTCAACTTGAGTGGAGAACTGCACAGGAAGAAGTCTGTCACCTCTGCAAACAGAAGGTGTGTGAGTCCTTTCTCTAAGCAAGATACATCTAAAGCTTTATTGCCTGGATCCTGTTGGTGCAATTTCTGGAGCTAGTTGGAGAAATTTGAAAGTAGAAAAGATGAAAGCTTTAGATTTTTTTTTTTCTTTTTTGAGACAGAGTCTCACTCTGTTGCCCAGGCTGGAGTTCAGTGGCACAATCTTGGCTCACTGCAAGCTCTGCCTCCCGGGTTCAAGCAATTCTTCTGCCTCAGCCTCCTGAGTAGCTGGCACTACAGGCGCCCGCCCCCACACCTGGCTATTTTTTGTATTTTTAGTAGAGATGGGATTTCACCATATTGACCAGGCTGTTCTCAAACTCCTGACCTCGTGATCTGCCCTCCTCGGCCTCCCAAAGTGCTGGGATTACAGGCGTGAGCCACCATGCCCAGCCCAAAAGCTTTAGATCTTAAAAGGCCATGCTGTTTAACTTGAGATGATTTTTGCCAACCCGGAGAGTAATAGAAGGGGATGATTTTGTGGATGCATGGGTCAGTGTTTCATTAAGAAAAATCACAATCCATTATCAGAGGAAAGGATAAAGAAAGTGTAGTATATACACATAATGAAACAGTGTTTCACCTAAAAAAAGAGGAAAGTGCATTTACTTTCAATAACATGGATGAACCCGAAGGACTTTGTGCTAAGTGAAATAAGCTAGACACAGAAAGAGAAATACTGTACAGTTTCACTTATATGTGGAATCGAAAAAAGCAGAACTCAGAAGTAGAGAGAGGCTCCAGGGACCTGCAGGAACCAAACTTCTCATGGCTATAGCCACACTGACATTCCTTGCCCAGGGTACCAGCATCAGTGGGAGGGAAGGCAAGTGGCTGTGAGGACAACAGAATGGTAGGGGCCTGTACCACACAACGGGCTGGGCAGTGGGGATCCCATCCAGGGAGGGGTTGATGTTAGATGGGGAGGAAAGACTCTGCTCTTGACTGAAGCTTGGCCCCGGGCCTAACATGGGGCTTCTGGACCACCAGAAGAATAATTGAAATCCCAAGAAACATGAAATTTGAATAAACAGAGCCTCCACTGTAGCAGCGACCATAGCCATGAAAGACTAAGTTGCACATGGACACAGAAAGAAGGTGGGTTCCCAGGGCCATGGAGGGTTGCCACTAAAGCCCAATGATGGGTGAAATGTGGGCAGTTCCATGAGGGCAGGAAATCTGCTCTGTTCTGCTCATAGCTGTGTCCTTAGAACACAGAGAAGGCCCTCAATAAATTTCTGTTGAAGTAATGCATGATAAATGCTCAGTGAGAGCCTGAATATACAAACAGATAAAGATAAAACCATGTATGAGAATAGAATTCTGACCCACGACCCCTGCAGCAACCAGTCTAGGAAGTCAAACCACAACCTCTGCAGCACTTAGCCCAGAATGGTAAGACATGATCAGTGACTGCCAACTTCCTTGTTTTTTTGACCTAGTTTCCAACTCAGGACCAACAGAGAAAGCCAAGTGCTGTCCCCAAACCAATAACAGAAAACATCCTGCTTCTAGTTAGATTCCTCCAGCTTCTCTTTGCCAACAGCCTCCAGTCAGAGAGTGCTGAAACCTTCCCTTTTTTCCATTACAAAACTTTCCACTCTTCTGCCTGCCTTTGTGAATCTGCTGAACTGAAATGATGGTGCCTGACTCCCTGGCTACAGCAAGCACAGGATAAGTAGCCTCTATTGCTCTCATTTGGGTGGTCTCTATTTATTTCGAGTCCAAGAATGGACTTTACCATCTACTTCCTACCTTCCTCATGTCCCTGAACAGTGATCCCTGCCACTTACTGACTCCACACAGCAATCCCCTGCAGCAGGTACCATTAGTTCTCCTTTACAGATGAGGAAACTGAGGCTTAAGAGGTGAAACGACTCGCCAGGACTAAAGCCCAAGCGGTGTTTGACTCCACAGCCCTGTGTTCTTTCCTCTGCCTGGTCTAAGATCCTCATAACATGTTGCTTTTTGCAAAGAATCACAAGTGGTTTTCTTTAGCTTTCCCTGACTCCGACTCATCACCACAGTGATGACACAGAGAGGCTTAAAATAACCATAGTATTTGTCCTTGGGGAGGCTTCCCGCCTTCACCATTGTCATCAGATCTGACTAATGATCCTAGATTGGGCATATGCACCTGAGCCCTTTACCTCTGTGAAGACCCCTCTGTGAGGCAGACGCCACTTCTGTGGTGTGACATGTGTAGAGGTATTTTAGGCAGCCGTATGTTACTTCTGGGAGTATTCTCCAGGACAAGCTGCATTGAAATGGATTCATTTGATTCCTGCATTCATTGCTCAAAACCCTTACTAAACACCAGCTATATGCCAGACCTTGTCTTAGAGATGGAACACTTGAGGTCTGCAAAGTATGACCTGCAGACCTCCTGCATCAGAATAATCCTGGGTTCCAATCCAGACCTACTGAGTCGGAGTTTCTGCCGGTGAGGCTTGATGATCTGCATTTCTAAGGAGCTTCCAGGGGATTTTTATGACCTAAAGCTGAATAATCATTGGCTTCAGAAACGGGCAGCCCAGGTGAGGGGCCCAGGTTGACTTACTTGCCCAAGGTCATCCAAGTGAGTGGAGAGAGTCAGGATTTGAATTAACTTATGTTGGCCCAAGTCCCATCCTTACTCTACTAAGCTCTGCTGTGTGTATTTCCTGAATGCCAAATATACATGCATTCCTCGGGCCCCTGAGTCTTTGCACACGTGGTTTCTGCCATTGGAAATGGCCATTCATATTTGGTAAGTTCGTATTTATCCTTCAGAATCCATCTCCATTGTAACTTTTCTCTAGGATGCCATCCCTGATTCCATCGCCATTTCCCTTTCTCCACCTCCCAGCAGTAAATGCTCATGGCATTTTGTTTGTGTATTTTCTTTTAAAATGGACATATTCTGGTCTTATATTCTATCAAGGCCTCCAGACAAGAGATGTCATATTCCAAAGCAAGGTGTGAAACCATTCTGCGGGACTTGCAAAGGCGGAGGCCAACACCAATTTTGCCTCTGTTAACCCTTATCTCCGTCAAAAGTAGAATGCATTAGAGAGTTGACTAGGGTCTGGGTCCTGCCTGAGTCATGTAAAGGATTCCATGGATAACCTTGCAAAGAGCACCACAGCTTCTTTTTTTTGTTTTTTGTTTTTTTTTGAGACGGAGTCTTGCTCTGTCGCCCAGGCTGGAGTGCAGTGGCGCCATTTTGGCTCACTGCAAGCTCCGCCTCCCGGGTTCACGCCATTCTCCTGCCTCAGCCTCCCGAGTAGCTGGGACTACGGGCACCCACCACTACGCTCGGCTAATTTTTTGTATTTTTAGTAGAGACGGGGTTTCACCCTGTTAGCCAGGATGGTCTCGATCTCCTGACCTCGTGATCCGCCCGCCTCGGCCTCCCAAAGTGCTGGGATTACAGGCGTGAGAGCACCACAGCTTCTTGGCTGCATCCTGAATGGATATCACACTCCCGCAGGCTGAAGTGCCCAGTGGGCAGTGGAAGGAGGTCTGTGCTCCTCCCAAGCAGGCCAGAGATGTATGTCTTCAGTGGATCGGGTGTGGTAAGTAGGCAGGTGTGGGGTTGCCCTTGATTCTGTTATAGAGAGTCCCTAGGAATGGCAAAGTGAGCTCAGTCAAAGGCAGCTGGAGGTGGCCCGCTAACTGAGAATGAGGAATGAGACATGATGAGTAGCAGGGAAAAAATGCATTCGCTGCATCAAAGGAATGACAGAGAGAGATCACCAGCAATAGAGGCCTTCAAAGAACCCATAACTGCTACCATGGGAAAATCATAAAGAAACTCAAGGCCAGATTGAGACCAAATGTAAAAATTGTTACTTTCCTGCTTCCACTGCCTTCCATCTTTTCTCTCCCCAGATTCCAGCCTAGAAGGGTGAGTGTGGTGAGCTAAGGGGGGAAACCTTGCAATGAGACTCACCGTGCATCATGGCGAGCTCTTTGCTTATGTCTCCTGTCTCTTGTCTCTCTTGTTTCACAGATGAGGACACTGAGGCACAGAGGGGTAAAATAGCACACAGACGACTACAGATGAAACTACACGTCCCAAGTGTGTGGTTTCCATTCAGGGTGCAGCCAAGAGGATGTGGTATTCATTGGGAGGTTTTCCATGGAACCAAGCAAGAGGCCCCATACCACATGCAGGCAACGTTCCTTAGGACATTTTGGGGGCCTCATATTTTTTGTCACATCCAAGAAAAGCTATCAGTCTCTCCTCTGGAAAAATGTTCACATATGCACACGCCATTTTGCACATAAATAAGAACGCTTGAGCTGCGGAGGCGTGAGCAGATGGGCTCCAAAGTTTCTTCTTTTCTTTGAGCAGGATTCAGGTTCACAACTAACAGGTTGTGAGACTGGACCAATCGCTTTTCCTTCCACTGTCTTATTTAAGCCTCACCAGCGTTTTTATTCCCATTTTGCAGTTAAGGAAATGGAGATTGAGAAGGTGAAACTGCCCACACAGTGATTCAATGATAAGACCTTGATACTAACCTATGTGTGGCGTTTCAAAGATTTCTTCCAGGTGCCCAGGAAGTCTGAATCGGTGATCTCTAGGCAAGAGAGGTAACTATAGAGGGGGAGAGTGATTAGGATGGCTTATCTTTTTTTTTTTTTTTTTTTTTTTTTGAGACGGAGTCTCACTCTGTCTCCAGGCTGGAGTGTAGTGGTGTAATCTCAGCTCACTGCAACCTCCGCTTCCCAGGCTCAAGCAATTGTCCTGCCTCAGCCTCCCAAGTAGCTGGGACTGCAGGCGTGTGCCATCACACCCAGCTAATTTTTTGTATTTTTAGTAGGGACGGGGTTTCACTGTGGGTTTCTCATTTTTATGGTTGGCTGCACCACTGCCTTGTTCCCTTAAAATCCCCTGGCATGCCATCCTCCTTCAAGAGTGCTTGTCAGAGCTAAAGGCAGTTGGCAAATTACTGCCAGAGGATTTTGTTCCATAACTTTGTCAAAATCATCGAGCTTCCAAAAAAGCCTACTCCCTGCTAGGAATGTCAATGAGGTGCCTCCTACAGGCATCAGAGAATCAAACAAATCTAAGGGTGGAAGTTGGAATCCAGGGGTGGGAAGACAGGTGGGGTGGCATCGAGGAGGGGCAGGGGACTCTTCCTTTTGGGCCTCTGATCTTGCCTCCTTGCTCTGAGTGCAGACATCCAAGTCCTTCTCTCTCATTTCCAACTATCCTCATCCTTGCTCCAATTTCTCTTTCTTCTTTTCCAAATCGGGATATTTATTGAGCACCTACTATGTATTAAACCCTGGACTAACTTTTGGTAATAATAATCATAGCTATCAGTAATTGTTACTATGTGGCAGGCACTGTTCCAAACGTTCTACACACATTATTTCCTTTAATCCTTAAACAACCCTGTGGAGCAGGAACTATTGTCATATACACTTTACAGAGATTGGCAACGAGACACCAGGGTTTTAGGTAAGTCTTCTAAGGCCACGTGCTAGCAAATACAGTTTAATTATAGGCTTTATGTCACCTAATTCTCACAGCAACCCCATGGGAAGTGATTACAACACTCCTGCCCATTTTTACAGATAAGCAAACTGAAGCTTAAAGAGGTAAGGAGACAAATCCTAGACTGCAGACCTAGTACAGGCAGAGCGTGAATAGAAACCAGTTCTCACCCTTGAATTTAGCGTAGTTGCCACTCTTGCTCACACCCTGTCTTAATTCTGAATTTCCTACCTCACTCTTCCCTGTCATTACAATGTTTTGAGTAAATGGTGATGGAGTCAGGGTTGGATTTTGTAATCAGCGCTGGACAGTCTCCGGATTTTAATGATCAGCTCTTATAAGGAGGCACAATCTGGTCCAGAGAGGCTGTGCACTTCCTACCTCATCATTTTGGTCAAGCCGCAGCCTCACTGTCTCACTTCACTCATGGATAATGAGGGGATTCATAGTTTCCTCCACGCAAGGATGCCATGAGCTTAAAGAAGGTAAAAAGGTGTGTAAAGTGCATGGGACATAGTGGATAAATGTTTACTCCCTGTCATCCTCTCTGCCTCCTTCTTCCAAACTTTAGCCAATAAATTTGCTTCCTGTGCCTCAAGATTTCCTATGAACCCTGCAGAGCCACAGTGCTCACATACTGTGACCCTGGACCTGAGCCTAGTTCAGTGAATGACTCGGCCCACAGAAAAACAGAAACAAAGTGGTAACACACCTCAGACCTAGCTATTTGGCCTGCAACAGGATCTGGCAAGGGTCATTGGAAATCCACCAAGCACCTGTTGGAAGCCTCTAGAACAGAAAGTGTCAGCACAGGATCCCAGGAGAAGCTGCTCTATAGCACACACCTAAGCGTTCCTTGATGTGTTTTCTGTCTTATCCAGCTTGAGTTATGCATTGTGAATCCACTCAGAGGCTTCCCCAGAGAGTCCTTCTGCTCTTGTATTTTTCCCTGTTTCCCAAACATGCCAGGATCTTTCCTATATGTGGTCTTGACAAATGACCTCCATTCTGCCTTCGTCATCCTTCCTTTCCCACCCTTTGACCTAGGGACATCTTCCTCTTCCCACAGGTCTCCAGGATGCTTCCATGACCCCACTTCCTAGCTCCAAGCAAGGATGGGGCTTCTGGTTTCTCTGCTGCACTCTCTTCTAGACCCTACTGCTGTCCTTCCTAATACTGACCCTAATGACAATACACATTTATCTGTGTGATCATTTGCGTGAAGTCTTGTTCATCCAATGGACACATGCTACTCACAGTGCTGGCCTATGACAAGATCAGGAGTTTGTACCAGAATGTCAATCATCATAATACTTCCTTCACTGGGGAAGTCTTGCAATGGAGGAAATGTTGGCTGAACTGAACAGGGTGCACAATGAAGTAAGTGGAGGTGCATTCTAGTACAAGGTACAGTTGGTGGAATGGTTGGCTAGAGGCTTCAGGCTGTGCTTTGGAGAGCACTGAGCTAGACCATGACATGATGTAGCTGTTGTTAAGGGTAGAGCCACTGGAGCTATACCACCTGGATTCCAGCTTTGCTATTTACTGTGTGATTTTGGAAAGACAACTTAGCGTCCCTGGGCCTCAGTTTACTCTCTGTAAAATAGGCATAATAGTATTGCCTTCCTCCAAGGTTTGTTTGAGGAGTTTCAAATGATTTGTTAGGTGTGAAGTGCTTAGATCAGTTCCCTGCAGATGGCAAGTGCTTTGCACATGTTGGCTGTTACCGTCAGAAGCTCTGTAAGAGCAGGAACGGCATCCACTGGTGTGCCTGACAAGTCATAGATGCTCAGTTAGTGTGTGTTGAATAAATAAGTGGGTAAATGAGTGCTTCACTGGCTCAGATCTTCCCAAACACAAACTACTTGATCTCTTGTTTCAGGCTCTTGCACTAGTGTTGATCTACAGACTTTGGCTATAGAACTGAGAAACCGCAGCTTCCTTGGATTGTTCCATCTTCCTTGGAAGGGGTCAGTCTCTTGAATGGGGATTACAACAGGCTACCCCACAGGGCTATTATGATTAATGAATTGATACATGTTAACAGAAGTGTCTGTGCTCAGAATTGTTGGCTGCTATTGTTATTATTATTTCCTGATTTTCTTCAAAAGGAAACTTCACACTTTCACTGCTTTCCCATGATGGCTGAGAGAGCTGTTTCCAAAACACAAATGTAGTTAACTCCTTCTCCTGCACTTTAAAGTTCTCAGGACAAAGTCCAATAAAAATCAGACAATTTCTTGCTTGGATGTGTGCCAAATGCACGTGTGCTTTGATACGTGGCAAACATTTAGACTTATACACGTTGTTTTATTTAATTCTCACAGCAATCCTGAGAGGTAGGCAATATAATTAATTCTATTTTATCAATGAGAAGGCTGAGGCTTCGTGAGGTTAAGCCAAGCTCTCCGTTATAGTATGGGATCTCAGAGGCCTGGCCCCTCCCTGCCCGTCTCTCCTTCTCAAAGATGCTCATATTCTCCATACTTCTCAACATCTCTGAATCTGGTTGGCTCCTTCCTGTCCTTATGTTTATGTCCATGTTGTCCCTCTGCCTAGAGTGCCCTCCCACTTGTCTTTCTCTAGAAAACTCATATTTATTATGGAAATGCCAACCTAAACATCATCTATGGGACCCTTCCCTGTCCTTCCTCTCCCAAACCGAGTGTACTTCCTTGCCTGGGCTTCTGTAGCCCTCGGCGTACTCTTCCGGCATTGTGGTGATTATACCACATTCCAGCCACATGTTTCCAGGGCTAAGAGTTCCTCTGGACATGGACCATTCCTTTGGGTCTCCAGGACCAAGCACAGTGACAGGTTTGATGAATTAATGAATTGGTGGATCCTCCCAACATTCAAACATAAAACATAGAATTCATAGGATGAGGCCATAATTCAACACCTGAAATAAAAAGACACAGTTGAATTTATTACTTTCTGTAGTAAGGGACAGCCGTGCTGGCCAGCCAGGCAGTCTTTCAGGCTGCTGATCTTGTACAGAGTTTTGAGAAGCAGGGAATTCAGGGATTGGTGGACTTTTAGAAACATAAGCAGGTTGATATTTGTGGAGGTGTAGTTTGACTGTTGTTGGCTGGTTGCACTCAAAGGCAATGTTTTATAGAATTTGTCCAGAAAACTCCAGAACAGTTTGTTCCTGTTTGGTGGACTTTCAGAAGTGAGGGGTGGCTACTGACTGGTTGACTTGTAAAGGCAGGTTCTCTGAGGCAAGCTGCTTTCGATCAGTTTGGACAAGTTTAAAATCTGCTCTTATGGCTACTTGTTACCATGGCTACGGTACAATCTTGCCTTTACTAGGTTTGTGGGAGTTTTGTTTATTCTCAGAGAGAGAGTCGTTATGATTCAAAACATGATATTAGTAATCTTAGTTAATGCAAATAACTTTGATGAGCTCTGGGTTTCTCAAAATCACATAATAAAACAGAAACACATGCTTTTATAATCATAAAAATCTAACTCCAGTAGCAGCATTTATATGTTTATTCAATGTTTCCAAGAAACTCAATGCCCATGTATCTTAACGTTAATGACTTCTTAGAATCGAGCTCCCAGGGCTATTTATAGCTTTGAAAAATTATCCAATGCTGTTGGTGGATTACAAGTAGAGACACCGGATGCCTGGATTATTTATTTTCAGGGAAATACTCACAGTACTTTGCTTTTTTAAATAAATGAACAACAATCAAGAAAGCTCTTTAGAATTCTGTACAAAATACAAATTCAGCCAGAAATGAGTAATCCTTTTAATCTGAGTCAGACTGCCCTACAGCCTGGGAAAATTTCAAGAAGTGTCACACGGCTGGGCTTGAGTGGGGAGGAAGCAGGCGGGGAGGCAGGAAGGATTGATGGCAGCCATGACCACAGAGCCCATGGGCTCTTCTTAGAGACACTTCTCTCGCCAGTGGTTCAGCAGGAAGAAGGATGGAGGCTCTGGAGCCACACTCACAGCCTGTGTTTATGTGCTGTCCTGTGGCCTCAGATGCTTTTCTTGAGCGGCAGTGTGATGTGGTCGGGGGCATGCAGTTGTCCTGGCCCCTAGTGACTGCCGTGGTCCCCAATGTGGCAGTGACTCACTGCATTGCCTTGCCGGCCTCCAGGAGCATCTGACTCAGCTCCTCCCAAGTGCCTTTTCCTCCTAGCTTCTGTGACCCCACATGCCCCTGGACCTGCTCCCGCTTCACAAGTGGCTCCTTTTCAGGCTTCTTCTCAGCTCTTCCTCCTCTTCTCAAACTCTGCAAGTTGGAGTGCCACACGGTTCTATTTTGGGTCCTCTTTTCTTCATGCATCCTCTCTTCCTTGGCCATCTCAACCAGTCACATGACAATGACTCACAATGCCATGTCTTGGGTCCCTGCATATCCCTGAGCTTGATGCTCAGATAGAAGCCTCTCTAGCATCTCCACTTGGATACCTAATGGGCATCTCAAATGTAACATTGCCAAAATATACCTCTGATTCCTTTTCCCAGCTCCTCTCATTCCTCCTGACTCCTAAACCTATGCCTCTCCCAGCTTCCTCATCAGTCAGTTGCTTGGGTCAAAACCAGGCGTCATTGCAGATTCCCCATGTTCCCTGAATCCCCACATCTAATCCATCATCAAGCCCTGCTGAGTTTTCCAAGACACATCCCAGCCTGCCCACTTATCCCTTCTCCCAACCAGGCCTTCTCTCTCTCCTGCCTGGGCTATGGTGGTTGCTTCTCCACAGGGTCTTCTGCTTCCACTCTTGCCTCCTTCTAATCCTTTCTCCACAGTGGGGTCTTATAAATGTGAGCCTTCCAATGGCCATCATTTAAACCTGAATAAAACTCAACTTTCTTACTAACACCACCAACAAGGCCTTCTATCATCCAGCCCTTGCCTCTGTCTCCAAGCGCTTCTCACATCAGTGTTTCCATGCTCATTATAGTTCAGACACAGGGACTTTCTTTTTGTTTTCTCAAACATATCAAGGTCTTTCTCTTTCAGGACTTTGGCCCTGTTTGCACCCTTTGTCTCAAACACTCTTTTTTTTTTTTTTTTTTTTTTTTTTGAGACGGAGTCTCGCTCTATCACCCAGGCTGGAGTGCAGTGGCGCAATCTCGGCTCACTGCAAGCTCCGCCTCCCGGGTTCACGCCATTCTCCTGCCTCAGCCTCTCCGCGTAGCTGGGACTACAGGTGCCTGCCACCACGCCCGGCTAATTTTTTTGTGTTTTTAGTAGAGACGGGGTTTCACCGTGGTCTCGATCTCCTGACCTCGTGATCTGCCCGCCTTGGCCTCCCAAAGTGCTGGGATTACAAGCGTGAGCCACCGTGCCTGACCTCAAACACTCTTTTCCCAGATCCTTGCACAATTCGCTTCTCTTCATTCAGATCTCAGTTCAAATGTCACCCCTTCCTGGAAGGCCTTTCCTAACTACGTCATCTAGAGTAGCTGGATCTCTGTCATATTGCTGTTTTACTTTCATTGTAGTGCTTATTACTACTTAGTATTTTCTTGTTTATTTATGTGTCCATTGGTTATCTCTTTGTACTTGAATGTCAGCTTCAGACAGCAGGGACTTATCTGCCCCGGGCTCTACTACAGTTCAAAGAGCTGGGTTCATGGAAGACAACTGATAAATTTGATTAAATAAATTGTTGAATTTGAGAATAATGGATTATTTTTTTCAAGTTTTCTAAAATGAGCTTTTATCATTTTACAACAATAGAGTAAAATTTAAAGTTAATTGAAGGGGAGGGAGAGAGAGAGAGAGAGACATACACTTGATCTTTGCATTTATCTCTTTATGTGAATCCTTACAATATTCTTAGAGAGACTAACCACCATATGCTCATTATGCACATCCACCCATGCCGTCCTCCCCATAGCATTTTATTCATAAGGAGACTAAGGCTCAGAGAGGTAAGGTCATTTCTCCAAAGTTGTGTAGTTCATAAATGACAGCACCAGGTGCTAAAGATAGATCTCTCCAGAGGAATTTAACTATTAAGTTTAGCATGCTAACTTTTAATGGAGTATGTGAAATAATGAAGGCAGTCTCAATTGGCATCCAATTTACTGCATGGTCTTTACCACTTTTAAGCCTCACAACATTGCTAGGAGAGGAGTCATTAATTCTTACTCCTTTATCCCCATCAATTTCAGATGAAAAACCTGATATCCTGGGTCATAAACATCGTTCCCCGATTTCACCCAGTGGATAGATGACAGATCCAGAACTGGCTACAGTCCTGGTGTTTTCTCTGCTGCCTGGCTACCTCCGGGTGGGCACACTATAGCTTTTGAGAGCTGACTTCTGTGCAGAAATGAGACTAACTCAGAGGCATGTCCTGAATTGCCACATGACTTCTGATGCCTGTGTCTCGCTGGCTCCACATCCAAGTATTAAGAAGGGAAGGGGAGGAAGACCCCAGTTATTCTGTATCTACCACCTAGCACTTTGAGAGAGTTTAGCAGCAGGCCAGAGAATTCTCTTAGAAGGAGAAAATTAGACTGGCTTTTTCAGAAAGAAGCTCACTGTGGGTTGTAAAAAAGCTTGGCCGAGATCCACCTAGGAAGAGGTAAGAAATTGGGAGGGGAGGAAGGAGAAATGGGGCTGAGCACAGGGAGGGGAAGATGCCCTATAGAAGACCCTGTTGCCAGCAGTCTGATCAGAAATATTGAACAGAGCCATTTGAGGTCATCTACCCTGTGGTGTGTGATTTGAAGCCTGTCTTTGTCTTCCTGTAGACTCTTTGGTAAAATGCACACTGCACATTATTGCTTTGGAGCAGTGGGTGAAATTCAGAGCAAGGCTCAGTCCTGCATTGAGGTGAGCTCGAATGGCAGCTCTAATGAAGACAGAAGCTGTCTGGGTGTAGGCTGACTCAGGGTTATATCTACTATCCCTAATTCTCCTAACACATTTCCAGGGGAGATATGATGACTCCCATAACAGGCAGGGGGAAGGAAGGGCTCAGAGGAGATTCATAACTGCCCCAAGACCATATGCTGTGGAGTGGTTGCAGGATTCTTCTGCCAGAGCTGCGGTCTGTCCTGGGGTATTCAGTTTCCAGACTGCTGGGTGAGAACAGCTTGAATTTTGCCAGGTCCCATTATTTGTGGATACATAAGAGGCGACAGAGATCATGAAGATTGGATTCAACTGGTGGGCGCCCCCATTTACTGAGAAGAAGTGTCCCCAACCCAGGGGTTTTCTTGACGCCCCGTGGTGTCTCACAGAAGTTCTCACACAAGCCCACTGCAGGAGCTTCCAAGCCTGCTGCTTCAGTTAGTGCAGCCCCTGCAGTCACGTCAAGCTCCATGCTTGGGGCACCCACTGTCAGCAGGCACAGCACCCCCCACTGGTGGTTGCCACTGACCCCCAGAGGCACAAGAGGTGTTTTAGAATTTTGGCCAAATTAGAAGGAACCCCTTGTCTGAGCTCCACCTCATTTGGGGGCTTCATTCAATTGCAATAACATGGAAGCTTCAGAACTCCACTCACCCAGGCCTTTATAATGGACTCACTCTGCATTCAGCTCTCCCGAAGATGGAAAAGCCCCGGGGTAGCAGAGCTCACTTGGGTGTCTGCCCACAATCCAAAGCCAATCCTGGGGAACATGACAGGATGGCTGTGTGGAAAGAGGGAAAGTCTTTTTTTTTTTTTTTTTTTTTTTTTTTTTTTTTGCTATTTCTGAGCTACCCTAGAGCAAAAGTGAGGGTCAATGATGAGGGTCAGCATTACTTTCTTACATCTTTGGAGACACTGAGGGACAATTCCTTTCTATTTCCCAAGTGAAAGCAAGCCATCTGGCCTGCAAAGTCAGGGGGCTTTGTGTAAAGGAATCTGTAGACATTATACCTTTTCTTTCCTCAGCATGGCTTATCTGAGAGAGGAGAATGCAGGTTGGATGGTGATTTAATTAGCAACAACAGAGAGCTGTCATTCCTTGTTAGTGCTTTTCATGATAGAAGACAAGTTAATAAACTGTATGTGGTCCATCCCAGCAGGTGTTTAATGGACGGGGTCACATAACGGGGGCTCTGTTGTTTGAGCTGGAGGCGCATGTATTTACTCACTGTGTGTTCCACACACAGGCTCCCACTATGCATCCCGCTATGTGGCAGGCACTTCCTTGTCCTCAAAACCATTCCTCTTCTCTGGCAATGAAGCCTTTGTCCTGGGTCACCTCAAGCTGAATTTGCTTCTCAGAAGCTCCATGTTTCTCCTGCAAATTGTTGGCTCATTCTTCTTCCTGCGTGCCTGGCTACCCTGGTGTGTGCCCAGCCCACCCATGGATGCAGTTTGAGTTATTTTCTAGGAGAATCCGCCACCTCCTCCTGCAAATAGGCTTCCACCCCAGGGCCACAGCACCTGTTTGCTAGGCCATTTTATACACGTCCGACTTTCTCACACTCAAGCTAGGACTTCCACTCACGGTATTAGACGCAGACAGACTTGAAGGAACACAGTTTATGTGATTTGTCATAGTGACTCCTGCCCGCTGTGTTCCTTTGCAAAGTTCTGCTGAGCTTATTACTTCAGGGGACATGATCGGACTTTCATCTTGTGTCAGAACTAACGAAGACTGATGAGAAACTGGCTAACATGGCAGTCCCCAGGGTTCCTTCCATTTAAGGACACTGTAACTGTCTGCCTCTCATTATCTCCTGCACACCCAAGCTGCTCCACGGCCATCTCACTAGACAAATGAAGCCACCAGAAAGTCTACCCAATTAACAGTTGTTTAAGACAATTGAGTTGCCCCTCTTTCTGCCAAGTTTAGGACATCAGTCATTAAGCAGAGATGCCCCAGCATTTGCTTCTTCTCCCTCGCTGACACCCAGAACTGGAAAACAGGCCATCCTGGGTGTTCATGGGCTGTTCTGAACTGTGCTGTGCCCTGTTTATTAAATTATGAGATTGGGTACATTCCCATTCTGGATCAATCAATGACTTTGTGTCAGAGGACATACACAGGACCTTCCATTTGAACAACAGTGGTTCATGTTTACTTTACTGTTTACAAATCACTGTCATAACCTTTATTCACTTACTAAACTCCAGTCATTTATGTAGCATCTTCTTCACACCTGTCACCCCTATCCCTGGTCATAGCTGTGGACCCTAAGTCATAGCTTTGTCCCACCAGTATTATTTCCTCATTTAGTTGACTCTCTTAGAACAAAAAATGAATAAATGTATTTAAAAAGAAAACCTCATATCAGCACCTTAAATAAGGATGCAACATTACTGGCTATAAATATAAGATAGCTATAAAAATAAATATATTGGGAGGCTGAGGTGGGCGAATCACGAGGTCAGGAGCTTGAGACCAGCCTGGGCAACATGGTGAAACCCCGTCTCTCCTAAAAATGCAAAAATTAGCCAGGCATGGTGGTGGGCGCCTGTAATCCCAGCTACTCAGGAGGCTGAGGCAGAAGAATCGTTTGAACCTTGGAAGCAGGTGTTGCAGTGAGCCGAGATCGCGTCATTGCACTCCAGCCTGGGTGACAGGGTGACTAAAATAAGTAAGTAAGTAAGTACATAAATAAATAAATAAAGTGGGAACAAGATCAAGCCAGGGGATTCTAGACAAATGGGGGCCACGAAGTCCCTATATATGAGATTCCAGCTAATGGGAGTTGAAGACTTGTGAAATAGCTCTCAGGATCTTCATTTAATGGCTTCCACTGAGTGAAATGGAATAAAGTGTGTAGGAGAGACTGGGGTTGAATAGAACGTGTGCAGAGAGTAGAGGAAACGTACATGTGTCTTCATGGCTTGCATGGGGACTGTGTGGCCACTCTTTGTGTGTGGTTGCCTGTCGTGGCTCTGAGCTCGAAGCCTTCTGTTCTGACTCTTATGAAAGGGAAAGGGAGATCAGCATGGGTTAGAGGAGGTGTTAACGATATTAGCAGCATATGGAGACCTCTTCCTAGGAGCAATCAGAAATAATAGCAAGTCTGGCACTGTCTACGATCACCTCTACTCCATGAATGTTCTGCAGCCAGCACGTTGGGAAACACCCGCATTATCCCATTTGAACCTCAGGACAGTCCTAACTAGCAGATGCTATAATTCCATCTTTTTTTTTTTTTTCTTGAAACAGAGTCTCACTGTGTCGCCAGGCTGGAGTGCAATGGTGCAATCTCAGCTCGCTGCAACCTCCACCTCTCGGGTTCAAGCAATTCTCCTGCCTCAGCCACCCGAGTGGCTGGGATTACATTGCACGCCACCTTGCCCAGCTAATTTTTGTATTCTTAGTTAAGACGGGGTTTTACCATGTTGGCCAGGATAGTCTCGATCTCTTGACACCATGATCTGCCCGCCTCGGCCTCCCAAAGTGCTGGGATTACAGATGTGAGCCACCGCGCCCGGCCTTACAATTCTATTTTATAGAGCAAGATGTTGAGGTATGTGGAGAGGTGATACACCTGGTGTCACCTACTGAGGAGGGGTTCGAGTTCAGGTTTCATCTGTCAGTCTTCCATGGCTGAGCAGAAGTCCTGCTCTTGGGTTCTTCACTCAGCTCCCACCCCATTCCCAAAGGAGCCCTGAGGTCTTCAGAGATGTTCTTGGGGTGGACAGAGCCTTCTTGTCGGAGAAGGTGCGGCAGGCATTCATAGACAGAGGGTGATAATGCCCAGCACTCTGAATCCCCAGGATAGCACATAAGGCTTAATAGAAAGGAGGTGCCACATGCACATGACAACATTTCTGCTATTTTTAATTCTCTGTAGCCACTGTTTGTCCTGGCCAAGTTTATGAGCTGCTGCAATTAAAGACAGAGGTTTAATTTTATTTATTCCAAATAAGCTACAGTTTCTCGGCAGTCTCATCATTTTCTGGATTTTGTTGAATAGTTGTTAAATTGAAATAAACAAGGTGGCTATCCTTTATGGCTTGAGAACATTTAAAAATAGCTATCCCTATTTAATTCATTTCAATTCAATGTATTTCCCAGACATTGATTAAGCACCTTGTATATGACAAACATTGCCTCAGTTGTGAAATACAAGACCAACATGACTGTTTCTGCCCTTGGGGAACACTCATATGCAAGTGGGGGAGACAACCACATAAATAAATAAATAAATACAGTATAGTGTCAGGGGGTTAAAATAGAGGTAGGTGCAAGATAGATAGATGACACACAAAGTCAGTGGTTGCCAGGAAATACATTTCTGAATTGGACTATGAAGATGACTAGGAATTTGTCAGGTTTTCAGGACCTGAGTTGAGGACCTTCTAGGCAGAGAACAAAACAGAGGTATAAAGTCACATTTTATTTCACATTCTGTCTCTCCTCTTTCTTGTTCCAAACTGATAGATACTATTGTTTTCATTCAAAAATTTGTATTCAATGTTTACAAAATGCAAGTCTCCACCTTAGGCAGAGACAGCAGTGAACAAAACAGGTAAGGTCTTATCATTCACAGAGTTTTCATTCTGGAGAAAAAGACCATCAACAAAACCAAACATCAACCAATAAAAAAAATTCCAAATCCTAATGTTCTTTGATAAAGAAAACAAAGTTTGTGATAGAAAGTGAATGGGAAGGGAAGGAAGGCAGCAATGGGCCATGGTTAGGGAAGTGCCTGGGAACTTTCACTGGAGCTGACCCCAATGGCAGGAAGCACTTGCTGTCGTGAGGTCTAGCCTGGAAGAACATTCCCAGCAGAGGGAACAGCAGGTGCGAAGTCTCTGAGGAACGAGTGACCTGATGTGTGTGTCCAGAGCAGAAAGAATGCTTTTGTGATTGGGCCAGGTGCAGTGGCTCATGCCTGTAATCCTCGTGCTTTGAGAGGCCGAGGTGGGAGGATTGCCTGAGGTCAGGAGTTTGAGACCAGCCTGGCCAACATGGTGAAACCCCGTCTCTACTAAAAATACAAAAATTAGCCAGGCGTGGTGGCTCATGCCTGTAATCCCAGCTACTTGGGAGGCTGAGGCAAGAAGATTGCTTGAACCCGGGAGGTGGAGGTTGCAGTGAGTCGAGATTGTGCCATTGCACTCCAGCCTGGGCAACAGAGCGAGACTCCGTCTGCAAAACAAAACAAAACAAAACAAAACAAAACAAGAATGCTGTTGTGATTGGAGGGAGGCGAGCACGAGGGTGGGGATAGAAGATGAAGTTGGTGCAGCTGGAGTTGTGAAGTAATTCCTTCTAGGCCATGCATAGGAGTTTGGATTATCATCCAAATGCAGTGGAAAAACATTTTTTTCTTAAGATGTATTTTAGAAAGCCCAATGCTAACTACTTTGGCAGTGAAATCTTGATTTGTTCCTTGAAGCCTTGTGCTATCTCAAGCACCCTTCTTAAATCTTGAGGCTTAAACGGTAACATTTTACTTGCTCGGGGAGCCATCTCTGGATCTGATTTCCTTCCTGCCACTCAACTGCAGGGAAGTAGAAAGAGCTACAAATTGATCTAATCATTTTCTGAAACAATTGAGCACTTTTGCTGATCTCCATGGAGACTGCCTTAATACCAGCACTGCTTGTATCGTGTCCTATTCATACTTAAGAGCATAATAGATTCCATGATCAGATTCTCTTTGGGACTTGCTACTTGTGGTGGGAAATTAGGCCTTTTAGGATTGAGCGTTAATAAGACTTTTATCTAACTAATTCTTTGAGTTCTAAGACAAAGTTACCAGGTGGGTTGAAAAGAGACCTTGGCTGAAGGGCTGGGATGTTGGCCTCAGAGAGTTGAATAGAGCAAAGGCTTTGGGCTGTACCAGTCTTGAGTTCAGATCTCAATTTTGCCATTTCCTAGCCATGTGTGACCCTGGGCAATTTATTTATGCAAAATCTAGGACAGTGCCTAGCGCACCATAGATACTCAATTCAACAAGTGTTATTTCCTCTTTCTCTTCTCTGTTTCCTCTTCCTTATAGTTGCTAGAATAAAATATGCTGTGCTTTTCTTCGATCTGCTGGGTCAGCACTTTGCTAACTGGGCTTATGGACTCTAATACTTGTTCGCTTCTGATAACAAAGATGTTTTAAAAAAATGTAATAAGGCAGGTCTGTAATTGCTACACTTGGTTAACTCAATCAAAGCTCAGTGGGAGAAGCATCATTCCAAATGAATAGAACATTCTATACAGCCTCATGACAATTATAACAACTCACATTTACTCTGAATTTACTATGCACTAGACATTTCACAAACATCATCTTGTTTAATCCCTATAACCTTAAGAGATAAGCATTCTGCCCATTTTAGGGATAAGGCAATAGGATCAGAGAAAGAAAGTGAACTGGTCATCACCTTTATAAAGCTGGGACTCAACTCAGATCCCCCTCTCCCCAGTATTCTCTTCACCTCCACTCTTGAAGGACCTGTGCGGATACAGGCATGTGGCTGTCCAGGTAGCCATTGTCTAAAAGATCTTTACTGGACACACAAGACTCCATCAAGAAGTTGTATTGACTAACTAGGAAATAAACTTGCTGAACCCGAAACCAAGATACTATGTAAGAGCTAACCCCTTGATGACAGAATATTCAGGAAAGTGCTGGATTTATTTATTAAAAGTATTTTTTACTTTTTAAAATCATCTGCATATTTCTATTCTATTGTTTTGGTAGAGATTATGCTTACAGATCCACCAAAAGATATTTTCCTCTGCATGGGTTCAAACATAGTTCAGCAAACACTGAGGTTGCTGCTCAAAACCAGGACTGCAAAAGGTCACACCCACTGTCACTCACCTGCTCTTCTCTCTGCCCTTGCCCATCTCTCCCCATTTATGTATCAGATCAATGGCATGTGTTTTAATTTGCCATCACTACTCTTCTGATTAAGTGAATCAAGCAAAATAAAAACCATGCAAATGAATTTGTGTAGTTTTGTCCCAGGCTAGGCAAAGGGTCAGAGACAAATGAACCATTAGGTTGACTTTTCCAATCCTCACATCAGTTCACTTAATCCTTCTGGCTCCCAATTCCCTTATATCCAGAGATGCAGCCAACACCATGGCTTCCAGGAGAAATCACGGACTGTTGAACAAGCAGTCCATCATTGCAGATGACCACTTTTTGTGTCTTCTCTGATGTTGAAGGATCTAAGTCCTCAACATAATATTTATTCCATCTCCATCCATTGGGTATTAATTATTTTCAAAACAAATGTATTACATTCTTAACCTTTCCTCCTGAAAATTTGTCTTATAACTTCAAAATGTAAACTTTTTGGATATTTATTTGTTCCCCTCAATGTCTGCTTCTTTATGGACACTTTACATCCCTTGGGCACATCTTTATGGCACAGCAGAGTTTCTGTTGACCCAGAGAAACCACCAGTAGTAAACATTCTCCTTTACCCAGTGCTTATTATGTGCCAGGCATACAATAATATTTCCCAAACACTATAACGTAGATGCTGATATGATTTTGTCCCAATTTTTTAAAAAGAGGAAGATGAAGCTCAAAGAGGCTAATGAACTCACTAGGGTCCTCACAGTTGGCAAGTCATAGAACTGAAGTTGATTCCTGTCTCCGTTTGATTCCACAGCTGAGTTCTGGCCACTGTGTTCATTACCGTGACCATTAATTAAGTATGCAAGCATTGTGGTTCAGGAGAGCTGAAGGGAACAGGCACTCATGGTAAAGTGTCAAGTGCTAGGCAAAAATGTCTGTCTCAGGTAATGCCCAATAGCATTATCTTCGTTTTACAAACAAGGAAACTGATCCTTGATTCAGATACAAGTCCTCTCTCCTCCTGGGTGTGCCCCTTGTACTTTGTGCATAGAAATTCCAACACTTTCTACAGAGACCCCAAATTGTTTCCTGCTCTGTCAGTCTTTTCTGTAAGACTGCGAGATCCCTGAGGACGTTGTTGACTATTGACTCATCTCTGAGCCTCCAGAGTGTAACTCAGTGCCTGGCATGAAGAAGCATTGAGTAGGAGCTTGGTTAATGGGGTGAATAAATGCTGGAGGAATATGCCAGCTTCTTTATGGAGTGCCTGTTGGATGTGAGTTAACTATGTGCTGTGACTACCAGCTTATACCTTCTTGGGCTGAGAAGTAGGTGGGCACTTGCCAAGGATGGGCACACTTCTCATTAGTGTGGGAACTCAGCAGCCATCTATGGGCAGGGGACCAATTAAGCCTTCGATGACATCACCAGTCCACACACTTTCAGCTCTGATGAGAGAAGACCACTGCGTCAGGTTGAGAAAAACTCTCTTTACCATCTGTGCATTTTCCCCCCTAAGTTTTCCCAATGAAGAGTAACTTCAGATTGGGAAAAAGTCATCTCACAAGTATAAGTTGTGCAACAGAGTTTAAAAAGATAGGAGGCAGGCAAACTGGTCCTCGGGTTTAATAACAACAACAAAAAGCCCTGGTTTGGAGTGTGTGCCGGCTGCTGTGGTGTCTATACTCCCACCATGACCAATTTCTAGCTAACAATGACTTAACAATCAGGCAGTAAAAATTCCCGCATACTTAACAACCAGCTGTCTCTGGCTGGCAGGCTCCAGCCCACACTGAGGAGAAGACAGCTCAGCCCTGGGGCAGGAGCTCCTCAGCTGCCGGGGTGGGCACCCAGCTTAACCATGGAAGAACCCTGCAGCCCTGGACATGTTACTTTAATGTCTGCGTCTTGGTTTCTCATCAGTAAAATGGGGATAATTATAGAACTGTCTTGGGATTGTCTTGGGCATTGTAAGAGCTAATACGTGAGAAGTGCTTAGCATAGTTTTGTACTTGGGAAACAGTCAGCACATGTTAGCTGCTATAATCATAGAACAGAATGGGCAACTCATTTGGAGTAAGAAAAAAATACGGATTCCAGTCTTGGTTTTGACACTGACTCTCTGTGTGACCTTAGACCATTGACTTCAACTCCCTGGAAATTAGGGGCCTCATCAGCAGAATGAGGCTGATGATGAGCCCCCGGGACCTATGTGGACACTTGCTATGTGCAGGGCACTACACCACATTCTCTACATCTATCATCTTTGATAGACTGCCACAAAACCTATGGAGTACATTCTAACATGATCCTCATGTTAAAAGTGGCAAACTGAGGCTTAGAACAGTAATTGGCCCACAGTCCTATATCTAGTAAGGGCTGTTTGAACCCAGGTTGCCTGACTCCAGAGTTTGTGCCCCAAACCAGCAAGCTGTAAGGTCCATTTCATTCATCAGCAATAAGTGTTAAATGACATGGTGCAGCAGAAACATTTTATAAACTGTAAAGCAGTGGCAAACAATGGGTATTCCTTGAATATTGAAAACATACTTGGAGTCTTTATTTCATGCCAGGTGGTGGGCACCCAGTGGGGGACATGGCAGGCCCCATCCCAGGCCTGGTGGGCCTACCTTTGAGGAAAGGGGATAGACTACCTACAGTAAATAGCAGAATCGAGTGATCCACGGCAGTGCAAACTGGAAAGGAGTTGGAATTCCTGTTTCCCAAATGTTGCAAACAAAAAGCTAACAGGATTCACATTTCTGGCTAGCACAAGGGACCAAGGTCTAAAACATCACTCTCTGCTGTGTGTTCTCAGGGAGCTAGAATCCTGAAGGTGGGAAGGGAGCAGATGTCCACCAGGCACTGGACCTGGCTTCTAGATGTTGATCTCACCTCACCTTCCCCACAGCCCTGTGCAATGGGGATTGTTTTCTGTGTTTCTCTCTGGACACGAGGGAGGCTCAGAGAGAGAGCGTCACCTGTGCGACATCACACCGTAGATGCTATTGCAGATGTGTGCAGTGTGTGCCCTCCTCACTGAGTCCACTGATCCTTCCTCTCGCCTGCTTTTCCCAGCCCTGTGTCACATTAGCAAAGGGCACAGAGCTCTCTATCACCTTGGATGGGCTGAAGCAAAGACACCAGCAGAGAGGACATGTGATGCCTCAAATCCACCACCTCCTTCCTCATCACCAGTTGCTGGCTGCTGATGGTGCTCTGATTCTCAGAGACACTGCCTCATTCTAGCTCTTTTCCCAGATCCCAAATTACCTCTCAGAGCAACATGCCTGCCTGAGGCAAGGGAACAGTCCCATCCTGTCTGAAGACCTTTGTCCTTGTTATACTGCGTGACAGATGCCACTTAGCTATTCAGCTTTTTAATAAAAAGACAGTTTGATATAACTTGCTTTCCCCTCTTCTAAGTTTAAAATATTAATAAATCCATCTGAGAGATTTACCTTGAATGGATCTCACAGTAGCTCAACCAGCCAGGCGGTCACCCATGCACCTGCTCAGGCACCTGTGGATCTGTCAAACATTTCTTGTTTGCCAGACCCTGTGCTGGAGGTCAGAGAGAACAGGAGAGACATTATTTGTCCTGTGGGGCTCATGGTCTCTGGACCCAGAAGCCGGAAGCCAGAACTGCAGTGAGCTGAAGCGATCAGAGCAGAGGTAGTGATGAGAGTGTCATTGTAGACTACTCTTCCCAGCTTGGCTAGAAGGACAAGAGAGCACAGTAGCTAAGGGGCCAGGCAGGGTCATGGGAGAGTGTTTTTGGACTGAGAAAGACTTTAGCACATTGAAGGGTTGAAAGAGAAGTGGTCAGAGGCACTAGAGTGGCCGGGGGAACAGGGGAGAAAGGTCAGGAGTGGAGAACAGGAGGAATGCCAAGGAACTGGGGATTCTGGTGGGGAAAGGAGGAGACCTCTATTTGCCTTCATGGGAGAAAGTGCTGAAACAGAAGGGGTAAAAAAAATTTGCAATTTTGATGTTAGTCAGCCTAGGTTCTGGATCCCAGGGGGAAAGGTCTTGGCTTTTAGCACCAGGATCCATGCTCACCCATAAGGTTAAGATGACACAAATATTTTCAGGTGGGGGCAGATTTAGGGCCACCCTCCCCGTGCCCATTCTCCTTCACATTGCCGTGGCTCATGCTCATTGCTAGATCTCTCTGGCTATATCCCTGGGTGCCCCATTCTTTTTATTACCCCTGAGAATATCATTCTTTTTTTTTAAGTGCTCATCAATCCAAATCTCCTCTAATATTTATCCTCTGCACAGACAATTCACTGTGTATTCTGGATGCACAACATGTCTCACAAATGGCATTTCCTTGCTAATCGTTCGGAGAGGGGCATGCACAGAGGGCAGGTAAAGATGCTGAACAGCATAGTCTATGACCAGATAAAAGCAGACGCAACTTCTTTGTCATGCTACTCTGAAAAGAAAAGAAAATGATTACTTCCTTATTCTTTCCTTTGTTCCTTGGAGAAACTAAGATGTAATGACAAGATCTCAGGTCAAAGAAAATGTGAAGAAGAGAGACAACATTCTATGTCTGAGATATTATAAGAAAATTATTCTGCATACTCTGAGCCTTTGGGCCAGGCCTGGAGGTTCAGAGTAGACAATCATGATCACACGTTTTTCTGTAAGGGGCTCAGGGACCACGGGCAAGGCAGGCAACTATGGTGGCACAATAATATCCTGAGACAGTAGCCGGAGCTGCCTCCTGTCTCATGCTCCTCCACCTCCTTGTACTCATTCACTTTCACTATCCAGGGAACATGGTCCTATCGCTCAGGAGGAGACCATCTACAGCTAAGAAAAATTATTGCTAGATGATTCCAAAACAAGCTCTTGAGACCCATAATGGAGTAAATTTCTTTAAAATTAAGGCTTATAATTGCAAGAGTCTGGATATTTGAGACATAAAATGCCTCCTCCTCCTCCTCCTTCTTAAAACATTTGACTCCATAAAAAGCCACTCTAATGGTTTGTTTCATAAACGTAGACTGGGAAAAAACATGCCTTCCACCCCAGACTTGGCAAACATCCTGTAGGGGAGGTGAGGCAGGGAAGTAGGAGGGGAATGAAGAGAGTGAGGCATACATGAGTGTTTCTAAGAGGACCCTAAGGTAGGTCTCCCAGCATGAGTCCCAGGAAGAGAACCATAGAAGCCTCAGATGCATGTTCAGAAACCAAAACCAGCTAGACACTCATCTGGCACTCTGGGAGGAGACAGCCTTGCAAAGCCTCAGCACTAGCCTGGACATGGAAGACCAGCAATTGTTGCAGGACATCTCTCTAGGTGAGCCAGACACTTGAGAGATGGCTTGTGGCCAGGGAAAGGGAGATGCAGAGAGCCCAGTGTGCCTCTGTCTTGGGAAAACTGAGGGGATTGCGGATGTCGCTGCAGACTCCTGAGGAGCAAATGTATAAAGAATAAATAAAACCAATAAATCAAGTACGGGTGAGTGCTCTACATGTCAGTAGAAGCCCTCACAAAGCTGGAGACCAGTGCCTTTTCCTGGATGCCAGGGTGGCATGTAAGGCCTCCACATTTAGATCTTCCTTAGGAGAAGGGAAAGAGAAAAAGGAGAGTGAGAAATGTAAATGGATACAAATGAGATGGTGAAAATTCAAAAGTGTCTGAGCTTACCCTGAATTGGCAAAATTATGTTTCCTACTATCCAGAGGAGAAAGGGGCTCAAAGATAGAAGCTAGGTTTGGTCATAGAAAAATAAAGTCCCATTTTTGCCTGCCTCAGTTTGAAGTTGAAATCTGTACCCATTACACAAGTAGAAAGAAAGCAATAATACAGCATGATGAAATGAGAGTTTAGGTGAAAGCAGGAGAAACAGCCAGACACACCTTCTTAGGGAGAAATTAGAAGTTCTTCTAACTGTTCTCCAATTCACCACAGTCATTAACAATGAAACAGAGCCAGAAGATCATTAGAGGCTGGGCACAGTGGCTCACGCCTCCCAGCACTTTGTGAGGCCGAGGCGGGCAGAACATGAAGTCAGGAGATCGAGACCATCCTGGCTAACACAGTGAAACCCTGTCTTTACTAAAAAAATACAAAAAATTAGCTGGGTGTGTTGGCGGGCGCCTGTAGTCCCAGCTACTCGGGAGGCTGAGGCAGGAGAATGGCGCGAACCCTGGGAGGCAGAGGTTGCAGTGAGCCGAGCTCGCGCCACTGCACTCCAGCCTGGGCGACAGTGCGAGACTCCGTCTCAAAAAAAAAAAAAAAAATCATTAGAGAGGATTGAATCCTGCTCTACTTACCTTACAGTTGGAAAACCTGAGGTTCAGGTGGGAAAGGATATGTTGAAGTCCATACAGACCGCCCGAGAAGAACAAGGCTGGAAACTGGGTTTCCTGACAGCTGGTCGAGGGCTACTCCACTTTGCCATGCTAATAACACACTTTTTTGGGTTTCCTCCCCTTCTTCCTTTGATGGTTTTGGAGAGTGAGAGGATGTAGAGAAATCTCTCTTGATTTGAAGGGAAAATGGACAGCAAGGTAAAAAAGACCTGGGTAACGCTTAGTAGGAACACATAACCCCATTGGAATGTTCATCTGTGGTTAAGGTAGAAAAAAATGGACCCTGAAGTGTTTTGAGATCATCTGTAAGAGACGAGCTCAATACTTGCACTTTCCAGGGCACTATCTGCTCTAAGAAGTGGTGGAAGTCTGGGAAAGACACATGACTAGAGGGTCTCTGAATCTCTTCCTAACTTGAATAGAAAAGTTGATTGTGTTGCAGGTGACAGGCAATCTCTGGCGTTTGCCCAAATCGGTTAGCCATTGAGGTCAGAGGTGGCTGTGGCTTTCAAAAGATGATATCATACGCTTTGTGGCAGCCTTTCTTCTTTGAGCCTAAAGTGCTGCCATCATTAGGATAAATATGGGAGACAAATTTTCCATAACTTGTAGATGGATTGAACGTTGGAGACTAAGCAAAAAAGATAATCTAAGATTTAACTCTCTTAGGGTTTTGACCTGAGTGAGCCACTGGACTGAAGATAGTGCCATGTATTGGGATGATGTGCAACTATCATTTGAGTAGGGATTTATAATCTGTTCTGCAACCTTCATGTACAAAATCCTTCTCCATGCAGAATAGGCTGCTCCTTTCATAGAAAAGGAGTTTTAGGCTCAGGAAATTGAAGTATATTTTCTAAGATCACACAGGATATATATGGCAGAGCTGAGATTTTAACCTAGACCTGCCTGACTCCCAAGCTGGCACTCTCTTCATTATATTTGAAATGTCTGAAACATGGCCACCCAGATTAGTGGTTGAAAGCCCTAGGGATTGGGTGATCTATTGTTCAAACTGTGTCTCTTTTGAAAGGGAAGGTAGAGAGGGATATTGATAATTAACCCAAATCGACAGATAAAAATTGAGACCGTCCCTGGCAAACCCAAATCAAATGCATAGTCTCCCTACATAGGGGGTGATCACAGTGTCTCCAAGCCTTCTTTGTTGGTCTTACAAGATAGTGTTAGCCTGGATGGACTATTGGGCTGGCTCCATGAATACAGCCACAGTGCCCAGAGCATTTCTCTTTCAAGGGTTGTATTACACGGAACTAGAGTAATCATTTCCATCACTCTCCCCTCTAGGCTGCGGGCTGACTACAGAAAGGGTGAATCCTAGTTTATCACTGCCTCTCAGTGCAGCACTAACCTTGAAACAGGCTTGACACTCAGGCGGTTTGGTTGAATAAATGGCCCACAGTTTGGTGCTCTGGTTCAAAGGTGAGCCTCATCTCTGTGTGCTCTGGGCCATACCTTTATTTCTCATGGTGGATGTTTAGTGGTAAAAAAACAACCAAACTATTTTCTTGCATGATACTTTCAATGTAGAATATTTCTGGTCACCAAAATGTGTGTGGGTTTTCCCCCACATTAAGCAATTCTCCAGTGGACATAAACTAGCTGTCTACTATAGTTTGGTTTGTTCGTTCCCTGCAGACCTCATGTTGAAATTTAATCCCCAATGTTGGATGGCACTTAATGAGAGGTGTTTGGGCCATCAGGGTGGATCCCTCATGAATGGCTTGGTGCTGTCCTCATGGTAATGACTAAGTTCTCACTCTATTAGTTCCCATGAAAGCTGATTGTTAAAAAGAGCCTGGCACTTCCCCTTGCTCTCTCTTGCTTCCTCTCTCACCACGTGGCCTCTGCACATGCTGGCTCTCCTTTGCCTTCTGCTGTGGGTAGAAGCAGCCTGAGGCCTTCACCAGATGCCCAATCTTAAACTTTTCCAGACATTAGAACTGTGAGCCAAATAAACCTCTTTTATTTATAAACTATCCAGCCTCAGGTATTCCTTTATAGCAATACAAATGGACTAAGACAGTGTCCTACAATTCAATTCAATTCAATTCAGACACTAACTAAAGTTAGCCCAGACCCCACAGGTTAAGGGCTTAGTCCTGTAAGGCCACCCCAACTTCAGGCCCCAACTACAAGTCCCAGGTTATTACCTATACTTCTGAGTGACTGACTATAATTTGAGGTTCCCATGACCCCTTCCTTGTGTTCAATAATTTGCTAGAATGACTCACAAAACTCAGGGAAACACATTTAATGGTTTATTATTTGGTAAAGAATACAGATGAACAGCCAGATGAAGAAGTACAAAGGGTAAGATCTAGGGAAAGGAGTGAGGAGCTCCGTGCCCTCTCTAGGTGTACCACCCTCCCAGCACCTCCACATGTTCAGCCACCTGAAAGCTCTCTTAACTCCGTTGTTAGGGATTTTTCTAAAGACTTTATCACATAGGCATGATTGATTATAAACTCAATCCCCAGCTCCTCTCTCCTCTCCAGGAGAGGGATTGGGGCTGAAAATTCCAAGTTTCCAATCATGACTTGGTCTTTCTGGTGACAGCCTTCAATCCAAGAGCCTACTAAGAGTCATCTCATTAGAAAAAACTATGGTCCTATCACCCAGGATAGGTTCCAGGGCATTTAGGAGCTCTGTCAGACACTTCCATCACTCAGGAGACTATAAAGGCTTTAGGAGCTCTGTGTCAGGAACTGAGGACAAAGATCAAAATACCTGCATTTTTATTATAAATCATAATAAAATGGTGAGAAAGACAGCAACCTCTTGAAATATCAACAAATGTTGATTATGGCCCTTACTTGGTAATAATAATTCCTTTACATCCTCTTGTGAAAAATGTACCTACCTCTCATTTTAGTAATTTTCTATTATTTTATTAATATTTTAAGTAACAAGATATTAATAACATGCTATTATGCTAATCATGGTGACATTTATATAGTACATTTATATCTGCTGTGAAATTTAACTCTTTCAATATCCCTGTGATGAAAAAACCTATATTAGGTATTTATTATTTTATCTGTTCAGTGCCTTTCACTTCTGGGACCAATATGCCCATCCTAGAGACTCACATCTCACTTCCTCCTCCTACCAGCCTCTAACAGGTGGTCAAAAGATGAACTGTGACCTTCCTCTAAGATTTTGAATCCCCAGGGCATGACTGGGAGTGTTGATCTGGAAACGGGCATATTACGCACACTAAGATAGTCAGACTTCTTCTCAGGGAACTGAGGGCAGAGTCCTTTCCTCTCTATCAATGAAGATGGGGAGAAGTGTCTAAGGGCTCTAGTCCTCACCATTCCAGTTTCTCAGAAAATGTTAATTCTAAGAGCAAAAAAGACAAGATGTTCAGAGAAGTATAGATTAGAGGAAGAAGGAGAGTTGTGATGATGCTTGAGTCCTTGGACCCAGTAGACTTTGCCATGTTAGGAGTTTAAAGGCCCAGTACACCCCCACTTTTGATTAAGCCACATTGAGCTGGGTTTCCACCATTTCAACCCCAAAAGTACTGATATACTGTCCTATATCAGTAACATAGATATCCCCATTTCACAGATGAGACAATTGAAGGTCAGAGGGTCTTGGTTCCTTGCTCGAGATCCCAGAGCCTCTCAGCGTCAGGGTTAGGAACTGGAAATTAGAAATAACTTGTGCTCTTTAGAAGTCAAGCCATATCTCTTTCTCACTATGCAGTACCTCCTTTCTTTAGGGGCCTTTTCTATTTGTGGAGTTTTCCCTTATCAATAAAAGAATGTTTTCTTTCCCATTGACTTTCTCAAGGGTTATTTGTTTTATTTTATTTCTGTGGTGAACTCTCTGCTTTCTGCCTCCTAGGAAATCCTCATGTCCTCAGGCATTTGATAACATGGTTTGTTTGTACTCCATTTCTTCTGTTTGATTAAGCTCTGACTCAGTTACTCTTCAGTCACTTGAACAAAATCAAAATATTATGATATAATATGAAAGCAAGATGGTTTCCTGTATGGAGAAGTCCTAAGATCTCAGGGGAAACCCAAGTTCCAAAACAAATTTGGACTCAATCTTAGGCCAAGTAGGTGCCAAAAGAGACTGACTATTTGGATCTAAAGTGAGTCCAGATGTTCTTGCCATCTGTGGATGGTGGGACTCAGCCATATGGAGTTTCCATGATGCAATGGGCCAACTAAATTCAACTAAACCTGCGCCCTCATCATCTTTGCTGTCTCTCTTTTCCACACGGTCATCTGCTCCAGGACATGACTTTTATCATGCTCAAATACCGGGCATTGCATGCACAAAAAAGAAAGCCTCATTATAGTGATTTTTGTGAGCTGTTTGTCTCATGATCTGAGCCCTGTCAACTGGGAGAAATCCAGAAACCCTACTGTGAAGTGAAATGTAACATTTGCAAAAATTCTTCAAAGAAAGTATTCCTCCTCCTCCTCCTCCTCTTCTTCTTCTGTCTTCTTCTCCTTCTCCTTCTCCTTCTTCTTCTTCTTCATTGAAAGGCAAACAGTCTCAGGGAGGTGAACTAAATGCTAAAATTCTATACCTTCAGCCCAGAAAATGTTTTTGCTTTCTAGGTCCATATGTTCCTTTGGTTCTAGAACACAGCCATCATTACTCTATCCAGTACCACAGAGTCAACATTTTCAAAGCTGAACTCATCACCCTTATCACCCAAAACTGTTCACTGTCTCAGCCACTGATCTGCCCATCCATCCATCCATCCATCCGTCCGTCCATCCATCCATCCATCCATCCAGCTATTCACTCATCTACCCATCCATATATTCTCTATCATCCACCTATACATTCACCCACCCATCTACCCCCTATTCATTCCTCCAGCCATCCATCTATCTACCCATTTATACATCCATTTTTCATTCATTCAGCTGTTTAAGTCAGAAAATTGAGTGAATAGCAACAGTGCTTTAGAGATGAATTCAGGCTTGAGTTTGAACTTTGCTCTGACATTAACGTAACTTCTCTCACTTCTTGTATCCATCTTGATTTCAGTTACTTCATTCGTAAAAAGAAAATTGTGATACTGAGTCAGACATCTGACGCTGAACAAAAGCACTTATATTGCATTACATTTTTGATAGAATAGAAAAAATGTGTGTGCACATTATATAAGATAGTGTTTGGCACTTAAACAAGTAATGAGTGATTATTATCATTACTATTTGTATTAATATACAATTGTGCATCTGTGTAAACCCCAGAGCACTCTGTACATGTGGATGTTTACATACATATACATGCTGTGTTCACAAACTCACATATGCTAGTGTATAATAGACAGGCAAATCAATTAAATAAGATTGGCAAAGGAATGTGTCATTTTCTCCCCAAGAGGAGTCCTTGCAGCTTTACATTTGTGTAAGGGAATTTTAATAAATGTTAAATACATAGTTATGTCTTCAGAATAATTTTCTGAGTCATGTTCTTAACTAATTTTAACAGTAGCTTCTACTTATTCAATGTTTACCTTGAGCGAAGTCTGTGCTCAGTGCTTTATATATGCCAATTGTTTAATCTTTGCAATAACATTGGAGAATAAGATTTGGAGGCTTTGTTTGGTAGATGAGAAGGCCGATGTTTAGAGCGATTAAGATTGTTGCTCCAGGTTACACAGTCAATACATGTCAAGCTGGGAGCCTACCCCTTTTTGTTTTGAGACAGAGTTTCACTGTCACCCAGGCTGGAGTGCAGTGACATGATCATGGCTCACTGTAGTTTCAACCTCCTAGGCTTCAGCAATCCTTCTGCCTCAGCCTCCGAGTAGCTAGGACTACAGGTATGCACCACCATGTCTAACTAATTTAAAATTTTTTTTTTTTTTTAGAGATAGAGTCTTACAATGTTGCCCAGGCTGGTTTTGAACTCCTGGGCTCAAGCAATCCTCCCTCCTCCGCCTCCCAAATTTCTGGGATTACAGGTGTGAGCCACTGCACCTAGCCGGGATTCTATCTTGAGTCTAATTGCAGATCCTGGCCTCTTGCCCCCGTGTGTGTCCTCACACAACAGAGAGGAGATTGTTATTAACAGACACCTCTGCCTTCAGGGTCTTTTTTTAATCAGTAGCTGCAGGCAGTTTTCCAACTCTGTGTCCCCAAGGTCACAATAGCTGTCTCATGTCTGTTTCTGATCAGGGTCAGCTGTTGCAAAGTGATGGATTTTCCCAGTCTCCAACTCGGCCCTGGAGGATGGACTTCACATCCAAAGTAGCATTTGAATAGCACTTTGCTTCCCAAAGGATCCCCAAGCCACTTATCAGATTTGTCTCCCCAGGGGTTGTCTTTCAGGCCTGACTACTGATTGTGAGCTAGGCTAAATACCCTGTTCTGGGGGTCCCAGAAAAAGCCAAGACAGGTGATGCTGTTCTCTGCACCATAACATTGCAGTAGGGTGGGAGGAGGAGTTGATAAATGAGCCAAGCTAGATCCATTTGATCCATTTGCAAGACACCCAATACACACACAGCCTTGGTTCACCATATGAAATGGGATGGAGAAAGTTGTGTTTACTAGAGCTCCTCTCAGGAGAGAAGTGTTTTAAATGGCTTTCTCTAGCTACACTGCTTAGCAGAGCCGCTCTCTAAGTTGGGTGGTTCCATTTGTCTGTTCATTTACTAATTGCATTCTAAGTGTATGCGCAGACAGGAATGTTGTAAAGGTCTTACATGACCAATCTCATTTCATCTTCCCTACAACCCTATAGAGACACCATTATTATTTCCATTTTACAGATGAGGAAATAGCTGCAGAAAAGTGAAGTCATTAGTTTAAGAACATGTGGTCAGAGAGTGGATTTTGAACCTACACTCTTGGCTCCAAAATCTGAGGTTCGCCCACTCTGCAAGATTGCCTTTGACATCAGCAAGATGAAGAAAATTGCTGAGGTATCTTGACAACTAAGAGTCCAGGGAAGATTTGGGAAGGTCATGCCCAATGGGGACTTGTGAATGTGCAAATGTTGTGTGAAATGCAATGTGATTCTTCCCTGGGATGGGTGAAGTTTTGAGTTAAAAATCACAACAAAAATCTCAATATGTTTGGTGTGACAGTATTTTGGGGGGAAGCTGGTGATGCAGCTGGGTTTGTGCTGGAATTGGTAGGGGGTGAAGCACCCTGGGAGGACGAGGAGTCAGCAGCCACCTGGGTTACAGGAACATGCCAAACAGGGGTGAAAAGGGCACTGTTCAATCCCATTGTACCGCCGAACCCACCATTAAATCTCTTCATTAATGAGGGGCATGCACATGTTTTGCTCGCTTACAGAAGATTTCCCTAACTAGTTTAAGCTCTGTGCAAAGCTCATGACATTTGGGATTTAAATTCCATTTAAGTGTTGCCAAGAGGAAGGTAAAAATCATACACACACAGCACAGAACGGCCCTTCAACTCCTACAGCATCAAAGCACTTAAAGCAAATCTCTAAAAAGACTCTGGGGCTTTTGCAAATTTCTCTTACAAAATAGCGTTTTTGTCAGAAAGAGGCGAATCAGCAATGCATGAATTAAAATCCTCTTGAAACCCAGATGGATTTTAAGATTGAGGATGGGAAATTGCTTCCCTAAAAGCCAATAAAGCCAGACCATAGAGTCTTTTTTTTTTTTTTTTTTTTGAGGCCATTTCTCTAGGAAGTCAAAGTGCCCATTAGAAAAGTATTTAAAAACCTAGAAATCATGAAATAACAGGCATTAGGAAGCCCTGTAAATCAGTTTGAACTTTTCATTTAAATTGCCATTTTTTTTTCCTGAAATCCTATGAGGTGGCCTCATGGGTGATCCCAAAATTTTGCCAAGCCAGTCCTTGTAGCTATAAGGCAAAATCTCTCTCTGATCGTTTTACAGTGAAACTGTGCTGGACAAATGGCTGCTGACATTGTGAACAGGCTCTTCTGGTCTATTAATTTACCAGGGCATGTACTCACAGAAAGGCCTGCCCATCTAGGGGACGGGATGCTACCTAATTGGTGTCCTACATAGGTCTGAATAGTGCCTCGGGGGCTACTCTGGGATCAATCTTGTTTACTCCAACCTCATGGCTAAATAGACTGCCAGCCGGGATCCAGAGGCTGAGGGGATATCCCTCAGAGGAGTTGCAAAAAGGTACCCCAAGCACTTTGTGGTGAAGATGCCCCCTTTTCTTGCCACTTCTCCCCCAAGCACCCATCATTAGGTGATGCAGGGGCCTGTTGCTCAGCATGTCTGCAGAGGGGAGTTCCATGCGTCCATGACCCAATCAGTCACCTCCAACCATGTCAGCAGACAGGGGAGGTTAGGTTTGGAAAAGAGGCATTCAATGAGCATTTATTGAACCCTGATTCAGTTGCTTTTATTTATGCTATTTTATTGAATTCTCTTAGAAGCCCAGAGCAGTTTAATTATTCCCATTTTTAAGTTGAAGAAATTGAGGTTCAAGGATAATAACAACTGGTCCAACACATTCCTCTACAATACTGTCTCTTGGGATAAATGTTGGGGAGGATTTTACAGATATAGCCCTTGAAGACAGAGACATACAGTTAACATCTCGGTGTATTTTCTGGCTAAAGAAAACATTTATTGAGTGCTTACTTTGCGCTGGGTACTGTTCCAAGTGCCTCACATGTGATAATTCATTTTACCCTCAGAAGAGCTCAATGATTTTATCCCTAATTTACAGATGGGGGAAAAACAGGTACAGCACAGAGAGACTTGTAACTTGTCTAAAGTCACAGAACTAATCAGGAGTGGAGCTAGGGTTCAAATCCAAACAGTGGGGCTCTGTATTCTTTCTCCCCCCTATATTCTGTTAGGAAAAAATTCAAACATACGGAGAATTTGAAAAAAAAAAAAAAAAAAAAAAAAAGGAGAAAATCTACAGTGGACACCTGTGTGCCCACCCCCTAGATTCTGCACTTTTAAGCATTTTGCTGTATTTATTTTACCACATATCTGTCTACTCATCCATCAGCCCCTCTTATTTTTTGATCCATTTCAAAGCAAGTTGCAGACATCAGTACACTCCACATCTAAACACTCCAGCATAGATATCATTAATTAGAGTTCAAAATTCATTTACAGTTCTTTTTTGAGATAAAATTTACATAGAAAGAAGTGCACAAATTTTGATTGTACCATTCAATGAAATTCAGCAAAGGTATACACCTGTGAAACACAAACCTTATCAAGGTATAGGACGTTTCCATCACCCCAGAATGTTTCCTCACACTCTCAGGAAACCACTGTTTTGAGGTTTTATCTTTATTTTTTATTTTATTATTATTATTATTTTTTTGTGATGGAGTCTTGCTCTGTCACCCAGGCTGGAGTGCAGTGGCGTGATCTCAGCTCACTACAACCTCCGCCTCGCGGGTTCCAGTGATTCTTCTGTCTCAGCCTCCCAAGTAGCTGAGATTACAGGCGTGCACCACTACACCCAGCTAATTTTTGTGCTTTTAGTAGAAATGGGGTTTCACTATGTTGGCCAGGCTGGCCTCGAATTCCTGACCTCAAGTGATCTGCCCCCTCTGCCTCCCAAAGTGCTAGGATTACAGGCGTGAGCCACCATGTCCACCCTGTTGTGACCTTTTAGAGTTGTAAATATGCTTTTCCTCTTCCAGAACTTTATAGAACTGGAGCCATACAGGGAGTACTCTTTCATGTCTGGCTCTTTGGGTGCAGCGTAACGTGTTTTAGATTCATCCATCTTGTTCATGTGTCTGTAGTTAGTTCCTTTACATTCCTGAGTAGTTTCTCATAACGTGAATACATCACAGTTGATTTATTCATTCTCTCGTCGATGGACACCTGGGCTGTTTCTTCTCATCCCCGCTTTTGCTCTTTTGAATAGGACTGCTATGAGTATTTGTGTACTAGTTTTTCTATGGAAGCAGGCTTTCATGTCTTTTGGGTTTAAACTTAAGAGTGGAATTATTGGGGCAAAGGGTAGATTTATGTTCAGTTTCATAAGAAACTGCCAGACCACTTTCCAAAGTGGTTGCGTACTTGTACATTTCCACTCAGCAGCCTGTGGGGGTTCTGGCTTGGATGCTAAGATTAAGCAGTATACACTGCCGCCTTTCCAAGTAGGAGGCTAATAAATATTTGCAGTAGAATGAGCTCAATAAAAGTTAGAAAGAATGAATTCGGTTTCAGCAGAGATGACACCTGCTAGGCCAGGGGGGAATCTGTTTTTAGCTCTTCAACTTAATTTTCTTAACGAAATTCACGGGGCTGCCCCAACATGACTACAAAGCCAGTGTACATAGAAAACTTGCTGGACATGTGGTACCTGGGTAGGTAAACTCTTTGTGTGTGTGTGGATATGTATAAATAAATAAATATGTGTGCATGTGTACTCCACAACCCTTCAGGCTTGGAGTTAGGAGCTATATTTAGGCCTATTTTATAGGTGAGGAAACTGAGGCTCTGGGGGTGGGGGTAAGTGACTCACCCATGGGAATTCATCAAAGGAAAAGCCAATATTTGATTTGATCCCACTTCTGTTTGACTTCCAAATCTAAGCATGTCTTACTGTATTCTAAAATCTTCTGCTATGAAGAAAGACAGGTTGGGAGAACCTAAGGGGAGCTGAGAGATGGAGCTGAACACCCTGTGCCTCATGGTGTCCCGATTCCTGGGAAATCTGTAACAACCAGAAGGCATCTAGGGCCATGGCGATGGGCACAAGTCTCCTTGGTAACTTTGCTGCTGAAGACTTCATCCTTAAAGGGAACTTAGAGCTATTGCAACTGCAGAGACAGAAAATACTGTACAATTAGCAATTAACTCTGCAACAAGTAATTGCAACTCGGATACAAAGAAGTAACCATCTTGACATAGACAGTCATAGAAATAAATAAGAAAACAACCAGCACTGGACACAAGGAAGTGGGAAGTCATGTCCTTACTGGCAAAAACTGGCAACTAAATATCCATAAACAAGGACGAGTTGAAGACAAAATGATGCTGCACCCATGTCATGGAGCTCTGTGCAGCCGGTGAAAAACAATGAGGACAGTTTCTGTGAACTCATATGAAACAATGACCAGTATATATTTAAAGTAAACACACACACAGATGCACACACAAATTCAAATATTTCATGTAGAATGTGAGGTTATTTGTGTTAAGAAGAATTATTTTCTGCTTGTAAATACATAGCACATTTCTGAGAGGACACACCAAGAATTCACAGTGGTTACTTCTGGAAGGTTAAAAAGGGGAGCTGAGAGGAAAAGGAGAGTTTTCCTTCTTTACACGATTCTGAATTCTTTGCATTTTTTTTTTTAACACTGGCAAAATGTAGAAATAATTACAAAAAAGGATTCTGAAACCCGAGGAGAGAAAAACAGAGGAGGAATCTGGTTTGTGTAGAACAGAGGCAACTTCCTTTGTCCCACTTGGCAAATTGTTTTGCCAATTTCTGGTAAGGAAGAATTGGAAATGAATTCTGGAAACACTTGGGCATTATTTATATCTTTGGCTGGAGATAATTTTGCTTGTTGGCTCTTATAGCGTGCTGAGGTTCTGACACCACACCACTCCAATACATCCTTTCTCATTTAATATTCATTAAGTCCCACATTAATCAAGCCGACTAGGTACAGGTGTGGTAGCTCACCTCCAATGGGCTCTGCCTGTGAGTATTCGTGCCTGGTGCGGGCCTCATTCTACGATGGGCTCCAGCTGTGAGTAGTTGTGCCTGGTGCGGGCCTCATTCTACGATGGGCTCCAGCTGTGAGTAGTCCTGCCTGGTGCGGTCCTCATTCTGCGGTGGGCTCTGCCTGTGAGTACTCGTGCCTGGTGCGGTCCTCATTCTGCGGTGGGCTCTGCCTGTGAGTATTCGTGCCTGGTGCGGTCCTCATTCTGCGGTGGCTTCTGGCTGTGAGTATTCGTGCCTGGTGCGGTCCTCATTCTGCGGTGGCTTCTGGCTGTGAGTAGTCGTGCCTGGTGCGGTCCTCATTCTGCGGTGGGCTCTGCCTGTGAGTATTCGTGCCTGGTGCGGTCCTCATTCTGCGGTGGGCTCTGCCTGTGAGTACTCGTGCCTGGTGCGGTCCTCATTCTGCGGTGGCTTCTGGCTGTGAGTATTCGTGCCTGGTGCGGGCCTCATTCTGCGGTGGGCTCTGCCTGTGAGTACTCGTGCCTGGTGCGGTCCTCATTGTGCGGTGGCCTCTGGCTGTGAGTATTCGTGCCTGGTGCGGTCCTCATTCTGCGGTGGGCTCTGGCTGTGAGTATTCGTGCCTGGTGCGGTCCTCATTCTGCGGTGGGCTCTGGCTGTGAGTATTCGTGCCTGGTGCGGTCCTCATTCTGCGGTGGGCTCTGCCTGTGAGTACTCGTGCCTGGTGCGGTCCTCATTGTGCGGTGGCCTCTGGCTGTGAGTATTCGTGCCTGGTGCGGTCCTCATTCTGCGGTGGGCTCTGGCTGTGAGTATTCGTGCCTGGTGCGGTCCTCATTCTTTGAATGTAGGCTAGTCATGCAACTTGCTTTTGGCCAGTGGAAGTTGACACTGAGGAACTTCCAATAGTGGGTCTTAAGTAGCTCTGAAATTTCCACCTGGGTCCCTGGGAATACTTGTGTCATATGATAAATCTGACTACCTCAAGATTGCCAAAGTGTAAGGAAGTCCCCATGTTGGCCATGTGGAGAGGATGGATTCAGAGAGAGAAAGCCCTGGCCAGTCATAGCCGACCCAGTTGTCACAACAGAGGATCCAGTCCTGTGAGTGAACAGCCTGGTTGAGCCTTCAGATGGCAGTAGCCCCAGCACCATCTGACTGCAGCTTCATGCAGACCGTAAGAACCACCCAGCTCTGCCCGGTCAGCCCACAGGACCATAAGAGAGAATAATACATTTTTGTTTTAAGTCTCTAAGTTTTAAGGTAGTTTGTACTCAGTCATAGATAACCAGAACAATTGTTTATGAATTCTCAATGATGCCTTTAGCCACAGGACACTGAGTACAAATGAAATATCGCACAACTGCCTAACAAATAAAACAAAATGGGACTGATTAGGCTGGAGCAAAGGCCTGCTGGGTTTCCCTCCTAGTACCCTCCACTGCAGACCAGGTACTCCCTATTAGCTAATTGCGAGGCTGAGGCGGGAGACTAGGGCAGGGTCCAGCTGGAGGACCACAGCCCAGGGCCTGGGTTTGCTGGAAATCTCTGCAGACAGATTTTATGTCCCAGAATAGCCCGAGGCTGTTGGGACAAGGATGAGGGAGCCTCATCACCTGTCTTCAAGCCCTGGTTCCTAGGGTTTTCTCTTCTACGTTAATTTCAAAATTGTTGGTGTGCAGGGCCAAGGCGTTGTATAACTGTAAGGGATACCATGCACATTCCAGGCTGTAGAAATGGCATCACTGTTACTGGGCTGTGATTGTCCACCGTGGCTGCCCTGGTTGTATGGTCTGGAGTTCCCTCTGTGGGTCTCCGCCATGCTGAAGCTACATAGGGGCTAGAAGCCCCAATCGTCTGGGGATTTGCTCTTGGGAGCTAGGAAATGGCTTTTGGCCTGGGAAGCTGGGAAGAGAAGCTCCCATCTGTCTGACCTGTTAACCTCTGCCATTGTTTTGGTGCACAGGGGACTGGTTTAGTGACAGCCTCCTGTCATCCCTCCTCCAGAGGGATCTAAAATGCAGAGCTAACCTCATCACTCTGCAGCTTGAAACGTCCCATGGCCCCCCCATTGCCACAGGAATGAGTAGTGCTTATTCTGGCACGTGAAAAATGCTGATTCCTGGGCTTCATCCCCTGAGGTTTTAATTCTTTGGTTTTGGGAGTGGGAATCAGTTGCTGCATTTGTTTTAAATTTTTTTAATTTTTTGAGACAGAGTCTCGCTCTTTCACCCGGGCTGGAGTGCAGGGGCATCATCTCGGCTCACTTCAAACTCTGCCTCCCAGGTTCAAGCGATTCTCCTGCCTCAGCCTCCCAATTTGCTAATTTTGGGCTACCACGCCTGGCTAATTTTTACATTTTTAGTAGAGGTGGGGTTTCACCATGTTGGCCAGGCTGGTCTCCAACTCCTGGCCTCAAGTGACCCGCCCGCCTTGGCCTCCCAAAATGCTGGAATTACAGGCATGAGCCACTGCGCCCAGCCAGACGCTGAATTTTTAACAAGTGCTGCAACTTGATTCTCTGCGTGTTTCTCAGACTAGTCACACTCTGGGAAATACTTATGGGAAATGCCAAAATTTTTCCAAAAGATATTCGGGGCCCTGTATGATCTTTAAGCCACTTTTCTTTCCACTCTTCTGCATTCACTCTATTCTCCAGTCACACAGACTCCCCTATCTATGCTCAAATATGCAGCTTTTTTCCCCCATCTCCTTGCCTTGGCACAGGAGGAACATGGCTGCTCTCTGCCCAGGGCACCTTCCTTCCTCACTTGCTCTGCCTGGAAAGCCTGTGCTCACCGTCCGAGCCCCCATTCACCCAGCCTCCACTGGGATGCCCCCTGCCTCTCTGGCGGGACAGCCACACACTTCCCTGCTTCCCTCTGATCCCTTTAGTCCTTCTGCTCCTGGAGTCACTTGCATCTGCAGACTTGCCCTTGGGCTGTGAGGATCTTAAGGCAGGGACAGTACCTGGCGGGGCTCTGCATCCCCCAGGCTTGCATCCCCAGGGGTGTGCATGAGGCCCAGGGCAGTGCTCAAAAGTAAAGAGTAAAGGAGAAAGTTGAAGGAGGAGTTCAGGCACGTGTTAGCCTAAATGTCCTTTGAGTCCCCTGGGAATAGAGAAAAGGGAGGCAAAGAGCAGGAAGAGAAATCCAGATTCTGAATTAGATCTCCAGGGACACAAAAGGAAACTCCTCTGGCCAGAATGTTGGCCACAGACCCAGGGACTACAGTCACAACCTTAGAGGCACACTGAGGTGGCTGGGTAGAGAGCTCATTTTCAGGTCTCTGTAAGGAGGAGCTTCAGTGTGGATGCAGAACTGTCTTCTCGGTACTTCGGCCCCTGAATGGTCCCTCCTCGTTTCCAGGCTCCCCCTCATTCAGATGCCCCAAACCTGGGATATATCCTTGGCTCTTGTCTCTCTTCCCCACTGATGTTCCATGGAGCCCAAGTCCTGCACTCTTACATCATCATCTCTCCTGATTTCCCTCCCGGTGCGCCCCAGCCATTGTCTGACTTAGGTTTTCCTCACCTGGAGCGCTCAGGCACCAGCGTTTGCAAAGAAACATTTACAAGCAGGCACTTCAACACGCCCCGGAGGATGTCAGACCTCCCACTTGCAGAGATTTTACCAAACCTTTAAAGGTTACAGTCTTCTACCCTACAATCATCTCACTAAAGCTGTCAGGGACATCACTGAAAATGAAAACCTGCAATGAACAAAGTTCACACAAAGGAAGCCTGCCAATCGTCGGCGCATCGTGATGTGGTGGGGGTTTCTGAGACTAGATTTTTGCAACCAGCCAACTGTCCAGTGGCAGCTCTCTCACACTGCGGGATGGATTTCTCCCTCTTGACCTCCAAAGGGCACCCTGGGGGATTGGACAGACCTCAGGCTTTGGAAGGCAATTTTGTTCCAGGTGAGGAAAACCTAAGTCACAATTTTGCTTCAAACTTTGGCTCTGCTGCTGCATGACTCTCAGGGTCATTCAACTTTTTGAGCCTCAGTTTCTTCATGTCAGTAACCCCATCGACTTGTCGTGGGGGTTATATGCAGATACAAAAGGTAAACAGCCCAGCGAAAGGCCTGTTCATTGTGAGACACTCTCACTTTGGCCTGATGTCTATGTGTCTGTTCATCATATTTATCATATTTTCTTTTTTTTTTTTTTGAGACAGAGTTTCGCTTTTGTTGCCCAGGCTGGAGTGCAATGGCACAATCTCGGCCCCTCAGGTTCAAGCAATTCTCCTGTCTCAGCCTCCCGAGTAACTGGGATTACAGGCATGCGCTAGCACGCCCGGCTAATTTTGTATCTTTAGTAGAGACAGGTTTTCTCCATGTTGGTCAGGCTGGTCTTCAACCCCTGACCTCAGGTGATTCACCCGCCTTGGCCTCCCAAAGTGCTGGGATTACAGGTGTGAGCCACCATGCCTGGACCTGTTCCTCATATTTTCAATTAGGAGAGGCCCCCCCAACAGTGGAAAAGGAACATACTCTCCACACCCATGCCAGTCACCCGGGTTCAAATCCCAGCTCTGCCATTTCCAGCTGTGTTGTCTTGGGCAAGTGTTCACCTCTCCATGTCTGTATTTCTTCATCTGCAAAATGGGTTGTGAGGCTTAAATAGGCTATGACATAGGTACTTGGGACAGAGGCTGGCTCATAATAAACTCTCAATAAATGTCAGAGGTAACTATAAGCCCTCCTCCTATCAGCATATTGTAAGTGCTTACAGCTGGCCTGTTGGTGATTACATAGGAACCTATAATTAAGCTGAAGAACTTGAGTACATGCCCCCCCATAGCCTGGTCTTAAAGAACTGCTTCCCAGTGGTCCTCATTAGCCCACCTTAGCAAAACACGGGTGCATTCTCATGTTATTAACTGACCCAGCATTAGTGGACTGCAGTACGGTTAAGCAGGATAACCCGGGCTTTGCAGGTAAATAGATCCAAATTCACATCTCAAGCTGTGTGACACTGGGCAAATGGCCTCACCTCTCTGAGCCTCGGTTTTCTATCTGTAAAATGGAGATACTAATAACTACTTCTTGGGGCTCATAGCATCTTTCTTGTCCCATTCACCAAGCCACACAAAGTCTTTGGCTTTTCAAGAATTGTTAAAAAGCAGACTGCCTAGGAAGGAGGGCTGGCTAGTTCAGGTGGGATGCTACTTAAGAAAGTTGATGAGAGCCTTTCCTCACTCACAGCTGTGGAAACTTCCTGGCGCAGCTCCCTGGCCTTCCTCTGTCCTTAAATGTGCACTGCCTTCTCAATTCTGACTCACCGGCAGCTTCGATGGCTTTCTCATGCCCCACACGAGTGGGAGGTGGTTTTGGCTCTAATTTCAACATCTCATTATCCTGGGGCACAGTCATTCAGTCACACAGTACCAGACTCAAATCCATCCAGACATCTCCTACCCTCACAAGAAGGACGCCCACCTGCAATGACTTGCACAGACTTCAAGCAGCAGCACATTGTATGGGGCTGGGAGGGTCAAGGTGGAGATAGAAGGTGATGAAGATACTAGTCCATATTACTGTGCAACAGAAACGTCATACTCACAGGCCTAGTTAATCCTCATGGCAAGCCAGTGATGTAGGCAATATCAACCCTAGCTTATAGATGTCGGACCTAATGCACCGAAAGATGACACCACTTTCTGTCATGGTAGAATTGAAATTGGAACTTAGGTCTTTGGTTCTTTCAAAAAATTCATACACCTGACCATTATAGGATACAGCTCCTCACTGTCCTAAGCCAGGTATGAAGCCGTGGTTCTCCAGGTAGATGTTATCTGTGTGTCACGACTAGCTCCTCAAAATGCAGCTTAATTGAAAACAACACATGAGCGTATGCTCACACGTGTGCGTGCGTGCACACACACACACACACACAGTCGGATTTCGAATGCCAGGAAACTTTCTGTATTATTAACCTGATATCTCCAACTGTTTTTGACTTGAATAATCACACTCAAAGAAGCTGTGGGAATGTGAAAAGAAAAAGGATGTCAGATAAACAATTATAAAAGCAAAACCCAAACAAAGCATCTGTGACCTCTGCCTTGGGAGTCAGATGGACTAAGGCCCCCTGTCCTCCACTTACCTGAGACCCCACAGGGAGAATAAATGAGATCTTGATTGTGAAGAGAGGAAGGAAGGAAGGAAAGAAGGGAGGGAGGACAGAAGGGAGGGAGGGAGGGAGGAAGGAAGGAAGGAAGGGAAGGAAGCAGGAATGAATGGGTGGAAGGGAGGGGAGTGCGTAAGGGGAAAAGGGAAATGAGGATGACAATAGGACAAGCCCCAGGAAGGTGGTTGTTCTTTTTGGCCTTAATTACAAGTTAAGCCTCAGTTTTCTTATGTATAAAGTGGGCACTGAATCCAGGTTGGCCTCATTGTAAGTCCTTACCCTTCTTCACACAACAACTTCCCGGTTGCTTCCTGAGACAATGCAAGTGCTGGGCATCTAAGAATGGGTGTATTGACTGGGTACGATGGCTCACAGGTGTAATCCCAGCTTTTTGGGAGGCCAAGCCCGGTGGATCACTTGAGCTCAGAAGTTCGAGACCAGCCTAAGCAACACGGCGAAACCCCATGTCTACAAAAAATTAGCTGGGCATGGTGGTGTGTGCTTGTAGTGTCAGCTACTTGGGAAGCTGAGGTGGCAGGAGCCCAGGAGACAGAGGTTGCAGTGAGCTGAGATTGTGCCACTGCATTCCAGCCTGCACAAGAGAGTGAGAACCTGTCTCAAAAAAAGAGTGTGTTAATCACTGTTTTACAGATGAAGAAATTGAGGCTCAGCAACATTAAGTAACGTAACCAAAAGCACAAGGTTACCAAGGTTACGTTAAGTAATGTAACCACAGGCACATCAAAGGCAGACTCAGGTTAGATATGCTGCCTTCAAAGCCTATCTTAAGCCCTCCTCCTATCAGCATATTGTAAGTGCTTACAGCTGGGCTGTTGGTGATTACGTAGGAACCTATAATTAAGCTGAAGAACTTGAGTACATGCCCCCCAATAGCCTGGGGGGTTTCTTCATCACATCTACCTTCTCTCTAATTGTTTTACTGATACATAATATTTGTACATATTTATGGGGTACACGTGATATTTTGTTACATGTGTAGAATGTGTAATAATCAAGTCAGGCCATTTGGGATTTTCATCCCCTCCAGTATTTATCATTTCTGTGTGTTGGGAGCAAGTGCTGTCTTCTACCTACCTTGAAATATACAACAGGTTGTTGCAGGGTCGCTATAGTCACCCTGCTCTGCTATCAAACTTTTACCACAGAGGCCGTGCAGCTGTCAAAATCCAGCAAAGCTTTCTATCCTGATGCAAAGAAATACCTTGAGTTGAGCATGACATTTCTCCCAATTCTTTTCGCATGGGGTAGCCAACTTGGTGAGCAAGAAAATGAAAGAACCAACCTGCTTACTAAAATGGCGTCTAATTTGTTCTCTAAAACTTTGAATATTTCCAGAAAGGCATGGAGTCGCAGACCTATTTAAAAGAGAAATTACCAATGTTTTTTTTTTTCCTGCTCCTGTGTCCTCTCATTTTTCTGGCTTGACTATTTCTCCTATATCTGGGATGAAAAGAGCAAGTGGGACTTTGAGTGCTGTGCACACTTCTGTCCTGCCGTCTCTGGCCTGTGCTAGGCATGGGGGAAGAAAACACAACACGTTGCCCAGGTCTCTGTCCACGGTGAATTTTGTGCGCTCAGTGAAGGCACCTTATCCAAAGTCCTCAGAAATACACACATCCAATTCCCCACCAAATTTGTAGAGGAAAGAAGTATGATGCTAATAAGTATCCTCTCTTTCTGCTTTTAATATATAGAGGAAAAGTAAGGCATCAACTTTAACCAAAAAAGCACCTTAGTCAGCCTCATATTTCTCACTGGGAATTGTCAGCGCTTTTTTGAGGACATTTAACCTTGTCCCTTCCTTGTCTCCTGGGAAAATGCCCAGGAAAATCTACCCAAGTCATCAATGGGTCATGGGTTTGACTCTGTTTGAGGAGACAACCTGGTGCTCAGTTGTTGTACACTTGCAGGTAGTGTGAGGTGAGAGCAGAGGCTGGTTTTAGGGACCTATCACCTTGGGTTCGTATGAGTAAACTATGTTCTCTGATGGAAATGTTTCCCATATTTGTTCAATTGTCATTGAAGTCCAAGAATTTGGGGTTCTAGAGTTTAAAAGGCAACATTTTTGCATTTCAAGGGAACTTAGTGGTCATCTGGCCCAGATGCTCCATTTTACAGGTGAAGAAATTGAGACTGGCAGGGTGAAGTGGCCTGCATTTGGCACCCAGTTCGTTAGTACCCAGGACTGAGACTCGACTCCCTTCTGGACCACCTACCTCCTTTTGTACAGCTTGGAGTGAATCCATCATGTTAAAAACGCTATGGTGTAGCCAAAGTAATTTTTATTTTTATTTTTGAGATGGAGTCCCACTCTGTTGTCAGGCTGGAGTGCAGTGGCACAATCTCGGCTCTGCAACCTCTGCCTTCCAGGTTCAAGTGATTCTCCTGCCTCAGCCTCCTGAGTAGCTGGGACTACAGGCACATGCCACCACACCCAGCTAATTTTGGTATTTTTAGTAGAAATGGGTTTCACCATGTTGGCCAGGATGGTCTCGATCTCTTGACCTCGTGATCCGCCCACCTTGGCCTCCCAAAGTGCTGGGATTAAGCGCCCAGCCCAAAGTAATTTTCTAAAACCTGAATCTAAATAAAGAAGAGAAAGGAAGGAAGGAAAGAAGGACAGGAAGGAAGGAAGGAAATAAAAGTGTTCCTAGGCTGGCACTCAGGAGAAGGCTCCAACTCTTTCTTTTTTTTTTTTTTTTTTGAGATGGAGTCTCGCTCACCCCCAGGCTGGAGTGCAGTGGCGCCATCTCGGCTCACTGCAAGCTCCACCTCCCGGGTTCACGCCATTTTCCCGCCTCAGCCTCCTGAGTAGCTGGGATTACAGGCGCCTGCCGCCATGCCCGGCTAATTTTTTTTGTATTTTTAGTAGAGACGGGGTTTCACCATGTTAGCCAGGATGGTCTCGATCTCCTGACCTCGTGATCTGCCCGTCTCGGCCTCCCAGAGTGCTGGGATTACAGGCGTGAGACATGGTGCCCGGCCTCCACCTCCTTCTTATGTAGAGCAAACCTCTTTGCCATCCGGCCCTGCTACAGTAGCCTTGGTTCTTGCTACATCCCCTCCCAACTTTGTTTGCATCAACTGAATGTAGTTTCCTTAAATCCCAATTCTATTTCCAGCCTCTATATATTTGCATGTGCCTGTTCATCTCCTTGGAAATCCCTTTCCTAGCTCATACATCAGCTCCTTCTGGGAAGCTTTCTGACCCCGCCCCTCTGCCCAGCTTTGAGCAGGGGCAGTTAATCACTCCCCCTCTGAGCTGCTTCTCTTCTGAGCACACACTTCTATTACCAACCTTAGCAACTTAGTGGGAAGTTGCTTGCAGCGATGTCGATCCTCCTCTAGGCCATGAGGTCCTCCAAGGAGCAGGTTTCCCCATTCCTAGCTCCCCAGTGCCTGGTACAGGGCAGTCCCAGGGCGGTTGCTAATGAAGGATGGTTGGCTGTATACTGGCCCAGTGCAAAGGAACTCTCATCAGCAGCAGACCTATCAAGCAGGGGCAAATAAAACAACATGTTTCCTGGCGATGAAGAGTCATTTATTTGCATATTAAATGCCCATTTTCTAAGGAGGCATCAGATTACTCATCCACTTAATTAAAGTATCCTTAGTTCTAACAGGAGCCTAGCTAGGTGATAATTACTGCTGGCATCCCCTCGCATCTCTAAGATTGAAGAACTGCTGACACATTGCACCAATCTTTACTAAACACTATTTCTAAAAGCAATATTGCAGAAAGCCAGACTAAATGTGTTAATTGACTAGTACTTGGATCTGAAAGGTGAATTATCAAACTCAGGCTGAGCCTAGAATATATACAGGCTAGAAAAAAAAATCCAAATGAGAAAAGTGAGTGTTTAGGGAGTACTTACTGCTTAACTACATTTATTCTCTTTTCACAGTTGAAGGAACTGAGGCACAGAAAGAGAAGTGGGATTTTAGAACCTGAGATCTTGCTATATTTCCTTCCCAAAAAGGGAACTAACAATTGATTGCCTATTATGTGCCTGACATTTTTCTATGCATGATAGAATTGTCTCACATGAATCCTATATTGTAGTGTTAAGAAAATGGTCTTTGAAGTGGAGACCCTTTGCTTTGAAATAAGGGAGAAATAAAAGACAAATTCTCCCAAGAGAAAGCTTTTTGCCTCATCTCTTCCTTCCTGCTTAGGGTGTTGGTATGAGGACATGATACCTGGAGTAGCAGCAGCCATCTTGTGACTGTGAGGCAACAAGTCAACATGCTGAGAATTGTGGAGCAGAAGAAATAAGATGTGTCTTAGTCAATAAGTTCCTTGACTAAACTGGGAGCCTCTCACTTTTCGACTTTTGGTTAGGTGAGATAATTAATTGACTTTATTTTTTAAGCAACCTTTGGTCAGTGATTCTATTAGCTACAACTGAAAGCATTTGTTTGCTATGAGAGCTTTGGAAGGCTCCTTGAATAGAGTCAGTGGTCAGTGTCATATCCAAATTTTATAGGTGAGGAAATGTGACTCAGAAACTCGAGGTCAGTTGTTCAATATTATACAGCCAGCGGGACTTGAACCCAGGTGTGCCTGCCCACGACCCTTAAGGTACGGTTGGCCTCTCGGTTTCTTCCTGTTCATGCTTCCCCAAAGTTCATTCTCTTAGTGTGATTCTGGATCACACATGTCCGACCATGCTGGGTGGGTGGAGGGGTGTGGACTGTAGGAGGAGGGCGCAAACAGCGTGATTATCAGTGCTAGAACACTGCTGGGGGACTCCACTGCCTGCTAGAGTGGTCGAGGGGAGAAGAACACCAACAAGCCCTCCTCACTTGCTGTCTCTTGTGGAGAACCAATGGCCACAAGTCTTTCACCCTTCCCCATGCGTCTCCCTAAACCTGACTCTTCCTCTACTCTGATGTTGTCCAACCTCTTCCTGAATATTGAGAGCAGCCAACGTTTTTCTCCAATCTGCCCAAGAGACATCCCACTAGAAAGGGCCAACTCCCCTTCCTTTTCCCAAGCCTCTCTCCTGACCCCTCATCCTCAACCCATCTGGCCTCACTCTTGCTGCTTTCCTCCTGGGTCCTCCCTGACACTTGATTTCCCCTCTGATCCTGACCTTGGCCATTCTCCTCCAGTATAACTCACACTCAGCCCCGGTTCGTGCTACTTTAGGTCTGACTGTAGAACTTCCCCATTCAGTACAAACCCTTATGTTCTGGGGTCTGTTGCTCTAAGCTGGCAGGGCTCCCACCTCTCCAGACTCAGTGTCTTTCCTTACTGCCCAGGTGTCACAGACCCCCCGCCCGACGCCAACCCTCAGGCAACTGCAGAAATGCCACAGAGATGTCCTTTCTCACCTATCCAATGACTACGTCCTTCAAAAGAAACAAAGCAGAGAATTTCACTTTGAGAGTGTTGTGGGCTGAATAGCGGTCCCCACCTCCACAAATTCACATGTTAAAGTCCTAGCCCCCAGTACCTCAGAATGTAAAGGTATTTGGAGACTGGGTTTTTTTAAGAGGTAAAAAAATGAGGTCATATCCAATGTGACTAGTGTCCTTATAAGAAGAGGACATTATGACACACATACAGAGGGAAGGCCATGTGAAGTCCCAGAGAGAAGGCGGCATCTACAAGCCAAGGAGAGAGGCATCAGAGGAAGGCAACCCTGCTGACACCTTGATCTTGAACTCTTGGCCTCCAGAGCTGCAAGACTATACATTTCTGTTGTTTAAGTACCTCAGTTTGTGGTATTTTGTTACGGCAGCCCCAATCGACTAATACAAAGAGATTAACCTATTGGTGGCCATCTCTGTTATGTCTCTGAGAGAAAGACAATCATGTTCATGGCACTGAATGCCATAGGGGATAGTGGAGCCTTCCCAGAGCTTCATAACAGAGCTTCCTAGTTCTCACCCAAGTGCTCTGCACCGTCCCGTGTGAGTGGAGTGGAAGGGCTTGTCAGTGTGGTGCATGCGGAGAAGATGGTCTGTGTCTTACTCTTGGGCTGTTACACCATCCACAGGACATGCAAAGGCATTGTTATCTAGCACGTTCCTTAGGGGTCAGGTCATGCTTGTCAAGTCCTGCCCATGAGACCTGAGTGACATCAGGAAAATCAAGGCCAATGGCTTCTAACCAACACTTTGGAGCCCACCAGAAAAATATTCTTTCCCTAGGGAAAGAATGTTTCCCTTAATGTGCACATCCACATATAAATAATGTTGTTTTACACACACACACGTGCACACGTGCACACACACGCACACAATGATTCTAAGTTGAACAGAGCTCAGGGATTTAGGAAAAAGCTCTGCTAGTTGGAGAACGTGAGTTCTATCTATTTTCCATCTCCAACCCTCCTCAGGGTTTCAATTGTTGAAGAGCACAATATCTTACATCTATAATAAAATATTTGGCCACATGTGACAATAGCAACAGAAGAGGATCTTATTAAAGTGAGAAAGAACATGCTTCAAAATCTAAGGTTGGCATCACTTTTGAGGTCAGTTTCTAACAACCTTTCCTGCCTCAGATAAAATTTATTTACTTAATAATTCTACATGGCTGTGCTTTCAAAATTGGCAGGAATGGTGGAGTTAGTGATACCCAGTGAGTCGCATAGGTCTGTTTCCCCTGCCATGTTTATTCAGATAACACAGTCTCAGGTTATGTGACTTACCTAGGCATGCCCAGTTAGAAACAGCAAAGCCTGTAACTGATACCAGGTCTGTCTGATGCCAGTGAAGCTCTTAACCACTAAGCTTCACTGTTCCATGCACCCCCATTTGAGGTGAACAGGAGGTTGAAACCAAAGGCAGCCCTTGTTTTGGAGAATCACTGCCCTGTTCAGACGTTTGACATCAGCACCTGAGATACTATCAGTTTCCAGCTATTCACTGGGGTATCCCTCCAGCCTGCAAGGATATGCCAGGGCAGGGTTCTTGGGATTAGTCGAGGTACTTGTGTAGCTTTTTGGGAATTAGGGTGACCCACTGCACTCCAAGAGACAAGTTCTGGCAGCATCCAACTGGCTCAGGTTCTTATGGTGGCATTTATTAGGTGCCTAGTATTTGAGACTTTCATGTACCTTCTGACATACATTAGTTTATTGCTCCTCATGTCCACTCAAGAGGTAGACTTACCTCTTTGGTATGTTTTCCAAAGAGGTAGATACAATTATCCTCATTTATTAAACATAAGTAAACCAAGGCTCAGAGAAATTGAGTGCCTGCCTGATAACACACAGATAGGAAGAATGGAAAAGAAGGTTTCAGACTGCTAGGCTTCCAAACCCACGTGATTTCCACACTCCCATGGTCAGGCTTCAAGGCTTTTCCAGCCCGTGATTAAAACAGAGCATCTAGTATTTTGTTGTTGTTGTTTTTTTCTTTTTTTTTTTTTGAGATGGAGTCTCACTCTGTTGCCAGGCTGGAGTGCAGTGGTGTGATCTCAGTTCACTGCAACCTCTGCCTCCCAGGTTCAAGTGATTCTCCTGCCTCAGCCTCCTGAGTAGCTGGGACTACAGGTGTGAGACACCATGTCCAGCTAATTTTTTGTATTTTTAGTAGAGATGGGGTTTCACCATGTTAGCCAGGATGGTCTTGATCTCCTGACCTCGTGATCTGCCTGCCTTGGCCTCCCAAAGTGCTGGAATTACCAGCGTGAGCCACCGCGCCTGGCCAGAGCATCTGGTTATTTTATTTTACTTTTAACTTCAGTTCTTAACATTTCTACTGACTTACTGACTTGGTGGGCAAGAACATTCAAAGTTGTTTCACCAGCCTTAACTTTTGTTTGAGAGGCTGGAGTTCTCCCCTCCCCAGTACCCAGTGCCATCTGCAGCTCAGCAGTTACCTGCTTTGTGACACTTTCTGCAGTAGGTGACAAGTGTCATCCACACATCAATCAGTCGGCCCTCCCTCCTGAGCAGTCAGCGGGCAAACAGTCCCACCTAAGCACAGCCCTGTCCTCCCACTCCCCATTGTATCTGAGCTCTGCTGCTTGCAGTAACGAATACCCCTCAGTCATATATTTAAAAATTTTTTATGATCTCAAAAGCGCTCAGTCTCTTTCTGCTCTTTGTGGTGACTGACATTGTTTCAAAGCAGATTTAGAAATAGTCTTGATCCTGACATTTATGCTGCGAGGGGGCGTTGTTTATTGCTGAGCAATTAGAACATAGGTTAACATAATATCACTCCTCAACTTGAAAACCGGGGAGAGTGCTCTGTGAACAGGTCCCCCCAAAACTCACCCAGCTCACTTCCTTTTGTCTTTTGCTTCTTCCTCCTCCACACCCATCCACTCACCTGCCTTGAAATATGCTATTTCAAATGTAGAGTTCAAGAAAGTTTGTGGAATCAAAGTCATAAAAGGAGATGTCTTTTTCTTCCACCGCAGGAGCAGCCCACGATACCTGTACTCTCAACCAAAAAGGCATTTTTTTTTTTTGTCCTTGAAAACTTCTAAAAAAAAACAAAACTCTATCCTCTTTTCACTCTTGGAAGCAGAGGTCAGGAAGCAGGAACGAGCTGGTTAAGCATCTTCTTTAGTAGAAACCCACAATCTTGGATTCAAGGGCACTTAAGTCTTACAAGTTACACTTGCCTTTCAGGGAAGGAGATTCTCCCCTGGGCTGAACTCTGCAAATAAATGCTAGATGAGAGGAAGAGATTCTTGAAAATTGCATTTGCAGGATGGGCCACAGACCCTCCTGGAACCTGTAAGGGGTGTCTGTCACAAAGTCCCTGTCATACTACGGGACTGGTATGATGAAAACTCATGAGTGAGGACAGCCTTCTGCTCAGCAGTCCTCAGCAGGCCTTGCTCATGACTTCTGCCTGCCTCCGAGTTTTCATATTTATAAATCCAGGGTCCTATCTCTTTTCACGACCCCCCACCTCCTGGTCTAAGCCCTCAGTAGCTTTTGCTTGAATTGTGTGCAATGCATTCCTTCCTGGTCTCCTTGGCACTGCCCGATTCCCCTTCAACAAGCAGCCCGAGGGATCTCTTCAAAGCATGGCAGATAAACCACTCCTGTTTCAGGGTCCCCAAGACCACCCTCAGGTTTAGTAATTCCCCAGGAGGGCTCACAGGTTCTGCAGATTGTTGCACTCATGGCTATGGTTTTTCCAGAAAAGGATGCCAAACACAATCTGCGAAGGGAAAAAGTGCATGGGGTGAGGTCCACGGGAAAGCAAGCTCCAGCTGTCAAGGGGTCTCGCCCAGCCGAGTCACACAGGACGTTCTTACTGCCCCCGGCAATAAGTTACAAAATATTGTCTTCTACCAGGGAAGCTTGTTAGAGACACCGGTGCCAAGAGGTTTTATTTTTACTGGGGACTGGTCACGATAGCACTCCCTTCCTGGTACATATGCAAATTCTAGACTCAGATGGAAAACAAGTGTTCAGCTAAACCACATTGTTTGTAGAAAACAGTTTAGGCACCACAGGCCACTCTATCGGAGGATGGTGGGAACTTGCCCCAAATCTGAGTTCCAAGATGCCAGTGAGAGACCAACCATGTGAGCAGGCCCTTCAAAGCATAGCAGGCAGGCCGAGTGTGCTCCCTTTTCCACCTTTCTCCTCTGCTCACAAAAACCCTGCAAGACACCTCATGTCTGAATAAAAGCCAAAGTCTTGAACGTGGATCCCAAACCCTGCAGGATCTAGAGCTCTACCCTCCCCTTCCCCTACTCGCTCCGTTCCCCACTCGGTCCCGGCCATGCTGGCTCTCTGCTGTTGGACACACCAGCCAGGCTCACACCTGAGAAATGGACTTGCCGCTCACTCCTTCTTCCTGAAATGTGCTTCAGCAGCTACCTGCTCGCTTTTCTTTCTCCATCGTCTCCCTGCCCCAGCCCATCTCCTGCCACCGCACTTTTTATGTCCTTTTTCTCCTTTATTTCTCTCATTGTTGTCTCACATACTATATAACTTATTACATTATTGTCTGTATCCTTTGTTCACTGTGATGTCTCTCTTCCCAGCACAGGCCTTCACCAATCAGTGACAGTTTGTGTCACGCCCCTAACCTAGAGCATATGAAAGAGCGAGGGCTGTGACGCTGACTGGGTTACCATCTTCACTCCACCACTTGGTACCGGTGTTGTATTAAGTGTGGTCCATACACTCTGAACCTCAGTTTCTTCATCTGTTAAAAGGGCACATTAATACTATCTGGGTCATAGGAAGGTTGTGCCTGTGAAGGTAATGAATACACACAAGGCCCCCTGGAACAGAATGGTTACTCTAGATATCTTAGCACTCTGTTGTCTTCTCTCCATTAAATCTTCCTTATCTTGAAAACATTTTATTATGGAAGATTTCAAACATAAACAAAAGTAGAGCCATAATAGAATGAACTTCACTCTATCTCTACCATTCAGCTTTAGTGATGATCAACTCAGAGCTAATTACTTCTATTACTATTACTTCTAACATCTATTACTTCCACTCAAAGTCCTGTACCCCCTATACCCAGATTATCTGAAAAACATTTTAGATAGCATATCGTTTCATTCATAAATATATCTCTAAAATATAAGGACTCACTTTTTAAAAAGCATACGCACAAAAATTTAAAATCTAAAAAAATTAACACAAATTTCTTGATATAAACAAATATCTAGTCAGTGTTCAAATTACCCTAGTTCCTCATACTCTCTTATTTGGACAGCATCCAGAATGATTTCCCTGTCTGCAAACTATTTAGTGCATTCACCTCTGCTCTGGAGACTCTTTATAAATCACAGATCTGGCGTTGTCACCCCCTCCTACAAATCCTTTGCTGTCTCCCTATTGCCTGCAGGGTGGAGCCTGATGTCCTTGAGCCTGCCCTTCAGAGTCTTTGATAATCTCTCCCAACCCCTCTTTCCTGAGCCACCTTTGCCTCGGACTCACTTTCAAACGCCATCTCTGTCAGTCTGCTTTCGGGTCACTGGCTTTCCTCCGAGTTTGCCTGGGCTGTTCCTTCTGCCTGGATTTCCCTTTGCTTTCTTCTCCCCTGATAATCTTGTCTTCCACCGTTCCCTCGGGACAAGACAGTCACCCCATCCGCAGGGTCCCCATGGTCTCTATGCTATTCATCGCCTCACCCCGAATGATTTAAGGTTTATATCATCATGCAGTCTGGTTAAATGGCAGCAAAAAAAGGTAAACATCAGGATACACTGAAGTTCTAGCAGATTGTTAGCACTTGGATAAATGATATAGAGTGTGAAAAAGTATGAGGGTAATCATTTGCTCTTCTGTTTTAATGTTTTGATATTTACAGTTACTGCTTATTTTTCTGACATAAACTTTTTTCGTGCTGAAACAGGATCTTACTGTGTCACCTAGGCAGCAGTGCAGAGGCACAATCTCGGCTTACTGCAGCCTTAAACTCCCAGGCTCAGGTGATCCTCCCACCTCAGCCTCCCGAGTATTTGGGACTACAGGCATGTGCCAACATGCCTGGTTAATTTTTGTATTTTTTTTTTTGTAGAGATGGGGTTTCACCACATTGTCCAGGCTTGTCTTGAACTCTTGGGCTCAAGCGATCCTCCCACATCAGCCTCCCAAAGTGCTGGGATGACAGGTGTGAACCACCGTGCCTGACCTGAAACTTTCTCATTGTGAGAAAGTTTGCAAAGTACAGAACATATAATTGAATATATTTTCTGTAATTGCAAATATCAGGAATAACATATTTTATCATTTGTCTTGATATAATAAAAACTTTGGCATGTAATAATTTCATTTCTTCCTTCTCTACCGTCTCAGATTTTTTAAAACAGTTTTATTGAGGTATAATCGATATACAAAAACTGCAGGTATCTAGTGTATGTAATTTGGTGAGTTTAGACACTGCCAAACACCTGTGATACCATCGCCACAATCACGGCAATAAGCATATCCATCACATCGAAGTTTCCTTGGGTCCCTTTGCTTTCATTTTATTTATTTATTTTTGTGGTAAGAATACTTAACATGAGATCTATCCTCATCAAATTTTTAACTGTATGATACTGTACTGTTAGCTGTCTAACTGTGACTTTGTACTCATGAACAACAACTCTCCATTTCTCTGGCAGCCCTCATTCTACTTTTTGCTTCTATATTTTGACTATTTTAGCTGCATCGTATAAATGGAATCATCCAATATTTGTCATTCTGTGACTAACATATTTCACTTAGCATAATGTCTTCAAGATCCATCCATGCTGTCTCAAATGGTAGGATTTCTTTCTTTTTTAAGGCTGAATGATATTCCATTGTATATATATATATATATCACTTTTTTCTTTTTTTAGTAGTGATGTCTCTATGTTGCTCAGGCTGGTCTTGAACTCCTGGCCTCAAGTGATCCTCCCACCTCGGCCACCTAAAATTCTGAGATTTAGGCATGAGCCACTGCACCTGGCTCTGTATCACATTTTTTTTAATCCATTTGTCTGTTAATGGACATTTGGGTTGTGGAGAAATTGGAACTCCTGTGCATAGTGATGGAAGTGTAAAATGGTGCAAACACTACGGAAAACAGTATAGGTCCCTCAAAAAATTAAAAATAGAACTACCATATGATCCAAAAATCTCACTTCTGGATTTACATCTGAAAGAATTAAAATCAGTATCCCGAAGATATATATGCACCCCATGCTCATTGAAGCTTTATTTGTGATAGCCAAGCCATGGTACCATTTATCTTGATACACCATAACTGTTCACTTCCCTCTGTGGCCCCCTGTACTGTGAGTTCCTCAAAGGCAGGGGCTCCATCTTATTCATTTGGTCTCCTTAGAGCCTGAGCAGAGCTGGAAAACATGATGGGTGCCCACTTGTATTGAAATGAACGAATGGATGGGTTAGCAGATGAACAAATGACCAAAACACTTGGAAAGAAGATTGTTTGAGTCCACAGCCTTGGATATCTCTTTAGGTCTGCATTGCTCCTTTTTATGTTCAATGTTTTACCAGACCATTTTCTAGCTTGTGCAGCTGGCTTGTCTTTCTGCTCCCTGGCAGGTCAGAACTTTTTAATCCTGAATAATGCCTTCTCCCTGGCATGCTGCCTGCTCCCTGACATGAGTCAGACAGGCCCTGGCTCACAGTGATTAATTACCTGAGATGCTGCTTTTCTCTGAAACGATCCCAGGGCAGAAGGGCAGCCTGAGGAATGCCTGGGGGACATGAACCTCCAACCATAACCTGCATGGACAATGGTTCCTATGCTGGAAATGCCACCATGCACAGAGAGGAACTAAGACAGAGAGGCAAGAGAAATGGGAATGTTTCCTCCCCTTTCTATTTTCCTTGATGTTAAGAGAATCAGGAATTATTGCATTGGGTCAAATGTAGCTCTTGTAGTTTGGTGATGGTAAGGACTTCTTGCTCAGTGACCCGCTATACTGGGACCTTTACAGGTGCAATGCCATTTGCCCCTTTCAAGGGCCTGGCAGAGGAGTTATCACCCTCATTTTACAGATGCAGCAGCTGAGACTCTGAAAGATCATAAAGTTGCATAGGGACTATGCGAAGTACTGGGATTCAACCTCAGGCCCACTGAGAGCCCTTTCCAGCAGAAGAGGGCTTTCCATATTACAAGTTCAACCTACTCAAGGGGAATAAAACTAATTTAATGTATTCAAGACTAAAGTAATTAAAATAAGATTAGACTAGAATAAAATATATAGATTAGAGAATAGAGTACATTCTGGGTAGTATGGATCGATACTATTTTATGAAACCCCACTTCCATTTATATCTAGCTATATCCATATCTATATCCATGTGTATAGATACGGGCATGCCTTGGAGATATTGTGGATTTGATTCCAGACCACCACAATATTGAAATAAAGTGAATCACACAAAGCTTTTGCTTTCTCAATGCATGTAAAAGTTGTGTTTACTAAGTGTGCAATAGCATTACATCTAAAAGGTACATATTTTAGTCAAAAAGTATGTATTGCTAAAAACATTGTATAGCATGCAATGGTGTTTGATAACTTTTTACCCACCACTAGAACTTCTTTCATAATTGGAGTCAATCCTCTCAAACCCTGCAGCTGCTTTGTCAACTAAGTTTATGTGATATTCTAAATGATCATCTGAGCCTTCAGTGAGTCATAATCTTTTTGTTGGTGGAGTAGGGCCTCTGTATTGATGGTTGCTTACTGATTAGGGTGGTCATTGCTGAAGGCTGGAGTGACTGTGGCAATTTCTTAACATAAAACAACAATGAAGTTTGCTACGTAGATTGACTCTTCTTTTAATGAAAGATTTTTCTATAGCATGCAATGCTGTTTGATAACTTTTTTCCCACCAGTAGAATTTCTTTCATAATTGGAGTCAATCCTCTCAAACCCTGCAGCTGCTTTGTCAACTAAGTTTATGTGATATTCTAAATCCTTTGTTGTCATTTCAGTGATGTTCACAGCATCTTCACCAGCAGTAGATTTCATCTCAGGAAACCACTTTCTTTCCTCATCCATAAGAAGCAACTTCTCATTTGTTAAAGTTTTCTCGTGAGATTGCAATAATTCAGCACATCTTCAGGCTCCACTTCTAATTCTAGTTCTCTTGCTATTTCCACCACGTATGCAGTTACTTCCTCCGCTGAAGTCTCAAAACCCCCAAAGTCATCCATGAGGGTTGGAATCAACTTCTTTTAATCTCCTGTTGATATTTTGACCTCCTCCCATGAATCACAGATGTTCTTGATACCATGTAGACTGGTAAATTCTTTTCAGAAAGTTTTCAACTTACTTTGCTCAGATTCACCAGAGCAATCACTATCTATAGCAGCGATAGCCTTATAAAATGCCATTTAAGCCTTAAAAGTCAAAATTACTACTTTTTTCATGAACTACAGAATGGATGTTGCGTTAGTAGGCATGATAACAACATTAATCTTTTTGTACATTTCCATCAGGACTCTTGGGTGACCAGGCCTATTGTCAAGGAGCAGTAAGATTTTGAAAGAAATCTTGTTCCGAGCAGTAGGTCTCAACAGTGGGCTTATAATTTTCAGTAATCCATGCTGTAAACAGACATGTTATCATCCAGGCTTTGTTTTTCCATTTATAGAGCACAGACAGGTTAGATTTAGCATATTTATTAAGGGCCCTGAGAATTTCAGGATGGTAAATTAGCATTGGCTTCAACTTAAAGTCACCAGCTGCATCAGTCCCTAACCAGAGAGCCAGCCTGTTCTTTGAAGCCAGGCATTGACTTTTCCTTTCTAGCTATTAAATTTCTAGATGGCATCTTCTTCCAATACAAAGCTGTTTTGTCTATAGCCAAAATCTGCTGTTTGGTGTTACCACCTTCAGCAATGATCTGAGCTAGATCTTCTGGATAATTTGCTGTCGTTTCTGCATCAGCACTTGCTGCTTTTTCTTATTTTGGAGGGGGCTTATTTTCTTAAACCTCATAAACCAACCACGGTGGTTGGTTCTGACTTTTTTTCCCCAAAGCTCCTTCACCTTTCTCAGCCTTAATAGAATTTAAGAGAGTTAGGGCCTTGCTCTGGATTAGGCTTTGACTTAAGGGGATATTGTGACTGGTTTGATCTTCTATCCAGACTGGTAAAACTTTCTCCATAACAGAATGAGGCTGTTTCACTTTCTTTTTATTTGTGTGTTCACTGGAGTAGCACTTTTATTCATTTATTTATTTTAAATTTTTATTTTATTTTATTTTTTGAGACAGAGTCTTGCTCTGTCACCAGGCTGGAGTGCAGTGGAGCAATCTCACCTCACTGCAACCTCCACCTCCTCCCAGGTTCAAGCAATTCTCTTGCCTCAGCCTCCTGAGTAGCAGAGACTACAGGTGCCCACCACCACGCCCAGCTAATTTTCGTATTTTTAGTAGAGACAGTGTTTCACCATTTTCTGTCATCATTTTCAGTTTGACTTGATTAGCTTTGATTCCATCCCCTCCCCTCCCTCACCTCCCCTTACCTCCCCTCCCCTCCCCTCACCTCCCCTCCCCTCCCCTCCCCTCACCTCCTATTCCATTCACATGAAATATCCTCGGTTTCATCCCATTTAGATTAGCAAAACTTGAGTGCCTAGTGTGGGTTGCACATTTACTAGCCACAGTTTATGATCTCAGATTCCTTTTCTGTGTCCCAAACTCAAATTTATTTCCCTTGAGCTTCTAAAAGGAGACAGTCTATTTCATTATTCTGGCATGTGCTTTTCTGTGGACATTTTTGTGATCTGGAGTTCAGTATGAAGTTGTAGCACTGGATTTAGGGGCAGACAGGTTCAAATCCAGAGCTGATGCCTGGAAAGTGCTGATGGCAGTACCCGGCACAGAAGTGCTCACTGCATTATAGCCAAACAACCACTTTACTCGGGTTGTCTACAGTTATCAGATTGTGTTACGGTTGATGTCCTTAAAGTTTTCAGCCTTGAGGGAGAGTCATGCATGGCTGTAGCAGGAGACTCTTGAGTAGGATAATGTGGGGACACTGTGGTGTAAACCTACATCTGGAGAGAGGCATTTTGAGTGGCCGCTGAGGGTCCTCTGTTCATAAAGACCTATTAGGCCTCCTGGGAGAAAAAGGGCAAAGGGCTTTAAGACTAAAAATCAAAGTTCCATGAAATTTTCTACTGCAGTTAAGACTATTAAAGAAAGGGTGGTAACCATGGACATTCTTACACTCAGAATAACATGCTACAAATAAGATGAGCTGGGCAGAATCAGAGCATGAAGGATCCAGGGACCACTGGTTCATTGAAGGAAACCATTGTGCCAATCTTGGGGGTTAATATAGCATAGCTGGTAAGAGCATAAATGCCATGGCTTCAAATCTCAGCTCCACTACTTACTAGCTATGAGACACCAGGCAAGTTACTTGTCCTCTTTGGGCTTTAGGGCCTCTTACCTGTAAAAGAGGGATTTTAACTAGCACCTGCTGTTGTTCGTGGGAGTAATGAATTATTACTTATAAGTCTCCTAAAACACTGCCTGGCATGTGATTAATGCTCACTAGAAACCAAGTGCTGTTATTAATATTATTTTTCAATCAGAATTCTTTTAGTGGCAACCAATACAAATAGGCCTTAGCAAAAGAAAAAAAAAAAAGAGGAATTTACTGCCTCACACAACTAAAAGCTTTAGAGTAGAGCTGGCATCATACCTCACAAACACCACCAGAATTCTTCTCCAGAGTTCAGTCCTGTTCTCCTCTGTGGTGGGGGTACTTCTATGCAGCTGTCCCATGTGGTGGCGAAGATGGAAACCAGCAGCTCCAAGCTTCCATACTACTAGCTAAACCCCAATGGAAACAGAAACCCTGTTTCCCAAGAGGTCCAGCAAAAGTCCCAGGGAAGATCTTCACTGGCCCAGCACAGGTCATGTTTCCACTTTTGATCCAATTACTATTTCTAGGGGCCGGAGTCAGCCACCTGAACCACATGCACACAGAGAGGAAAGGGAAAACAGAATGTAGTGACCAGAGCAGGGGGCGGGGTAGGGGAGACTGGATATAGGGCAGGCAGGACAACAACTGCTCCATTGCAGACCCTGGCTGCATGAATCGGCACTGATTCATGCAAACAGCATCCAAACCAGCCTGAAACTTCTCATTATTGCCATGGCTGCTTTCACCCTCCATGCCTTTGATCAATGCTGTTCCTTTTACCTGAAATTACCCTTTTTAAGCAACCACAGTTACCTACCCCAAATACATGTACTTGCCCCAAAGCTACAGATCCTTCAAGGGCCATCACAAACACCGCGTTCCTCTGAAAGCCATTCTTGACTTTGCCAGTTAGAGGTGCTCCCTCTCTTCTCACTTCCTTTTACTCTCAGATCTCTCTCTCTAGAATTTGCCATGCCTGAACTATGTACTATTCTCTCCACCATCTCCTTTTCTCCAAGTTAGGGTCAGATTTTCCCCTCCCTGAATTCCCAGCTACACACCACATGCCCTGGACTCACGTAAGCATTCAGCAAATATTCACTAAATCAGGTTATACGTAACAATAACGAAAACACCAGCTATCCCTTGAGCACATTCTGCATGTCAGCTACTGTGTTAAGTGCTCTGTAAGTGGGATTTCATTCTGTCCTTTTGACTGTATGGTGTGGTAGGCCCATATTATTATCCCATCTGTATGTATTATCCCATCTGTTATTATCCTATCTGTACGTATCTCATTGAATCTGTACAAGATGAGAATATAAAAGCTCAGAATGTTTAAGATCAAGGTCACACAGCTGGTACTTACTGCAGCCAAAGTTCAGATCTCAGCATGTGTGTCTTCAGAGCATACTGGAGGCCCTTGAGCCTTGTATATTTAATAAACTATTTGACAGTTGTGATATAGAGCCTGAAGGCTAGGGAGGCTATATATCAATTGCCCCATTTGGAGCCAGAGCATCTGAACCTGAAGTGGAGTATCGGCTCGGTCACTTGCTGACGGGGCCACCTAGGAAAGCTTGTATCCTCTCTCTGGGCCTCAGTCTCTCCCTCCTGTCCTGAAGGAGGCAGTTGGATATCATGGCTTCAAAAGCCTTTTCCAGCTATAATTTTTCAGACTCCAGGCTCTTGTCTGGAGACATGAGACTGATCAGGGGTAGACTCAGCCTAGACACTGAGACTCCAGTTCTAATCACCCACTTTATCTTTTCCCCACCATAATGAGCTTCTTTATGTAATTTCTCGCTTGTTCATTTTCTTCTAGTTTTCTAACTGCTACGAATTTGAAAGAAAAAAATGACTATAGGAATCTGGCTAAGGAAAAAAATAGAATTCAACCCAAAGTCACCAAGACAGAAAAATCTATATATTTCTTTTTATTTCTTTTTCTTTTCTTTTCTTTTTTTTTTTTTTTTTTTTTTGAGATGGAGTCTCACTCTGTTGCCCAGGCTGGAGTGCAGTGGCATGATCTTGGCTCACTGTGACTTCCTCCTCCTGAGTTCAAGCGATTCTTCTGCCTCAGCCTCCAAAGTAGCTGGGACAACAGGCATGTGCCACCATGCCTGGCTAATTTTTGTATTTTTAGTAGAGATGGGGTTTCACCATGTTGTTCAAGCTGGTCTCAAACTCCTGACCTCATGATCTGTCCACCTCAGCCTCCAAAGTGCTGGGATTACAGGCATGAGACACCACGCCTGACCAAAATCTATGTATTTCTTCATGAAACTTTTAAGCATTTGAATTAGGAATGGCTTGGACTTGGATATTAAAGAAGCCACAAACACACACAATTGGCTTTGGAAGTTCTTATTCTCAGCATTGTTGTCCAGATGACTCAGCTGATTTACAGTCAGTTCTTCCTTTTTTATTAGGCTGATACAAAAGTAATTGTGGTTTTCACCATTGAAAGTAATGGCAAAAATTGCAATTACTTTTGCACCAGGCTAATATTTGCCCACCTTAAAACTCTTAGTACATTTTATATTCCCATAAGAAATATACTCACTTAAATTCTCTTAACAACACTGAGATGTAGAAAGTACTGTTCCCCATTTTGCAGATAAGTAAACTGAGACAAGGAGCGTCTTTCCCAGGGGTACACGGCTAATGAGAGGGAAGTCAGTGTGACCACTGAACTCTTGACCACCGCTGTCTGCAGCCTGCGAAGTCTTCTGATTTCTCCCTATTCTTCCTCCTGGATGCAATGGGGATCTGAAGACTTCTCCTAAGTTAACAATAGACTGTCTCACATTCGTGCCCTGTTGGTAAACATCCAACATCCTCAGGGCCCCAGTGGAGCTGACGGGAAGGGGTTAGCTGTTTGTTTCTACGCATGTTCCCAGGGAAGTCAGAACTCACACCAGGGCATAGGAAAGGACTTTGCACTCTGGCAAGTTAACAGCCATTTGCTGAACAAGATAGAATGCATGTCAAAGTCAATTCCTCTCTCAGGCAAGAGAGACTCATGATGATGGGATTGAGCTGATGATGAAATCCATGCAACTTGATGGAAATAGGATCCGAGTGAGACCTGCATCTCTGCCCTCTGCCCCAGAGTGTCCGCCCTCTGCTTAGGGAAAAGCCTGCAACAGAGTCCAGTGCAGGCTCCCGGGAGAAGAACAAAGGACATATTTTCTGGCTTCCATACATTTTATTTCAAAACAGAAGCATCCCTAATGTCATAGAGCAGCCTTTCTATCCTTGCCTTTGTAGGGGAGGAAAACTTTTCTCTATCCATCTTAGGTTCTTGGCTGGGGCTCTGTAACAAAAGATAGATTAACAAGAGAAAAGCAGAAGTTGTAAATATAAGTTTTAGGTGACACAGGAACCCTCACAAGGAAATGAAGACCCAAAGAAGTGGCAAACCCAAGTGCTAATATCCTCGGTGGAGCAAAGACAGACAATTGTGGGAAAGTAACTAACATATAAGAGGAGACTGAAGGAAGGTAGGAGAGTGACTTCGACAAGGCCTCTGTGTCTGGAATCCTCTTTGCCTCGATTCCTTGTCTTTGGTGATGAGAATGTTTCTTCCGCCTGGTATAAAAACGGCACCTTTCACATGGAAATTTCTTCTCCCGCTTTCAGGAAGAAAGGAGGAGGCCACAGTGCCCTTCCTGCACCTTCTGTTTTTAAAATGTCTTTAGTTCAAAATAACTCTTATGCCAAAGTAGCATATTTTGGGGTGGCATATTCTGCTACTCTGCAGCTCCTGATGCTTCTCACACAAATCACAGACAGCAGAGCTTCTCTTAACGAGCCCCTTCAACCTCCTGTGACCTCTACCTTACCCCACCCCCTCCACCAATACACACAACCTGCCTTGGGGCGGCCTCTTTTCCAAGGCTTCTATCACCATCTCTCTGCAACTCAGTTGCTACCTCCAGCCCCTACCCCCTCTATGGCCTGGGCATGGCCACGTAGATGGCCCCAGGTTCCCCAGGCTCCACTGTTGAGAAAGACCTCATTGCCTCCCTCCTTCTGGGCTGCCTGACCAGGAGACTGGGCATAACTTTAAGTTTTTTCTCTCCCTATTTCTCTACAGCCAGTCACTCAATAAGAACTGTCAATTCTATTTCTTATGTGCCTCCCACAGCCTTCTCTGCCTCTCCACCTCCACCACCAAGGCCTAGTTCTGGCATTATTATTTCTGAAATGGACTTCCTAGCACCAAACCTTGCTGGATGTCATCCTTCTTATGGAAACTTATCCTTATGATATTTCTAAATGCCAAACAGATCCTATTCTCTTCTGGATAGAAACGTCAATGACTCTCCAGTGCCTGTGGCCTGATGCATGTGGTTCTGTGTGTCAACCATGCTCTTTAATCAGCTTAGTCAGTTCATCCACCTGGCCTTGACCTCCCTGCCCTGCCTCTTCTACAAGCCATATTCTACAAACACATGGACACACACACACACACACACACACACACCCCCCCCCCACACACACACACGGGATTCCAAGCACTTTAGATTCTTGGCTTTCTCAAGCTTACTGTGAACTCTCAAGCCTCCCTGCCTTTGCCCATGCTGTGTCCTTTGCCTGGAGCTCTCTACCCTCACTTGGCTGGACCTGGCAGTTCAAACTGCCTTTTTACCTCCTCTGATTTCTATTTAGTGGGGCCATCTTCTGTGCTTCTTTACATCTCGGTCAGCCTCATGGCATTCCCTAGCAAACCTTTCTTTTCTAGCTTGCTTCCTCCACTAGATGTGATTCTCAAGGGCAGAGACCCTGCCTTATTAATCTAGAGGATGAAAACCTTATTCAGCACTGGGGCCCCACATACAGAGGCCTTGGCATGAAGGTTCATGGAACAAGCTGGTCCCTCGAAATATAGCATGTGACCCCTATCCTATTTAATTCCCCATCTTCCAGCCAATACGCTCTTATTCTCTAAGAACCGCTGAGGGAGAGGTCAGTAGTAGGAATATACATGTCATCAGAATTCTGCAGCAATTTTGTCTGTAGCATGTAGCTAAATTTTGTATCTATATAAAACATGAAGAAAAAAACAAACAAGCTGAAATAATTAGAATAAATGTATGAAGCTGCAAATACTGTCTTAAATTCACTTGTCAAAATAACGCATAAAGTCCTTGTGCTAGATTTTTGAGGCAGAAAGTTCGCCTCCAACTAATTTGTAGCAAAGTGGTTATTTATATACAATAACTTGCAGGGAAACAAATCAATCTCTGATTTTTCTTTTGTCAGTTTTCAGAGTCAGTGGTGAAAATATCTGCACATTCCTGGGCTCTTATCAGCTTCCTAAAAACCAGATACCTTTGCATAAGATGCTGGAAAATGGGTACTTTTCATATACTGCTAGCAAGAGTATAATTTGGAGCAACCTTTCTAGCAAGCAATTTTCACAGTAGTCCTATCGAGGGAGTATTATTCTTTCAACATTTTACAAAATGGGAGACAAACTCAGAATAAAGAATTTTTCCAAGTTGCACAGGTGGCAAATGAAAGAGCTGGGATTTGATCCAGAGCTTGATAGGTCCTAGAGCCCACCTACAACCCTGCACTACTACTCAGGGCAATGGCAAGCTCTTACTATCTTCAACCACCACCCATGGAGCCTGGGGCCTGTGGTGGTTGGAGTCAGGGCTTGGAGAGGGCTCAGCACTGACCAATGGCCTGGTGAGAATGGAGTCCTGGCTTCTGGGACTCACTCTGTGCAAGCTTGAGAAAGTGACTGCACCTCTCTGAGCCTCCGTTTCCCCAACTCTCAGTAGGAGGTTGATGGTCTTCCCTTCTTTGCTTGGTGACCAGATAATTACATGGAACTGTGGATGTCAGTGACCTCCGGAGCCTGCAGAGCGCTGCTCTGATGATAGTGCTTGTCAGTGCTCTGAGACCTGGCGGATGCTTTCTGCTGCGGCTCCACTCACATATTAGTGATACAACATGCTGCTGATTATGGTTAGACGAAGAGCACACTGTGGCTCTTAAAACAGGACATGTGCAGCTAGATCTGAACTTAAGGACACAATTCAGCCACTCTTCAGAACATGAAGAGACAGTTAAGCAGGCAGCCTCTGGTGTCAGGCTGCCTGAGTTCAAATCCTGGCTTTGTTGTTTTCCGGTGTGCTAATGACTTAACCTCTTTGTGCCTCACTTTGCTCATCCGTAAAATTGGGAAAATAATAATGCCTACCTCAGAGGGTTGTTGTGAGGATTAAATGGAAAAAATCCACTGCTGAACATGTGGCAAATGTTCAATAAATGGAAGATGGTGCAACTTATTGCTATAGACAGCAATGGTGTCCATCTGATAGAGCTGCCATGGGGATTAACAGAAGTATTACGGCTAGGGCTGTGATTGGTGAAGCCTTGGTTATATGCCTGCACCCTAGCTGCAAGGGAGCCTGGAAAAGCTAGTTAGAGAAATGAAAGCATACGAGGGCAGAGCCCTCATTAATGGATTAATGCCATTATAAAATGGGGTTGCAAGAGTGGGCTCTCTCTCTTCTGCCCTTCTGCCATGTGAAGACACACAGTTTATTCCCTTTCATTCTTCCACCTTCTGCCATGAGGGCATGGCAAGGAGGCCAATACCAGATGTTGGTGCCTTGATCATAGACTTACCAGGCTCTGGAACTGTGAGATAATACATTTCTGGGTTTTTTTTTTTTTTTTAATAAATTACCCAGTCTGTGATCTTCTGTAATAGCACAAAACAGACTAAGAGAATCACAAAACTTCAGATAATCCAAATGTGCATCAACTGGTGAGGGATAAACAAAGCTGTGGTATGTCAGTACAATGGAATACTACTCAACTATAGAAAGGCACATGAAAAAACCTTGAAAACATGCTAAATGAAAAAAGTGGATACAAAAGATCACCAAGTATATGATCCCATCTACATAAAGTAGCCAGGAAAAAAAGGGAAATCTGTAGACAGAAAGCAGATTAGTGTTTGCCTGGCTGGGGTTGCAGCAAGAATGGGGCTGGATGACAAATAGGTATGCAGGATCTTTCTGGAGTGATGAAAATGTTTCCAAAACTGGATTGTGGTGGCTGGGCACAGTGGTTCACACCTGTAATCCCAGCACTTTGGGAGGCCAAGATGGGTGGATCACTTGAGGTCAGGAGTTCAAGACCAGCCTGGCCAACATAGTGAAACCCCCGTCTCTACTAAAAATACAAAAATTAGCTGAGTGTGGTAGCAGGCACCTGTAATCCCAGCTACTCGGGAGGCTGAGGCAGAAGAATTGTTTGAACCTGGGAGGTGGAGGTTGCGGTGAGCTGAGATCGTGCCACTGCACTCCAGCCTGGGCAACAGAGCAAGATTCCATCTCAAAAACAAAAACACTGGATTGTAGTGATGGCTGTTACACCTCTATAAGTTTACTAAAGTCCATTGAATTGTAACTTAGAATGTGCGAATTTTAAAATGTGTGTAAATTATATTTCAATAAAGCTGTTTAAAGTGAATTGGGGGATCAAGATTCACATGGCAAGGAAGTTTTCTAACTTAAAAGGGGTTTTACAGGTGCTAGAAGGGCAACAAGAATGACAAATGCAGACTATATAGTTCACCTTTATGGCAACCCTACAACACTGATCTCTTCATAACCTTTTGTCAAATAAGGTAACAGGCTCAGAAGTAGGCTTTAAAAATTAATTTTTTTGAAAGGAATTGTCCAAGTAGCCCTGTTAAGCAGCTTATTACATTAACATTTCTTCTTAATGCTCCCCTTTCGTACCCCCAAGTCCTGTTACTTCCCCAAGTCTCAATTTCTTCATCGGTAAAATGGGCATAATCATATGGGTTAAGAGAGATAACAGATAAAGTAGAAGACTGGCAGAATGCAAGGCTTACAACATGTGGAATCTGAATCTGAACCCCCATGTTTAAAGGCCCTCTGCAAACACTTATTTTCAGAAGTTAACATTGGTTCTAAAATTCATTAATTTTTTTTTAAAAAACATGGCTGTTTATCTTTTTTTTTTTTTTTCTTGAGAGGGAGTCTGGCTCTGTCACCCAGGCTGGAGTGCAGTGGTGTGATCTCAGCTCACTGCAACCTCCACCTCCGGGATTCAAGCAATTCTCCTGTCTCAGCCTCCCCAGTAATTTGGACTACAGGTGTGTACTACCATGCCCAGCTAATTTTTCTGTTTTTGTTAGAGGCAGGGTTTCAGCATGTTGGCCAGGCTGTTACTGAACTCTTGAACTCAAGTGATCTGCCTGCCTCAGCCTCCCAAAGTGCTGGGATTATAGGCGTGAGCCACCACGGCTGGCCATGGCTGTTTATCTTTAAAATAAATGTCATATATATTCTAGCATCACTTATTTATTTATTTATTTATTTTGAGACGGAGTCTCACTCTGTTGCCCAGAGTGGAGTGCAGTGGTGCGATCTCAGCTCACTGCAACCTCCGTCTCCCTAGTTCAAGTGATTCTCCTGCCTCAGCCTCCCAAGTAGCTGGGATTACAGGCATAAGCCACCACACCTGGCCAATTTTTGTAATTTTAGTGGAGACTGGGTTTCACTATCTTGGCCAAGCTGATCGGGAAGTCCTGACCTCAGGTGATCCACCTGCCTTGGTCTCCCAAAGTGCTGGGATTACAGGCATGAGCCACTGCACTCGGCCCCAGTATCACTTCTGAATGTTACCTGGTCCAAAGTCAGTTGTGCTGCATGTAATGAACATAAATAAAGTAGTTGTGTTTCGTGAGCACTTTGTCAGAAATTGGAGCTAGTATTTGAGGCATGTATAAAATGCAACACTGAATTGTGTTTAGTCATTACAATCAAATGAATTCTAAGCAGAAAGCAGATAATGGATTAAAAAAAATCTGCTGTTGCCAATTGTATAGGTTACTCAATAGACTTATTTTTGGCAGATATCATAAGAGATTAGCCTAGCCTTGTTAATTTGATGATTTTAACTGAATTGAGCAATTATGAAGCTGCAACAGCTGGATAGAAAAACTGCATTCATGTATGGGCTGTCATCATTGCATCTCTTATCATTTTTCTTCCTGGACCTTAGATCCCACCTCCTCCTTGGGTTTCCTGTTCACAGCCTTGTTCACTAAAGCACTAGACCTAATGTGCTAACACATGCACCTAACTAGGTCATTCCTTTCTGTAGTTCCAACTATCCCCAGGGTGAAGTCTAAATTGGTAGCTGGCATTCAAAGCCCTTTCTCCATGCTCTGTGTTGCTGTATTAGATCAGCCTCCAAAACCCTGATTTATAAGCTTATTAGTTATGTACATTAGTCAGTGTTTGCTGTGTGACAAACACCCCTTAAATCTCAGTGGCTTACAACAACAAATACTATCTTCTTGTCCTCAGATCTGTGTGTCAGCTGTGGTTCTGATGAGTTCCGCTGGACTTCGCTTCCTGCAGTGGGTTGATTTCAAGCCTTTTCTGAATGGTTCATTAATCTGGGAGCGAGTCTCAAGAACCCATTTCTTATTGAGCATATTCTGGAGCCATTGCTTTCTGGGGCATGCTTTTCTGATGGCAGAGCATAGGAGCTCAGTAGGCAAGTGAAACTTGTAAGCACATTTTAAGCTTTCCTTGAGATGTGGTGCACATCACATCCATTTTCACTCTGTTAGCCCAGAGTCAATGGTAGGCATACCAAGAGACCTGCAAAATTACATGACAAAGGGCATGGATTTATAATCCTGTTACAGGGAAGAGTGGCAGATTTGAGATAAAGAATCCAATCTAGGCCAAGCATGGTGGCTCATGCCTGTAATCTCAATGTTTTGGGAGGCCAAGGTAGAAGGATTGCTTGAGCCTAGGATTTTATGACCAGGTTGGGCAGTGTAGTGAATTCCATCTTTACCAAAAAAAAAATTTAGCCAGGCACAGTGGTGCATGCCTGTAGTCCCAGCTACTCGAGAGGCTGAGGCAAGAGGACTGATTGAGTCCAGGAGGTCAAGGCAGCAGTGAGCTATGATTGCTCCACTCCACTCTAGCTTGGGTGACAGAGTGAGACCCTGTCTCTAAAACAAAACAAAACACCCCATAAAACAAACAAAAAAAGTAGAAGAATCCAGTCCATCACACCAAGGAAATTTAGACTAATGACTTTATCTCTCTGAACTTCAGTTTTCTCACTATAAAGTAGGGCTGTCAACATCATGCAGAGTTAAAATAGAGATTAAATGAGGTAATGAAGGTGAAAGCACCTTTCAGACTATAAAGAACAATGGAAGAATTTGATCCTTTTTTTTTTTTTTTTTTTTTTTTTTGACAGAGTCTGGCTCCATCACCCAGGCTGGAGTGTAGTAGTGCGATCTTAGCTCATTGCAACCTCCACCTCCCAGGCTCAAGTGATCCTCCCACCTCAGCCTCCCAAGTAGCTGGGACTACAGATGTGTGCCACCATACCCAGCCAATTTTTGTTATTTGTTGCAGAGTTGGGGTTTCACCATGTCTTCCATGTTGGTCTCGAACTCCTGAAGTCAAGTGATCCTCTTGCCTTGGCCTCCCAAAGTGCTGGGATTACAGACATGAGCCACCACACTCCTCCTGATGCTATTCTTTATTACAGACACCAAGGTCTCATGTTTCTTCATTCCCAGCACAATCTCTTCTGTGCAATACATGTGCTGTAAAGGAATGAGTGAATAAATATTTCTCCAGGTTACTCAGCCCCACTGTTTTGCCTTCCCATCATCTATTCCTCCTTCTCTTGAGAACAACACCTGGATACTCCTTTGAGGAACTAGGAAATATCTCTTTTTCACTATTAATTTGCATGGTCAGCCCAAGGCGTTTACCCCAACAATAGCTCCAAGAATGGGTTTACAGTCCAGGACTGGTCTACAGATACCCTAGATGCCTTAAGAAATTGAATCTGGAATGAGCACATATTACAAGTCTGACCAATCAGAGCCAATAGCATCAATCCAGGAATGTCGCTAGGGCTATTTAGAAAGAGGTAGTTATTTTACATGGCATTTTCAAGCTGGTAGACAAACTTGAAGGCATTAGGGGGCTATGTAGCTACCATATGAGGGTAAAGCCAACACAGAGGAAAGCTGATAAAGTGATGGGAAGAGCCAGATTTCTGAGGACACTGACTGAGAATCTGAAACCATCCATCCTCTGGAACATCCTTAATCTCTGGCCTTTTTCTTATAAGAGTCAATAAATTTCATTTTTGTTTTCTTTAAGCCACCCTGCATTTGATTTCTGCAAAAGAAACCTGACTAATACAGAAATAGTTTAGCTCCAGAATAAATACAAGATACATCTGAAGGCCTCCCACTGGCCTCTTGGGTTGACCCAACCAGACTTGAGAGAACATGATGCCACTTGCGCTTGGTACTGTCCTGAAATATTGATGCCTGGATCATTCGCTGGTACCTGGAAAGGAGCCCTTCCGTCATTTGGCATCATTTTTTACCATTAGAAAGGGAGATAAGAGCTGTAAGTAAGGAATGTTTGGGGCCCGTATCCAGGATTGTCCCCAGACAGCTGGCTCTCCAGCAGACAGCTCCAGGGATCCAGAAAAAACTCCCTTTCCCAATCTGCTGACGCATCTCCTTTAGCAGATTTCTGCTGTCTTCTCCTCTCCAACTTCTACCACTTGACCAAGAGAACCTTCTGCCCAGGCTGCAATATCCTCTAATCCTTAACTAGCCTGGCCCCAGTGGGCCCTGGAAATGAACAAAGCTTGGACCAAATCTCAACCCCATCACTTATTACTTGTATGGCACTGAGCAAGTCACTTCAACTCTGAGGCTCAGGTTTCCTTTCTGTAAAGCAGGTATAATAATACCTTTCTACAAGGTGGCTATGAGATTTTAATGAGATGATGTGTAAAAGTGCTTTTGCACAGCATGCAGTAGGCATCCAATATCTGCTTTAGTCGCCTAGACTCTAAGTACACAAGGACAGGCCACTGCATGATGCATCCTTGTGCTCTTTATTGTTCTAGCAAGATCTCTGCAGAGAATAGTTGCTTAATAGCATGCTTTGAGAGAAAATACATAAAGAAAAGGATGTAGAAGCATGTAGATGTCTGGGAGGAAAGGAAGTGGAAAAATGAGGCTGTCAGCCATTTATTCACTCATCCCTGATTCAGTATTTTCTCTGAGAATTTAGGACAAAGTTGTGTTCAGAGAGTTTGATGAAGTGGGAAGGTAAGAAGAACAAGCAAGTAAATACAGCATTTTTGTTTTGGTTGCATATTACAGAAAGCTACTGTAGCCATCGTGAACAAAAGAAAGACCTATTGGATGTACATTGAGTATGCCACGGAATGACAAGGCTTTGGGAGGGAAGAAATAACAGGGTCTCCTTATCAAGGCCACTCATAATCATTTTGTCTAGAGTGCCCCCAGACAGAGTCTCTCCCCTCTTTCTAGAAAATGTGTTCCTATTGCCGGAGAGACATTCTGATTGGCCCAGATTAGATTTTACATTTACTCTTAGAATAATCAGAGGTGGACCTTTGAGGCTCCCATGTCAGGGTTTGCGGGCTCTTTCTAGGAAGGGTGCAGTCTCCAGAGAAGTGGCTTCTCTCACATTAAGTACTAAATAGGGGAAGTGCTTTGACACATAGTCCTTGATCAGGCTTGGGAGAAGTGAAGAAAAGCTTTCAAGAAGAGGTAGCAATTGAATGTGGTGGCCTTGAGGACTAGCAGGCAGGTCACGAAAGAATCTGGATCAATCAATTTGACCTTGAAGAAAGGGGCTCAGTGGGGATCCAGGCCTGAAAATCACAGAAGAGCCTGTTCAGCTTGCCCAATGCCCCTCAGGGGATTGGTATGACCACAAAGGGAAAACACCCCATGAATGGTGCCTCTGGGGCATCTTGGGTGGTCAGCAAGGCCAGGTGACAGTGTTGGGGGCCATTTCCACCTGAATCGGAGCTTCTGCATAAAGTCAGGGGCAGTGGGGATGGCAGCGAGATAAGAGAAGAAATGAGATTCTAGTCTGGCTCAGCCACTTATCAGCTGCATAATTATAAGAAACTCTCCCCAAGACTCAGTTATCTCAACTGGAAAGTGGAAAAAATAATATTAGTTTTCAGACTGCATGTGAAGTTTAAGGGAGAAGATATATTTGAAGTCATCTGGCAAGGATCTGCCAGGACCAAATGACCCGTGTCTGTGGGTTTCCTTTTTAGTTGTTCCTTTGGACACTGAGCTCTGCCTGGGCTTCAGTAATCATTTTCATGGATGAATTTTGGGAAAAGTCCATAAAAGCAACATTCAGATGCCAGGAACTAGTGACCCTGCCTGTGTCAGTGAACTATCCGTAATCCTGGGAACTGACTGGGAGGGGTGCTTCCATATATGTGCCTGGGGAAAGTTTGTTCTATTTACGGTTCTCACTCTTCATAATTACATGGGTTTGTTTTTATTTTTTCCATGACTGGGCGTGTGAACCTCTTACTCCTGAGTTTGCCCACTTCTTCTGATCATGTCTTTTCCAGAGGCTTAACCTCTGGAATTCCAGCAGAGAAAGCACTGCAGGTATTATCCCAGCCTTAGGAGGAAGCCTCGAGTCTAATGCTATAATGTTCACGTTTGTGCTCCACTTGTAGAACAGAACATGCATTCCCCAAATGCCTCATTACATGGTGAAGTCCAGCACAAACTGACAGCCGTTATTTGATTTGCCCCCTGGTTGCCTAGTGTGCCAGTCAGTGGGAGGGGAAGCAATTTCAAAGAGGCACCTGCAAAGTGGTAAGCACTCAGGCTTTGGAAGCACAGACCAAGGTTTTGATCTTGTCTCTGCCACCGATAAACAGTGGGGCCTGGGACAAGTTCCTTAGCTTCTCCTACTTTGTTTCATTATCTGAAATGGGGATGGTATCATTGGGTTGGGCTGCAAAATGGTTGGTCTTAAGTGAGATACTTTATGTCAAGTGCTTTTATGAAACTGTATCTGGTTGATACAAGGCACTCAATAAGTGTTAATTTTATTCATTCACCTTCATTCAGGTTAAAATAATTTGTTTCTTGGGTCTCTCTTCCCTGCGATGGTTGGCTTCTCTGTATAGTAAGTCTCTTTCTGTACCTTTCTAAGGGTATTTTGTTCCTTTTGATGGTAACAAATATGAAAGAAAGGGATTAGGGATTGGAGACAGAGATGTGCATATCTGTAGTCTTGTCTTTTGCAAATGGAAACATGAACACTGAGTTCGAGCTTCAAGGGGGACCTTTAAGATCTCAGTCGGGCAGCCCCTGAATGGGATCCACTTGAGCAATGATTGGGGGTGCAAATATTCAGGCAGGCCAAGAGCATAGGCAGAGGGAGGAGACTGGGCCCTGGGCCTGTGTTATTACTTCTCTCTCTGCATCTCAATTTCTTTATCATCAGATGGAGTGAGATGGGGCTCGAACTCAACGTTTTGTTCATTTAATCAAATGGTGCTAAATAATCAGTACACTTCTTTAGGTCTAGCAACTCAAGTTCAGGTCAAGTGACCTTGAGCCTTATTTTACTTAGCTGTAAAAGGGGAGTAGTAATCAAATCCCCCTGTAGGCTTGTTGTGAGAATTAGAAATATCATTTTTAAAGCAATGAGCCCTATCCCTCATATATAGTATGTTCTCAATAAAGGGTAATTGATAAGGGGGAAATGATTCCATCATTTCTTCCAGGTGAAGTGACTTTGAGATCATTTCTTTGAGATTCTCTTAGCTCTTCAGTCTTCTGCGAGCCAGCTTTATCCCCAGGATGGTTTTCTTCATGGTTACAAGATGACTACTTACAGATTACACCCTTTCACGACCATTGCTGGGGCTAACTGCCTCCTTGGTCATACTCAAGGAGTGACAGAGGGATGTCTTTTCTCACAACTATCAAAGCAAAGTCATGAGCTTCACTCTGATTGGGTTGCCTTAGGCCACATGACCACCTCTAAACTAGTCACCGTGCATGGCCAGGGTATGGCATATGCTGATTGGTTGAGAACTGGGATTCGTTCTAGGGTTTGAACTAATCATGTGACAAGCCGGAGGGAATTACCCTAACTGGCTTAGACATTCAAAGCCAATCCCTGGACTGGGGTAAGGTTAATCCCACTCAAACTGCAGAAGGTAAGAATGGATGTTAGGGAAGCAAACACATATATCATGTTATAGCAATGATAATCGTAACAATAGTGGCAACAACATACCAGTAATTGCCATTTATTGAGCACTTCCTGTATGTGAATTATTATTTTATACTTTGCAACATTTCCAATGGATGGGTGCTATCATTACTCCCAATTCATTGACAAGGAAACTGAGGCCCACAATAAACAGGCAACTCACCTGAGGTCACACTGCTCGTAGGTATTTGCAGAGCTAGGATTTTAATGCAGAATTACTGGATTCTGAAGCTCTGCATATCCCACTGCCTCTCCTTGGTTCACTGTACTTACTCTTCTCACACTCCAGGGTGACTTCTTGTCCAGTGGTTTGTCTTCTCGCCTAGAATGTAAGCTCCATATCTATGAGTACAAGCTACGCCAGTGACGAGAAGCTTGCCACCTCACAGGCAGCTCCTTTCCCTTAGATTGCCTCTAATTGTTATCTACAAAGACCTCACAGAGTAGCAGCTCTGAAATCCGGGTGTGTTTGAGAAGAAGAACTACTTAGTTATAATCTTGGCTGTGCCGTGTATCTGCTGTCCATCTGCCTTCCTTGTCCAGTGCTGCCCTGTCCACTGTCTTCCTAAGTGAATATGCAGTAAAGACCATGCAGGTTGTGGTGGTTTGTTTAGAGGCCACCAATTCTGCCCATCCCAATATGCACATCCCTTTGCAATGTGACTTTTTTGCTCCTTTAATCCAGAGATGGAGTTTACTTCCCATTCTCTTGAGTCTGGGCTGGCCTGTGGCTTGCTTTGACAAATTGAATGTTCTAGTAATGACACTGTACAAGTTCTAAAGCCTAAACATCCTAAGGCTTGCAGCTTCCTCCTTCACTCTGTTGGGATGCCATTTGGAGACCACCATGTGGGCAGGCCCGCCTAGATACTGAAGGATAAGAGGTCATGTTGAGGAGAACTGAGGTCCCCAGAAGGGGGGGCACCAATGAGCAGGCACATGAGTGAGGCCATCTGACTGTTCAGCTGAATGCTGCCCTATCAGTGATCACAGACTGGGCCAGCAGAGGAGTCACCCAGTCAACCTACAGAATTGTAGAAAATAGTAAATTATTGTAGATTTAAGACACAAGTTTTGAGGCAATGTGTTACAGAGCAATAGATAACTTATATACAAGTGCTACTTTCCTTTTCCAAATTCTCTTAAACTCTTCATTGTATTCTGGAAATAAGTCTTCCCATGTCACCATGGTGGCACATATATTGCTAAGCTCTCTGTGCACCTCAGATTCTAGAGGAATGTCTAAATGGGGGCTGAGAAGTTTCATGAGCATGAGTCAGCTAGGATGGGGGATGCAGATGGTTGAAAAAGGAGACTGAAGCATCAGGGGAACCCTCAGAAGAGCAGAAGGGAAGGGCCCACTAGGGAGGAAGTCACTTGGTTGGAGTCATCCTCCAAAACATCACATTTCCGGGCCCCAAGCTGGTCCTGGGAAAGGTCTCTGAGATATGCAAATAGAAAGGGAAGTGGTTAATGAAGAGATGGGAGCGAAAGGAAAGGCTTGGGGGTGCTTGCTGCCCATGAAGCCTGCCAGATCCATCTGTCCACCCAAAGCATCATAAGTCTGCTCAGGCAAAGTTAAGACCCGCCCCCACTGGCTCACTCATTAGAAACAAGATGCTGTTTCAGGAGAACAGATTGGGGGAAGAGGAGGAGAGGCATTTGAAAATGCAGCAAATTTGAATGACCCAGGTTCATTTCATTACTAGAAAATGTGATTATTAAGAAAGCAAAATAGGCTGGGAGAGGTAATTCGTGCCTGTAATCCCAGCACTTCAGGAGGCTGAGGCAAGCGGATCACTTGAGGTCAGGAGTTTGAGACCAGCCTGGCCAACATGGTAAAACCCCGTCTCTACTAAAATACAAAAATTAGCTGAGTGTGGTGGCAGGTGCCTGTACTCCCACCTACTTGGGAGGCTGAGGCATGAGAATCACTTAAACCAGAAAGGCAGAGGTTGCAGTGAGCCGAGATTACGCCACTGGACTCCAGCCCTAGCCTGGGTGACAGAGCAAGACTCCATCTTAAAAAAAATAAAAAAGCTAAATAAAAAGAATTTTAAAAGTCCTTGAACAAGAAAAGAGTTCAGACAGGGAAACAAGGAGCTGATACTAAAGCAGTCCAGCCCAGTGGTTAAGAGGTCAGACTTCAGAGTCAAATCACCTGAGGCTAAGCCTCAGCTCCTTCATTGACTTGCACGTGACCTTGAGTGAACAACTTTACTTCACTAGACTTCAGTGCAAAATGGGGAAAATAATTGTACATAATACATTGAAAATGTTTAGCATAGTGCCTATGTCTCCAGCTTAATCGACATCTATGCTGTTCTTGCTAAATGATGCTTTGTTGTTTTGTCTGCACTAGTTCCTTTCATCTGGCTATAGCATCCTGGTTAATTTCCTTTGGAAAACTGCCTCTTTTCCAATGATAATTTCCTTGTGGTTTAGGTAGAACAAATCCATCTTTCTGTTCCAAGGGTCTTTTGACCTAGTCCTGTTCCAGTTAGGGGTTGAGTGACTGGTTTAGGCTTAGGTGAATGGCCCATGCTGGTCCAATGAGAGACAACTGTAGTTGTGGGACTCTGGCTGGAGCCATCAGGACAGAAAAGCACTCATTCCACTAGATGTATTCACTTAGCAGAGTAAGTTGGGAATGGTCAGAGGTCATTCTACCTCCATTTATCTAGAGCATGTCTGATAATATGGCCCAACAGAGGAAAGTAGAATTGAGAGACATGGAGGAAGACGGCTTCCTGGTGAGTTTGAGCTCTGCATACAGCTGAGTCTGATGTCAGATCATAAGCTGGCATGAGCTGAGTTTCTGTTTCTGCAATCAAACAGGCTCTGCAAGCTACGACATTCAATCATGGCTATAAGTGCCCAGTCTACCAACTATTCCTGGTAGATCAAAAACTCTGTTTATATGGCCCTAGAACTGTCTTCACATCAAGAGTCCATGACCGCAATTCCTGTTCCTTCTCTGCCAGTGACCTGTCCTGTGGCTTTGCGGATGGGGAGGTAAGACTAATCAGCTTCCTCTTTCTGTGACTCCAAAAGAACTCTGCAGAGCAATCATTTCTAAGGGAATAAGGTGTTACTTGGAGAAAAGGTTTAATAATCAAGTAGGTTTGTGAAACACTGGTCTAAAAAAAGAAAAATCTGTTTTAGCACTCAAGGGCTTCTCAGATCCTTTAATGCACTTATGTTCCTATGTGCCTAAAAAGAGAGCTTAATATACAGCACTTCCCAGGCATGCTTGACCATGAACTTTTTCCTCTGGAAAGACTCTCCTAGAGCTAGTGTTCTCTAGAATAAAGGAAAATACAACTAAAGGGGTGGCTGGGCACCATCTTAATGATGTGGGAGATTAAACACTAGTTAGGTTTAGGTTCTTAGATTCAACTTGCATATATTTATTCAAACATTTACAGGGCACCTCTCCTGTGCTTGGTACTGTGTTGGCCATGGGGTTATAGAAATTAATGCAAGCCTCTTAAATTAATGTGAGCCTCTTAAGAGCAAGGCGTTGGCTGGAATAGGAGCCTGAAGCCACAGGAGACTCTTGGCAGAGCAGAAGGGAAGGGCCCACTGGGGAGGAAGTCACTTGGACTTCTGATGCCTTGCTCTGAAGAGGCTCACAGCAGAGAGGAGAACATACCCACACCCATGCCCACACAAAGAAAATGGTGACACAATTTGCTCAGGACTACAATGGGGAGAGCATGGAGGAAAAAGCTGCCCTACCAGACTGGGAGGACAGGAATGGAGTCATTTAAATTAATTACAGAAAGATGCTCAGTAGTGTTTGAATACCCAGGAGGACACACAGGCAAGGGAACCACAAGAATGAAGGCCCAGACATCTGAAAGAACAGACGAGTAATTTGGTGAGATTGGGTTATGGGGATAAGTGGCTTATTGGTAAGCACAGCCCAGATCACAAAGGGATTTGCTGAGAAGCTGAGACTCTATTTTATATGCAGTGGTGGAACCATCAAAAGCCACAGTCGTTGATCTGTCCAGATACATGTTTGCATAAAGTTAAACTGGGGAAATAGGAATAATGGGTTACAGGGGTGATGCTGGGGTGAGAAACTCACATGAAATCTTTATGATGAGAAGCCACTGTCGAGCTTCTGATTTGTCAGGAAACAACTCCTTACATGTCCAGGTCGTTTGAATTAGCACAGTCTTTATGTGATGTTCATTTTAGGAATCAGACAAAACCATTACGCAACTAATTGCTAAACTCTTGTGTTTACTAAGTATAACAAGTGAGGGCCTTAGCGTTTCTGAGACACTGGTTATTTCTCCAATGCCTCACCTGGTATAGCATATTTTCTGATATGAACAGATTACTTTTAGGAATTCGGGTTGACTTAACAGAGCTCATAAAAAGCCCACTGGAAAGACTGGCCTGCTACCTTATCAACACAGTCCCTTGACCTGTGATAAGAAAAAATGGCATTTTTTTTTTTTTTTTGGACAGAGTCTCACTCTGTTGCCCAGGCTGGAGTGCAGTGGCACTATCTTGGCTCACTGCAAGCTCCACCTCCTGGGTTCATGCCTTTCTCTTGCCTCAGCCTCCCAAGTAGCTGGGACTACAGGCGCCCGCCACCACGCCTGGATAATTTTTTGTATTTTTAGTAGAGACGAGGTTTCACCGTGTTAGCCAGGATGGTCTTGATCTCCTAACCTCGTGATCTGCCCACCTCAGCCTCCCAAAGTGCTGGGATTACAGGCGTGAGCCACCGCACCCGGCCAAGAATGGCACTTTTTGACAGGCCCGGGAAGCTTGTTATTTTGGAACCTTGAGAAGAAGGGAATTCACCCAATTCATACAGGTATTACGGACAGTCTGATGACAAATCCTTCACTTGGCTTTCTAGCCTTGAGGCTTTAGAAAAATCTAATCTGAGATTCCTTATGAAAATTTCAACACAGCCGATTAAAAAAGAGCCTGTGTAGCCGATTACTATTTTTCCTGCAAAGCTCTCCTTTGTGGAAGGGGTGAGGGAGGAAGTTTGCATCTGTAGAGAATCTGCATTGATGCAGTCTGGCCTTCCTTTGTCCAGTTCTAGGAAAGAAAAACTGTAAGTCTGACACCTTTAAAGGTCTGAAAGTAATATTTATCATTTCTTTTCTCTGATGGCTGCTGTGAGGTTTCATCTGCCTAATAAAAAAGTCTTTGCTAGCCAAGTGTCCTTTTCTCCCCCTCCCATAACTTGTCTTACCCCAAGCCCTGATTTATCACCATAACTTGTTTTTGTTTGTGCTCTGAGCCCCCATTCTTTCTGTAAGATGGCATACGAGATTGTGCACTACATTGGAAGATTGGGTTTTCATTCTGGAGGCTACTGTGGCATGTAAAACTATGATCAAATAAATTTATATGTATTTTCTCCTATTAATCTACCTCTTGTCAGTGATCCTTAGAGAATTTATCTCAGTGTTTAATGGAGACTCACTAGAAACATTTTGGAATAATGGGTTACAGGGGTAACCCATTTATTCTTGACTGAAGTCAAGAATAAAGCAAGGATGCTTACTATTCCCACTAACCTTTGGCTTTTATTAAAGGTATTAGCCAACAATTTCAGGCAAGAGAAAACCACTGGAGGCATAAAAACTAGAAAGAAAAAGACCAAATTATTTCTATTTTCATTTGATATAAAAATTACCTGAGTCCAGAAATTAACCCTTATATTAAGGTCAATTAATTTTGGAAAAGGGTGCCAGGATAATTCAAGAGGGAAAGAATTATTTTTTCAACAATTGTGCTAGGACACCTGGATATCCAAATGCAAAATAATTAAGTTGGACTGCCTCTCTCACACGTATGCAAAAAATTAACTTAAAATGGATCATAGATTTAAGAGCAAAAACTATAAAGCTCTTGGAAGAAAACAGGAGTAAATGTTCACAAAGTTAGGTTAGGCAATGGTTTCTTAGATATGGCAGATTAAAGTACAAGCCACAAAAGAAAAATAGATAAATTGGATCACATTAAAATTAAAGATTTTGTGTTGCAAATGATACCATTATTAAAATGAAAAGACAACACACAGAATGAGACAGAATATTTGAAATAACATATCTGATAAGAGTCTAACATCCACAATATACTTACAACTCAATAATAAAGACAAGCAAACAATATATTTTTTGTTCTTGAGACAGGGTCTCATTCTGTCACCCAGGCTGGAGTGCAGTGGCACAATCTCAGCTCACTGCAGTCTCCACCTCTGAGGCTCAACTGATCTTCCCACGTCAGCCTCCTGAGTATCTGGGACTATAGGCATGCCACCACACCTGGCTAATTAAAAAAAAAAATTAGTAGAGAGAAGGTCTTGCTATGTTTCCTGGGCTTTTCTCTAGCTCCTGCGCTCAAATGATCCTCCTCCCTCAGCCTATCAAAGTGTTGGAATTGCAGCCATAAGCCACCACATCTGGTCACGATGTTTTTCCAATGGCCAAATATCTGAGTAGGCATTTCTCCAAAATATACTAATGGCCATACGTACATGAAAAGATGCTCAGCATCATTAGTTATTAGGGAAATGCAAATCAAAGTCACAATGAGATACTGAGATACCACTTCATACACACTGTATTAGCTATTATCATACAGATAATAACAAATGTTGGTGAAGATACATAGAAATTGGAACTCTCATACATTGTTGATGGGAATGTAAAATGGTGCAGCCACATTGGCAAACAGTCTGGTAGCTCCTCAATATGTTAAATATGGAGTTACCTATAATGAAGTAATTCCACTCCTAGATACATACCCAAGATCAAATAAATATCCTCACAAAATCAGGTGCACAAATGTTCATAGCAACTTTATGGGTAATAACCCAAAAAATGAAACAACCCTAACATCTATTATCTGATGAATGGATAAGTAAAATGTGAGACATCTATACAATGGGACATTATTCAGCGATAACAAGTAATGAATTAGTGATCTATGCTACAACATAGATGAGCCTTAAAGAAGTATGCCAAGTGAAAGAAGCCAGTCACAGAAGAACACATAGGAAATGATTCTATTTCTATAGCAAGTGCCCAGAATAAAAAAAAAAAATGCTCTACAGAAGGAAAGTAGATTATTGATTTCTTAGGACTGGGAGAGGAGGTGGGCTGAGGAGAAATGCAAAGGGTGTAAAGTTTGTTTTTAGGAGCTATGAAAATGTTCTAAAATGAGACTGTGGTAACGGTGGCAAATCCTGTAAATATATTAAACAAAATGACTTGTATACTTTAAATGAATAAATTGTATTATATGTCATGTGAATTGTATCTCAGTAAAGCTGTTAAAAATTCTACCTGATAAACCCAAAATAACAATGAAAAAACCTCTTAAAATGAAAAGATTACTTAGTAAGATGAAGGTTATAAAATTAATATACAAAACAATAAATAGCTTTCACAATGGCCTTTCCATAACAATAACCAGTTAAAAGACACAGTGGAGGGCAAGGTCCCATGTATTGTATCACAAATACTGAAAATTGCACTTAGCATGAAATGCACATTCCTATATGAGGAAAAGTTCTAAATTTCTTCAATATCATAAAACTAGACTTGAAATGTCAAGACAATCCATGGTCTTGGAAAGAATAACTCAGTATCATGAAGATGTAAATTCTCCCTGAGGTAACAGATCATTGCATGCTATCTTAATGGTTATCAACAACATTATTTAATGGAATCTGTCTAGTTGATTTTAAAATTTATGTAAAGAAAAGGCAAGAATAGAAAGGAAAGCACTAAAAAGTAAAACAATGAGTATAAGTTTATTAGCTAGCTAGCTGAGTAGATAGAGGTAGGTTGGTAGGTAGATAGACAGATGGAGATAAGTAGATAAATAGGTACGTAGATAAATAGGTAGGTAGATATGTATATTGATAGAGATAAGTACGTAGGTAGGTAGCTAGCTAGCTAGACATGAGAAATATAGCCTCTGTATTAATTTGGGGGGAGCAGGAAACAAATGACACCTCAAATTAGAATAACTGGAAAATACTGGACTATTTACAGAAGTGGGGACTGGTTGTGGAAATTCACAAGGGATGATTCAGTTTCCCCAGTAAGTTTTGTGTTGTTGATCCCCTAAGGGTGCCCAAAGATGTGCGAGGAGGGAGTGGTTAGCAGAACGTAGAAGGGAGAGCTGCAGAGAGGGATGCCTTGGGAGGACTGATGAACTGTCAAGGGATACTGACAGATCACGGAGACTCTGCAAGAAGGAGCAAGGAGAATGAATACCTTGACCTTGCTGTCCCTTCTTCACATCTCCACCAGAGCTCCTCGATGGCCAAACTCAACTGTGAAGCAAAGGCAAGGGAGAGGTTTTGGTTCTTTTGGTCACCTTCCAGGGCTTAGGGCAGAGTGCAGGAACAGGGGACTGGGTCCACAGGGGCTAGTAGAAGACAAATGACACAAGCAATAATTAAAACAGTGTTGTTAAGTAGATAGAACCAACGTAAATAGAAAAGAAATTCCAGAAATATGACCATGTACACGTGGAAATGTGGTAGAGGGAAGGGGCCATCACAAATTCCGGAGAAAATATGGCCTTGTAGTAAATGGTTTTGGAACAACTGGATACATATCTGAAAAATGATAAAATTGTGTCCACACCTCACCCCAGAATAACTCAAAATGCATTGGAAACTTAAACATGAAGAATTAAGCCATATAAAGATTTTTAAAATAGCGAAATTTCTTTTAACCTGAGAGTGGCAAGAGGCTTTTTCCTATGACTTACAATCCAGAAGTATTAAAATAAATGATTGATAAATTCAACTTCAATTTTTAAAAGTTTTACACTACAAAGACCCCCAAAAGTAGTCAAAACCAGGGGAAAAGCCAAGAGACAATATTTGCAACTTGTATCATAAAGGGCTAGCTTTGTTAATGCATGAAAAAGCTCTTCAAAATAAAATAGGCAAAAGGCATAAATAAACAGTCCATAGGAAAAGAAAGGCAAAGATTCTTAAACATATGAAAAGATGCTCAACCTCACGTACAATAAAGGAAATGCAAACTTAAACTACATAGAAATGCTATTTCTTATCTGTCAGATTCACAGAAATTCAAGAGTTTGAAAACTCATTGTTTGCAGACACTAATGCTCTTAGTCATTGCTGATAGAGGTGCAAAATGTCCAACCCTTATAAAGAAGAATTTTTTTTTCTTTTTTGAGAGAGTCTTGCCCTGTTGCCAGGCTGGAGTGCTGTGGCGTGATTTCGGCCCACTGCAGCCTCTGCCTCCTGGGTTCAAGTGATTCTCCTGCCTCAGCCTCCCCAGTAGCTGGGATTACAGGCATGTGGCACCACGCCCAGCTAATTTTTGTATTTTTAGTAGAGATGGGGTTTCACCATGTTGGCCAGGATGGTGATCTGACCTCGTGATCTGCCCACCTCGGCCTCCCAAAGTGCTGGGATTACAGGCATGAGCCACCGCCCCCGGCCCTATAAAGAAAAATTTTACAGCATTTAACATGTTACATATGCATTTACACTTTGACCCAGCAGTCCTACTTCAAAGAGCCTACCCTGAAGATATATGAGAAAAACATATGTGAGAATATGAGAAAAACATACTTACTGTGGCATTATTTCCAAGAGCAAGAAGACCGGAAACAATTCAAGTGTGTGTCGTTCAGAGGGTGGCTGGATAAACTAGGGCATGCTCACACAGTAGACCGCTACGCAGCTTTAAAAAACAACAAATAAAGGTCTCCACGTACAGATTTGGAGTGATTTTCTGCATATTTTGTTAAGCAAAAAAAAAGTACGATATTGAACACTGTTTAAGGTATACTACTATCATATTTAAAAGGGTGGAAATTTATACTATTTTTACAAAAAGAAACACTAGAAGAATCAACTGGAAACTCATAAAAGTGATATTTAGCTCTACAGTCTGGGGGACCAAGGTGGAGAAACAGACTTCTGTGAGTGAATCTTTTTATGTACTTTTTGACTTTTGAACTATGGGAATGTTTTACATATTCAAAAAATAAGTAAAAGAAAGAAAAATGTAACCTAAAATACAAACTAAACAGAAACAAATAACCCTGATTACATATAAAATCTGTAACATTACCATATAGAGAAAAGATTTTAAGTGACTTTTGAATATAATACTTAGACTGTACATCTTTAAGTACAAAAAGAATTGCAAAAATTCTTAAATTTTATTCAGAAATTTCATTGTTAATAGATATAATTGTAGCTTTTTAATTAGCGTACATTATAAGATAAAGTAAATATATGTATATATTATCAGGAACTAAAATGTTTAGTTTGAGACAAAATGAAATAAGAATGCGAATTAAAGTATTAAGAATAAACTCTGTAATGTTAAATTTGAATTACAAATATCAATACGAACTCATAATTTTATTAAACAAATATATTTTCTGGTTCTGTCCATTGGATAGGTCTAGAAAAAAATGCTACTCTGATGGCTATGAACTCATCCAGCACCCAGGTCTTGATTTCTATGTACCATTCACCCCTAAAAGGAAACAGGATTGGAGAAATGGGTGATTCTAAGTCTGGGGCAGGAAAAGTGCAAAACGAACCTTATTATATGAGAAAACAAGAATGTGTACGGTATGCCAAAAAGACAGAGCCAGCTTCTAGGAACTCACATTGGACAAAGGGGACATTTTGAGCATCAAACAGAAAAATAACTGGTTGATTGCAAAATACAGGGTGAATAAACATTTTCCAGCCCATAGTGATGATTAAAAAAATGAAAGAACAATATGGACAGATAGAAAGAGACAAACAACTCCTTGCCCTGAAAATCGGTAACTAGAGGAAGTAATTATTTACTTTGCTTTTCAAGAATAAGCCATAGTTCACCTAGTTGATAAAGAAAAGCTTTTCTTTACCAAATGATGCCAGCTAATAATTGCAAGACCAATGATAGAATTAGAAAAATCCCACATGTACAGCTCCTAATGAGAAATTTTCTTACATATGGCTAGAGAATTCTGGGGTGATGCACTGGAGAGAGTCAACAAAGGTAGCACTCTGGGGAGTGGGTTTCAAGGATGTGGGTGAGAACTGCAGGAGTAAGAGGGTTTGCTTTAGACATTTTGCCCATCTGTCTTCTTCAAATGTTTGTTATGAGCACACAGTAATTTTACAATAAAAAATTTAGGTTAAAAACTTTCTGAAACTCATATTTTGCAAATTCTCACTTTTCCTTCTGAACTTCTCCTGTAGGCAAATTTCCCATCCATCCTAAGCAAGGGAGTCCCTCCTTTGCTGATCTTTATTATTCTACTTAAACATTTACAAACTATGATTATTGTTTACAGTTCTGAGTACTCACCTCCCATGAAGCCATCAGAATTTGTTTTATACTTTGTAGCCTTGGTTCCTGTTACCTGTTTGGCCCATGATAGGGTTCAATAAATGCACAGTAGGGTATTCAATAAATGCTCGCTGAGTGCGTCAGAAATGAGCTTGGAGAAAGGCTTTGGAGTGCGAATCATCATAACCAGCTCACACCTGACACTCTTCCTCTGAATAAAAATATTCCAAGGAAGTTTAATTTTATATAACTCAACAAGTAGTTGTTTAGTAAGTTATGTAATTTCTCTGAGCCTTCAGTTTTCTTGTCTAAAACAGTATGTGGAGTAAGGAAGAGAAATCAAAGCTGTTGTTAGAAATAATAGAGAAAAAACTGTGCTTAACAACTACTTGTTGGATAAATAAATAAGTGAATAAATTGTAGAATGAATGAATGAATAAATGAAAAACACAGATGGAAAAAGAAAAAGACTGAAATGATGGATGGATGGATGGATTGATGGATAATTGGATGGATGGGTGGATCAATAGATGGATTAATAAATGGATAATGGATAGATGGGTGGATGGATAGACAGATGGATGGATGGGCGAGTAGTCAGGTCAGGCCTAATTTATTATCAGATTTAGGCAAGCACAGAGAGGGCCAATGGCTAGATACAGTCAGCTAATTTTCTCTTCTGAACTTGTCTTCTTTCTTCTGTTCTTGTCATTGAGAATAATTGGCTTCGATGGGATGACCAAGTTCCAGACCTCACTAAAGAGAGTCATTTCTAAGTCTGGACCTAAGTCCAGTTCACAGAAATGGATTCATTTGATTCAGCATGGGCTCACCCTAAGAAGATAAAGTCTTTGAGCCCTTTAAACTGATAGGAACCTACCATTTTCCCAAGTTGAAAAAGATGTTGGAAATTTACTCCCATGTGATGTAGCTGAGGGAAGGCACACACTTTTAGGGCAGGCTTGAATGCTCATCAATGAGAACTACAGAAAAAAAACTACAAATAAAAACACACACAATTTTTCAGCTCCTATAAATAATGAGTTAGCTTTGGCTTATGGGGTGAGGAAAATAAGATAAGCAGATGAATCGAGTAACACGACAGGCTGTGCTTGACAACTTAGTCCAAGGCAGGGGCTTAAATTCAAGTCCTAACCCTGTAGCTAACTAGCTGGGTGACCTTAGGCTTGCCTCTGCCTCAGTTTCCACATTTGGAAAATAAGGGGTGATGGTTACCACATTTACTTCCAGCACTAACTCTTTCAGGACCAGAAGCCCAGAGACTGTTCTGTCCAAGGCTGACGTCATCTTGAGTCCCTCCTTGTGTGTGGGTTCCTCCATCCGTCATGCTGATCATAATTATGTCCTTTCTGCCCATTTCGCAAGGCTGCTATGATGGATCAAATGTGATAATGGATATGAAGGTGCTTTAAAATGGCATAGATATGCTGAAAATGTGAGTGCTGGATAAAAACCCCAAGGCAGCCCCTGTAGTTCTGAAGTGGAGAGATCAGAGAGGTGAGGATGTATCAGAGAGTAAAATATATCTTTGGAAAGTATTTTTTCTGTCCTAAGCTCCATAGCAGTGCCCCTGCTGTGCTGCCTTCCTCTGAGGAGAGGGTGGTCTGGGGCAGTAGTTTCCCAGGTACAGAAGGCTCAGCAGGAGACAGGGTAGCCTCAGGTAAACTTCCTATCTGTTCTGTGCCCCTGGTTCTGTGGGCGAGAGGGGAGAAGTGGACTGACTTGGCCTGGACACCCTGCCCTATGACCTCAGGCAATTGACACCACTTCTCTGAAGGCTCAGTTCCTCATATGAAAAATAATACAAACCCCCTGTCTGGGTTGCTGCAAGAATCAACTGGAGGACATGGTAATAGGAAGTATGCTGAAGATAGGAATTCCTTTCCCAAGCTGAGATTAAAGAGTTCTCTCAGAAATAGTTAAAGCCTTAAAAAAACTTAAGGTAGTGTCTCCTAGACCCTCTCAGCTTCTAAGAATCTTGAGAGTTTCCCCACAGCATCCTGATACTCCAAAGCAAAGAGAAGCCTGTCTCAAAAATAACTACTGCTGTGGCTTGCAGGCATTGAGTCCAGCACCATCAGATTCATAAGAAACCCATGCAGAAATTTTAAATGACCTTTAGCAACTTGGGACAGAGAAAGCTGAAAAATGAAAAGAAGATTCAGGACTCCCAAATTTCTATGGACAGGAAGCAGGCCGAGAAAGCTACTCAGCTGCAAACATGGCCCAGTTCTTATCAAAAGGATAAAAAATTATCTCAGAGGGCAGAGTTCTAAGTCCTCACAGTAGAGACAAGAGCAGCTTAGAGTGTCACTTCAGTAAGCAGACCTGGATCTTATATAAGAAACATTCCCATCTTCGGCCGGGCGCAGTGGCTCACGCCTGTAATCCCAGCACTTTGGGAGGCTGAGGCGGGCGGATCACGATGTCAGGAGATCGAGACCATCCTGGCTAACACAGTCAAACCCCGTCTCTACTAAAAATACAAAAAAAAAAAAAAAAAAAAAAAAAGCCAGGAATGGTGGCGGGTGCCTGTAGTCCCAGCTACTAAGGAGGCTGAGGTGGGAGAATGGCGTGAACCAGGGAGGCGGAGCTTGCAGTGAGCCGAGATCGCATCACTGCACTCCAGCATGGGCCACAGAGCGAGACTCCATTTCCGAAAAAAACAAAACAAAACAAAACAAAACAAAAAAAATTCCCTTCTTCCAGAGTAGCGAAGCAAGCTGCAAGTGCCCAGCTGAAGTTCAGAATTTCTGTGGATCACCATCTTTTTCACAATTCTTTGAGTCAAGAAGAACTGCATTTGAGAAGTTGTGTTCAAGCAGCCTTGTCCTCATCTGGGCCTGATGCAAAGTATGAATTCATGGACTTAAGCCAATGCCATAGTTGGATGAGGCCTTGCGTGTCTTAGAGGTGGATGAGCGCACGTGGAAGTGACATGGATTTTGGGGCCAGCGAGTGGGCTGTGGTATATTGCTGTGTTGTTGCTCCCTGTGAATGGTGCCTCCTTGTGCCTATGCCCTTTGCAGTTCTCTCCACACTGATTCTGGGCTTGGGCACGTGGCTTGCCTTGGCCAAAAGGAAGGGCGTCAGCAAACATTATGTAAGCAGAGGCTTAGTAAATGCTTGCATTTCTTCTCACAACCCAGGATTCATTACTTCCTGTTCACAGACGCTTGTTTTCAAAGGTTGTCTCCTCCAAACAAACTGCAGTTTTTAAAATGTTAAATTCATGTCCCCATTTAATGAGTTAACCACTGACAAATAACTGAGACCAAAGAAGATGATCACTGTATTTGACTGAATTACAGCCCATGGCAGAGAAACCTAAGTATCTGTTATCCTGGATGGCCTGATTGCAGGGAAGTGGGCTGTTGGTTTGGGAGATTTGATAAATAGCTAGTGAAGGGGCAGCTGGCAGGAGAATGAAAAGTGCTGATTTCACTGGGAGCTCATGATGGTTCCACAGAGCTAGACCTCTTTGAGGCAGTGGGAATAGGGGGTCTTTTGTCAGTCAAGAACTGCAAGTCACCTCCAGGGCAAATGTAACCACCCGGTCATTTCCCAACAAGATGGCACTTGATCTAAGGGCAATTCTCAGAAAAAGGGTGTATCAGTGAGCTGTTGGCTGCCTACATGCATAGCATCTGGGGGGATGACAGCTTCCCAGACATGGGGGACAGTAGAAAGCCCCAAATTCTTTAGGATAACCCCCATAAGTAGCAACTTCACAATTCCCCTGGGTATGTTCTATGCTCTGACCCATTACTGGCTTTTAGTTGACTTTCCCTTTTGGAGCATTGAGGTATATCTTCCAATGCAGGCTCCAAGTTCCACAAACAGGTGCTGGCACCATGCTTCTTGTATAGCCTGCGAACTGGAAGCCAAATAGACCTCTTTTATTAGAAAATTACCCAGCCTCAGGTATTTCTTTATAGCAACACAAACCAAGACAGTTCTTTATCTCTCTATTTCCAGGAACTAGCTTGTAGGTGGCTCAAATTCTGTAATCAGTACTGGGGTCATTCTAGTTTCCTACTTAAAATGATGGGGTCTGGAGTCAGAGGTGCTTCTGGAACAAGCCACCTTCTTTCATTCTGCATTTTCTTATTGAAGAGTATGGGTTGTGGAGCCCAGCTGATTGGGTTCCACCTGGCTCCATCACTCGACGGCTTTGCAAACTTGGGCAAATCCTGCAACCTTTCTGTGTGTCAGTTTGCTCATCTATAAAATGAATAAATTAATACTCCATCTTTAAAGGTTTGTTGTTAAGAGTAAATTAATTAACACATGTCAATTGCTTAGGATGGGGCCTGACAAATGGCACACACTCAGTAAACTGTACTTGTTATTATCAGGCTTCTATCATCAGTGATGTCTTGTGTTCCTCTTATCTTAGAATGTCCCTATGGATACCCCAGAAGTCGGTGGAGTCCTCTAAAGTTATATAGATCTGGATGAAACAACCAGAAACTCTTAAGTGCCCCAGTGGACCCTCTCCAAGATTCTGGGACTTTGGGAGAGGGGTGGTTTTATTCTCTTGTTCACACCGATTTCCAGCTCCTGCTCTTGCTGCGTTCAGTGTGGGGAACATCCACCCACCCCTGCATCCTGCTCCGTCAACCCATTTTATAGCCCATCAACCCAAAAGGAAAATTCATACCTTTTTAATAGTTGTCACCAAAGAAAGCTCACCACATGCATTGGCTTTCAGGGAAGGTTCAGAGCTGCATACATGAGCATGCTGGAACGCACTCACACAAGTTACAACTCTGCCTGTATCCCTGATCCTGATTGGCTTTCACTGACTTCTACAAATCTGCTTCCAGCTTCTGGCAATGTTGATCCTCCTTCTTGCTCCTCTCACTCCTTCTTTCTCACATCCTGCCAGCCCCACCTCTGTTCACTTCTGATACTCGATTCTCTAATCACCTTTTTGGTACCTTGGTACTGCTGACACCTGACTTCCAGACCTCGTCTTCCCCACAAGGCATTTTCCCAATGACAGTTCCTTCCCTGGGAGAAACTCCTGATGCTAGATGTTAAGAGAGCATCATTTTTATACTCCCACATCAGACATGTGAGGTGTTTGTTGGATTGTTCCATATAGGACATGAAAGGACAGATGTAAACTGCCAGCATGGGGACCTGCCTGGCCTGGTCTACTGATGGGTTGGAAGGGGAGGATATGATGAGGGCAGACATCGTGGAATTAAGGGTGAAGGTTGCAAAGAGTTGTACTCTTTGATAATATCCCCAGCTAGTTTGAAAGTGGGAGGTGGCTGAAGTTGGGATGGAATGTCTTCCGTTGTAAGGGGAATAGGAGCTTTCTCTTTCTTATATGAACTTGCTCAGAATGTCCATTTTGTAGCAACAGCATGATAACTGGTTTGTCCTGGGCATCAAAAAGTCAACAAAATCTAATATTGTATTAGGCTATTGCTACCTTCATTTTGTTACCCTGTGATCTCCCAAGGGACACTGCAAAGGGGTCTGGAGCTGGAATTACATCACATAGGGCTAGCACCCCTGAGGCTGGTGCACAAACCAATGAGCGGGTGCAACTCTCTCGTGGCTCTGATGACCTCAGCGGATTTACCTTCATAGCCAGCGTTTTCATCTTTTCAAACCAATATTATCCTCGAGAAACGTTTATAAAATAATTAAAACTTCAGGATTTGGAGCAAATAGATCCGATTTCAAATCCAGACTTTCTTACTCACTGACTATGGATTTGGGAAATGTGCTTGACCTCCCTGGCTCTCAATTTCCCCATCTGCAAAACTGGAATAAACAGACTTTAAGATGGTTATCACAGTTAAGCAAGATAAAGTGTGCCAGGTGTTTGGCATGATGCACGGCCCATGACAAGCATTCAATAAATGTCAGCCAGTATTATTATCACTAAGACGAGAAACTAGAGAGATCCAGAGGAGCAAGCACTTTTTCCCCAGGATTCACCAACAACAAAACTCAGCCCTGTGGGAGAAAGATGTTCTACAAGAGCTTCAGAAATTCAGTGGCTTCCAGCTCAGTTTAAAATGGAGTAACCATCAAAATAGGTAAATAGACTTTTTTTCTTTGTTTTGAGCCTGTTGGTCTTCCATCTGGGAGCACACCTGCCTGGTGCATCTGTGCATCACAGGGCCTCTCTCACAGGGCCCTGGAGGGTGTGGCTTTCCCGCTCCCCCTGTGCCATGAACCAATTTTCCCACTGAAACCCTCGAAAGGCCTTTATTCACTTGACCCCCAACTCCTTTTGACCTTGGTAATCCACCAGAGGTGGGATTTTCTAATACTTAGCAGCTTAATGCATCTATTGTTTCAAATCTCTTTTAAAAAATTATCTTGATTGCTTGATTCTTCCATATTTTCATCTGTGTTCTTTCTTAACCTGTTCAAGTGTGACATACTCTTTCTGAATTTGTTCAAATTATACATTCAATTAGCAAAGCACCGTATTAAATTGATGACATCTCACTGAACACAGAGCATTCTTGGATTCTGTATCTTAGCAATTAATTGGTGTCTAACCCACTGACAGAGTTTTCTAAATGAATAAACTTTCAAACATTTTTCCTGATCATTTGGATCCACTTAAAAAAATCTTTCGTCTCCCTTGTTTTGTGCCAGTTTTGCAATTTTTACAGATAAGCTTTACAGAGCTTTGAAATGGAGATCAAAGAATTGGAAAATATTTGCTGGCATTTCTGTGAGAGTGAGGACATTTTATGTTTAAATTATAGGATCTGGTACATCTGCAGAGTTTCCAGTAGGGTTTCTTTGGAAGAAGTATTCAAGAGGCATAACAGCATCTGCTCTCAGGTCAGATGCCTTGTGTGTGGTCTGCAGGGGCCTTCCGAGTTTTATTATTTACTGTGTGTGTTGAGGGGGTGGGGGACTATTTATCAAGTATGAATTGTGTGCAGTGCATGTCTCTTGCATAACCTTCTTTAAACCAAACCCCATGATAGCCGAGCTCTGATTCTCCCCATTTTGCACTAGTTCTGCCCACAGCAAACATGGGTGTCTCTTGCAAAGATACCCTAGTCTTCCATCTACTGCCCTTGCACCCACCCAATGGCACAGGAGGCAAGAGGGCAGTGCCATGGAGAGAGTGAGTGAGTGGCTGAGTTCATAATCCTGCTCTGATCCTCACTGGCTTTAAGACCTGAGGTGGTTACTTTGTCTTTTTATGCCTTGGCTTTTCCGCCTGTAAAATAGGGATATAATCGTGCTGTTGACCCTCCTTATTTGTGAACCCTGTAGTTGCAAATTCACCTACTTGCTGCAATTTACTTGTAGCCCCTAAACCAATACTGGTGATTTCAAAGTCATTGATTCACGGACATGCACAAAACAGTGAAACGTTTGTCACTCAACCTGCATGTTCCTAGCAGAGGTGGAATAAGGTGAAAGTCTGCTTTCTTGTTTTCTCATGCTCTGAATACGTGTCCTTTCTGCAGCATATTCAGTGTCACGTTTTTCTCATCGTTGTGCATTTATTGGTGATTTTTCTGTTTCAAGGTCCCCGAGCCTGGTGCTGAAGCTCTGCCATGTGTTCCTAAGTGAAGCAAGGTTATAATATGCCTTGTGGAGAAAATACGTGTTAGAGAAGCATCATTCAGGAACAAATTATAGTGCTGTAGGCTGTGAATTCGGTGTTAGTGAATCAGCAATATATATCATATAGGCTATGTTTGAATAAAAACATACATATAAGAAGTTTACATACCCTGATTGACAAAAATGTTGTGAGCAAAGAGTGTTTGAATAAAAACACACATACGATAAGTTTACACACTCTGATTGACAAAAATGTTGTGAGCAGAGACTCATAGGTACCTAACCCTTTACTTCTTCTAGGAGCAATGGTTCAATATTTGCTAAGTCAATGTTCATGGAGTCTTTATAGACCATAACTACCACAAATAATGAGAATCAACTGTACTAGCCTTGCAGAGTGGTGAGATTTAAATAAGTGAGTGCATATTAGATGCTTAGAGCTTGACACAAGACAAGCATCAATAAATAGCTTCTATTATTAGTTACCTGAGAAGCCCATCTTTATCTCCGTTACCTTCCCTGTCTTTCTAGGTTTTGTCCACTCTCTATTACCTTGCTCGGTTTCTGCAGCCCTGGGAAGAGTGTTTCATGCTCCTCTGTGTTCCCACCTATCATTTATACAAAAGTGAACTGTAGAAACTTCTACCCTGGGTGAGAGTCGGCTGAGTGTGTGTTGCTCTTGCTGACCCTGATTGGCTTGCTGGGTGCTGCACTGAATAATCCAGATGCTATTCCTGCTTTCTGTAATGCTCACAACACCACTTGGATGTGAAGCTGTCAGCTCCCTGGAAACAGCGCTTCCTCCAGGACAGCATAGGAAACTGCATCCAGGTGGGGGTAGTAGTCAAGAGGGACTTTGGCTTTATTTGAATATTTTAATTTTCTTACAAGGAAAATGTCTCTGTGCAGTTAGAAACTTTACATTATGTAATGAGCAACCTGCTCCCACTCTTCCAGTCTGTTCTCAACAGAGAGTCCTGAGTGCTTTTTAAAAACCTTTAATAAGAACGTGTCACTTTCTGGCTCACGGCTTCCCGACAGCTACAGTGAAGCCTAAACTCATTACCAGGGCCCTTACTTGAGTTAACATATTGAAAAGCTCAGCTTTCTTGTTTATCTAATCTCCAGGGCTGTTTGAGGCTCAAGAGTAAATAACATTGGTCCCCATGGCCTCTAAGAAGACCTCTCTGGTGCACTGAGAGAGGGCAGTTTTTGCAGTCAGGCAAACCTAGGTTCGAGTCTCTGCTGACTCACCTCCTGCCTGCATGTCCCAGGCGAGGTCCCTTACCATCTTGGTCTCATTGCCTTTGACCCTACTGTGCAGTGACTGAGAGTGTATATTTTGATCCCGGCTTTTCCATTTAATAAATGCATGTCTCCAAATCTGTAGAATGGGGATAGTGATACACCTTAGCACTTGGGGTTATATGAGACTACATCAGATAATGCATGTAAGGCACTTAGCACTGTGCCTGGCATACGGCAAGGGCTTGATAAACAGCAACGATCACAATGACTTTATTACTTTGATTATTGTTGTTGTTGACTATAAAGTGAGCTCACTAATGCCATTTCAGGGGTCTCTGATAATTAAATAGGAACACCTGTAGAATGCCTAGCACATGCTAGGTCTTCTATTTTCTCTCCACCATTCCCTTTCTTCCTCTTCATTTAAATATCTGCACACATGTGGACTCATAAGTGCAGTTTAAATGCACTGTATTTAGTCTACGGCTATACAGCTACTGAACTTTTAAAACACCCAAAGCAATTTTACCTGGTCACTGGTCAGGAGAAGGCTTGTTGTTATTTTAAATATACATCTGGCTGGGTGCAGTGGCTCACACCTGTAATCCCAGCACGTTGGGAGGCCGAGGCAGGCGAATCACCTGAGGTCAAGACATTGAGACCATCCTGGTCAACATGGTGAAACCCCATCTCTACTAAAAATACAAAAATTAGCTGGGTGTGGTGGCGGGCGCCTGTAGTCCCAGCCACTTGGGAGGCTGAGGCAGGGGAATCACTTGAACCCGGGAGGTGGAGGTTGCAGTGAGCCAGGATCGTACCTCTGCACTCCAGCCTGGTGACAGAGTGAGACTCTGTCTCAAAAAAAAAAAAAAAAAAAAGCACATATAAGATGGGTTGTAGGCTCTGCAATTTTTAAGAATGGTAAAAAGATATGCTTACAGTTGGGAAAGGTACATTATTACATGGTGGCGTCCACATGAACACCCTCATCTTCTAATAATCTAATATCTTACTGGACATCCCTTTTTGTATGCAGCTAAAAGGCATGAATAAGAAAGCAAGAATTTTCAAGATAGAGTCTCAAAAGCCTTTTTATTAAACACTCATTTTATAGGAGATGAAGATTACCCATCCAATTAAACAAACAGCTCATCTGCACAGGTCGCCTGTTGCAGGAGGGTCCGCCAGCCCGCCTTGGGCTTGTTTCTCTTCCAGTTGCACCTGCAAGAAGGGCTGAGGGCAGACTGAGGAGATACGACTCTGCTTGAAAAGCCCCAGGGACATGAAGTGCAGCTTTCTGCAAGAGCCTTCATAAATGCACCTGGCATGAGGACAGCTGAAGTGAAAGCAGTGCTTTTACAGAGAAGACTGCCAAGGCTGTCCTAGACCGCATGTTACATCTGTCTTCTCTGAAATGGACTGAAAACTCTAAACAGTCTGGAGCCTAGACACTGGGAAGCTTATTGTGATTAATGATGAGGGTGGTGGCTGCCACTTTTGAAGAGGCTGCTTTGAGTGTTTTCCCTACTTTAATATAATCCTCCTGACACCTTTACATTTTCCAGAGGAGGAAATAGAAGCTTAGAGATGTTATTTGGATGGTAAAGTCCTGATGGCAAGACCATCATTTGGTGCTTTCCCTTATATTATTTTACATGATACTCACAACAGCAAGTTAGGCTTTTAATGAATCCCCATTTAACAGATGTAGAAACTGAGACTGCAATTCCCTGACTTGAGATGTCTCCTAGCTAGTAGATGAAAGAATAAAAGCTTTGAACATAAGCTTTTGTACTTCAGATTCCGTGTTCTTACCACTACCTCTCAACGCCAGCACTTATGTGTCTTTAGATGATATTATTTAGGAGAAGGATAATCCAGATTGATGCTTTTTATTGCTAAGGGTATGTGATTTCATTCTCTTCCACTGGGTGATGACCAGGTCAGAGTCATTTAGCATCTTCCTTGGAACCACATTCTTTGCCAAAGAAACTTTCCCACATGGTGCCTCTCAACACCTCCCCCTTTCTTCTGAGCTTACCGAAATCCCAACAAGGACATGTGACCACCATGGCCAGCTGGCAGAAAGCTCTCTGGAATCCATCTTATGACTTCACTGGCCAGAGGGCTGGGTGTCTAAACTCACCTGATTGCTGTTCTGTGGCTTCCTCAGGTTGCAGGTGTGTCCCTCAGAACCTTGTTCTAATTTGGGTGAGGGATGGATCCTGACCTCTTGAGCACTTTCCCCATGTTGCTCTCCCATGACACCCACGACACCCACAACACTGACACCCACACCCACGACACCCACGACGTACTGCTGGGCTCCACCACTTTTACTGTGAACCTCTCATCTACCAAGAATTGTGTCTCCCCAGGAGCACCCTGCATGCCATGACACACCCTAGATGTTCAAGAAATGCTTACTGACCGAATCAATTCCCTCACCTCTATCTTGTTCTTCTCAAGAGCAGCTGACAGCTACTGGCATCTATGCAGTGGGCATTGCTTGGGTGCCTTTCCTGTGCCTATGGTAAGGCAGTGAGGATTCAGAAATAAAGTGAAGATCATCTATGAGGAACCCACTCCGTGCCAGGCATCATGCTCAGCACTTTGCATCCATGATCTCATTTAACTTCTTCAACAGCCTTGTGTTTGAGTCTATCTCCAGATGAGAAATTTGAAGTGCAGAGGCTAAATAGCTTGCCTTAGCTTAGACACTGGGCTTATAGCAGAGCTTAGGTTCAAACCCAGTCAGTTTGGTGAAGATGCACAGTGTCTGGCACATAGTAGGTTTTCAATGAATGTCAGCTGTCATTGAGTCATCACTATTATTAAAGGGAGTAGGTTTTAAAGTCAGGCAGATCTGTGTTAAATCCTGGTTCTGCTAACTAGTAACTGTGTGATATTGAGAGTCATGTGACCTCTCTGAGCCTCCGTTTCCACATTGTGTATGTTAGAGTTGTGTTTGGCTATGAGTACAAGAAAAGCCAAAGTAACAGTGGCTTAAACAAGATAAAAGTGTATTTTTTTCTTACATGAAAATCTATAAGTAAGCAGTCTAGGTCTGGTTGGATGGTTTCAAAATCTTTAGGGATCCTCCCAAAGGCCCCTTCTCTCACCTTCAGCAGGAAGCGTTCACCTCCTGGCTCAACATGGCTGCCAGGCTCCAGCCACCATGTCCTAGTTGGAGCTAGCAGGAAGGAGTAAAGAGTAGAGTAGGGTTCTTTCCTTCTCTTTGAAGGACACTTTCTGGAAGTCACACAAACTTGTGGCTTACAGACCTTTGGACAGACTCTATCAAATGGCCTCACACACAACAAGAGATTCTGAGGAATGCAATCTTTATTCCAGCAGCCATGTGCCCACATAAAACTAGGGCCCCATTGCTAGGGAAGAAAGAGGAATATTGGGGAAAATAGGCCAGCTGTGCTCCACTGCACCATGTGACAGGTTCCATATGGATTACATAGAACACACAAAACCCTCCTAGCAGAGTCTACGTTTCGTGACATAAAGGCTCAGCCAGGCACACTCCCATTTCTCCACTCTGAAAAACAGTTCTGTCTTCTGGAAGGGTCTTTTCCCCACAGGTGCTTCCAAATCCTGTGTCTGGTTTTCTTGGCTCAAGCTAGACCCTGAGATGAGCCAGCTCAGGGATGGGATGTAGATCACAGGGGTAAAGCTTCAAGGAAGAAGCCCACAGGAGCTACTCGGGGCAGGAACGACCCGGGCAGGAAGTACCCTGTCCACCCTGCCCTGGCCTTCTTTCTGACATCTCTTGGAGCCTTCTCAGCAGCACCAGAGCCTCCTAGTCCCAGACTGGTCCCTGGCCCACACCCTGAGCAATGGACCCCTTGCCTACCACTCAGGATGCTGCTTGGCTGTCTGATAACCATCACCCTCCTCTGACTCTGACCACCACCCCTCCACTCCCCATCATGCATCTGGAGCCACTGGGTCCTACATCTGCCACCCAACCCCCTGCCACCATCTGGTTTATTCAACCGTTGCAAAAGCATCCTCCCCTCTCCACTTAATTTCGGTCCTTCTGATAGCAAGAGTCATTTATCTTTCTTTGAGAGGAATGAACAAGGCTGATGATTCTTAGGAAAAATTCAACTGAAGGGGAAAGCTGTCACTCATCTTTTATGAGTGTTTCAGCTCTCATATCCCATTTCTGCCACCTACTTTATGTGTGACCTGGTGTAAGTTACTTGTCCCCTATAAGCATCTGTTTCCTAACTGCAAATGAGATCAGTAAGTGCACTTCGGACCCATGGGATAATCCAGGTAAAACCCAAAAGAGCAACTAGCACAGGAATCAACAAGCTTTCTCTGTAAAGGGTCAGCTAGAAAATAATTTAAGTGTGTGGCCGCTAAAGCAGCCACAGACAATACACAGATGAAGGGGTGTGGCTGTGTTCCAATAAAACCTTATTTATAGAAGTTTGCATTTCTTATAATTTTTGTATGTCATAAAATATTACGCTTCTCTTGATTTTTTAAGTATTTAAAAATTTAGAAACTATTTTTAGTTCACACACCCTAGAAAAACAGGCAATAAGCTAGATTTGCCTGTTGATTGCAGTTTGCCTGCTTCGGACCTAGCACATAGTAATTGCTCAATAAATGCTAGCCACTGATGAGCAAGAGTTTCTTTCCTAAGTGCCTGGCTCCTCATTAGAACCAATTTCACGGCAGCTTCCTCCAAAGACCTGCAACTCTTTTAGTAATCCCTATGAACAGCCTGGAAAGCAAACTTTTGAAGGTCCTTAGTAGTAGGTGAAGACATTTTATCTGCAATGAACTAGTTCAAGAGTGCATCAAGAGAAGGTAGACGGGTGATTAGGGCACAGGGCTCGGAACCCAGGGAACTAATGAGGTCTCAGCTCTGGGAGTTTAATGTGGTTACTAACTTTCATACCTGTTTTATTCAGAATGATACTGGAGATTACAACAGCAACAACATTAAAAGTAGCTAAAAATTATTGAGCCAGGTGCCATGGTTTATTTTATGTATTCACTTAATTATTATAATAAACGCATGGGTGCCATTATAATTCTCTTTTTACACACAAGGAAACGGAGGCATAGGTGTGTTCAGTAATTTGCCCAAGTTCACATAGCGAGGCAGAAACAGAGCCAGAATTCAAACTTGGGTATTTTGAAACCCTTTATGATGCCTAGTTCATTCTTTTAAATACTAAGCTATACTTTAGAGGTTGCATTATCCATCCTTCTAATGTGCTCATGTTTTCATATATTGATTAACCCATTCATCCATCAGTTATTCCCACCTACTGTGCTGCTGGGTTAGATGCTAGGGATGCAGAAATAGACACATCATTCTGCATCTCCAGAATTCCCAAGGGTAAAAGGCAGCTGAATCCACACATCATGTAGTACCACTCAGTTGAAGTCTGAGAAAGGCAGGGGAGGGAGCTGTTGGACCTGGAGGCTGGCAAGGGGTGGTGGTGAGGAGTGGGGGTAAGGATCAGAAAAAGCTTCACAGAAAATATCACCTTTGAGCTGAGCCTGTGAATCTCTTGGTTTGGCATTAAAGGCTATTTAGGGTCTTGATCTAGTTTACCTTCCCAGCATCCAGCCCTGCCTCTTTGTTCACTGAAAGCATCACTCCCGCAATACCAAAATGCTCATTCTTCCCAGCAGCTAATCCCTGGACAAGGGCAGTGAGTGGTAAAGCTTTCACCATCATTTGGCAAAAGAAAAACAACATCTATGAGTGACTCTTCCACAAACCTAAATGTGTTCAATGGAAAAATATGCCTTTCTTTTTTACTGTGTTCTACCTAATTTGTTTTTTAACATTGGGGTGGGGGGTGTCCCTCTATGTTGCTTGGTCTGGTCTTAAACTCCTGGGCTGCAGTGATCCTCCTGCCTCAGTCTCCCTAGTAGCTGGGATTATAGGTGTGAGCCACGGAACCTGGTTGTACCTAATGTGTTAATGTAAAAAATATCCTTTCTTTTTAGCAAAGATGTATAGATAGATTTTTTTCGTTCTGTTAATACTTTCACTTGGTATCCCCCACCCCAATAGTACCTGTCTTACTCTTTTTGGCCTACTATAACAAAATAGTATAGACTGGGTGGCTCATGAAAAACATGTTTATTTCTCACAGTTTTGGAGTCTGGGAAGTCCAAGATCAAGACACCAGCAAATCTGGTGTCTGGTAAGAGCCTGCTTTGTGGCTCATAGAGAGCAGCTTCTCGTTGGGTCTCCACTTAGTGGAAGGGCCAAGGAGTCCCTCTCAGGCCTCTTTTATGAGAGCACTAGTCCCATTGATGAGGGCTCCACCCTTACAGTCCAATCATCTCCCAAAGGCCCCATCTCTTAATACCATCACTTTGGGGGTTAGGATTTCAGCATATGCATTTGAGGGAGATGCCAACATTCAGATCACAGTAGTTGCCAGCCCTTACCATTTTTTTTAAAGCATTGGTTCATGAAATTGCAATGCCTATGACCACTGTTTTTTCTGTTCTACCACACAGAACTATTAGCTCAGTTTTTCTCTCTGGGCTCCATTGGATGTGATGACCTCTTACACTCATACCACTAGGGACCTGCTCCTCAGGAATCTCAGCCCCTCACCAGCCCACCCTCTTCCCCTGTGTGGAATATGCTCTTGGTTCTCTACCACAAATGTATTGCTTTCCCTTTCTACCTTCTTACAAAGCCTGTGCTGACCCCATGGTCCAGCTGTTAAGATATTTGATTTCCCAGCCTCCTTGGAAGGAAAGGTGATTATGGGATCCAGTTCCAGCCAATGGTAGCTCTGCTAGAGGATTCTGGGAAAGACTTTGCTGCCCAATAAAATCACAGTGTTCATTCTTTTCCTGGCACACTCTCCTCATGGGTGATTGGGGCCATTGTATGAGGATGTGGCTGTGGTACTGGGAGCAGCTGTGGCCACAGCTGATACCAAGAGAATCACCAAGAAGCCAGCCCCACGTTCTCATATCCCTGAGTTGCTGAAACAACATCAGAGTCCAGACTTCATATTGAGCTTGATCAATATGCAATTCTTAGCCTAATTCACACGCATTGCTTAACCTCTGACCCTCAGCAGGAAAAAGAGGCTGATCACCTCTTTTTAAAAATTACTTTTAGCGAAGTTTTTCTAACATGAAGAGTACAGAAACTAATATTTGTGTACTCACCACTCAGCTTTGTCAAATCTCAATATCACCTCATTCCTTTCAGATCGTCAAAATATTTCTCAAATAAAACATCACAGATAGAGTTGAAGTCCCTTAGTGTCCAATTCATTTGCTTTCTACCCTTCCTCCAAGAGAATATGTTGAAACAGAAGTGAGCATATATGCTTCCCATGTGTGTTTTTGTACTTTCGCTCCTTTAGTAGGAACCCACAACTAATATATATTATTAAGAAAATAGTACCAAAGTCTAGGAATCATTTTGAAATTTACTCTAATGTAAATTTGAAATGTATCCATGCACCTGTGCACCCTTGATTTTAATATGTATTATATATTATTTTTTCCAGTTGATGGACATTTAGGTTGTTTTTAATTAGGGGATACTGCAACCAGGCGTGGGTTGAACCCTTGCATATATCTTGTGCAAAGTGGGCTCCCTCTTAATAATTTCTCTCATGTGTCTGACAATACCTGAGTAGAAAGAAACTGCAGGGCAATGAGGAAGAAGTAAGGGCCAGTTTCCCTGCAAAGAAGCAAGGCTGGATCTTGACTGTGGAGGAAATTGTATCTCCTACCGGGAGAGCACAGAGATAACCTCTTCTTCAGAAATCAGATTCCAGTTAATTTCCTTTAGCCGCCTTGCCCAGCGGCCTACCCACCTGGGCCAAATTGCTTAGCTCTGGGGCTGGAAGGCCTGCATGATCTGCCCAGGCTGTTACCACCTGCAGAGATTTGCAAAGACTCTTTCCTATGGCTGTTAGTCATTTGCACAAAGTCCTCTGCGAGTTTCATAAGTCAGTCTAGAAGCCAAATAATTGAGGCAGTTTAATTTTAGCTCCTCATGTCTCCTTATAAAAGTTAGCTGTTTATGAGAAATCTAAAAATTTCCTTTTCCCCAGAATAATTCTCTTTCAGGCCTGAAATAGTCGCATGTGGTGGCACACTCGTGGAGTACGACACGTGAGGTCGATCAAAGGACTTGTCCCAAGTTTGATGTCCCTAAAATTAGGCCTGAAACTTCAGTGTGAGCATTAGGCTGGCTCCTCTCAGGAGTTCTCTGCATTTACTTCAGAACTGAAGGATTTGGTCCCCACATCAGCTGTGGATTCCTGACCTCACCTCTGCAGCAGACAGCCATTTACACAAGCACTCTAGGTTTCCAGGAGTGTGAACTGAGGGTGGCTGCTTGGGGACCTACTTCTATTTCTCAAGGCTGTTCAGATCCCTGGGACTTCAGATGATAGTGTCAGCCTGAAACTGGACCATATCTATGGGAGGAAGGCATTCTTTGATGTGTGCCCAGAGGGCAGGGCAGGAATTCTGACAAAATCTATGTGTAGATTAAAGCAAAGCGTATCATATTCCTTTTCAAATGTATTCATGGCTCTTCATGGCCATTGGTAGGAATTTGGAGCTCTTTAGCTTGACATTCGAAGTCCTCCACGAACTGGCTCGCTGACCTTCCTGGAGCTATTTCTTACTTATTTCCTCCTTGCACTATTTTCTGTTTGCATGGATATAGTCTATTCTCCAGCTGCATACACTCTTTCACAGCCATGTGGCTTTGCAGTGCTATTTCCTTTGCCTGGAATATGCTTCCTTTTTTCTTCCATCCCTCAAATTCCTACTCTTTTCAAGGACCAGGTCAAATGCCCTGTCTCCTCACTTATCCCCCAGCCACCTCATTTGTCTGCATTTTGTAATCTTTGTGGTATGAGTTTGTATGTCTGTCTCTAACTAGGCTGCAAGTTCTGTGATGGTAGGGCCATGTTGTACCCATCTTCCTAGGACAACATAAAGCCTTGTGGTTGGAAAGCTCTGGAATCCAGAAGGCTTTGTTTGGTTCACGTCCCAGCTCCAGTGCATATTAGCTGTGCAACCTCTACCAGGTATTTATACTAGGCTTTACCTTCAGATTTCACATTTATAAAATGAGTATAATTGAAGTAGGAACTTCATAAGGAGATGATAGAGGTGCAAGAAATGCACTTAAAGATCTTGGCACATAGTAAATGCTTAATAAGTGTCAGCCATATTGATGGAATTGTCATTTACTCACAGCACCCAGGATGTTTCCTGATACATAGCAGGTGGTCAATTAACATTAGTTACATAAACATTCATTGCATAATATGGTTATAATTCAAATGAGTACCTGAAATATCCAAGTATTTTGGGTATTTTTAACAGTGTCCAAGTGCTCAGTTAACTAAATTACAGTCATCCATGCACTGAGTTTCCTCCGCCAACAAGAAACCAGGGGCTTTGCATACTACACGCGTCCTGCATGAACCCCTTGCAGGGGTCCTAGTGGAACTCTGGCAGTCATGACTCCTGGGGCTCTGAAATCTCTTGCTTCTTTTTCTTCATCTGACTTTAGATTTTTGTGACTTCTTCACTGTATCCTAGGGAATTTTAAATACAAATTATCACATCACTGAAATATTTTGATATGACAGCTGTTGCTTTGTGCAGCGATATTTCAGTTTCCAGAAAAAAATGTTGAGCACACTTAGAAATATTGGTGATGGGCTTGGGGAGCATGAATGGAAAGGTGCTCTTTGAGAATTAAAGGCACTTAAAAATAATAATAATGCTAATTTGTCTTAGAATTTGATCTGTGCCAGTAGGTTCTAATATTTTACATGACTGTTAAAATGCACATATGAAGGACTTTATGCTGATAGCATGTTGATGACAAAACTATCATACCTATAAAGCCTACAATAACTAATAATAAAATAGAGCAATTATAACAATATACTGTAATAAGAGTTATGTGAATGTGTTCTCTCCTTCTCTTACCTCTCTCAAAACATCATATTGTACTGTAGTCACCTCCGACCACTGCAGACCACAGGCAACTGAAACTGTGGAAAGCAAAACCATGAATAATTAGGGACTACTGTATCTAATAAAACTGAGGGTACAAATTCTCAGAAATTGCATCTCTAGCTGTATTATTCAGAGAAGTGGCTTCTAGATTTCTTGGTCATATATCTCATCAGTTGAAAATTTTTAGCATGTACTCTTACTATAAGTATTTTTTATGTATAAATTATGTGCATGTCACTATTCTTACATATGTATGAATATCATTAAAGACATATAAGATGAAAACTTTTAAATGATGTCTTTAAGAAATACAAATAGAATTTCTAGCATTTTCTTACTGTAACTATATGGATTGTCATCCAATCTCCTTGGAGTGTACGTGCCCCACTTTGAAGACACTGCATTAGCTAAATTATATATATATATATATAAAGAAGCAGGTGTTATCAAATACCTAACAATGAACGATCAAAAACAATCTAATATCCATCAATAGTGGAATGAATCCATTTATATAATCATACAATTTTTACACAATGAAAAATTAAACACAATTATAAAAAGAAAAATTATAGAATATTCACTTAGTGTACCATATATTTAAATTCTATAAACAGGCAAAACACTATGTATTTTATGTTGCTTGTGAATATTTACCTGTGAAGTCAAGGTAGAGCCTCACGGATGGATGGGATACCCAAGAACTTCAGGATAGTGGTTTTCTCCCTGGGGTAAAGGAGAATAGAGTCAGAGAAGATAATTAAGGAGACATTAAGTAAATTTTATTTCTCATTCAGTTGTTAGTCTTATTGCTGCTCCTTTGGAGGTATTGTTCCTTTTATTCTCTCTCTGTCAACTTAGAAGATTCTTTCTGTCTTTGGTTTTCAATAGCCTGATTATGGTTGCCCAGGTTTTTTGTTTGTATTGTTTGTTTTTCTTTCCTTAGGGTTTGGAGTACTTCTTGAATCTGTAGTTTTCATCAATTTTGGAAGATTCTTGGCTGTTGCCTTTTCAATGTTGCCTTTGCTTCATTCTGTCTCTCCTTTCCTTCTGGTCCTCTAATGACATGCATTGAGTTCTTGAACCATGTCTCATGGCTTGTGTCTCCTGTGTCCTTTTCTGTAGTTCTCATGCTTTTCTCTTCATGCTTAAATCTGGTTATTTTTTTACTGACCTGTCTTCTTGATCACTAATTTTCTCTTCAGCAGCATCTAATCTGCTGATAATGAATTCATTGGGTTATTAATTTTAATGCAATATTTTTCACTTCCAGACTTTCCATTTTGTTTAAATTTCAGATCTCTAGTAAAAACCATCAACTTGTCATATCTTTACTCGAAAATACCAATCACAGTAATTTTAATGTCCATGTCTGATTATCTCAATATACAAATCTGCTGTGGGTCTCTTTCTGCTATCTGTGGGTTTTGTTTGTTTGCTTGCTTGCTTTCTGGCCACTTGTTCTTTTTTTTTTTTCTGGAATGCTTGTTAAGTTTTGATAAAATGTCAGGCAGTTTGTGTGAAAAAATGTCAGATAATCTTCCAGAGCAGGAAAAAAATATTACCCAAAGCCTCAGATTATCTGACATTTTGCTTCTGGTGAAGATCTTCTCAATTCGATCTGAGAGTGAGCTGATTAGAAGCTGGATTTTAGCCTTTGTGAGGCCTGGTCTCTTTCCATTTTACACTTTCTCCTTGATTTTAACTTCAAGGCTCCCTTTTTTGCGCTCACAGCATTGCCTGAGGTGTAAGTGACAGCAGGCTGAGGTGAAAAGAAGCTGAGCAGAGCTTTTGGCATTTTTGCAGATCTGGATGTATGCAAAAGCTGGAGGTCTTTGCCTGCCAAGGGACATGAGTACTAGTGAATCCACTAGCCTTCTGGTCCAAACATCTGAAGAGCTGTAAAGTTTAATATGAACACAGAATAACCATATTCAAAGAACATAATCTCATTAAAAGAGCATAGTATTTTATGTTCTTACGTAGATTAAGTAGATAATGTATTTGGTTTAGGAGTGAGACACCCCTGACTTTATATTCCGGCTCTGCCATTGACCAGCTGTATGTCAGAGGGTACATGCCCTCCCCGTCTCTGAGACTCAACTTCACCAACAGTGAAAGAGGGGCTGATATCCTTGTCTCACAGAACAAGGTGAGGTTTTAACACAATGTCATCTCAAAAGCTCCTAGTTGGCCGGGCAAGGTGGCTGATGCCTGTAATCCCAGTACTTTGGGAGGCTGAGGTCGGTGGATCACTTGAGGTCAGGAGATTGAGACCAGCCTGGTCAACATGGTGAAACCCCATCTCTATTAAAAATATAAAAATTAGCTGGAAGTGGGGCCGGGCATGGTGGCTTATGCCTGTAATCCCAGCACTTCAGGAAGCTGAGTCAGGTGGATCACCTGAGGTCAGAAGTTCGAGACCAGCCTGACCAACATGGTAAAACTCCATCTCTACTAAAAATACAAAAATTAGCTGGGCATGGTGGTGCCTGCCTGTAATCCCAGCTACTCAGGAGGCTGAGGCAGGAGAATCACTTGAACCTGGGAGGCAGAGGTTACAGTGAGCCGAGATCGTGCCACTGTACTCCAGCCTGGGTGACAGAGTGAGACTCTGTCCAAAAAAAAAAAAAAAAAATTAGCCGGGAGTGGTGGTGGGTGCCTGTAATTCCAGCTACTGGGGAGGTGGAGGCAGGAGAATCACTTGAACCCAGGAGGCAGAGGTTGCAGTGAGCCAAGATCGCTTCATTGCACTCTAGCCTGGGCTACAAGAGTGAAACTCCATCTCAAAAAAAAAAAAAAGCTCCTAGCACAGTAATCACTCAATAGACAGAGGGATCACTCAGCAAACAATATGATTTTGAGGAGCAGATCTTTGGTAATCCATAGGAAGAGCTTACAAAATGCACTAATTCAGTAACATCTGGGATGGCAGATACTCCCCTTGGATTGCTTTATGGGAATGTTTCCCAAAGTATGCTGTTCGGTACCCATATTCGAAAAGTGTTCAGACACACATACACAAAAGCTCACGTTTTCCCGTACAAACAAGTTTGGGAAATATCGTAGCTGATGCAATTAAACAGGTGTTTATTTTATTTTTTAATTACAAACTATCCCAGAGCCTTTAATATGGGAATCCACTTTGCGATGTGCAAGAGGGAAAGCATCGAATGCATTTCCCATGTTTATTTGACCAGGATATTTTCTAGGTGGGGCCCCTATTGGGGAAATGTTTGAGGAACACCAGTCTGTACAACACTTTGCCATTTACAAAGTTTTTTCCATGCATGTTCTCATTTGCCTCTCCCAGTGATATTATGAAGGAGCTGACGAATAGATGAAGCTCCCCACTCTCATTTTGGGGATGAGGAATCAGATTCTCAAAGAGTTTAACTTGCCCACAGTCCCTCCACTAAGGAATAACAGGGCCAGTTGAGATTCAGACTCATAGCTATATGCCCTTTCCATGGCCCCACTGCCTCATGATGGGATCAAAGCCACGTGGCTGGAAAATGGCAAGATCAGAATTCCAACCTGGTTTTCTGAACCCAGTTTCTGTACACTGTCTGCTATACCAAGCTTCTTTGTGAGTGTGTGGGCGAGAAAGAGAAAGTTGTATAGTAAGCCATCAATTAATTGACTTGTTTCCTTTGTCAACTAGCAATTCTGATGTTATCATGCAGAAAATTTGAAACCCTTTATGAGTTGTGGAGCCGTGACCATTTTGCAGGCAGTGCATGAGAATGTAAGCAATCAGGGCAACTCAATCAAGGCAGGGTCAGTGACAGAGAACAGAATTTTGTGCTATTTGGAAAATAGCATGCTGATGGAGTTTAGTATTCACAATGCCAGTAATTTTCCCATCCTTTTAGAAATATTTGGCCTGATTAATTCTTGGTACCTGTTTTTAATCTCTGAGGTTTAGATTTCATTTATTCATTCAAAAATTAGTTTTGAGATGTTATGTGTTTACAGCTGTGTTCTGAACGCATTGAGGAATAGAAAACAGTTCTGTCCTCAAGGACTTTGCAGCCTGTGGTGGAGACAGACAGACAGACACCATGAAGTATGCTGAATGCTGTGCTAGCAGGAATACGAGAGGTTCCTGGAGGACAACAGAATTGCCTAACTAGCTTGGGAATGTTGGGGAAAGCTTCTTAAAACATTTTTTTTTTTTTTTTTTTTTTTTTTTTGAGACGGAGTCTCGCTCTTTCACCCAGGCTGGGGTGCAGTGGCGCGAACTCGGCTCACTGCAGGCTCCGCCCCCTCGGGGTTCACGCCATTCTCCTGCGTCAGCCTTCCGCGTAGCTGGGACTACAGGCGCCCGCCACCACGCCCGGCTAATTTTTTGTATTTTTTTAGTAGAGACGGGGTTTCACCGCGTTAACCAGTATGGTCTCGATCTCCTGACCTCGTGATCCGCCCGCCTCAGCCTCCCAAAGTGCTGGGATTACAGGAGTGAGCCACCGCGCCCGGCCTTCTTAAAACATTAAAGCCCAAATTGAGAACTGAAAGGTAAGTGGGAGTTAGTTAAGCAAAACCAGGATGGAAGGAAGAGTGTCACAGCTGCATAGAACATAAGTTTCAAAATTTCTGAAGGTAAAAGAGCACATAACAGGGATCCGTTTCCTGGGGCGCCATAACAAAGTACCCCCAAACGGAGTGGCCTGAACAGCAGAAATTCATGTCTCATGGTTCTGGAGGCTAGAAATTCAAGATTAAGGTTGGTTCCTTCTAAGGACTTGGACTCTGAGGGAAAATCTGTTCCATACCTCCCTCCTGGTGTCTGGTGGCTTGCTGGCCATCCCTGGCATTTCTTAGCTTACAGACACATCACTCCACTCCGATCTCTGCTTTCATGTTCACCTGGTTCTCTCTCACTCGCTTGCTCACTGTGTATGTGTGTGTGTGTGTGTGTGTGTGTGTGTGTGTCTGTGTCTCCCTTCTGTAAGTTATCTGTCTCTGTGTCTAAATTTTCCCTGTTTTATAAGGACACCAGTCATTGGATTAGGGCATACTCTAATAACTCAATTTTAACTTGATTTTCTCTGTAAAGACTCTATCTTCAAATAAGGTCACATTCCGAGATCCTAGGAGGTAAGACTTCAACATATTTTTTCTTGGGGAGACACAATTCAATCCATTACAGTCTGCCTTCTGGCACCCCAAAGTCCATGTCCTTCCTACATGCAAAACATATTCACCCACCCCAACATCTCCAAAAGCCTTATCAATCCAGCATCAACTCTAAGTCCCAAATCTTATTTAAACATCATCAAGTCAAAGTCCCAAATCTCATCATCTAATATGGGTAAGATATGGGTGAGACTCAGAGTATGATCCATCCTGTGTCAAAATTTCTTCTCTGTCTGTATACTTGTGAAAACAGTAAGTTATTTACTTCCAGGACGTGAGGTGGGAAAGCCAGAGGATAAATATTCCCATTTCAAAAAGGAGAAATCAGAAGGCCAAAAGGGGCCATGGTTCTGAAGCATGTTGGAAACCCAGTTTTTGTTTGTTTGTTTTTGGTTTTTGTTTGTTTTTGAGACAGAGTCTCACTCCATCGCCCAGGCTGGAGTGCAGTGGCGTGATCTTGGCTCACTGCAACCTCCACCTCCCAGGTTCAAACAATTCTCCTGCCTCAGCCTCCCGAGTAGCTGGGGCTACAGGCACGTGCCACCATGCCCAGCTAATTTTTGTATTTTTAGTAGAGAACAGGTTTCACCATGTCGGTCAGGCTGGTCTCGAACTCCTGACCTCGTGATCCACCCATCTCAGCCTCCCAAAGTGCTGGGATTACAGGCGTGAGCCACCAAGCCCCACTGGAAACCCAGCTTTTAAGGCTTCAGAAAAATCTTCTTTGTCTCCATGTTCTGTTCAGGTCCCCATCCCCTCAACCCTAGTGAAGAACCAGATGCCTGATAGCCTTCTTTCATTATGTCTCAACTCTCCCCATTTCAGTCCAAGCTGGCAGTTTCTTCTGAGATGGTTGAGGATGCACAAGTCACATGCCTTGTCTCTTTAGCCAATGGTGTCAAGACATACCCTTGGTGTTCTCTCCAGAGCACACTTTATTATTTCTTGCAATATGTATAGACTGAGTTTCTCAAATCTTCAAGTTCTGATTCTTTTATGCTTAACAATTACTTCTTCATTTCTCTTCTCTCAAGGCCCATCTTAATAACCTCAAATTAGACTCAGTTCCTGTTTTGGGGAAAGCTTCTGTACAAACCCTATCCCTAAATAAGGTCACACTCTAAGATACTGAGGATTAGGACTCATATATATACATACATACATAAATATGTACACACATATACATATACATATATACATATATACCTGTATACATATACACATATGTATATATGTGTATATGTATATATACATATACATATGTGTATATGTATATATATGTGTATATGTACGCATTATATGCACATATGTATATATACACCTATATATGTGTGTATATACACATATGTATACACCTATATATGTATATATGCACATATATATACACATATTATATATGTATATTTGGAAAGGGCACGATTCAACCCTTGGTGTATGTACATATATACACCAAGGGTTGAATCGTGCCCTTTCCAAATATACATAAATACATGTCTATATATATATGTATATATACTACATACACCAAGGGTTGAATCGTGCCCTTTCCAAATATACATATATATATGTGTATATATGTATATATATGTATGTATACACATATATATGTGTGTGTGTGTGTATATGTGTATATATATATATGGATATCCAGATCAGATATGGGTGAGACTCAGAGTATGATCCATCCTGTGTCAAAATTTCTTCTGTATCTGTATACTTATGAAAACAGTAAGTTATTTACTTGCAACATGAGAGGTGGGAAAGGCAGAGGATAAATATTCCCATTCTGAAAAGGAGAAATCAGAAGGCCAAAAGGGGCCTTCTACATATAGAATATACATACACACACACACGCATATAGACACATATATACATACATATACACATATATACATATACACATATATACACATATGTGTACATACATACGTATGTATGCACATATGTATACATACGTATGTATGCACATATGTATACATACATATGTGTACATACGTGTGTGTATATATCTATAGACATGAGCAATTAACACAGTCTAGTCTCCAGACATACAGAATACATTTTGTTTCCTTAAGCATGTTGTTATGGGTTGAATCATGCCCTTTCAAAATACATATATAATATACACACATGTATACATATATACACATATATATACATATGTGTATATATGTATACATGTGTGTATATGTATATACGTATGTATATGTGTATGTGTATGTACATATATGTATATATACATACACATGTGTATATATACATATATGTGTATATATACACATATGCATATATGTATAAATGCATATATATACATATATGTATATATACACATATGCATATGCGTATACGTGTATGTATAGATACACATATATGTATATATACACATATGCATATATGTGTATACGTGCATGTATAGATACACATATATGTATATATATACACATGCATATATGTGTATACGTGCATGTATAGATACACATATATGTATATATACACATATGCATATATGTGTATACGTGTATGTATAGATACACATGTATATATACACATGCATATATGTGTATACGTGCATGTATAGATACACATATATGTATATATACACATATGCATATATGTGTATACGTGTATGTATAGATACACACATATGTATATGTGTGTGTGTATATATATATGTATATTTGGAAAGGGCACGATTCAACCCATAACAACATGCTTAATGAAGCAAAATGTATTCTGTATGTCTGGAGACTAGACTGTGTAAATTGCTCATATGACCTAAGAGTTGACGCAACCAATGATGAACTTGTATTGAGTCCCATTTGTGTTAGTTTAAGTTAAATATTCTGTGGAAGAGGAAAAGGACCAGTGGTTAGACCAATGCTTTATCAAGGGCAAGTGACTGTGCATCCGGAAGTTTGGATAGAGAAAGTAAAGATGCTTGATGGGAAGGGGTGGGGCGGGTCTTGTACACTGTGGTCTTAGAACTTTGCCTCCAAAGGGATCAGAATTGTATCTAGCACTGGTTGCAGGAGGAGCATGGACTTGGCTGATGCCTGAGACTTCCTTTCCATTAGTAGCAGGACAAGCACTGGCTTGGAAAACTGCCTTTGGCAGAGTTTTTCTGTTTATGTTTTTGCTTTACTTTTTCATGAAAATTAATATTAGTTAAGGAATATAGTATTTTTGGAGAAGATATTATCATTTCTTTAAGATGCATTGTATAGAAATTAATATTGTAAACACTCAAATACAAGATGTCTATTATTTTTCCTTTTATTTTACTTTAAGTTTTGGGATACATGTGCTGAATGTGCAGGTTACATAGATATACATGTGCCATGGTGGTTTGCTGCACCTATCAACCTGTTATCTAGGTTTTAAGCTCTGCATGCATTAGGTATTTGAATTCTTATTGTTCAACCCCCACTTATCAGTGAGAACATGCGGTGTTTGGTTTTCTGCTCCTGTGTTAGTTTGCTGAGAATGATGGTTTCCAGCTTCATCCATGTCCTGTCTATTACTCTTTAAAGATAAACTACATAAGATAGTTTTAGGTTTCAAAAATATTGTGAAGATGGTACAGGGCTTCCAAATATTCTAAACACAGTTTCCCCTCTTATTAACACCTCACATTAATGTATTTTGTTAAAATTAGTAAACCATTATTGATAGATTATTGTTAACTAAAACCCATATTTTATTGAGATTTCCTTAATTTTAACCTAATGTCCTTATTTTGTCCCATGATCCAATGCAGGACATCACATTACATTGATTTGTCAAATCTTCTTAGACTGTTCTTGGCTATGATGGTTTCTCAGAGTTTTCTTTCCTTCCTCCCTGCCTCCCTTCCTTCCTTCCTTCCTTCCTGTCTTTCTTTCTCTCTTTCTCTCCCTTCCTCTCCTCCCGCCTCCCTCCCTCCCCCCCACTTTCCCTCCCCTCCCCTCCCCTCTTCTTTTCTTTTCTTTCTGGAGTTTTGCTCGTTACCCAGGCTGGAGTGCAGTGGTGTGATCTCGGCTCACTGTAACCTCTGCCTCCTGGGTTCAAGCAATTCTCCTGTCTCAGCCTCCTGAGTAGCTGGAATTACAGGCATCCGCCACCACACCCGGCTAATTTTGGTATTTTTAGCAGACACAGGGTTTCACTATGTTGTCCAGGCTGGTCTCGAACTCTTGACCTCATCCACCCACCTCAGCCTCCCAAAGTGCTGGGATTACAGGTGTGAGCCACCGCACCCAGCCAAGGTTTCTCAGACTTTTCTTATTTTTGATAACCTTGATGACTTTGAGGAGTGCTAGTCAGGTAAATTACAGGAAACCCCACTACCGAGATTTGTGTGACTGGGTTCTGTGTTTGGGGGAGGAAGATGACAGAGGTAACATGCCATTTTCATCACATTCTATCAAGGCTTATCACTGTGATGGTGACTCGAGCACCTGGCGGGGCTGGAGCTTCACTTTCCTCACTGTGACGTCACTCGTTGCCCCTCCCCTTTCCGTGCTGCACCCTTCGGAAGGAAACCAATAAGCATAGCCCACACCCAGCAAGGGAGGAATCGTGTCCCACCCGCTTGAGGGAAGAATATTTACAAAAATTACTTGGAAACTTTTGCCTGGGAAATCTGCCCATTCTTCCCCATTTATTTATTCAATCATTTATTTTTATCAGTAGGATCTTGTGGATATTTATTTAGTACTTTGGGATATAATCCAACACTACTTTATTTTTTGTTGTTGTTGCTCAAATTGTTCCAGCTTTAGCCATTGGGAGATCTTTTAGTTTGTTTATGTGTCCCTGTTACATACCATAATCATTCTCTCTGTGTGTTTGTGTGTTTTTTTAAATAATTTCTACTTTTTGAAATTACAAGCTTTTCCAGGCTTAGTTTGTATATTCCCTGCCTTAGTCCTGTAGTCAGCCATTTCTCCAATGACCCCTGGTTCCTTTAATTGGAGAATAGCATTAGAAACTGGGGTCTGGGGCTAGGCATGGTGGCTCATGCCTGTAATCCCAGCACTTTGGGAGGCCGAGGCAGGTGGGTCACCTGAGGTCAGGGGTTCAAGACCAGCCTGGCCAACTTGGCAAAACCTTTTCTCCACTAAAAATACAAAAATTAGCTAGGCAAGGTGGTCCATGTCTGTAATCCCAGCTACTCAGGAGTCTGAGGCAGCAGAATCACTTGAAACTGAGAGGCAGCGGTGAGCCGATATCATGCCACTACACTCCAGCCCGGGCAGCCGGAAAAAGAAAAGAAACCAGGACCTGGGCTGTTGTTATGCTCATTGCTGCTGGGATGTCATTGCTTTTAGACCCTCTCAGCTGACAGATCAGGGAAATATATATGTGTACTAACCTGTGTAAATACACAATATTTATCACTTTTTTAATGTGTAGCTTTCTGTATCTATATTAAGCTAAACATAAATTCATACTGGTGTCTCTAACTCTAATCCATTACCAAATGGATTATTCCAGCCTCCTTCCATTGCTTATCTGTAACTCCCACTCGACTGTGAGAAAGCTGACCCCCACCATCTGCCATCTATTTATTTAATTATTGGACTCCACTATACACAGAGGTATCAGAATTGTTAACCTGTAACCCCATGGGAAATAACTTTATCAACTAGTTTCTTTAGTCTTATTCTGAAGACTCACTCATTTCTGAAGTTACCTGGATCAGCATCATTTTCCTTCACCTCCTTTACAAATTGTTTAAAACATGTATAACATAGGTTGTTTTGTTATAGTATGTATTCCATCTTGGAATACCTTGACCTTCTAAACGAGTTCTTTAAATTTGCATACATTATAATCACCTTTTCGTGGCATAAAGTTCTATAGATTTTGACAAATGTGTATTGTGAATATCCATCATTACATTATTATACAAAATAGTTTCACCACCCTAAAAATTCTCCTGTACTTTACCCATTCAACCCTGCCCCAACCCCTAGCAAACATTGATTTTTGTTTTTACTATCTCTATGTTATACTTTTAACACAATATTATATAATTGGAATCATTTATTAATATACTTAGATGGTTCATTTATGTTTTTTCATGTCTTGTTAGCTGATTTCCTTTTAACACTCAATAATGTTTCACTGCGTGGATGTACTAGTTTATCAATTCACCTATTGAAGGACACCTTGGTTGCTTTCTGTTTTTGGTTGTTATGAATAGAGTTGCTATAGATACATCTGCAGGCAGGCTTTTGTATGGAGATACCTTTCAAACCAGTTGGGTGAATAACTAGTTGGAGTATATGGAAAAACCATGGTCAGCTTTGTAAGAAACTGCCAAACTGTCTTTCATAGTGGCTGTACCATTTTGCATGCCCACCAGCAATGAATGAGTGTCCCTGTTGCTCCATGTCCTCAACAGCATTTGGTGTTGTCAGCACTCGGGGTTTTGCCTATTCTAATAGGTGTGTAGGGATTTCTCATTATTGTTGTCCCTAGTAAGCCTGAGGGTTCTGCAGGAGACCAGGGTGTATCTCAGTCCTTATCTCAACTGCACAAGACAGACATTCCCAGAGCAGCCATTTATAGACTTCCCCCCAGGAACACATTCCTTTCCCAGGGTATTAATATTAATATTCCTTGCTAAGAAAAGAATTTGGTGATATCTTTCCTACTTGTATGTCCGTTTATAGGCTCTCTGCAAGAAGAAAAATATGGCTGTTTTTGCCCGACCCCATAGGCAGTCAGACCTTATGGTTGTCTTCCCTTGTTCCACAAAAATCCCTGTTATTCTGTTCTTTTTCAAGGTGCACTGATTTCATATTGTTCAAACACACGTTTTACAATCAATTCGTACAGTTAACACAGTTATCACAGTGGTCCTGAGGTGACATACATCCTCAGCATGTGAAGATAAAAGGATTTAGAGATTAAAGTAAAGACAGGCATAAGAAATTATAAAAGTATTATTTGGGAACTGATAAATGTCCATATTAAGGTGAAATCGTCACAATTTATGTTCCTCTGCCGTGGCTCCAGCCAGTCCCTCCATTCGGGGTCCCTGACTTCCCATAAGAATCCCCTATTGACTTTGCATTTGCATTTAGATCTATGATTCATTTTGAGATAATAATTTTGAAAGGTTTAAGATATGCATCTATATTCACTTTTTTTGCATATGGACATTAAATCATTCCACTCTTTGTGGAATAGACTATCCTTTATTTATTGAATTGCCTTTGCTCCTTTGTCAAAGATCAGTGTTAGTGCAGGTCTTTCTCTTGGCTTGTTCTTCAGTTCCATTTACCCATTCATCTTTTCTTTTGACAAAACCACAACCTTTATTACTGCAGCTTTATAGCAAGTCTCCAACTTGGTCTCTTTTCTTCAGTATTGTATTGACTATTTTCTGTCATTTGCCTTTATATATAAATTTTAGAATCAGTTTGTCAGTATTCATAGAACATCAAAAATTCTTGGGGAAATTTTGATTGGGATCATGTTGAATCTATAGAACAAGTTGGGAAGAATTGATATCTTAATAATATTGAGTCTTCCCATCCATGAATATGGAATATCTCCCCATTTATTTAGAACTTCTTTGATTTCATTCATCAGATGTTTATGGTTTTCAGTATATAGATCTTGTACATATCTTGTTAGATTTATATCTCTTTTTTCTTTGTTACCATTGTAATTGGCATTTTTTGAAAAAATTCATTTTCCATTTGTTTATTGCTGGTATACAGGAAACAACTGACTTTTGTATATTAACCTTGTATCACATGAAATTGCTAAAATCTCTTGCTAGTTCCAAGATACTTTTAATGATTTGCTGGGATTTTCTACATAGACAATAATGTCATCTGTGAAAAAGACAGTTTTAGTTTTTCTTTCCCAATCTACATACCTTTTATTTTTCTTTCTTTTCTTCTTGCACTAGGTAGAATTTTCAGCTCCGTATTAAGTAGGAGTGGTGAGACAGAACATTTGTGTTCTTATTCATAATATTGGAGAAAAATATACAGTTTTTCATAATTATGATATTTGTCATAAGTTTCTATAGGTATATTTTTATTAAGAAAATTTCGTTCTATTTCTACTTTGCTATGAGCTTTTATTGTGAATGATTTGGATTTTGTAAAATACTTTTCCTTCATCAATTGGTTTGATGTATGATTTTCTTTCTTTAGTTTGTTGATATGGCGGGTTATATTGATTGAGTTTTGAATGTTGAACCAGTCTTGTGTACCCAGAATAAACTTTACATGATTGTGGTGTCTAATTTTTTTTTTTTTTAAGACAGAGTGTTACTCTGTCACCCAGGCTGGAGTGCAGTGGTGCAGTCTGTAACCTCTTCCTCCCAGGTTCAAGCAACAAGCAATTCTCATGCCTCAGCCTCTCGAGCAGCTGGAATTACAGGCATGCACCACCACACCCAGCTAAGTTTTGTATTTTTAGTAGAGATTGGGTCTCGTCATGTTGGCCAGGCTGGCCTCAAACTCTCAACCTCAAGTGATCGCCTGCTTGGCCTCCCAAAGTGCTGGTATCACAGGTGTGAGCCACCATACCCAGCCTGTAGTGTCTAATTCTTTTTATACATTATTGAATCTCATTTACTATGATTTTTTTGAGCATTTTGCATCTATTTTTATGATAGATATTGGTCTGTAGTCTTTTTGTGTGTGATGTCTTTATCTGGTTTTGCTATTAGAGTACTGCTGGCTCATAGAATGAGCTAGTAGGTTTTCCCTCTGTTTCTATTTTCTGGAATATATTGTAGATAATTTGTATTATTTCCTTCTTAAATGTTTGGTGGAATTCACCAATGAAAATCATTTGGGCTGGTACTTGCTTTCTTGGAAAGTTAATTATCGATTTAATTTTCTTAATGGACATGAGCCTACTAGGATTATCTATTTTTCTTTGTGTGAGTTTTCATAGTTTCATCTTTCAAAGTTTATTCATTTACTTTATCCATTTTATAATCGGTGCACTTCATCTAAGTTACCACCGAATTTATAGGCATTGAGTTGTTCATAATATTTCTTTATTATCTTTTTAATGTCCATGGAATCACTAGTGATAATCCTGCTTTCATTTCTGATATCAGTGATTTGTTACTTCCTCCTCTCTCTCTCAACTTGGCTAGAGGTATTTCAAGTTTATTAATTTTTTTCAAAGAATTAGATTTAGGTTTTCTTTTCGTGTTTTCAGTTATATTGATTTCTGCTCTAATTTTTATTATTTCTTTCCTTCTGCTTGGTGCAAGTTTAAATTGCTTTCTTTTTCTAGTTTCCTAAGCTTAGGATATTGACTTTAGATCTCTTTTCTTTTGTAATATATGTATTTAATGGTAGAAATTTCTCTTGAAGAACTGCTTTTGCTGCATCCCACAAATTGATAATTTCTCTTGAGATATCTTCTTCGACGCTTGTATTTTTGGGGTAATGTGTATTTTACTCTCCTAATATGTGGATATTTTTCAGGTATCTTTCTGTTATTGGTCAGTTTAACTCCATTGTGATTTGAATATATATTTTGTACAGTTTCTATTCTTTTACATGTAAGATGTCTCTTGAGTATCTATTTAAGATTTCTATTACCTTGAGTGTGGTGTATGTTAGTGATTGTTCTGTGTGAGCTTCAATAAAATGAGTATCCTGCTATTGTTCAATGGAATATCCTGTAAATGTCAGTTAGATAAAGTTGATTGATAGTGCTGTTTAACTATATTCTTACCGATTTTCTGTCTGCTTGAGCTAGAAGGTACTGACAGAGAGAAGCTGAAGTTTCCAAATATGAGTGGATTTATATATTTCTCTGTTTGGTCCTTTCAGCTTTTGGCTCATGTATTTTGATGTTATTAGGTGCATACGTATTTAGGATTATGATGTCTTTTTGGAGCACTGACCCCTTTATCATTATGGAATTCCGCTACTTATCCCTAATAGTTTTCCTTGTTCTGAAGTTTGGTTTATCTAAAATTAATATAGTTATTTCAGCTTTCTTTTGATTCATGTTAGCATCATTTATCCTCATCCTTTTACTTTTAACATATATAAGTTTTATATTTAAAATCAAATTCTTACAGACAATATAGTTAGGTAATTTTTTTTACCCACTCTGACAATCTCTGTCATTTAATTCATTTAATTGATGTTTTTAGTTTATTCACACTTAAAGTAATTATTGATATATTAATACATATCAGTCATCTAATTACATCTATTCATTGCATTTGTTTGTTATTTCTTTTTCTGCCTTCTCTGGTCTTAATTTAGCAGTTTATATAATACCTTTTAATGTTCTTGTTTATTGTATCCATTAGATTATTTTAAACATTTTGTTAACAGTTGCCCTAGAGTCCCCAGCATAATTTTTTATCAGTCTATATCTAGCAACACTATTCTGTTTCGTGGGTAATGAAGATATCTTATAATAGATTAGTTCCAATTCCTACCTCTAATCCCTTGTGATGTTGCTGTCACTCATTTTGCTTATCAATGTGATATAATCACTCAATATATTGTTACTATTATTTCAAATTTATCTTTGCAGCAACATGGATGGAGCTGGAGGGCATTATCCTAAGTGAATTAACACAGAAACAGAAAACCAAATACTGCATGTTCTCACTTATAAGTAGGAGCTAAACATTGAGTATACATGGACACCAAGAAGAACACAATAGGCAGGCCTTCTTGAGGGTTGAGGATGGGAGAAGAGTTAGAACTAAAACACTATCTGTCAGGTACTATGCTGATTACCTGGGTGACAAAATTATCTGTATGCCAAACCCCCATGACACACACAATTTACCCAAGTAACAAACCTGCACATGTACACCCAAAACAAAGATAAAAGTTGGAAGAAATTACTTTTTAGATCAATTAAAAATAAGAGAAATAAAAAATATTTTATTTTACCTGTATGTAGTCTGTTCTCCATGCTCTTCATTCTGTAGTCCTAAGTTTCTGACCTATGTCATTTTCCTTCTCCCTGAAGAACTCTTATTCACATTCCTTGAAGGTCGAGCCTGCTGCTGCTGATTTCCCACTATTTTTGTTTGTCTACAAAAGTATACATTTCTTTTACTCTCAGAAGGATAATTTCACTGGCTATAGATTTCTAGATGAGTGTCTTTTTTTTTCTTTCTATGCTTTAAATACTTCACTCTCTTCTTGCCTGGATATGTTCTGATGAAAAGTCTGCTATAATTATTACGTCAATAGGTAGAGCGTTTCCCCTTCTTGCCTCTTCAAGATTTTTCTCTTTGTTTTTGAATTTCTGCAGCATAAATATTATATGTTTAGTTTTATGTATATGTGTGTGTGTGTGTGTGTGTGTGAGAGAGAGATAGCAAGCAGGATATATATATATGTATGGATATATGTGTGTGTGTATATATATATCCTTAGTTTTATATATATATATACACACACACATATATCCATATATATATATATATATATATATATATATATATATATATATATGTCTCTCCAATATACTGGAGCAGCTCTCCAATATGTTGGAGCAGCTTTCCAGCATATTGGAGATATATATATATATATGGATATATATCTCTCCTGCTTGCTGTTCTCTAAGCTTTCTTGATCTGTGGTGTGATATCTGTTATTAAGTTAAAAAGTTCTCAGCCACTTCAGATAACACTTTTCCTTTTCCCTCCACTGTTCCAATTGTGTATATTCTACAACATTTGAAACTGTCTCACAGTTCTTAGATGTTCTGTTATGCTTGTTTTCATTCTTTTTTTTTTCATTTCCATTTTAGTTTGGGAAATTTCCGTTGACTTATCTTTAGGTCACTAATCTTTCCTTGGCTGTGTCTTCTGCTGATGAGTGCTTCAAAGGCATTCTTCATTTCTGTCAGACTGTTTTTTATTTCTACCATTTCCTTTTGATTCTTTCTTAGAGTTTCCATCTCTCTGCTTACATTACCATATATTGTTTTCTATTGGTTACTGTCTCCATTAGAGCCTTTATATATTAATCATATTTATTTTAAATTTCCTGTGTGGTAATCCTAACATCTGAGTCTGGTTCTAATGCTTGTTTCACCTCTTCAGAATTTTTTCCTACCCTTTTTTAATGCCTTCTAATTTTTGTTATTGTTGTTGTTGTTGAAATCCAGGCATGTTGTATCGGGTAATAGTAACTGAGGTAAATAGACCTTTAGTGTGAGAATTTATGTTCATCTGGTAAGTTGTCCTGTGTTTAATGTTTCCTGTAGGTATAGGTCCCAGAGTCTTCCAACTACTGTAGTTCTTGTATTGTCTCTCTTGTTCTGTTTGTACTTCCCTGAGTACTCCTCCTCAGAGAGAGTCTGTACCTTGCACTCTTTCAGATTTAGTCTGCTGTTACTGCACTGGAGCCCTGTGGGTGTGATGGTGAGGTGTGGGGAAGGGAAGCCTTCTATAGTTTTATAATTAAGTCATAGCTTCTTAGTGGGTCTTTCCACAAGTGCTGACCCAGTGGTAGACTTTCCCCCTCCCTTTTTATATGAGATAAGAAGGCTAGTGAGATGCTGGAGCACAGGGAATGGCTTTTGGAAAGTTGGGACAAGGCTCTGGTAATCATTCCCCCTGGAAAGTGGGTCATTTTTATGGAGGAAGCTCTGGGTTTATTTCAGAAGGAGTACTTTCCCCTCTCTCTGCCAGAGCCACTCGGGGATTTTTATTGGCTGTTTACCATAAGAACCTGGTGGGGTTCTTGCAGGTAAAACCTAGAAAAGTATGTTGTTCTTCTGTGGCTCCCAAGAGCATCTCACTCCCATCCTAGTTCTGCACTCAGTGTATTAGTTTGCTAAAACGGTCATAACAAAGTGTCACAGATGAGATGGTTTAAATACATGAATTTCTTTTCTCATGATTCTGGGGGCAAGAAGTACAAGATCAAGGTGCCATCAGGGTCAGTTTCGCCTGAGGGCTCTCTCTTTGGCTTGTAGATGCTCATCTTCTAGCTATTTCCTCACGTATCTGCCCTCTCTACCTGTTCGTGTCCTAATTTCCTCCTCTTATAAGAACACATCAAATTGGAAAAGGGGCTACCCTAATGATCTGATTTAACCTGAATTAACTCTTTAAATACCCTATTTCCAAATAGAATACCATTCTGAAGTACTGAGGATTAGGATGTCAACATATGAATTTAGGGGGGCAAAATTCAGCCCATAGCACTCAGTTCCTAGCAATTCATTGAAATTACAGTTCATGGCTCCACTGGCTTCTGCTCCAGGTGAGCAGATCTTAGCTGTGACTGGCTCTGGATTAACCTGTCCCTTCAGATTTCAGGGCTACAGTTTGCTCTGCAACCTCCATTCTCTGATGAGTCAAAGAAAATCTTCAAACATCAGTTTTTTTCAACCTTTTCGCATAAGATCGAGAGTGATGACTTCCAAGTCCTTCACATGTCAGAACTGGAACCAGATGTCTGGCAGAGTTCTTAAGGATTTTCACAAGCCCCCTCCCCTTTGGAGCCCCGTTAATGGAATCATTTCTCTCCCAGCACCTATCATGGCATGGCATTTTAGTATTTAATAACTTGCTTTGTGTTGGTGATTTGTGTCTCTGCTCACTCCATCAGGGCAGGAACCATGTCTCTTTGGTCCTCTGCTGAATCACCGTTGTACAGTACATAATAGATCACAAATAGTGGTTAAATGGATGAATGAAATAAGCCGTTAAAACAGAGCTGCATCTCACTTTAATGGCTTTTTCGATAGAAGAAAATAAAAATGTATTTTCAATATCATTATTGTACATTTTGATTCTAAAATTTTTCTCTTTGTACTGTTGAGCCATTAAAATGCTTTTTGTGGGTTTTTAAGGAAACGCCCTGCTCAGTCACTGCTCTGACAAGACCTCAGCTTTGGAGCCCACAGCAATGCAGAGTTATGCATCTAAAGCTTAGGGGTGGTCCCAGAATGGTGCCTGCAGGATGAAGCCAAGCTCCCTAGCCCTTCAAGTTGGGGCCTTCTTTTGTGTCTGTCTCCTGCAAGTTCCTTCCCCATACTCTGTGCACTCATCAAACCAGAGGCGTCTCTTGTTTTTGAATTCACCATATTCGTTCATTTCTCCAAATCTTTCCTTTCTTCCTTTCTCAGGCAGGAAGGCTCAAGCCACTGCTCAGCCTTCCAAAACCAGCTGAAATACCATTTTGTTGGTGCAGCTTGCCTGAGCCTTCTGGCAAGCCCTGTTAACCTCCTGCTGTGTGTTCCTTTAGCCTCCATGGGTGAGCACACTCATCCCAGCACCAAACTGGAATTTGTGGGGAAAAGAAAGAGAGATCAGCCTGTTACTGTGTCTATATAGAAGGAAGTAGACATAAGAGACTCCATTTAGTTCTGTATTTGAGATGCTGTTAATCTGTGACCCTACCCCCAACCTTGTCCTTGCAAGAGACATGTGCTGTGGTGACTTAAGATTAAAAGGATTTTGGGCGGTGCAGAATGTGCTTTGTTAAACAAGTACCTAAAGGCTGCTTATGGTTAAAGGTCATCACCATTCTCTTAAATCTAGAGAAAAGAAAAACATTTGTCTTCTGCCCGTCCCTGGGCGATGGAACATCTCAAAGCACAGCACCGGTGATGGTAAAGATAATTGTGAAAACCGCCTTTAGGAATAAGGTGGGGCTTGCTGGAGCAATACTGCTAAAAGGTTTATGGAGATGTTCGCATATACATCTCAAAGCACAGCACCGGTGATGGTAAAGATAATTGTGAATAAATACTAAGGGAACTCAGAGGCCGGTGCCGGTGTGGGTCCTCTGTAAGCACAGCACCGGTCCCCTGGGCCCCGCTTTTCCTTCTCTACACTTTGTCTCTGTGTCTTATTCCTTTTCTCAAGTCTTTCGTCCCACCTAACGAGAAGCACCCACAGGTGTGGAGGGGTAGGCCACCCCTTCAGAATTCTCTCTCACCTCTTCCAAATCAGAACCACGAACCCTTTGAGAGTAGGTAGGGGCTGCCTAACTCATCTTTCCATCCGGAGGGTCTCTTGGATGGAAAATAAGAGTTGAATTCAGACCATAAGAATCTCTTCACCATTTCTCCTGGTTGCTTTCTTCTGCTTTTCACTAACTTTAGGCAGAAATATCAAACTAAAATGATCTCTCTCTCTCTCTTATCCTATTGTCAGGTCATCCTATAGTTGTTTTGCTCTGAAATTCAGTGTGAAAACCTGCCCCCTGCAAAGCTCTGTCTTTTTAGAGCTTCGGCGTTACTGCCTTGACATATATTATTCAAACATTTCTGAAAACATGTTCCCATGCTTGTTCTTGTTCCCATCAACCAGACAACTGTGTTTATGGGGAGGAACTAAATTTAGTTTCCTCTGTAGAAGTTTAAGTGCCATTTAGAGCAGCTACACAACTAACTCGAGGTGGCAGTTCCAGCTTTGCGTAGAATGCACCAGCACAGCAACGTGGAGTTTGAGCATGTAGCCAATTTCTTCTTCGCCCCGTACAGGCTGTGATCATCACTAGTTGCTTTGGTCTTTTGTCTTCTGCAGAACACCTAGCATCATATTCTCTGCAGGGTGTGATGCACAGAGAAGGAAGGAGCAATAGGTAGAAATCTCAGTCCAAACCCCAGATGTGTCAGAAATAGCACTTTCTTTTCCATAACGTAACTGAGTTTTCGACTCTAAGTCTCCAGTCTGACTAACTGCAAGAAAATTTAACTTTGTGCTTTTTTGTCATCTCCACCAAACACTTACGCAGTGTCAAGGAATCTTAAGGTGGGAAGGTTGGAGTGGGTGAGGGGTGGGAGACAGAGCCGCTTGTCCCTTGTCAGCAGTCTGTACTGGTTACTGCTGGGTGAGCCCTCGTTCCTGTGCTCAGCACCCCTCAGGCCCGGTGGCCTCTTACTGCTTTCCTTTGATGCCTGTATGCTCTCTTTTGTTCCTTTTGGCCATTTCTCTGTGGCCTTGCTGACTCCCTGCTGTTACATCTGGGAAGTGGTGTTCAAGTCACTTGGACACGACCCACAGAATTCTCTGTCTCTTCTTCCATGCCAGGGGCCTCGCTTCGTATTCTGAGGTTTGGGAAGCTCCACGTCCACAACTTTGGTTACAAGGATCTGTTTTGCCTTGTGTGCCCTCCCTTTCAGATCTTTCACAAAATTCTCCTAGCACTGTTAAGATCCTAGCTTTTGAATACAATAGCCAGGGTGTCTTGTAGACCACTTTTGCTTTCTGCCCTGAAACATACCATTCCCAAGGCAATGAGTCAGCATCCAGCTGATGACTTACCTGAATAAGGGAAAGAAAAGGAGGAAATATAGGAAGAAACATAATATAGATTCATATTTCAAAATATCATGTGGCCATAGGTGCAAGGTAGGGGATCCTCAGGAGGCACGGAGACCATTTCTCATCTCAGCCTCCATAATAGGCTGGACCAAAACTCTCCTGCCAGAGGACTTGCTTTCTTTTCTGTTTCAAATACAGTGTAGCAATACTTTGGTTAACTCTCATTGATGGTGACACTAAGTTCCTTGTGTTAACCTAGACTTCTGTCATTTATGTAAGATGGTTACCATTCCAGAGTGGAAATGCGGGGGAATGACTGACAAGTCACAGGCTGTGCATGTGATGTTCTGATAAGCCTGCCAGCTCACTCTGCGATGGATGCTTTGATCACCTGTGCATGACAGACCACGCCTCCCACTCTCTCATTGGAATTGGGTATCATATCTGTAAGAGTGCTGCACCAGGGAGCTGTTGAGGAGATGATGGTTCTCAGTGTGGGAAATGCAAGGGTCTCATAGCCATTGGCTCTGGAGAAACCAGGCTGCCTCCCAGTGGAGAGCCAGGAAGAAAGTGAGGTGGGGAAGGAAAGCTGTTGGCTCCAAAGAAAAAGAGATAGTGAAGCATGGCAGAATGTTAAATAGGACTAAAAAAAAAATCTCTGCTTGGTGAGAACACCTCCAAATGTCATATCCGTGACCTCAGTTGCATGGGGGAAATTCGCCTGATTTCATGGAGCCCTCTAAAAATAATTGGGTTCTGGAGGTCTTTATTCTCTAGTGTAGATGGCTTTCATTTCTCAAAGGCTGAAGAGGCTACCATCGCTTGTTCAGCCTCTGTCCTTTCAATAAGTAACAAATACAAATATAAATAAGTAAGATAAAGATGAACACATGATGCAGCTTTCAGATGAGTGGCGCTCAGAGAAGTTGGATGTAAGAAATGTGTATGTGACCTTCTATATTCACCTCTACTTGCCAGGCCTGAGAAGAGTTTGGGGGTATCCCCGGGACCCATGAGGAAGATATCCCAGGGCACACTGCCCTTCTCTCTACATCAAAGAGACTTCAGTTTGAATCCTGATTCTCTGGGCTGTGCAATGGGGCAAATTACTAAACCTCTCTGAGTTCATTTCCTCATCCACCTTACAAAGTTGATCACAATTGTAAAAGGCAATACATGTAAAGTGCATGTGCAGTGCCCAGAACATAGCTAGACTATTTTTGATAACTTCCTGTGTGTTTAGCATGTGCCAGTCACCACGTTACATGCTTTGCATGCCTGATCTCATTTAAGAGGAATTTGAACCTGAGAAAGTTGGATATACACATACATGCATGAAAGAAATTCAATCTCTAGGAACCTGTCTAAAGAAAATAACAGTGTCAGCCAGCCGTGGTGGCTCATGTCTGTAATCCCAGCACTTTGGGAGGCTGAGGCAGGCGGATCACGAGGTCAGGAGATCGGGACCATCCTGGCTAACATGGTGAAACCTCATTACTACTAAAAATACAAAAAATTAGCCAGGTGTAGTGGCAGGCACCTGTAGTCCCAGCTACTCGGGAGGCTGAGGCAGGAGAATGGCTTGAACCCTGGAGGCAGAGGTTGCAGTGAGCCGAGATCACGCCACTGATTCCAGCGTGAGGGACAGAGCGAGACTCCATCTCCAAAAAAAAAAAAAAAAAGGAAAGAAAGAAAATAACAATGTGCACACACGGATCTTAATAAAATATTAATTTAACAAGGATCTTGTTAAAATATTTCAACAGTGTATGAGTGAAAAAAGTCAGAAATAACCAGTGTCCTACACTAAGGAAATGATGAAGGAGATGGTTTTATAGCTGTTAAAATGATGCTGCAAAAGGAGACTTGAGGACAAAGAGAGAAATCCACAGTAATTTTAGAAGGTAGCTCTTAAAAATTAGTTTAAAATTGTGTACAAAATGAATGACTTTTTACTTAAATGCACAGGTGTATAAATATATGTCCATAGAAGATGAATGGAATGACACATGTCAAGTGCTGACAATGATTTCATCCAGATTTGGGTAAAACTGGAGATATACCTAATACTAAATGACGAGTTAATGGGTGCAGGAAGTCAACATGGCACATGGATACATATGTAACAAACCTGCACATTGTGCACATGTACCCTAAAACCTAAAGCATAATAAAAAAAAAATTTCAAAAAAAAAACAACAAAAAAAACTGGTTATTTCTGTCTTCATCCTTGTTGTACATATTCGAATTTTCAGCTTCTTCCCAATGACCATCTGCTGTTAAGTGATAAAAACACAACAACAAAAAAAACTTGTTTGGAATTTAAACAATTTAAGTGGTAGACACAGTTGCACCCCTTTGATGGTTTTCTCTAGTGCCTGGTGAAAGAATTTGGTAGACAAAGCCTCTACTTGATTTTAAACTTTTCCGTTAAGCTGGAAGTAGCGCACTGGGGAGACCAGGTAGAGGCTATTAACCCAGTTTTAGGAACGAGTGTCCTGAAAGAGGCAGGGAGCCTGGAATCTTGTGGGTCATCAGCCAGTGGGAGGTCAGCCCTGAGGTGTATTTCGCTGCCAGCGGCTTTCCAGACGCTGTGAGGAAATTTACCGAGAAGGCTGCATGTGGTTTTCAGGCCAGTCAGCTCCTGGAGAATTTAGACACAAGTGGTCTGCATCTGACTTTCCCACCTTCCTCCACCCGTTGGAAGATCTGATTGTCACACTGTCCCATCTTGTGGCAGGGCCTCAAGGGAGTGAGGATGGGTGAGTAAGATGTATCCTGGAGAAGTTTAAATATTTCCAGAAAAAATCAAGTCCCAGGCTCAGAGAGGGAGGGATGGGTCTTTTCCCTGGAAATACTGGTAACTTTTTGTATGAAAATGTGAATCTCTTGTGTTTTTAAAACTATGAAACATATCACATATATATATGAATAGAACTGTATTTTATATATATATATATACATATATATATATGCATGTGTGTGTGTATGTGTGTGTACTCTGACTTGCTTTAGTGATTCATTCATGTTGATACAAGTAGCTGTAATTCATTGATTTTTCACAGATGTATGTACTATTCTAGGGCAAACCTAAAACATAATTTATATATCCATTTCCTTTTTTAAAACAATTTTTTACTATTACATGAAATGCCATTATAAACTGGGACACAAGTACAATCTTATTGAGAGTACAGGTTGAGCATCCTTACTCTGAAAATCTGAAGTCCAAAATGCTCCAAAATCAGAAAATTTTGAGTGCCAACATAACACCACAAGTGGAAAATTCCACATATAAGTACTTAACACTAACTTTCATGCACAAAAGTATTAAAAATCGTGTATAAAATTACCTCCAAGCTACATATATAAGGTGTATGTGAAACATAAATGACTTCTGTGTGTGGACTTGGGTCCCAACACCAAGACATTTTATTATGTATATGCAAATATTCTAAAATCTGGTAAACTTCTAAATCTGAATACTTCTGGTTCCAAGAATTTTGGATAAGAGATACTCAACCTGTATATACCCAGGAATAAAATTAAAAGGGTTATAGGGGCATATGATTCTTCAAAATAACTAGGTAACAGTAAATTGTTTTCCAAATGGTTTTATTAATTTACACCACCATAAGTCTTCTATGACAATTTCTATTTGGATCTTTGTTATTCTCCTTGTTAATTTTAGTATATTCAGACTTTTTTCTTTTGTAAGTTTTGCCAACATAGAGTGGACGTTTGTAACTTGTACTTTCTTGATTATGCTAATGCAAATCATCGTTTCACTTGTTAATGGATCATTTGTGTTTATGCTTTTGTGAAATACCTTTCAGATATTTGCCTATTTTTTTCCCCGCTGGGTTGTTTGTTATTTTCTTATTGGTTCATTAACAATCTTGATGCATTAGATCTAAGCACTTTATTAGTTACATGTGTTGCTAACATCTTCTCCAAGTGAGTGGCTTTCCTTTGACTCTTTTGTAATGTCTGATAAACAGTTATTCTTCATTTTAATGTAGTTAAATTTATAATTTCTTCTTTTAGATTTTGCACATGTTAGTCTTATTTAGAACGTTGTTTCCTGTTCTATGATAAGAAGTATATTCTCCTATATTGTATTCGAAGTTTTTGTTCATTGACATCTAAAAATTTTAAAGATTTGTATTTCACGTGTGAGTCCTTTTCTATATCAAGGTTTTTCAGTAGTGGTATTAGTGCAACTTTGGGCTCTGGAATTCTTTGTACTGGGGGGATTCCCTGCGCATCGTAGATCTCTACACACTAGATGTCAGTAGCACTGCCCCCTCTCCTCACTCCACAGTAGTGACAGTGAAAACGGTCCCAAGACATTGCCATTATGTTCGCTGGAGATAGGCTGCCAGATTCAGCAAATAAAAACACAAGACACTGGGTCAAATTTGAATTCCATATAAACAACAAATACTTTTTAGTATAATGTAATAGTTAAGGTATAGTTACATCAAAAAATTATGTATTATTTAAATTCGGAAGTAACTGTATGTCCAGTATGTTATCTAGTGATCATACTCAAGTGAGGGGTGGAGTATGTTTGAATTGCCTCCTCTTCAACCTGTTGGTGAAGGAGGGATTCAGGCCCTAGGATTATGAGGATGACCAAACGTATCACACCTAATACTGGAGAGATGGGCTTATTAGTCACATGTATTCACAGCCCAGGTGAGGAGAACACTGCACGCCACACAGGGCCACGCAGGGGTTGCACTCAGAAACAGAGTGAACAACGAGGGGCTTTGTAGTATCAAGTGGGTGGGGTGCCCCCGGTTCCCATGGGAGGATGTACTTGGCTGGTAGGGATCTGAAACCTGCTACTCAGAGATAAGCAGGAACTGTGTCTGGTGCCTTTGATAAAGAAAGTTGTTTAGCGAGGGTGGTGAGGGGAACTTGCAACTAGGCCATTCAAGACCCTCCCAATTTTACCAAGTATCAAGGCAGCACAAAGTATTGATCCTTGATTTTAGGCCTTCGGTCACAAAGTAGGGAGAAATTGCTCCCTTCCCCAACCTAATTCAGAACCATTGATCCAAATGGAAATGATTTTTGAGCGTGATAATGTTGAAATCCAATTTTATATTATGTATATATATAATGAATTCTCCCAGCACAATTTATTCAATTGTCTCTCCCACCTTCAGTTTGCAATGCCATCTCTTTAATAGATCAAGTTTCTATAAATAAGTGAGTCTAGGATAGGTCTTTCTATTCTCTGCCTTTGAACTGTAGCTCCATCCTTAAGAGTACATTCCCAGCCTTAATTAGTGTAACTTTACTAAGGTCTCAATATCTGGGTGGGCATGTCCTTCACATTGCACTTTATTGGAAAATCAGACCTGTTCTTGTCCCTTTGATCTTCCATATAAATTTAGCATGAAACTCTGAAGTGCTATAAAAAATTTCTGTTAGGGTTTTTACTAAATTGAAGTCTATGGATTAATTTGAGGATAATTGATATTCTTAACACAATGATTATTCTTATTCATAAATACAGTATGCATCCTTCTAGCCTTTTCAAACTTTAACATTTTTATTTAAGGTGTGTCTCTTGTGAATAAGATATAGTTGAGGAGCTTTTTTGGTATGGTGAGGTGGTCTTAGTTTTTAATTCAAATATTAGATTATTTACATTTAAAAAATTACTGATCTATTTGGATTTATTTCTGCCATCTCACTGTTAGGTTCTAGTTATCCAGCTGTTTTTTGCCCCTTTTGTTTCTTGATGTTTCACATCAATTATTTATTTTTTTTCTATTGTCTCCCTTCATAACTTTGTTAAATACATTTTTTTCTTGAGTGAGCTTTAATATTTATGCAGTCTGTGTCTTTAAAATAAGTTGCTCATTATATGTAAGTTGTCAAATTTATTGCCATACACTTCGCAGTCTTTTCTTACTATTGTTTTTAATTTCTGTTCCGTAGACTCAACAATGATATTGCATCTTTCATTCCTGATATTGTTAGTTTATGTGCTCTCTCTTTTCTTTCTTGATAAGTATGACAAGTTTAACAATGTTATTAAATTTCTTAAAAAAACAGCTTAGGGTTTCGTCAATTTTCTGTTTGGTTTTTTTTTGGTTTTGTTGATTACTGATCTTATCTTTGTTAACTCATTTTAATGCTTCCTTTGGATTGATTTTTTTATTTTCTCTAAGATAGAAGCTTAAATAATTGTCTTGAGAGCCTTTTCTTTTTCTAATATAAGCATGTGATGCTATAAGTTTCCCTCTAAGAACTGTCCTAGCTGCATCTCACAAATTTTGATATGCTATGTTTTCATTTTCATTTGGCTCGAATGTTTTCTAATTTTTCTTGTGATTTCTTTCTTGACCCACACATTATTTAGAATGTGTCGTTTAATTTCTAAATATTTGAACACTTTCCAGCTAACATTTTGTTACTAATTTCTGGTTTAACCCCATTGTGAGCAGAGAACATACTTTATGTAAATTATTTTAGATTTATTGACATTTATTTTGAGGCTTAGTTCATGGTCTATCTCGGTGAATGACTCATGTGTACTTGAAACAGTGTGTATTCTATTGTTGTTGGATGGAGTGCCTTATAAGTACTAATTAGGTCATGTACGTTAAGAGTATTGTTTATATCTTCTATATCTTTGTTAATTTTCCATCTACATGTTTTATTAAGTACTGAGAGTTAATATCTGCCTATAATTGTGAAATTGGCTATTTCTACTTTCAGTTCTATCCATTTTTTTATGTATATAGTTAAGCTTTTCTTAGGTACATAGAAATTTAGCAATGGTATGTGTGCTTAACGAATTGACTCTTCAATAGTTATGAATGTCATGATAGTGTTTCTTGTTCTGAAGTCTACTTTGCTTTATACATCAACTTCTAGCTTTCTTTGGGTTAACATTTTTATCACATCACTTTTTCCAACCTACTATTTTTACTCACCCTTTATCTGTATATTTAAAGTGTGTTTCTCATAGACAACAAAGGTTTGGTCTTGTTTTTTATCCACCTTGACAGTTCTACCTTTCAACTGGACTACGTAGATAATTTGCATTTAATGTACTTATTGATCTGGTAGGATTTCAATCTACCCTCTTGCTATGTCTATTTTATTTGTCCCATATTCCCTTTGATAATTATTTTTCTTACCTTACTTTGGATTGAATAATTTTCATGATTTTATTTGATTCCACAATTAGCTTATTAGCAATAATTCTTTATTTTAATTTTAGTGATTTATCTGGGATATGCATTATACATCTTTAAAATATAATCACCTTCAAGTAATATTATACCACTTTTAATATAGTGTTAGAACCTCACAAAAGCATATTACCATTTCATTCTCCTCTTTTTTGTAGTTTAAAAAACATATATATATATTCTGCGTATGAGTCATTTGAAAGACATATATATTACAAATAGTTTGCACATTCTCTGGCTTACATATTTGCTTTATTAATGGCATATTCTAAAAAGAAGCTGTTCTCAATTTTGATGAAGTGTAATTTATCATTATTTTATATTTAGTGCTTCTTAAATGCCCTAATAAATATTTGCTCATCTCATTATTGAGAAGATAGTCTCCTATATTTTATTCTGGAATTTGTATAAGCTTAGCTTTTAAATTTAGGTTGATAATCCATCTCAAATTAATTTTTATATATAGTGTCAGGATATGAGTCAGGATTCATTTTTCCCCACATAGTATCTGGTTGCTCCATCATTGTTTATTGAAAATGCCTTCTCCTCCCTCATAAGTCAAGTGGCCATTGTGTAGGGCTATTTCTGGACTCTATATTGATCTACGTATCTATGCTTATGCTGTATAAATAGTCTTAATTAGTATAGCTTTATAGTAAACCTTGAGGCAGTATAAGTCCTCTAACTTTGTTCTCTTTTTTGAAGATTGGCTATTTTACACTTTTTAATTTCCATTTATAAAAATGGAATCAGCTTGTCACTTTCTGAAAAAAAAAAAAAAAAAGGAAAGGGGAAAAAAAAGAAATGGCCTAAAAGGGGTGGGGAAATCGTGCAGGCACTTGTAAGCATTTATCTCAGGGAAATTATACTTCCGTTCACACAAAAACCTGTACATGAGTGGTTCTTAAGAATTTTATTTATAATAACAAAAAACTGAAATCACCCCAGATGTCCTTTGATGGGTAATGGTCAAATAAATTGTAGTATATCCAAACCATCGCATACTATGCAGTAAAAAAAGAATGAACTGCTTAACTAGTTCAATGTATCTCAAAGGCATGCTGAGTGGAAAACATCACTATTGAAGGGTTATGTACAACGTGATTTATTTTAGGTAACATCCTTAAAATGACAAATAATAGAAACGGAGAACAAATGAGTGGTAGCCAGGGGTGATGGAGAGGGGAAAGGAGGAGGGAAGTGGTTGTGGCTACAAAAGATCTGGGCATGTAGAAAGGGCTCCCCAAATGCTTCTTGAGTGAACGGATAGCAGAACAATTAAAATCAACAGTTCCCAAACTTTCTGTCTCCAAAAAGCCCTGCTTCCTCTCTGGAAACGCCATATGTTTTAGAACAGCATCCCTATCATTCAGCCTGTGTTTTGAAAGTTAGAAAGAATGAAAGAATTTACTTTCCAGTTTTAGAAATAATTTAATCTTGAAAAAATACTAAGCTCTGCCATCTGAGATTCTGAGTAGGTAGAGGTAACCAGTGTAGATCAAATCTTAGCCCTAAGAAAAATCCAGTTACTCACTGGTGAGTGCAGCCTTGATTTCAGAGACTACTATTTCCATTAGGTTACTTGTAAAAATAAGAAATGCCTGAAGATCCTCTCCACATTCCCAAATCCCAACATGCTTTAGATAATGATGTCTCACAAACTTTCAGCCACCAAATATTTTTCTCGTTGTCTGCTCCTCAGTTTAAAGCTGAGAAAGAATGCTTTCATGTTACCTGCAGGCAAGGCCTGGGTCACCTTCTGTTGTGTAAGTCATATGTTGTCTACTGTTCCATAGACTGCTTGGCAGGAAATCAGAAAGCATCATGAAAGCACTGGTACATTCACAGGATAGGAAGGCAGGATGGGCAGGTCCATTCAGAGGACGGGGGAATCAAACCCTCTGCAGAATGGATCAATCCATCCAGGTGATGTGGTACTCAATTACTTTCAAGGCTGGGAAGTTTCTAGGAATTCCTCAAGAATTAAACCCATACTTATTACGATCCCTTACAAAAGGTATCATTCTAGAAATAATTTAGCTCTTCAGCGACGAAAATGTACCACTAAATAGCAGTCCATGGCCTTGACTGACTTCTGGAACATTAAAATTAGGGTCATGAGCAAAGGGTAGTTACTTGAAAAAATGCTTATGATACACTATAACATTAAAATATCAGTGGAAATAATGCGGTTAAACCGGCTATCGATTCACAATGACTAGCTTGGCTATGATCCTGCCAATCTTCATCTCCAGCCATGGTTGAGTGACCACAGGTCCAAATCTGATTCTGAGCTGACCAACCAGGTTCTCTCCTGCTGAAATTTGAGCACACGAGTGAGGTTTTTAGAGATGGAAAAGAACTGAGGCTAAATCTGGGCAAGGCCCTATGTAGAGTTTTCCTGACCCTGGCTGAGAGGTCTTCTGGAGTAGCCTCATGTCTGGCCCTTCCTGCTGCCAGAGAGATCAGCTCTTCCTTTGCAACCAGAAAGAATGTTCTGAGTCACAGGGGATGGACCAGGCCATTTACTGAGTGCCTACTCTATGCCAGCAATGTATCTATATTATCTATCAATCCTGAAAACAACTTTGGGATGGGTATTATCATTCCTCTTTATAGAAGAGAGAACTGAAGTTCAGAGATGACACTTGGTACGTGATGAAATTTAATGTCTGGTTTCTAATCCTATTATTTTTCTACTCACACTGAGACCATGTACAAAACTGGAAGATTACAATAATGAAAACAAAGAGATGCATGCAGAGAGGGAGAAAAGCTAGAAGGAAATAAATCAAAATGTTAGTGTTGGTATATTAGGGTGCTGGGCTGACAATTGTTTCCTGCTTTTCTGCATTTTCCTAATTTTATTTAATATACACTGAAAGCAAAATAAGAACACAGTCAACTCCTGGGACTAGTTTGGGAGATGGGGGCTTCCCTGAGTGTCCACCGGGGTACCTGTGCCTCTTCAACTGCATTTGTGGCGTTTTCCTTCTCTCCTGGAAATGATATTTTCCATGAGTCACCTCACTCTGGAGACAAAGTGACTTCCTCCTTCCTTCAGAAGACACTGCGATTTAATCACAAATAATTGCCACTCAGAAAGATCGGCATTTTACATCCCTCAGATTTGCTGTCTCTCAAATCAAACAGCTCGGTGAGTCATTAAGCGAGTCAGTATAATAGAGGTTTTACCCACTTAAAAGCCCACCTCTCTCCCACATGCCTCCTGAAGTTATTTTTCCTTGTATTGATTGATCATGATGAAAATACTTCTCTCAACCTCTCATTATGCCATAGAATGTGTTGATAAAGACTCAGGGAGCTCAATTCCTCTCCTGGTTAGAATGAAGGAACTAGTATTTACCAAGTACGTACTTAACGCCCTGAGTTAGTGCCTTAAATATACTATTTCGTTCATTCATTCATGACAAAGATGGGAGAGTGGTGTGGGCATTGCCATTTTTCCTGTAGGGAGACCAAGGCTGAGGGATAGAATAAAAGGCATGGCGCAGGCGATGTGGTGCAGTGGCTGCATTCTCAGCCCTGGTGTCTGGTAGTCAAGGTCCTGACATCTGCTCTGCTCCTGACTGTAGCTTCTCATAGCCTCTGGACCTTCACCTGTAAAACGAGGAAGAGGAACAACAGTACCACCATCATGGCGGTGTGATGAGGGTTAACATGATCTTTATTTAATGTCATTATCAAAATGACTTTTTTTTTTTTTTTGAGACAGACTCTCACTCTGTCATCCAGGCTGGAGTGTAGTGGCATGATCTTGGCTCACTGCAACCTCCACTTCCCAGGTTCAAGCAATTCTCCTGCCTCAGCCTCCCGAGTAGCTGGGATTGCAGGCATGTGTCACCATGCCTGGCTAATCTTTTTGTTTTTTTTCAGTAGAGACGGGATTTTGCCACTTTGGCCAGGATGGTCTTGAACTCCTGACCTTAAGTGATCTGTCTGCCTCAGCCTCCCAAAGTGCTGGGATTACAGGGGTAAGTCACCGTGCCTGGCCAACACAGTGACATTTAAAATGTTCTTTTCATAGGCCTTGTACCTTTCCTGCTAGATTTGTTCCCAGAGAGTTTAGATTTCTTTTTGGCATTGTGAATTGGATCTTTTTTGCCATTACATTTTTAATTGGTTATTTCTTGTCATTCTTTTAAATGTTAACTCTGTTCACAGGGGAATGTCAGCTTTATGAGGGGAGAAACTTTATTATGTTCATTGCCATATTCTGAATTCTTAGAAAAGAATATACATAAATATGCCTTGCACATAGTAGGTGTTCATGAAATATTTGTGGAATGGATGGATCTGGCTAACTTACTGTGTCAGTCCATTCAGGGTGCTATAGCAAGATACGATAAAATGGTGGCTTATAAATAACAGAAACTTGCTTCTCATAGTTCTGGAGGTTGGGCAGTCCAAGATCAAGATGCGAGCAGATTCAGTGTCTGGTGAGGGGCCACTTCCTGGTCTAGAGAGCATGTCTTCTTGCTGTATCCTAAAGTGGTTGACAGGGCTAGCTAGCTCTCTAGGATCTCTGTTACAAGGGCATGAGTCCCATTCATGAAGGCCCTGCACTCACCTCCCAAAGACCCCACCTCCTAATACCATGACCTCGGGGATTTTGATTTCAACATATGAATCTTGGGGAGACACAGACATTTCGACCACAGAACTTACTGAATTCTCTTACTGATGCTTGTAGTTTTTTCAGTTGATTCTCTTGAATTTTTAGCTGATAGCAAATCGTCTGTAACTTGCAATGGTCTTTTCTTTTCCGATATTTATACTTTTTCTGTGAAACAGTCTTGGTCTGGGCAGACATCTTTGTAATAGCCCTGTATTAAACAGGAATGCTTCTAATGTTTCAGTACTAAGGATGATGTTCTGAGGGGTTTCTGGTAGTTGCTTTTCATCAGGTTGTAAAATTTTCACTTTATTCCAAGTTCCCTGAGGTTTGTTTTTATCTTATTTTTTAATTAGGAATGAGTGTTGGATTTCATTGTGTATATATCTGGCATCTGTTGAGATGGTCATGACTTTTTGCCTTGACTTTCTTGATGCTGTTTTATTAGCTATTAAAGGTGACAAGCATACAGACTAGATATGTGGAAATGTGCATATGAAATTGTTTTAAATGCACATTACATAGTACATGCATGGATGGCAATTGTGTAATTGTGTTACCATTACTCTAGGAGAAGTAATTTTCTCATCTGCCTGCCTTTCTGGCCACACCTTCCCAGTGTCCTTCCCTTAAGGGGAAGAGGTGGCTGATCTGCTCAGTTATTGCAAGATATTTATCAGGGCAGAGTCTCTGTGCATTGGGTCTTTCCTGGCCCTGTTCCCTCTCAGTGGCCTCCTGTTTTGCTCCACATCTCAGAGGTAGTGAGCAAAGCTGGTGATCCTTTGGTCACTGGCATCTCCCTCTTCCACTTATCTCTTCCATGAGGCTGTGAGAGCAGGCGGGGCTAGAAATGGCCCCTTGGGACAGATCATTCATCTTCTGTCTTCTTTCTTCATGTGGCTTGGTAAAGGGGATGGTAAAAGCCAAACGTCAAACATTCCACTCCAGCCCAGCTTCGTTAGCGGGCCCTGTTTGGCAAGTAGAAACCTGCATGCTGTGGTCCATTTGATTACCGTTCTTTGTGTCTGTCTCTCTTGAGGATTCTGCGAGGAACAGTAATGGCCGAAAGGGCAGGATATGGGCACTCCCAGACTCCTGACTATAGTACCAGGGATTTGAAGAGGTTTTCAAGAAGGTATCATAGTGAGAGATTAACAGCACCTTCCAAAAATATACATGCGGGTCCTAACCCCTGACATCTGTAAATGTTACCTTACTCAGATACAGAATCTTTGCAGATGTAATTTGTTGAGGATGTTGAGATGAAATCATGCTAGATGGCAAGCCCTAAATTCAATAACTGGTGCCATTACAAGAAGAGGACAGGAGGCACAGAGACGCACAGACAGGGAGGATGCCATGTGAAGGCAGAGGCAGAGACTGGAGTGAGGGACACTGTGGAGCCACCAGAAACTGCACAGAAGAGAGGAAGGATTCTTCCTCAGAGCCTTCAGAGGGATGTCAGCAATTTCCTTTCCAACTTCTGGCCTGGCCTCCAGGGCTCTGAGAGAATACCTTTCTGTTGTTTAAACCAGGGCTCCCCAACCCCTGGGCCACAGACCGGTACAGTCCGTAGTTTGTTAGGAACCAGGCCACACAGCAGGAGGCGAGCAGCAGCCAGGAGGAAGCGAAGCTTCATCTGTATTTACAGCCACTCCCCATTGCTCACATTACCACCTGAGCCCCACCTCCTGTCAGATTAGCAGCAGCATTAGATTCTCATAAAAGTGTGAACCCTATTGGGAAGTGCAGATGTGAGGGATCTAGGTTGTGTTCTCCTTATGAGTATCTAATGCCTGATGATCTGTCACTGTCTCCCATCACCCCCAATGGGACTGTATAGTTGCAGGAAGACAAGCTCAGGCCTCTCACTAATTTGACATTATGGAGAGCTGGGTAATTATTTCATTATATATTACAATGTAATAATCATAGAAATAAAGTGCACAATAAATGTAATATGCTTGAATCATCCCAAAACCAGCACCCCCCACCCGTTTGGTCTGTGGAAAAATTGTCTTCCACAAAACCAGTCCCTGGCACTAAAAAGGTTGGAGACTGCTGGTTTAAACCATGCAATTTGTGGTTCTTTGTTATGGCAGCCCTAAGAAACTAACCCAGTTTATGAGGCATAAAGAAGTACATTAAGTTTAATGTTTAGCTTGGAGAGCATTTCTTGCTACTATAACATAAATGGCCACATTTAAAAAATTAAATGTGGTGTGTGGTTGCTTACACCTGTAATCCCAGCAGTTCAAGAGGCTGAGGCAGGAAGATCTCTCGAGGCCAGGAGTTCGAGACCAGCCTGGGCAAGAAAGTGAAACTCTGTCTCTAGAAAAAAAAAAAAAATTCTGGCACAGTGGTGTATGCCTCTAGTCCTAGCTACTTGGGAGACTGAGGCAAGAGGATGGCTGAGCCCAGGAGTTTGAAGCTGTAGTGAGCTATGCTTGTACCACTGTACTCCAGCCTGGGTGACAAGGCAAGACTCTGTCTCAAAAAAAAAAAAAAAAAATCAAAATACTGTTATTATTTCACAGTAGGAAAATTTTTTCATGTCTGGCTACAGGGAACTGGTTAAATACCTTCTGCAACATCACCTATTGAAAGGCATTCTACAGCTATTGCAAATTATAATTATAAAAACTATCGAACAATATTTAAAAATATTTATGTTACAATGATACATGATTAATAAATAATACAAGTTTCTTTTTGGGATATGTACAATTATGTCTGCATATGAACAAAGACTGGAAGAAAAGGCAGAAAAATGGAGATGACTCATGTAATAGAACAGTGGAATTCTGTATAATTTTTAAATTTTTCTATGATTGTTTGAAAAATGTTTTCATAATTTTAATGAAAATTCTATGACTCTTTTCTTAGGAGTAAAAAACAGTTATAGAACAATTGTGTAATAAAATATGTCCAGGATCCTGCCAAGATTTTTATGTCACTAATCAATACATTAGCAGGGAAAAAATGATTTTGTAAGGCAATTTTATTCAAAGATCAAATGCCTAGGCTGGTTTTATTTTACAAAGCGCACCAAGAGACATACTCTACTGCCCCTTCCGCCTGGGGCTCCCATGCAGCTCCCCCAACTTCACCCCCGACCCACACACCCAGGCCTGCAAACACATCTCTTCCTGGTCTACCCCAGCTTTGGAAATCTGCATCATCATAGAGCCATTTTGTCAGAGGAAAGCACTGCGTCTCTGCGGTTTATTAAATCTGGGTGGGTGCCGTATCTCCAGAGTATTCATTCTCTTTTTCTCATGTGGATTCACTTGGTTAACAAAGCCCTCCTAGGTGGGAACAGGGTGCACAGCAGGGATATAAAATGGTCCTTCCCCTCTTGGGTCTTACAGCCTAGAAGGCTTGCTGAATAACAGGTTGTCTCTTGGGAAAGCCGGGACCAGGCTCCAAAGGGAAGCTGTAGTGGGAGCCAGGGGAGATTTAGCTGGACCCCTGGGGCAACTTACTCAGCTTCTAATGTTGAAGGGTACAAAGACGAGTTGGGGGGTATTGGAGGAAAAGTCCACTTGACAATTTTACCCCAAAGTTCTGAAACCCAAGGTTAGTTCAAGTATGCAGACATACTGTCACATCTCAAACTGAAAGATGATTTGTTCTCTTAAAAAGCCTCAAACTTAATCTTTTATACATACATATGTAAATATATAAAATGTATTTATATTCACTCCTCCACACTCTTCAACTATTTCAAATTTAAAAGGTTTTACTGCACTTTAAAATGCTTTCTCAGGCTTCTATGATATCTCTGTAATGCGAGGATAAAAAAACTGGGGACGAGCATTTTTTTTACATGTGTAAAAAAATTAGTTTAAGGATTTTAGGTGTTTCTGAATCAATCTCATTAAAACATTACTGAGCACTTATTATACACAAAAAATAAATCTTGGGGATGTGTGAAAGTTGGGTAGGGGGAATGAATGAATATGATATAGGTTCTAATTCTCACAAATTTAGAATAGAATTTTTAAAAAGGCAGATATGAGGCCTTAGGTGGGACTGAGCATGATATCATGAGGCCATGGAGAAGGCCTGGTTCCTGGGGTTAATCCTATCAGAGGGCATCAGGAAAAGTTCATTCAGGATGCCCACTTAAGCTGATGGAAAAGGTACAGAAAGCCATCCTGGAAAGAGGAAATGGCATGAACAGAGATATAAGGTTCTCAGAGTGCTTGGTTGGAGCCCACAGGGGCAAGCAGTGTTTTTCCCATCTCTGTGCCCAGTACCTTACATCGCAGCTGGCATAGAGAAAGAGTTCACCATGACAAAGATCATGTATTATGGAGATCAAGAGCCAGTGGGGGCTTGGCGCCAGATTGCCACCTCTAATCCTTTGCTGCAGTTAGTATAGAGTCGGGGGTCTCAAGATCCATTGTCTATAGGACCAAAAAGGTAATGAAAGTGAATGAAACCAACCTAGCATCAGACATTAGAGAATGGTGGGGATGGGAGCCAACCAGGGTGCTACCATTTTAAAATGTGGGCTCAGTGCTGCTGGGTCCCCCAATTTTTCAAAAGAAGTAAAAAAAATTGTATGTGAAATATTCAGATATTTGACATGTCCAGGGACCGGAGAACATGCCCAAGATTCAGGTCATGGCCCAACAGTTTATAACCCAAGAGGAGAGTGGATGGTTGGAGTTGGAGAGGTAACTTGGGACTACGTTCAGAGGAGTGTTAAATGTCTCCCTACGGAGTTTGGAATCTCCAGCTGGTGATTGGGAGCCTCTCAGAGTTTTTCAGCAGAAACAGATTCGTTGCTGAAATACAGGGAATGTATGGGGAGAAGAGAGAGACCAGACGGTCGATGACCTGGAGGCCACTGAAATACTCAGATGAGAGGTGACAAGGGAGAGCCGCTGGGGAGTGACCACGGCATGGGGTAGACGACATGGGTAGGAGGGAAATTTAGGAGGCAGATAAGGAGGAATCCATGAGCCATGGGGAGAGGGAGGAAGAGGCAGTGAGTTTGACTTTAGCCTTGGACCCAGGTAACAGTGAACGGCCATACCACTCACAGGAAGAGAGAGTGGGTAGCCCATAACCTTTTCTTCACACCACATCTCCCACATGTTGTGCTCGCTTCTGCCTCCTTTCCAAACAGTTCACCCAGGAAAAGGGCTGCCTGCCTCCTGACCTCCCGCTTACTTCCTCTGACAGCATCACTATTTTTAAAGCCTCATTCCCACCCCTTCCAAGACTCCTTTCTTTGCTTTTCCTCCCCTCTCTGCTCCTTTCACTGCCCCATTTCTTTTACAGGGTTGTCGTTTTAACAAGCTTCTCTTTTCTGTGTGCCTTCCCTCCTACGGGCAGCTCACCCACCTACCTTCTCCCTCAAATGAGGCTTTTAGAGCTAATTATCTAGGTGTTTTGATCAAGCACAGAAGCCGTGTACTTAAAGAAGTGAGACCCAGGTGACTTTGGCCTATTTTTAGTGGCTGCAATTTGTGGGCTGTGGCATCGATTGTCACAGCAGCACCCCGAGACCAGAGCTCAACTCCAGAGCCATGGCACCAAGGGATTTGTAAAATCTGCAGTGGGTTAGTTAATAGAGGGGTTCATCTAGTGGTAAAGTCAGATTCTTTGGTACCTTGGAAGCCCATCCTTCCAGCTCTTACTGGTGAGAAACAAGAAATAGGACAGGAAGGCAAATGGGCTGGGAAGGAGAAAGAGAGAGAAGGAAGGCAAAGTGAAGCTCACCCGCAGACACGATGTGCTGTGTCCCACTTCTGTGCCCATAGCTGAGCTGCCCCCCTTCTTAGTACACTCAGTGCCCATCCTTTACCCTCCAGATGATCACTTGGGGTCCAAGTGTTCCCTTGGCTCTCAGGAGGAGTCAGGACTAGAAGTAAGAGAGAAAGGAATTTCTCTACCCTAATGCAGATTCTCCTCTCAAACCAGCTTCCTGCTCAGATCTCAGGAGCCCAAATTCCTGAAACCAGGTGGCCTGTAGCTACTGGGAAATAGAGGGTTTCCATCACTCCTTAAGGAGAGCTAGCGGTCCGTGCATGCCATGGAATATGATTCAGCAACAAGAACACACTTTCGATCCATGGAATAACACGGACCACTCTCAAACGCCTATGTGAAGTGAAAGAAGCTGGGCTCGAAACGTCCTGAACTCTGTGATTGCATTTACATGACTGTCTGCAAAATGCAAACCCACAGAGGAAAAAAATCAGTCAGGGTTACAAAGGAATGCAGGTGAGAGGTCAATGTCCATGCAGCACAAAGGAAGTTTCTGGTGGTGATGTGAACTGTCTTGACTGCTGATGGCTCCACAGCTATATTCGTTTGTCAACACTCACAGAATTGTACACATAAAAAGGGCACATTTTATTGTATGACCTTAGAAAATAGAGCAAAGAAAAAGAGAAAAACAGGGAAAAAAGAGAAAAAAGAGCTAAGCCTGGCGTTCTAAGTTCCATCCCCTTAAGGGAAATCAGCAATATCCACATAAACAGGGCTTTGTAGCTCAGCTGTGGTTCACTAAGTTTTGGGATCCTTCAGGGTCTCCTCTTTCTATCTGTGTGACTTTGGGTACGTTACACACCTATTTTAACTTATTCATCTGTAAAATTAGGATGATAATAGCACCTGCCATGGTTAGTGGTCGAGAGAATTAAATGAGATAATACATGAAGAGAGGTTAGCCCAGTGCCGGGCATATTTTAAGTTTTTAATAAATGTTCTGTGGTATTTTTATTATTGGCAAGCAGCCTCAGATCCACAGACTGATTTTATTCTTACATGAATCTTAAGAGGTTGAAATTAGGACTTTCCCCCAGTTATGATTCTTAGAAGAATCTTAATTGAGATTCAGGCAGATGAAGGGACTTGCCTGAGGGCAAACTTCTTAGAAGTGGCAGGTTTGGGTCTTGAACTTTGATTTTGATGCCAAGTCTCACAGGTTTTCTGTTCCACCGTGACCCCATGCCCTGGAGAGCAACACAGACATGGGGGGCAGACAGCATGCAAACGGAGGCAGCCTGTAGTCCTCACCTGGAAACCTCACGGGAAACCTCACCCAGCCTGAACACGGGCAGGATTGACAGATTGACAGCTCTTTCTCGATTGTATAGGTGGTGGTGCATGGCCATTCTTAGTTGCTGGAGCGATTTGTCTGGTTAATTTTAATAAGGAACGAGACCCTGGCTGACTAGTTACACGATCCCTGAGCAGTCGGCATCCCCCAGCTTCTTAGAGGGACAAGTGGTGTTCAGTGACCTGAGATTAGGCAATAACAGGTCTGTGATGCTCATAGATATCTGGGGCTGCACATGCACTACACCAGCTGACTCAGCGTGTGCCTACCCTACGCCGGCAGGCGCTGGTAAACTCTTGAACCCCATTCATGGTGGGGATTGGGGATTGCAATTATTTCCCATGACCGAGGAATTCCTAGTAAGAGTGAGTCATAAGCTTACATTGATGAAATCTCTGTTTGCGTTGATAAGTCCAGCTCAAACTGGACTTGAGGTCTGACTTCGGTGAGACTCACTCTGACATCCCAGGTAGGAGACTATACCTTCTAGTCTCTTTCCAGAAACAGGGCATCAAAAGTCTTACTTTACTCCTGAAGGTTTGCAGTAAAAATTAAATATTCGGCTATGATAAGTGGCTAGAGAAATGCAGAGTGTGAATGGGACCCTACTAGGTATCCTAGGTATAGGGACATAAGACACATAAGAAATTTGCTGCTGTTTATGACAGGAGTCATTCTGCTAGGCATTCACAAATCTGCTGCCATCTAGCCCAGTCTGAGGCTGAGGGTATACCCACACTCATTGAAGAGGAAGGGGTTTTCATTCTGCTCAGTCTCTTGCTGGCTGACTCCCCAAGACCTAAGCCCTGCAAATGTCCCCAGACCCATCTCTCACTATGCCCATCACCTCTCTCCTATGCTCTTCCAGAACAGAAATTTGTCATCTTCATGTTTGAACCTCTGGGGCTTGGTGCAGGCAATGAGTGAGCTCAACAGAGAAGGCATTTGCTCTGTTTGAAAAGCAACACCTGCCCTTCCTTTGCTTCCTTCCTTCTTTCCTACTTTACTTTTACTTTACTTTACTTTATTTTACTTTTTACTTTACTTTACTTTTTACTTTTACTTTACCTTACCTTACTTTACTTTACCCCTTCCCTTCCCTTCCCTTCCCTTCCCTTCCCTTCCCTTCCCTTCCCTTCCCTTCCCTTCCCTTCCCTTCCCTTCCCTTCCCTTCCCCTCCCCTCCCTTCCCCTTCCCTCCCTTCCCCTCCCCTCCCTTCCCCTTCCCTCCCTTCCCCTCCCCTCCCTTCCCCTTCCCTCCCTTCCCCTCCCCTCCCCTCCCTTCCCCTCCCCTCCCTTCCCCTCCCTTCCCCTCCCTTCCCCTCCCCTCCCCTCCCCTCCCCTCCCCTCCCCTCCCCTCCCCTCTCCTCTCCTCTCCTCCCCTCCCCTCCCCTCTCCTTCCCTTCCCTTCCGTTGCTTTACTTTTTACCTTACTTTACTTTTTACTTTACTTTGCTTTGCTTTGCTTTGCTTTGCTTTACTTTCTCGGAGTTTCACTCTTGTTGCCCAGGCTGGAGTGCGATGGCACGATCTCAGCTCACCCCAACCTCCGCCTCCCAAATTCAAGCGATTCTCCTGCCTCAGCCTCCCATAGTAGCTGGGATTACAGGCATGCGGCACCACGCCGGGCTAATTTTTGTATTTTTAGTAGAGACAGGGTTTCTCCATGCTGGTCAGACCGATCTCAAACACCCGACCTCAGCTGATCCGCCTGCCTCGGCCTCCCAAAGTGCTGGGATTACAGGCTTGAACCACGGCACCCTGAGATTACAGGCATGAGCCACCGCGCCCGGCAACACCTGCGTTTTCACTGATGCACTGCTGTCTTTTCCTGGCATTTACTCCTGAAAGCTCCTACCCATTCTGCAGGACTCTGTTTAGATGCCACCACCGGATGCCTTCCTGGATTGTCTCCTCTGCTTCTATGCATACCCACCCCAACATAGCACTTCCTGTTCTGTGTCAGGCTTCTGTATTTGTCCATCTTTCTTGGAGGACCGGAAGCGCCTCTGGATCGGAGCATGTCTCAATTTTTTTTTTGAGTCAGAGTCTTGCTCTGTCGCCCAGGCTGGAGTGCAGTGGCGCAATCTCGGCTCACTGCAAGCTCCACCTCCAGGGTTCACGCCATTCTCCTGCCTCAGTCTTTTGAGCAGCTGGGACTACAGGCGCCCGCCACCACACCAGGCTAATTTTTTTGTATCTTTAGTAGAGACGGGGTTCCATTGTGTTAGCCAGGATGGTCTCGATCTCCTGACGTCGTAATCCACCCGCCTTGGCTTCTCAAAGTGCTGGGATTACAGGCGTGAGCCACTGCACCTAGCCTGCCTGTCTCAAATTTATTTCTGTTTTCCTAACACAGCTTCATAGCATAGGGGACAGAAGGTCTTGCTGACTGACTGGCTGGCTAAATGAATGAATTAAAATTAATTTTATTTTCTAGATAATGGTCCTCAGCTTCCTTCCCAACACTATTTCTTCCTTTTTACTAAATCTTAGATGGTTTTTACCCATTCTTGTTCCATTTGTTGCTGGCAGTGATCTCATGATTCCAGCTGAGGAAGAAGAGAGTGGGTCTGGAGGAGGTGGTGGCTGATGGCCATGTAGATGTGTTTTAGACATCATTTTAGAAGCTCCTGAGAAAACACTATCTTCAAAGTAGTGTGCATGGTAGGGCGGAGGTAGAGTACGTAAGAGCACCAAAGACCCAACCTGTGGATACCTCTAGCCCCCTTGGTGCAAATATTCCTTGAGATTTGTACTGAGAAATCCTACCACGTCCACTATTTTCACCTTTCAATTCATACTCCACGCTACAGCATGAGAAAATTTTTAAAAATTTGGTCATTTTGTTAACTTCCCAAGATCTCACTAGACAATCTGCTAACCAAGCAAAACGAAATCTATTTGAACTTACCACAGTGATGGAGAACACCACCTTGAGAAAGGTTTTGGAGACAGAAATCGGTGTCTTAGAAGAGGGGTGTCAGAATACATTTATGGAGACTTGGGGTCTGAGTTTCGCTGGTTTAAGGCAGGCTTTTCAAGGTGGGAAACTAATTGGCTGGGCAAAGTTTGTGGTGTGGCAGGGTAGGACTGGTGAACAGCACGTGGCAAGGACTTGAAGTCTTAATAAGTCAGCTGTTTTGGGATCAGTAATCTGTTTGTTCAGGTTAGCAGACTGTTGTGTCAGATAGGTTGGTTTGCAAAGATTTCCTAAAGCAGACAGTGGACTTACTTATTGATTTATGGTCTTTTCTTTCCCAGGTAAAGTTTTCCTAGGACAAATAGTGAAGTCATGTTGACACAGGTGGTTTCAATTCTTGGTCAAAATAGCTCTGGCATGTTTGATACAAGTGGTCATAGTTCTCAATATCCTCAAGCTTCCACCTCGCTCCCTCCGAAGAGCAAAACAAAATTTTCGTAGCTTCCCATTGCCTTAATAACAAAGATTAAAATCCTTAAGTATCCTTGAATGCCTTACCTATGTTGACCTCCAGGTTATTTCTGCTTGCCTCTTCTCTCTGAGCTCCCTTGGCCTTCTTTTCATTTCCTGAATGTGCCACATTCCCTCCAGTCACAGGGTATTTGCAGGCCTCCATGCCTGTAAATAAATAGTGTTGCATTTGATCCTTACACACGTAAGCGCAATGCTTTATGAACTAAAAACCATAATTATCCTCCCTTCAGTGATGACAAAACTGAGGCACATAGAGGTTAAATAACTTGCCCGAGGTCCCGTTTCTAACAAGAGGATGCACTAGAGTGCAAACCCAGGCTCTCTGGCTCCAGAACAAACACACTTCACTATTACTCTATCCTAAGTCCTGCATGTCCCCATCTCCTTGGCTTATTTGTTATTTTCTCTCTGTGTTTCCTAGACTCAAGGCTGCCATAACTGAGGTTGGGAATGGAGGGTGGAAAATGCTGGGTGGGAGAAGCAGCTTAACTGTGAAGCTAATGAACCGTAAGCAGTGACTTATTAAGGGGTGGATGGTGGGAGCTCTGTGTTTCAGTTGCAGTCAATAACGGTTTGTCTTATCTGTAGAAAATTTAAAAACAATAATAAGACTAATTAAAAATTGGTCTGCTTTTTGTTTTCACCATGCTCTGGCAAACCTAAACGAAGTCAGTGGTAGAATCTTCCTTCCTGCTGGGGCAGACTGCTTGCACTGACCCCACTCCTTGGTAGACCACTGAGTTCAAGCCTCAGGGCTCCCCATTTGCGTAGGCTCCTTCCAAGGCCTGGGAGGGGCTGTAACAATGTGTTCGCAAGATCAAACTTTTAGATGCAATTTGAAAAAGTGAAATATCTGTATTACCATTAGTTAAGACCACCATCAATTTTATTCCAACTTCCCCTCTGTCACAGTTGCCCCCATGTAGAGTAGTTGGAGAGCAGTCAAGGGCATGTCTAGGATCCAATGAAGATAAAGTTGAGCTCAGGATACATTTAGGTGGTCTTAGTGGGGTGTATTTGTCTTTTGCAATGACTTCCACTCATTGTGATCAGTAGCTGCCTTGGTATAGCAATGGCTTCCATGCTATTCAAGAAGCCATATTTTCTAATGTTACTTATCTACATTATGGCAGGTTTTATGGCACTATAAATGTCCTATGGTAACCAGCACTGGACAGGTATGGCTAATAAAGTTTGAAATATGCAAAGCCAGAATCCAGTTCATAGAAAATTCTTCCAAATGTTTTAAGCCACTTAAAAAATTCAAGTGGTTTCCCCAAATTTAATAACCTTTAAAAATTATATGATATTACTAATAAGGAGATAAGAAGCTGAGGCTGGGCGTGGTGGCTCACGCCTCTAATCCCAGCACTTTGGGAGGCTGAGGTGGGTGGATCATGAGGTCAGGAGATCGAGACCATCCTGGCCAACATGATGAAACCCCATCTCTACTAAAAATATAAAAATTAGCTGGGTGTGGTGGTGCATGCCTGTAATCCCAGCTACTGGGGAGGCTGAGGCATGAGAATCACTTGAACCCAGGAGGCAGAGTTTGCAGTGAGCTGAGATCATGCCACTGCACTCCAGCCTGAGTGACACAATGAGACTTTATCTCAAAAAAAAAAAAAGAAGAAAAAGAAAAGAGAAACTGAAAAACATTTCTAAACAGCCAATAATTTAAAAAACCAACTTTGATGAACCATAATAGAGGAAAAACTAAATTAACTTCTAGTCTGTCTCTCTATAAAAAGCATTCCAAATGGTTGTAATAAAAATTGTAGTAATAAAAAGCTTATAAATGTGTGTCAGGCAGTTAATTAATATAGATATTGTATTATTTCCTGGTTTGTGCTGCTCGTCATATTTGTCAGTGTAGAATTATTAAAAAAAGCCTGCTGTTTGTCTGTTTCTGTTACAGAGCCTCAAAAACCCTTGTAATTTCCTGATGATAGGAATGTCTTTGTTATGCTAAGGAAGTGATTTATAGTGAGCCATGAGGTAGCACCAGAATCAAGGACTGATCACCAGAAAGACCAAGCATATGATTAGAGAATTGAAATTTTCAGCCGGTCAACCTCCAGGGAGAGGCAGAAGGCTATAAAATTACATGGCCAGTGATTTAATCAGTCATGCCTGTAATGAGGCCCCAATAAAAACTTGGGACAGTGAAGCTCAGTGGAGCTTCTTGGTTGGAGAACACATTAACATGCTGGGAGGGTGACCTGTCCTGCCTCCATGGGGAGAAGATGCAGAGGCTCTGTTTCCTCTAAGACCTTGCTTTATTTGTACCCTTTATAAAATAAAACTGCACACAAGTATAGCATTTTCCAGAGTTCTGTTAGTTGTGCTAGTGAATTGGGCATGAACATGCTGGGGTTGTGGGAACCCGTGATGTTATAGCCAGTTATTCGGAAGTGTATGGGTGGCCTGAGGGCCCTTGCTGCAGCTGGTGTCTGAAGTGGGGACAACCTTGTAGAAGAATGAACCCTTGGCCTGTGGGGTCTGACACTAACTCTGGGTGTTCAACGTCAGAATTGTTTTACAGTATGACCAGTTGGTGTGGGACCATTTGGGGTTTGGGGTAGTTAGTGTCAAGAACAACAGGAAATAGAATTTGCTGGAATAACCCTGACTCACTGAAACATGTGGTTCGGAAAGAAAAAGAATGAAAGGATGGGGAATAAGGACCCTTTTGTCCCTGAGTAGCCATGATATTACCTACAGTATTAGGCAGCAGCTGTGCTGTGATCATTTATTAGAGATGAAAATTATCAATAAAATTTTTTCTATGTATCATTGGATGCATAAGAAATGCAAAATTCTAAGAAAAAAATCAAAATATACGATCCCTTGCTTATTTATTTATAAGAGCTAAAATGAAAGTAAGAAATAGGCCACATTTAGATTCTTCCAGTCTGAACTGCAGCTTCTAGTCTCAGGGTACATATCAAAGAAAGATGTTGGAAAGATCCTAATTCTGGCCAGCCCAAGATACAACCACTAGCCTCAGAGCTAATTCCAAAGGAAGTGATCACGCTGACACAATAAATAATGAAAAAGGCTACAGTGATCCCCCAACATAATGCGATCTCTGTCTAGAGGAGAGAGTCTGGTGAAAATCTTTTAAGTGGCTATTAAGAAAAGGAATGAATGAAGCAAACATTGATAGGTTAGAAACATCTCTCTTAAGACTGGGTGGACCAGTGAGACCCTCTGCCGGTCCCCCAACGTTAAAGAGCCCCAAACAAGTCTGTTTACTCAAGTATGGAATAATGTTAAAAGCTGGAAAGCAAAGACTACAATGAGAAACCCAACCTGGAATTGCCTGGAGCAAGGTTGCAGGCAGGCAATCAAGATGAGGACTGACAAAAGGACTGGGTTGCTGGGCTCAGCCGCCAAGTAGGGACCCAAAACTTTACGCACTAAGGAGGATTAAATGGACAGAGGGTGGAGAAGAGAAGTTTCTGAGACTCCTTGACACGGGTGTCCCATGCACCCAAACCCAATGGAGAAACTCTCGAAAGGGCTGCAATTAAATTGAGAATATAGAAATGTAAGAGTTGATAGAACTAACATGAAAGTTTAAATGAAGACCTGAATGTTTAAACAAGCTTTGTATGAAGAGGTAATGTCTCCTTTACCTGAATGTTTTATGGGAATAGATATTACGTCCAATTAGGGACACTTCCCTTACCTGGCATTGCAAAACCAAAACCTGTTGGCGAAGTTCCAACCAGGGCTGCAGTTAGAAGTGCAAGGGTTGATGGTATTAAGGCGAAAGTTTGGACAAAATTCGTTACGTTCAAACAGGCTTTATGTGAAGTAGCTACATCTCTTTCACTGGAATGTATCATGGGAATGGTATTATGTCTGGCCGGGAAATATATTTTGGTTGTTGTTTCTCCTACGTACTATCACAAAACAGAGGTTGTGCAAATCTGCCTTTCAAGCAATATTAGTTGGATATGCTAAATGAAAACCAACAAGAATGAGCACATACAGGCTGTTGCTAGCAAACAGTGTAGAATAGAGGCTGGAGTGCTGGTAATGGATAAATTCCCTGTTCAATAACCCTGTGTAGACTATAGACTGAGGTTTATGTCAAAAGCCTGCCAGCATCTCCCAGGGATGAATATTGGAGATTGGGACCATTTGAGAGGCAATTGCTAGCTTGCTGTCTGACATGGATTGAAGCTTTTCCTAAAATTAAACAACATAAATATCTTGAAACCTGAACACGCTACTGGGAAAATGCAGATACTCAGTATATTCACAAACAAGTAGACTCTTTTCCCTCAGGGACCAACTTTGGAGCCACTTGAAGAGCTGCTGCATTCTATTGTCACTCAGACAGAGCTCTATACACAGTTCTCAATTGACCGACAAAGAACTGTTTGATTTATGAATGACAGTTCCAGGTTAAATAGACAGTATCCTGTCTGGAAGCCCACACTCTGATGGAAGAAGGCAAAACAAGATCAGCTCAATCAGCTGAATTGCATTCTATGTGCCCCACTGTTTGGATTTCTACCAACTCATGGGCAGCGGCCAATGGCCTGCGACATGGTCAGCAGAATGGCAATGGAATACTGACCTATTAGCACATGTCTCTATGGGGCACGGCCCTGTGGACATCACTATAAGAATTTGGGGGGTATATTAAAGTAGGACATGTTGATGCCTGTCCGAAGAACCCCATTTCAGATTTGGAAGGTAATTCAAATTGACAAGTAGATTCCCTGTGTGCTCATTTGAGGTGGCCACCAGCGTCCATAAAGTGAGTGGACATGGTGGGTAGAGGGCAGCAGTGCAGAGATGGGCTGAGTGTAGACAAATTCCTCTTGCACCCTCTGAGGCATAACACATGAATGAGAACTGTTCTGTCTGCCAACAAGAGAGACAGAGACTGCAGGTGGCTATGGGACAGATTCCCTGGGGAAGCCTGCACATACCTGGTAGGTGGATTACATTGGACCAATGTCAGTGGGTGGCAGGAGGAACCAGTGGGTCTGGACAAGAACAGACACTTACTCTGGACGGGGCTTTGTCTACCCAGTGGGAGATGTAAATGCTCAGAGCACTAAAAAAGACACTGCAACAGAAGACATTGCACCAATTTAGGACCCCGAGTTACTTTTTTTTTTTTTTTTTTTTTTCAAAATAAGGGACATACTTTCATCCTCAGAGTAATGGTTTGATAGAGAATTGGAATAGCCAATTTAAATATTGAATGTCTGAAACAGGATTGGCTGGCAGAGAGATATAGGCATGAAGGGCTGGCTTACAGACCTCCACAAGAGTAAGCTCACACTCAACGTGAGGGGGCCAAGGAGATGTACTTTGTAGTGAGTTCTTTTAAATCGAAGTAAATATTTACTTTCACACCTAATGCATTTATATTTTATAGAAACCCTCCCCGTAATTTGGAAGAAGGCCCTGCCAACCAGGATCCACCCCACTGGGTAGGTTTACTTTATATTTTTCTTCAGTTTTTGCTAGTGATCTTAGAGGGCATTGCCAGCAACTTTCTTTGTACAAAAACATCTCTGCATTATTATTATGATGAATTATTTTAAAGATAAGGTCTAACTCTGTTGCCCAGGCTGCAGTGCAGTGGTGCAATTATAGCTCACTGCAGCCTTGAACTCCTGGGTTCCTGGAGCTAGGACTACAGGCACACACCACTACGCATGGTTAATTTTTTTTTTTTTTAAATTTATTATAGACACAGGATCTTTCTATTTTGCCCAGACTAGTTTCAAACTCCTGGCCTCAAGTGATCCTCCCACTTCAGCCTCCTGAGTTGCTGGGGGTATAGGAGTGAACCACTGTGCCCGGCCTGTGCATTATTAAACTAATCTCATAATAATTGACATTTATGGAAGAGTGAAAATGTGCCTGGTGCATGAAATACCTGCATTGTATCATGTAATCCTAACAGCAGCTCCAAGAGGAAGGAAGTGTTGTCATTCCCATTTTACAGCCGAGAAGACCGAGGCTTTGAGCAAATAAATAAATTGCCTATGGTCACCATGATAAGTGGTGGTCCACGTGAATGTGGATAGTCTAGCTCTAGAGTTCCTGCTTCTTAACTGCATTCTCCTGCCCAAGGGAAGGGCAGATACGTGGAGCACCTGCAACACACATGGCATTATCTCATTTCATCCTAGCCCTCCTGGCAGGTGTTTATGTCTCCTTTTTACAAAGGAGGCTGCTGAGGCCCAGAGAGGGGAAGTGGCCTGGCCCAGGCCAACAGCGCAGGAGAGGAACCAGCATTCAGGCAGTGTGCTTGCTCTAAGCGGGGTCCTCTTCTGCAGCAGGGTGCTGTTGTTTCCAGGTGTCATCTTGTGTCCAGACTCTCTTTCCCACCTTCTGCTAATGCTGTTCTGCTCCCGGCCTCCTCCCAAGCCTGTATCTCCTTCAGGAAAGCAAACCTCCCAGATCCCAGGTCCCTAAAGACTTCCCACTCGGCCCATCTGTGAGTCATGAGACATCACAACAAATCTGTCAGGAATCCTGGATACCTGTCTTTTTATATTTGTCCTTTAAAGAAATGACAATGTATTGCTCTCTTATGGCAGGAGGTTTTTAAATTTTTTAATTTGCTTTAACAAAATTTTAAAAATAAAGCCTTTCTGATTTGGCTCAGTTGCCCTGGAGGCAATAAGGGGCTGTTTTGCTGGGCGATCCTTTCCCAGTTTGGCCAGACTCCTTGGAGTTGTATTTCACAATTTAAAGGTAGGAAAGCAAACACTGCCTCATTAAAACATGGGTGCCTGTTTGATTCATTAATCATCTTGCCCTAATGCTTCCTAATAAGTCTGTTCATTGCTATTCATCACTGTGCTCGTGGGAGGAAACTACCAGCTGTCGCAACTTTCCTCTTAACCCCTTGTCTGCCCACATCCAGGTCCTGTAATAGAACATGGGCTATGAGAGTGAAGGTTTGCAAGAGAGGGTGGGTGGTTTCTCCTGTGAGCCTTGGGTGCTGAGAAGTTCTGTCCTGTGAAGGCTTCTCACCAATGCAACAATGTGATGGTGCCCCAGGACTGGATATGTGCCCTGAAGTCAGGTGCCTTCTCTAGTTTGACAAGCATGACACTACTTCCTGATGAGTACAGTGCTCCCCATTTTGCGGAGGAGGAAACGGAGGCTCCAAAGTCACATCACTGATAGGTGCTGAGCTAGGATTGGAGGCCACGTGTGATGTAACCCAACAACTCTGAGCAGCCAAGGAAGCCACCGGCCCTCTGCCTCCCCTCGAGATGTCTGCAGCATGTTACTGGGGAGACCGGGATGAGCATGGGCTTTCATGTCAGACAGACCTGAATTAAAATTCCATGTCTGCCACTTTGTAGGTGAGCTGCAAGCCTTTATAGAATGCTGATGATCATATATAGAAAGATGATGTTATGAGGGTTGAATAAATGCCATAGGAAATGCCTTGCATAGTGCCTAGCAAGTAGTAGATGTTCCACAAACAGCAATTTTCTTCAGAAAACCCCTCCTCCTATGGTGGAACCATCGTGCTTCTGCCTGAACACTCAACACTGACCTCATGTTCACCATCACCTGCTCCTACTCATTCTCCAGACCCATTTCAACTCCACACTGCTGGAAAGCCCTTTCTGATCCCACTAAATGGAATTAATATCCATTTTAGACTATGGAAAAAAAGAAGCTGACCAATACGAAGCCTGCTAGCACCAACAACGGGGCCAGCCCCTCTCCCTCTGTCTCCCTCAGTGGCTTCTCTAATTAACTGCTCTGCAGGAATGTTTCTGCATTATCCTGGATCCATGGGAGCTAATGAGACGTCAGGGAACGAGTCTACACAAAGGACTTACTTGAAAGTTTGTTCTTTTTTTTTTTTCCTAAGATCAAACTGTCCCCAGACTTTGAAAACACTACACTGTTTTGTTTTAATCATTTACTGAGATTCATGGACTTTTCAACATAAATTGGCTCTGGGATTTGAATTTGAAAATACCCAGATTTCAAAAGATTCAAAACTTCCATTTATTAATCAACGTACTTTACTGATCCATTTGTATATTTGACAGATAAGTAATATTCACCGTGTTCTTGCTGGCCTCGTAAAGCCAGTGTATGTGCATGTAGTTCCTGTCCTCAGAGCTGGGCCAGTGAATGTACAAAACCCAATTATCTGATAACCTGATACCATGCATGCTTCACAGGTGCTGACTGCCTCATTTGTCCAATGTGTCCTCAGGATGAGATTCATGATCTCATGACATGATAGCCAGTGGGAAGGAATACATCATTTTCTTTTTAAGTCACTTGAAATGGTTTCTCTCTGTGTGGTTATGCCACCACTGGACACATATTTTAGGTTCACCATTTCATTTAACTTTGGGTTTTAGAAATTTATTTTAAATTTAATTTTGTCATATCATTATGTAATATAGGTATGTGTTTCCTAAGTCACATCTACAAAAATATGTAGTCAAAGAAATTGAGTTTGTATCCCTGTCCCTCCACCTGATTCACTTTCTTCCTAGAAAAAAGCATTTTAAAATCATGGCTTATCTTTCTGCTGTCTTTCTAAATATAAACAAAAGGTAGAAAGCTGGAAAGATAGATAGATATACATGTATATAGATATAATATGTAATATAGATGATCTCTATTTTATCCATCCATCCGTCATCCATCTATCCATCCATCCATCCATTCATCTATTCATCCATCATTCATCCATCCAGCCAGCCATTCATCCACTCATGCATCCATCTATCTATTCATCCATCATCCATCCATCTATCCACTCACTCATCCACTCATCCATCCATCCACTCATCCATCCATTCGTCATCCATCATTAATCCATCCATCCACCCATCCATCCATCCATCCATCCACATGTTCACATGCTTCCTTTCTGAGATGACTGATAGCATATTATACTCTGTCTACCTTGCACTCTCTTTTCAGCAGTGCATCCTGCAGAGCCCTCCATGAGCACACACAGAGATTTCTTTTACTCCTTTTTACAGATGCACTGGGCCTCATTGATTATTGTGCCCCAGTTTTTCAGCCAGTCCATGAGCACACATAGAGCACACACAGAGATCTCTCTTACTCCTTTTTACAAATGCACTGGGCTTCACTGATGGTTGTGCTCCAGTTTTTCAGCCAGTCCTCAGCTGATGAGCAATTGTGATGTCTCCAGCCCTTTGCTATTATATATACATTACTTATTATTTATTTTGTTTAGATGCATCTCTCATAGATAGTATTAGATTTGGCTTTATTAACCAATATGGAAAATATTTTTATTTTAGTAGATGAATTAAGTCCATCTGTATTTATTGATGGGATTAATTGATTTAGTTTCAGTTTTGTCATATTTTATATTTATGTAAAATCATACACGTATATATGTGTGTTGTTTATATATATTTCCTTTTTGTATTTCTCTCTTCTGGTATACATTTTGATATTTAGGCAACATTGTTTTAGATTTATTATTCTTATAACAAAAATTATCTTTATAAGTGTACGTGATCTTGTTAGTTCCTTTCTTCCTTCTTTCCATTTTTCTTTCTTTTCTGCTACCGTATTTTGGATCCTTACCATGAATAATCTTGAAATTTGCTGGTGACTTCTCCTCTCCCTCTACTCCCTCTCCCCAACATACCCTTTTATTCCCAATTAATATAGTTGACTTGCACGACATGGGTTGTGGCTGTGTGGGTCCACTTCCATAAGGATTTTTTTCAATAAATATATTGGAAATTTTTTGGAGATTTGAAAGAATTTGAAAAAACTTGCAGATGAGCCACATAGCCTAGAAATATCAAAAAGAATAAGAAAAAGTTAAGTAGGTTGTGAAAGCATAAACTTTATGTAGATACTATTCTATCATTTACTACTATAAAATATACACAAATCTATTACAAAAGGTAGAATTTATTAAAACATGCACACAAAGACAGACCATATGTAGCACCATTCTCAGTTAAATGTAAACAAAGGTAAAGATGCAGTATGAAATCATAATTGCATAAATTTAACTGTAGTACCTATGGCACTACTGTAATAATTTCATAGTCACCTCTTGTTGCTATTGCCTTGAACTCAAGTGTTGCCAATATCTGCTTAAGATTCCATGTGATGCTAACCATCTCCAAGTAACCAGTTCATCTCTCCAGTAAACTGCATATCACAGTAATAACTAATCTCAAGATTCTCGCATAGTTTTCATTGTGTTTAGTACAATACCATAAACCTTAAATAACACCATGAGACTCATACAAAATGCCACTAGTGAAGCTGGAAGTACTCCCAAGAAGCAGAGAAACGTCATGGCATTACAAGAAAAAGTTGAATTGCTTGATATATACCAAAGGTTGAGGTCTGCAGTTGCAGGTGCCAATATTTCAGACGTGATCTGTGTCGTAAACTGTTGATATAAACTTATGGCATCGATAGACACACTACTGTACTGTAAATGTATTTTCTCTTTTTATGATTTTCTTAATAATTCTTTTCTCTAGCTTACTTGATTGAAAGAATACAGTGTATAATATCTATAATGTACAAAATATGTATGAATTGACGATTTATGTTATCGATAAGCCCTCTGGGCAACAGTAGGCTGTTAGTAGTTAAGTTTGTAGGTAGTCAAAGTTATATGTGGATTTTCAACAGCACAGAGAGTTGGCACCCCTAATCCTTATGTTATTCAAGGGTCAACTCTGTGCCTGTGAGGTAGTAAGTGAGCTTACTCTACTTTTCCTATATCTTCTCTATTGTTCCCCCATTTCTTTGTAGTTTTCTATGTTTTAACCTTAATTTATTCTTAGCTTACAGGAAATGAGCAAGTTTCACCAAGAGTGAAAAAAAGCCAAGAAGTATGTTTGTATGTGTGTGGGGTGGAGGGCGGGTAGTGAGTAGTAAGTACCTAAAGTCATCCCTTGGTGTCCATGGGGTATTTGCTCCAGGACCTCCTGCAGTTACCAGAATCTGTGGTGCTCAAGTTGCTGATATACAATGGCATAGTATTTGCATATAACATACAAACATCCTCCCATATACTCTAAATCATCGTTAAGTTACTTATAATACCTAATACAATGTAAATGTTACATAAATACTTGTTATGCTGTATTGTTTAGGGAATAATGACAAGAAAAAAGTCTGTACTTATTCAGTACAGACAAAAGTATATTTTCTGACGATTTTTGACCCATAGTTGGTTGAATACACAGATGTAGAACCCATGGATACAAAGAGCCAGTTGTATTTTTTTTTTTTTGACTAGTAGACACCTATTTAATGGTCATCACCTGCGCCATGGCTATGATTCTCTAGTTCTTTCAGTTGTCCAAAGCTTGTTTCTCAGTAAGAGTTCTTGGGAACAGTGTTTCCCGAGTTCTTGAGTGCTTGGGACAGTTTGTCTGCAGCCTTCGTATGGGAAGATCAGTGTGGCTACACATGAAGTTCCTGGTTACCTTTCTTTTGTCTTGAGTGTCTTGAATATGTTAATTTTGAACTTCTGGAGTAAAGCAATACTTCAGAAAGTCTAACAAATATTCGGTTTGTTGTTTTCTCTGATTGCTCCATGAACTCTTCTTTTTCAGCTTGTCTAACCCCTGGGTAGGGCAATGACACTGGGGAACGGATTTCCTGTTCAGCCAGTGCTCCTCCCACCAGGGACTAGCAGAGCTGAGAGGGGGTCCCAAGAGGCTATCTCCTCAGGCCTTAGTGCACATAAGGAGCCCTAAAAAGCATGTAAAATGCGGGTCCCAGAGCCTCACTCTTAGAGTCTGATGTAGTGAGTGTGAGGTGGGGCCTCAGAAATGTGAATTCTTAACGTCTGGTACTCATGGTCTGTAGACCACTTTGAGAACTACCCATATGGTGCAATTGTCTTATTTTGTAGATAAAGAAAATTGCTTAAGACCACATAGTGAGCTTGTATGAGAATTGGATTCCTGACTGGAGTTGACAGGTTTCTTGAATCTCAACCAGAGTTCTCACCAGGGTAGCACAGGGCTCTGAAGGACAGAAAATCCGGGGTTTTATGGCTTGGGGGAATTGATAAGTGCAAAGACTAAAATATAAAAACAGGCAAAGAAGCGGCCGGGGGCGGTGGCTCACGCCTGTAATCCCAGCACTTTGAGAGGCCGAGGCGGGTGGACCACGAGGTCAAGAGATCGAGACCATCCTGGCCAACATGGTAAAACCTCGTCTCTACTAAAAACACAAAAATTAGCTGGGCGTGGCGGCATGCGTCTGTAGTCCTAGCTACTCAGGAGGCTGAGGCAGGAGAATTGTTTGAAACCAGGAGGCGGAGGTTGCAGTGAGCCGAGATTGCACCGCTGCACTCCAGCCTGGCGACAGAGTGAGACTCTGTCTCAAAAACAAAACAAAACAGAAACAAAAACAAAACAGGTAAATAAGCAAACAAATCACGCATGAGAAATGTAATCTGAGATGTAAGAGGGACCCGATGAGGCCCAACTCTTACTGAGGACTCGCTGTGCCTCATTCATTCTTCTTGGTGGTCTTGAGAGATAGCAGTTATTATCTAGTTTTATGAAAAGGAAAATGGGATATCCATAGAGAGAAAGTGACCAAGGACGTTGGGTAGTATGTGGAAGAGCCAAGAAAGTTATGAGGATGATGATGGTATTGGAGATAATGATGATATGACAACAATGATAATGATGATGGAGATAGCCATGATATCATGATAGTGATGATGATGACGATGTGACAGTGACAACAATATTGGCAAGTACAGGTAATAATTGTCATTTCTGGAGCTTGGCCCTGGGTTGGCCTTTATGTTAAGAACATTGCATACATTACCTCACTGACTCCACATCCAGCTCTAAGTTGTTAAGCACCAGGCCTACCCTCTCCAAATTCAAGATTTTTAATATTATTTTAATATGTCACTATTAATAAAATAATACTGATATTTTAATATTAATATTATTTTAATATTTTTAATAACATACGACACGGTCCTCTTGCCACAAGGCAAGAAATCAGAGGGTCATTATTCTCTTGTTCTTTGTTCAAAATTTGGGAAGAAGAAACTATTGGGGAGTTGAAAACTTGAATTTCTGATGATCTTAAAGGCACCCGAGTGAACGAAGGAGCTGATACTGATGGAATCCACTTGCCAGGACTATATAAATAGCAACTTGTACCTACACGGCACCTCATCTGCACACATCAAAGAACACATTAGAAGAATTAAAATGTCAAGTGGGTTAAATCTGAAATGCGACCTATCTCATTACCTTGTGAGGGGGGAAAAGCTGTCAAGAACTCAAATCTTCCCAGTTGCTTTGAATATAGCTGGGGGCTGGCTGGCCTCTTCTGGGAGACTTGCCAACAGCCGCTCTTAATGGAGCTGAACTCAGGTCAGACAGTGTCCACTTTTACAGTCAGGTATGGTCAGAAAGATTTGGGCAATTATTGTAAGGCTACTTCCCTGTGGTGTCTTTCCTAAAAATGTCTGTGTTGTTTTTAGTAGTTTATCTCTTAGTGCAGCAGTTGCAGCCTGGAACCTAGGTCTTCTGGCTCTTTGAAAACAACTTTTAAGCTTTTTTTCTGATCAATGTTTTACCAGTAGTTCCTTCGGAGAATTCTCTCCAGGGCTCGTAAGTAATGATCTTAAGGCTCTAACAAGTCCAAACATCTCAGACAACTCCACTAGCCATCCAGCTTGCTATCTGGTGGTCACCCAGATTCCAAAACATTGAGGGGCATGTATGGATTCAGCAGAGTCAAAAACTCTGGTAAGACCTGAAGGCGATTTCTAAATTGGAGAAATCACCTGAGATAAGATCACCACACATAGCTGACAGAAATAGACCAAACGTGCATGGTGAACTTTGTTAAGCGTCTGTCTGTTGGCCAACACTCTGAGGAACAAGGAGCAGGAGATCGGGCATTGGAAATTTCTGGGATGTGCATTGGCCCCTTTCCTCATGCAGGTTGTGGAAATGAGATGAGCTTCCAGTGTACCCGATGGTCAGGAAGTGACATGAAAAGCCAGTGTCTGGCAAAGACCCACCCTGCCATGGTGGAAGGAGACCTCCCTGCTGCCCACCCCAGGGACAGCCCTCCTCCTCTGGCTCCCACAGACAGATGCCATCGAGGGAGCTCAGTTCTCCAGGCCTAGTCCAAGAAGAGCCCAGAATGCTGTACCTATTGCTATCCATATTCATCCAGCATCTGCTTCAGATGCTTTTGTCTAAGTAAATAACAATTAAAAACTCAACCTGACTTAAAAAACAAAGGTGATGTGTTGACTCACATGATTTAAAATATCCAGAAATAGGGAGAGTGGGGCTTAACTCAAGGTTTGCCCCTGGGACCCAACAGCAACAGGTATGATGATGCGAGATAAAAATGTTCACCAAATGTTTTCCTCTTTGCCTAACATTTTTCTAAAACTCTTTATATTTAACTCATTTAATTATCATAAAGACACAATAACATAGGCATTATCACATTCCTTCTTTACAGATGAAAGAATAGAGGAACAGCAAATTAAGGAACCTGCCCAAGGTCGTGTAGCTTGTAGAGCAGAGGAACTGAGCTCCAATGCTTGGCTGTCTTGCACCAGAGTGCTGACTCTTAGCTACCGTACTGTGTTGGCTCTGCGTTAGGCTGAATTGGAATTGTTTGTTACCTTTGAAGAAGCCATGTTTTAGCAGGAGAGGTAGAGAGAGGAGATGATAACAAAGCAATGTGAGGCATGTGAAGCCATGTGAAGTAATACTGGGATGCACACAGCCTTGCAAATCTATCTGACAGCTCCACGCACACAGCAAACCGAATCCAAATTGCCTAAGACAAGCAGCCTTACAACCCATCTGGAGAAACCCTGGTGGTAATGGCTTCAGAAGTGCTCTCCCCAGCTCTCTATTTAGGCTATTTTTTAATAGGCTACATTGCTCATAATTACTTGTGTCTCCTTTAAGAGAGCAAATAATCCCTTTCCACTGGGAGTTTTTGCATTAAACCTCAGACTGATTTCGGCAGCCTCCTTTTGACATGTTAGGAAACTGGGGCATCAGTCAAGGCTCTGGGATGCCAAAGGCATCAGGAAAAATGCAAGAGGAACATCCCATGATGTGCAAGTGATAGCAGCAAGGGCAGAGCCCTGAGTCAGCTCTACATGGGGTGGAATCCCAGCTGGCCACTCACGAGCTCTGTGACCTTGAGCAAGTCATGCCTTCTCTCTAAGCCTCCACTCTCACCTGTAAAATGGAGATAATAATACCCACCTTTAACATCTCGGGATTAAATGTGGTAATACGATATATCCAGACTCCTTTAGTGTACTATGGGGTACATGTTAAAAATTCGATAAATGCTTGTTATTACTGAAATTTTCTTTTTTTTTTTTAAATTTTACTTTAAGTTCTGGGATACATGTGCAGAACATGCAGGTTTGTTACATAGGTATACGTGTGCCATGTGGTTTGGTGCACCTATTGACCTGTCCTCTAAGTTCCCTCCCCTCTCCTGCCACCCCTGCAGCAGGCCTGGTGTGCATTGTTCCCCTCCCTATGTCCATGTGTTCTCATTGTTCAACTCCCACTTATGAGTGAGAACATGCAGTGTGGTTTTCTGTTCCTGTGTTAGTTTGCTGAGGATGATGGCTTCCAGCTTCATCCATGTCCCTAAGCATTCCTTTATACCAGCAGAAAGCCAAATCATGAATGAACTCCCATCCACAATAGCTACAAAGAGAATAAAATACCTAGGAATACAGTTAACAAGGGATGTGAAGGACCTCTTCAAGGAAAACTACAAACCACTGCTCAAGGAAATAAGAGAGGACACAAACAAATGGAAAAACGTTTCATCCTCATGGATAGGAAGAATCAATATCATGAAAATGGCCATAATGCCCAAAATTTATAGATTCAATGCTATTCCCATCAAACTACCATTGACATTCTACACAGAATTAGAAAAAAAAATACTTTAAATTTCATGTGGAATCAAAGAAGACCCTGTACAGCCAAGACAATCCTAAGCAAAAAGAACAAAGCTGGAGGCATCACACTACCTGACTTCAGACTATATTACAAGGCTACAGTAATCAAAACAGCATGGGACTGGTACCAAAACAGAATTATAGACCAATGGAACAGAAAAGAGGCCTCAGAAATAACACTACACGTATACAATCATCTGATCTTTGACAAACCTGACAAAAACAATGGGGAAAAGATCTCCTATTCAATAAGTGGTGCTGGTAAAACTGGCTAGCCATATGGGGAAAACTGAAACTGGACCCCTTCCTTACACCTTATACAAAAATTAACTCAAGATGCATTAAAGACATTAAAGGTTTTATATTTAAATGTAAAACCCAAAACCATAAAAACCCTAGAAGAAAACCTAGGCAATACCATTCAGGATTTAGGCATGGGCAAAGACTTCATGATGAAAATGCCAAAAGCAATTGCAACAAAAACCAGAATTGACAAATGGGATCTAATTAAACTAAAGAGCTTCTGCACAGCACAAGAAACTATCATCAGAGTGAACAGGCAACCTACAGAATGGGAGAACATTTTTGCAATCTACTCATCTGACAAAGGGCTAATATCCAGAATCTACAAGGAACTTAAACAAATTTACAAGAAAAAACAAACAACCCTATCAAAAAGTGGGCAAAGGATATGAACAGACACTTCTCAAAAGAAGACATTTACATGGCCAACAAACATATGAAACTTTCATTTATCACTTGAAGCATTTAGTGACTTCCAAACACAGAAAATCCTTATCTTTCTTGCACATAACTTTTGGGATCACTTAGCATGGAAGCTCAGTCCATTGCCCAGCAGTTGAAATCTTCTATTTTTATTTTTTTAATTACAGAATTAGGGGTACAATTGCAGCTTTGTTACATGGATATGTTATATAGTGGTAAAGTCTGGGCTTTGAAATTTTTACATGGTTTTATTGTTTGCCACGTCCTGTTGCAAATTTGTGTCTCCTTCAAGAGAGGAAAAATCTCTTGCCAGTGGGAGTTTTTTCGTTCACCCTGAGAGTGATACAGTAAATTGCAATGCAGTAATTCCAATTTAGAGACTGGAAGATCAGTTAAAATTGTGCATTTTGTTGGGAAGATTGTACCTTTCAGTTACATTCAAAGGTCTCTGATGGTCTCATGATTCACCCTGCATGGATGCCAGCAGCCTAAATAACCAAGTAATTAAGCACAATATAGAAAGGGGCTTAGTTGAGGAAAAGTTTTAATTTGATAATGTATTAATTCATACAGTGAACATTTACTGAGTATCTACTATATGCAAAGCACGGTTGTAACCGCAGGGAACAAAGCAGTAAATAGAACAGGCAGGGTCCCACAGCTGATACTCTCATGGCCCGTTACCGTTTTCTAGAGCATGGGGGAAGATGGACTGGAAGGGCAAAGGGTCCATGTAGGCAAGCTGAGAGTCTGTTACCCCAACACATACATTTCAAGTGAGACGCAGTGTGGTCCAAGGTAAGACAATGGAAATGGAGGGGCGGGGGGTGGGGTAGGGGTTGAGGGTTGGCAAGGAAGAACATAAAGATTTATTGAGAATGCGACCTCAATGTTGCATCAGCAAGGATGGGGTAGAGTGGGAAGTCTCCCACTGACTACAGTTGTGTCCAGCACTGGAATGCTAGGGGTGACTTGTGTGATTACTGTGCCCTGACAGCCCCCCAGGAATCAAAAATTCTATCCCTTTCAAAACAGGAAAAATTTTAAAGCTCCACGCTTCGTTTTGACACATAGCCACTGATATGAACTGAATGGTTGTGTCACCCCCAAACTCATATGTTGAAAACCTAATCCCCAATGTGACTGTGTTTGGAGGCTTTGGGACCTGATAGGTCATGAGAGTGGAGCCCTGATGAATGGGATTGGTGCCCTTATAGGAAAAGACACTGGAGAGCTTGTCTGTTCTCTCTCTCTGTCCATCATGTGAGAACATAACCAGGAAGAGGAACCTCCCAGGTCTAAATTGGCCAGCACTTTGTTCTCGGACTTCCCAGCTTCCAAAAATGTGAGAAATCAATTTCTGTTACTTGAGCCACCCAGTCCTTGATATTTTTATTATAGCAGCCTGAGCCAAGACTAAGACACCTTCAATGAGAACTCATAATGAAGTTCAGTTGCAGCTTAAATGTCCTCCTTATGTCCTGTCTTTCTCTGTCTGTCTCTCTCTCTCTCTCTCTCTCTCTCTGGTCTGTCTGCCTGCTCTGCAGCAGCTGGAGACATCTTCCTAAAACATACATTTAACCACAGTAGTCTCTTCGGTTTTCTTGTTTGTTTGTTTGTTTTTGTCTTCAGGAAAGCATCCGATTACCTTAACAAAGCCCACAGAGTTTGTTGCTGTTTGTCCCTGCCTGTCTGTAGCTCCATCACCCCACCTGTACCCAGCTCTGTACCCAGCTCTGTACCCAGCCACCCACCCCAGGTCACTCACCACATCCTCCGTTGGCAAAACCCTTCTCCACCATGACCGCTGGCAAACTCCTACTCACCCCTCAAGACCCAGTTCGAAGTTCTCTCCCCTGCAAAACATTCACAGACTCTCGAAGGTGGAGTAAAACCACTCCTCACTTTGTATTATCCTGGGAGTTTGTGCCTTCCTCAGCAGATGGCTTCTGTACTGTTCCATTGCCCTTGCTGCCAGGGCTGCAAATGGGTTACAGGAAACCTTAGCCCTCATGTATGTGTGTGTTTGTGGAGGTGGGTGCTGCCAGGATCAGGTAGCCTCTGGCAGTGAGCAGACAAATAGCAGGGCAAAGTAGGGCAAGGAGGGAAGAATAAGGGGGCACTATCAGTCAGCCTGAGCAGCAGACTGAGGTCGTGAGTTTGTCTTTCTCTAGTAGGGCTGCCTCCCTGCAGGGCTGGGGCATATCTCCCTCACCTCCAATCTACAGAGCTTGTGTGACAGTTTTATGTGTCAATTTAACTGGGCCAAGAGATGCCCAGATATCTGGTTAAACACGATTTCTGGGTGTCACTGTGACAGTGTTGTCGAAAGAGACTAGCATTTGAATTGGTGGACTGAGTCAAGCTGATGGCTTTCCCCGTGTGAGTGGGCATCATGCCATCTGTTGAGGGCCTGAATAGAACAAAACCGTGAAGAAAGGCCGAATCTTCTCTCTGCCTGACTGAGCTGGAACATTGATGTTCTGCCCTCAGTGCTTCTGTCTCAGGCTCTCAGATCTGGATTGGCTCTTGGGTCTTGGAATTATACCACTGGCTTTCCTGGGTCTCCAGCTTACACAAGGCAAGTCATGGAACTGCGTAGCTTCTATAATCAGGAGAGTCAGTATCTTATAATGTGTGCATATGTATATGTACACATATACATATGCACACATATATACACACACACACTCTCACACATTTTATTGGTTCTGCTTCTCAGGAGAACCCTGGAGACTAGCACATGTTTGCTGAGCAATGAATGCCCCCACTGCCTTCAGATGCTATCTTCTATAAACAGCTTCTTGATTAATCTCTTCTCATGTTACCACCACCTCTCATCCAAAGGAATGAATGGGAGGATGCACTGAGAAACCAGGTAGATCACCTGCCCAGTGTTAGACGTTGTGGGAGCCGCAGAGGTAGGAGACCCACAGTCCTTCTCCTCAAGGATGGCCCCATCTCCCCGGAGAAAGTGGAATGAACAGAAGACATTGAGTCTATGACCAGGCGTGGTGGCTCACACCTGTAATCCCAGCACTTTGGGAGGCCGAGGTGGGTGGATCACTTGAGGTCAGGAGCTTGAGACCAGCCTGGCCAACTGGTGAAACCCCATCTCTACTAAAAATACAAAACTTAGCCAGGCGTGGTGGCGCATGCCTGTAATCCCAGTTGCTCTGGAGGCTGAGGCAGGAGAATTGCTTGAACCCGGGAGGCAGAGGTTGCAGTGAGCTGAGATCATGCCACTGCACTCCAGCCTGGGCAACAGAGTGAGACTCCATCTCAAAAAAAAAAAAAAAAAAAAAGTACAACAGAAATTTGTTTTCTCACCAGTCTGGAGGCAGGATGTCTGAGATTTGTTGATTTCTCATGAGGGCTATCTCCTTGGCTTGTAGATGGCTGTTTTCTCTCTATCTTCACATGGTCTCCTCTACGTACATGTCTGTGTCTTAATCTTTTCATCTTATAAGAATATTAGACATATTGGATTAGGGCCCACCCTAATGACCCCACTATAAGCTAATTACCTCTTTAAAGATTCTGTTTCCAACTACAGTAACATTCTGAGGTACTGGGGGTTAGGACTCAGCATGTGAACTTGTGGACAGGCATAATTTTGTGCATAACAGTAACTTCCGTAGCAAGGGGCTGTATGGATTTCTCCAGTCCTCAGAGCAGAGACTGAATAAGGGAGCTGAGCTGGGGGAAGGTGAGCAAAAGATTCTTGGGCAGTTCCTGAGTCCACTGCCTCTGCCAGAGTAGCAGGCCAGCAGTAGACAGACAGCCAACCCTGCTGTCACACTCGGCTACCTTGCAATCATTTCCCTTGGAGATCTGAGTGGCTGTAAAATCTGCTGAATTCAAGGAGATGCCTTTCTGTCATGCCCTCAAAGAACTCACCAAGCAGATGTCTCTTGCTGCGATGAATGATAAATCAGAGCCCATAATAGAAGAGGCTGGCATCCTTGGCTCTGTCTATACGTGAAGGCTTTCAGTCCTCAGAAGGGCTGAAAGAAGCCAAATTATAGAGTTCACTTGGAGGATTCAAAAGCTGGAGATGAAACTATTTGAGGTTTTTTGTCTTTTGCTTCCTCCTACCACACACTCTATTACTGCTACAGGCAAAACTTATGAAGAGCAATTTTCTTTTCAATAGAATTCCTTTTCTTTTAGAATATAAAATACAAAGTCCAATTTGTATCACATTTTTAGGGAACCTATTTCATGCCAGATACTACGCTAGTGCCTTCGTTCCTATTATATCAGCTAAGCCCCAAAATAGCTTTGAAAGATACATGCAATGATTCCAATTTTACAGCTGAAGGGAACTGAGGCTCCACGGGGGGAAGGAAGTTTCCAGAGACCCTCTTCTATGGGTCGACCAAGCCAGGACTTGAGCTCAGGTTTTCAGAGCTTGGAAACCTAAGCATAATGCACTCGGCTTGCTGACTTTCTTAGTACCAGAAGTACCTGGGCAAGAACCTGTGATGTGAGGTCAGCACAACTGTGGCACAGACTAAGAACAGAGCCTGAACCTCACACGCCAGCCTCCACTCGTGCCCTTTGGTGCCATTCCTATCCATCTGCTCTGAGCACCTTCCCACATTTTTTTTTTCTTTCTTTGACCTCCTTATGTTCTCTCTGAACTGCAACAGCTTGACAGTGTGGGCTCAAATGCATCTGCTTCTCTGTAGCTCTACTCTAGGAAACAGATTTATTCCTCAAAAGTCTCCTACAATCTGAGTGCTAGAACTTCTAGTTCAGGTGTGCCACCAGCCCTCATCATAAAATCAGAGGTGTGTTCTGGGGAGGTGATATAAACAAACCAGAAGATAAGCACCCTATTCCAGGATGCAGAAAATTTTGTGAAATCACCTTGGGCAGGAGATGGAAGGAAGATTTAATAAAGCAAGATTATTACTAGCAAAAATAAATTTGAAAATAGGGTAACAGTGCAACTAGGTTTGCTCCATGGAATCATCATCATGACAGCCAGCACCTATGGGTCACTTCCTTTGTGCCAGGCTCTGTTCTAAGACCACCATGTGAATTAACTCATTTACTCTTCATCATGACTCCATAAGGAGGCATTACCACTAACCACATTTTACAGAGAAAACTGAAACCCATAGGCCGGGCGCAGTGGCTCCCGCCTGTAATCCCAGCACTTTGGGAGGCTGAGGTGGGCGGATCACGAGGTCAGGAGATTGAGACCATCCTGGCTAACATGGTGAAACCCTGTCTCTACAAAAAGTACAAAAAATTAGCCGGGCATGGTGGCACGTGCCTGTAGTCCCAGCTACCTAGGAGGCTGAGGCAGGAGAATCACTTGAACCCGAGAGGCGGAGGCTGCAGTGAGCCGAGATTGCACCATTGCACTCCAGCCTGGGCGACTGCGAGACTCTGTCTCAAAAATAAAATAAAATAAAATAAAATAAAATAAAATAAAATAAAATAACATAAAATAATAAATAAAATAAAATAAATAAAATACAACCTGAAACTCATAAAGATTGAATAATTACTCTACTTCATGCAGCTGGAAAATAGCAGAGGCAGATTCTGAACCGAAGCAATCTGGCATCAGAGCCCAGGCTCTCAAATCATGCCGCCTCAGTGTAAAGCAAAGTGATTGCTGCATTCTCTTACTGAGAAAGCTTTGGCTCTGAAGCTCCTTTGAAGGTGAGAATAGGTGGGGCCACCACTTCTCCAAGCATGTCCTTTCTAGAGGGGCTCATGAGAAAAATTCAAGAAGTCTAGTAAGATCCTGGAATAAGGTCAATGAAAGCAATTGCTCCTTTCCTAAGAGTTTCACCACACAAATCACATAAACATCAGGGCGTATAGTGGCTTAAAAATAGAGAGTGTTTCAAAGTCCAGGAAAGAGGAATAAAAATATTGACAAACTCAAAAGAAGGCTTGTCAGCTTTCAATCCTGGAAAATACAAAAATCAGGATGCCTTGAACAGTTAGGAGTAGTGAGCCCAAAGCAGCTGACCCCCTGTCAGGTTGTTGTGAGGATGAATACACAACTTGAAGCTGAAAACTATTCAATCACCCAATTAATTCCACTTCTTCTGGTCTAACCTTACCATTAGGGCAGATTCTGCAGACTGGTTCATTCAATCCTCTCTGACATGCCTTCCTGTATCACCAAGGCAGGGAAGCTACAAAGTATGTTTCCCAGACTTCCTTGTAGCGAAAGTTCTGTCTGCAACCTGGGTCCACCAAGAAAACCCACTCATGCAAGAGTTGGCAGGTGGAAGTGAGCACCTGGCGGCAGTCAGGCTCGTGCCAAGCTTGTTGGCAGGGGAGTTTGGATCTTCCAGGGCAAGGATGGTGGAGCTTCTTGGTCAACTCTCCTTGTGCCGAAAGAGCATGAGATAGGGCAATAGGATTTCCTTTAGAAGTATCCCATGGTATGACTGGGTCTGTTTTTGGCTGCATTTTTGTCTGACTCTATAGTATCTAAACATGCTTCCCCAAATCTTCTAGAAATTCTAAGTTTCCATTAGGGTAATGCTGGCTGCTGTAACATATAAACTCCCAAGTATCTCAATGGCTTAATGCAAGAGAAGTATATTTTTCTCTTACCTAAAGTCCAAAATGAGGGTTTCCAGTCAGTGGGTAGTTTTCCTTTCAAGCATCTGTTTAGGAATCCAGGCTTCTTCCAACCTCAGCACATGGCTTCCAAGGTTACCATGGCTGTCTGCATTGAGCTGATGAAAGACCGTGAGGGTCTGCACATGGGTGGCTGTTATGGGCCAGGCCTGGGAGTGGAGCACATTGTGAGTGTTCACATCCCATTGGCTAGAATTCAGTCACACGGCCACATCTAACCACCTAAGTGTTTTTAAAATGTATCCTAGATGTGTGTCCAAAAAAAAAAAAAAGATGAATCAGATCTGGTGAGTGGCTGACTGAGCTTTATAGTATTCTCTGCAAACCACTATTCTGTTATAAACTCTGCTCTGCTTAAATAGGCTAGAGTAGAGTTTGTGGTCTGCAATAAGAACCCTAATACATCAGAGCACTTTATGTGTTTCACTTGCCTCCTTTTACAACGTGACTTTCAGGGGGAAATAAGGATGCAGTTCCTAGTGCCTGTGCTAACTCCATTTCTTATTGTAAATTCACATCTTGCCATTCGTGTCTATATATCAGTCTCTTGTGAAATTGACTCACTCGTTTACATGCACACACACGCACACACTCACACTCACACATACTCCACACATACACTAATTAGCCATCTTTTCTATAGGCTTATCAGTACTCACAAGCTTAAGAGAGATGACTTTCTCCCTAGTAAATTTCTCCATGGGTCCTGGGTGGTCAAATAGTGAAAGATGCTGGGCAGGATAACTTTCCAACTATAGCTCCTTAACTGACTCCAGTACCCAAAGCCTAAGGAGATGCTTAGTGTCCACCCTTGTTCTCCAGGAGGCCAATGGGCCTGGCAAGCCATCCAGGACCAACTATGTAATTTGCAGAGCCCAGTGCAACATGAAAAGGTAGGGCCCTTGTTCAAAAAGCAGGAAAGTGCTATTAAAAATATCAAAACGTAAGCTTTTTCCTTCTTCATGGTCTCTTTCTGGACTTGTCATGGTGGTTTTTATTTGCTATTTAATGTCTAAAATAAATAAATGAAGAAAAGTTAAGATTATCAATGATTAGCATGTATGTGATCATTCATTTTATATTGTGCAATGCCAATTTTAAATTCAAACCTAAGAGCATTTGACAATATGCAGAATTGCCAAAATTATACAATTCATACCTCAAGGCTTGCATGTACATATGTATTTCATTTTTATGGGAATGGTGGAAAAGCTGCAGAAAACTAACTCAACTGTTTTCATTTTGCTCTTTCAGATATTCCTCCAGCACTCTCTATTTTGGGTTTAATGGTGAGTAAGGAAGGACTGAAAGAAAAAGAACTATGGATTGCCCGATCTTTTCCATTTCAGTACAAATGATTGGCTAATTCAGGAGAGTAAGACCGGTAAGAAAATATATAATAAGCTTCCGGCCAGGTGCGGTGGCTCACACCTGTAATCCCAGCACTTTGGGAGGCCGAGGCGGGTGGATCACGAGGTCAAGGAGATCGAGACCATCCTGGCTAACATGGTGAAACCCCGTCTCTACTAAAAATACAAAAAATTAGCCGGGCGTGGTGGCGGGTGCCTGTAGTCCCAGCTACTTGGGAGGCTGAGGCAGGAGAATGGTGTGAACCTGGGAGGCAGAGATTGCAGTGCACTCCAGCCTGGGTGACAGAGTGAGACTCTGTCTCAAAAAAAAAAAAAAAAAAAAAAGAAAGAAAATATATAATAAGCTTCCTTGGCCATTCTGGTTTCTTAGATCAGCACTGCCTTCTTTTTGCACTCAAGGCAAATTCTGGTTTGATAGGAAAGCACAGCCTATCTGGGCTCTTAGTACCTCACTTACTCAATCTTAGATGCAGTGATGCCTTGGAGAGCACGGCTGAACATTTAGCAAGACTCAAGGCAAGTGCAACGTAAGAGTGTACGGAAAGCTGTGTAACCAGCTTCACAAAGCTGTAAGCAAATGGCCTAGCAGGGCACTGTGGGCAGATGTACTGCATCTCTCTCCTCTGCTCAGTGTCCCGTTGGACTTCACTTACAAAACATAAGTTCAAAGATAAAATTATTAAGATAGAATGATAAAGAATGTCAAGATAGTGAAAGCAGTGCATTAAATCAAGCACAAAGTCTTTCCGAGAATGGCTGTACAGGTCACTCGGCCATGAAGCTGGCCAGAAGTTGTGCTCTAGGGAGTCTCAGGCATGAGTCTGAAAGAAGGAGGGGAGAACCTTGGCAGGCATGGTCTCTGCTCAGTTCTGAGTCAGGGACACTCTGGAGGTGCGTCTGTCTTCTCAGTTTGCTTCCTGCGTTCTCATTATGCTGTGAGAGAGATACTGCATCAGAAAGCTTGCCTTACTCACCTTATAAGAAGTAGCCCAGATTTATAATCCTTTGGGTATATACCCAGTAATGGGATTGCTGGGTCAAATGGTATTTCTAGTTCTAGATCCCTGAGGAATCGCCACACTGACTTCCACAATGGTTGAACTAGTTTACAGTCCCACCAACAGTGTAAAAGTGTTCCTATTTCTCCACATCCTCTCCAGCACCTGTTGTTTCCTGACTTTTTAATGATCGCTATTCTAACTGGTATGAGGTGGTATCTCATTGTGGCTTTGATTTGCGTTTCTCTGATGGCCAGTGATGACGAGCATTTTTTTATGTGTCTGTTGGCTGCATAAATGTCTTCTTTTGAGAAGTGTCTGTTCATATCCTTCGCCCACTTTTTGATGGGGTTGTTTGTTTTTTTCTTGTAAATTTGTTTGAGTTCATTGTAGATTCTGGATATTAGCCCTTTGTCAGATGAGTAGATTGCAAAATTTTTCTCCCATTCTGTTGGTTGCCTATTCACTCTGATGGTAGTTTCTTTTGCTGTGCAGAAGCTCTTTAGTTTAATTAGATCCCATTTGTCAATTTTGGCTTTTGTTGCCATTGCTTATAAATCATGCTGCTATAAAGACACATGCACACTTATATTTATTGTGGCACTATTCATAATAGCAAAGACTTGGAACCAAGCCAAATGTCCAACAGTGATAGACTGGATTAAGAAAATGTGGCACATATACACCATGGAATACTATGCAGCCATAAAAAATGATGAGTTCATGTCCTTTGTAGGGACATGGATGAAGCTGGAAACCATCATTCTCAGCAAACTATCGCAAGGACAAAAAACCAAACACCGCATGTTCTTACTCATAGGTGGGAATTGAACAATGAGAACACATGGACACAGGAAGGGCAACATCACATACTGAGGCCTGTTGTGGGGTGGGGGGAGGGGGAAGGATAGCATTAGGAGATATACCTAATGTTAAATGACGAGTTAATGGGTGCAGCATACCAACGTGGCACATGTATACATATGTAACTAACCTGCACGTTGTGCACATGTACCCTAAAACTTAAAGTATAAAAAATAAAAATAAGAAGTAGCCCAGAGTACTGGCAGATTCTCTTGAAACAATATGCCTCATATAAAACCCAGTAAAGGAAGACAATTCTCCACTTCCTCCTTTTGGGAGCCTATTAAAGAAGCCAAATAGCCAAAGGGAAAAAAGCAGCAGTGGTGGGAGGTCGAAGCCCCCCTGCACCCCCCTCCCACCCCCAGCAATAAAGGGCGTAGCAAACATACTATGAACATGGAACAACCCGTCACTGTACCTGTTGAGAGCAATTAACTCCACATGGGCTTCTTTGTGCCAGTCTGGTTTAGGCTATGATTTTAAGAAATTGGGCTGTTCAAAGATACTCATCAAAATTCCTACGGCCTATGTATAAATTTAAAATTACTCCACAGCTCAGAGATAACTAAACATTATGAAGATTCAGAGCAGAACTTGGCATCTTCGATTAACAGCAGCAGGCTGTTTGTTTACAACCAGTTCTCTAGGTCATTTCTTTGGGTGGACATATTGTTTAACTTTATGTACATATATGTGTGTGTGTGTGTGTGTGTGTGTGTATATATATGTACTTATTTAAAATTAAATGATGCAATGTGTCTCCTTTTCAAGCACTCTTTTTTCTTATATTAACATTCTATCTACTTATCTCCTATTTCAGGCATGATCAGAGCTTTTCTTTTCATTTCCACTAAGTATTATATGACATGGCACTAACCAGAAGTCTCTGTTATAAAAGACATAATATTTGCACTTATTGATGACCTACAGTGTGTTATACCCTAAGCCAGAGGCTTCTCTGCACACCATTTCATTTCATCTGTAACTTAGCTCTGTGATGTAAGAGTTGTTATTCCCATTTTTAAATTTAAACTTTTCATTTTGCAATAATTGTAGATTCATGTGCAATTTGTAAGGAATAATACAGAGACCCCATGCACTCTTTACTCAGTTTTCCCCCATTAATAGCATCTCGCAAAACTATAGTACAATAGCACAATCAGGATATTGATATTAATACAATCCACCAACCTTTTGCAGATTTCTCCAGTTCCACTTGTTGTCATGTGTGTGTGTGTGTGTGTTTGTGTGTGTGTTCATGTGTATTTAGTTCTATGAAATTTTGTCTCAAGTCTAGGTTCATATATCCCTCTTCACAGCTAAAAAAGCAGAATAGTTCCATCACTACAAGGAGCCTTCTGTTGCTCTTTTATAATTATACCTACTTCTTTCCTGCCTCTCAACTCCTTAACTCTTGGCAACTGCTAATCTGTCCTCTCTTCCTAGAATTTTGCCATTTCAAGAACGTTATTGTATTAGTCAGGGTTCTCCACAGACATAGAACCAACAGGAGATATGTATGTATAAAAAGGTTCATTGTGAGAAATTGGCTCATACAATTATGGAGGCTGACAAGTCCCAAGATCTGCAGTTGGCAAGCTGGAGACAAAGGAATCCTCGTGGTAAAGCTACAGCTTGAGTCCTAAGGTTGGAGAACCAGGAGAGCTGATGATGTAGTTTTCATCTGAATGTCAGCAGACTCAAGACCCAGAAAAAGCCAACGTTTTAGCTCAAGTCTGAAGGCAGGAAAGAAGCAATGTCCCAGCTCCAGGTGGTCAGGCAGGAGGAACTCCCTCTTACGAGATGGAGGGTCAGCCTTTTTGCTCTGTTTATGTCCTCAACTGACTGGATGAGGCCCCCAACCACAACAATTGGGAAGGCAATCTGCTTGACTCAGGCTACCAATTCAAATATTCATCTTACCCAGGGACACCCTCATAGACATACCCAGGACAATGCTTGGCCCAAATTCTGGGCAGCCTATGATCCAGTCAAGTTGAGACACAAAATTAACCACTGCAGTTTTATAATCATATGGCACATAACCCTTGGGGACTGATGTTTTTCACTGACTGAGCATAATTTTTGGGTGATTCACCCAAGCTGTTGCTTCATGGTGAACTATTTATATTAATAGTTCATTCCTTCTTATTGCTAAGCAGTAATCTATGGTATGAATTCAACTTCATTAGCCATGAGAGAAATGCAAATTAAAACCACAACGTGTGTGCCAGATTCTTACAATAAACCTTCGTACATACATATATCTTCTATTGGTTCCCTTTCTGTGGAGAACCCAGACTAATACTATCACGATGGTTAAAATGAAAAATAGTGATAACACCAAATGATGGCAAAAAATGCGAGAAAACTGGATCACTATATGTTGCTGACAGGAATATAAAATGATACCACCACTCTGAACAAGACTTAGCAGTTTCTTATAAAATTAAACATGCCATTATTGCGTAACCCAGCAATTGCACACTTGGGCATTTTCCCCAAAGAAATAGAAACTTACGTTCACATAAAAGCCTGTGCACAAGTGTTCATAGCAGCTTTATTCCTAATAGGCAAAAACTAAGAACAACATACATGTCTTTCAGCAGGTGAAAGATTGTGCCCATTTTGTTGACAAGCAGGGTGAGGCTTAGAGAGGTCAAATACGGTGTCCAACATCCCATAGCTGGAAAGGAGCAGAAGTGGATGAAATGCGGCTCCATTTTATTCCAAAGGCCATGCCCTTTCTACAGGGCAAAGCATCTCCAATCGTGATATTGGTCCTGATTCTTTGTAAGAACATGCTGTGTCTTCTGAATCAAAGAAATGGAAATGCTATTAAGCATTTAAGCAAATAGCTTAGGCTATTAAGCAAAATTTTCTTACCCTGAGATCTGTGGTAACTATTAACCAGAGTATGAGATTAATTAAAACACATATTCTTAACTGGACAAAGTAAATTTTCCATGTTTTCCTTTCTCCTGGAGTTATCTCTTTTATATCACCCTTCTGTGTATTTAGACTTTTCCTATTTTCTTGTGTCTGTCTTTGCTATTAGTCTATGAACTACTTGGGGCAGGGGTTATTTCTTCCTCCTCACCATATGGTTTAGGCATAGCACAGCATCTGGAGTCCATAAGTGTGGATTGAAAGGATCAAAAGCAAGCACAGTGTTTTGTAGCATATATTCTGAAACGATAAAGTTACCCACGGTTTACCTGTCATTCATGTATAGGCTACACTGCAGGGGAAGGCAATGTAGTCTAGTCAAGAAGGCTGGCTCCAGGGCTAGCCTGACTATGGTTCAATTCTACAAGGTATCTGACATGGCCAAGCTACTTTGCTCTCTGTGATCAGCTTCACCACAGCAAAGTGACATAATGAAAGAAGCTACTTTATAAGGTTATTATAAAGATGTAAAGCATTTAGTCCAGTGCCTGGAAAAGAGTAATGTTAGCTATTGCTGTTATTATACCGGAGGAGAGAAAGAAAATTTGGCAATGAGCTCAAGACAGGCAAGGAGAAAGATGAGTTGCAGAGAAGTAGCTTAGGGCATGCAATAAAGTGTGTTAATGAGGCAAGACTCATAAGATAATTTAGAAACCGCAGAGACACACAGGACTGATCTCAGAATTCCCTTGGGAGAGCATGCTTGTGGCTCCCTCTCCAGTTCATAGCCAATGTCTCCAGTAGGCATTTTGGGGCATTCACTGGTGTGGATGCTAAATAGAAAGTGGTATGGGCTAGGAGATACCCATTATGATTCCAGTTAACCAGAACAAATGGGGGAAACAAGAAGGGAAGGAGCTGTTTGGTAAAATAGCAAAGATTCAGAGCATGACTAATTATTGTAGAAGGCTGATGAAGTGTCTTCTGCCAGTGTAGTAAGAGCTGCTCTGAAAAGTTCAAATCCAGTGCTGAAATTATGCCATAATAACAGCAATGGAAATAGCAATAGTTGTCATTAATGGAGTGCTCATTTTGTACCAAATACTTTAAGAAAAGCTATCTAGTGACAATTACCATTTCACAGATGAGGCACCTGAGACATTTACCTGAAGCTAAGTGAGGTTAGTAATTCATCAGTTGACATCTAGTAAACTTCAAACCCCAGATTGCATGGATTCAAGCCTGTGCTTTCATCTTCTTCACTATACTGAAGTCGTCCTGGAAGGGCAGAGAAGTGGGTGGGGACTCTGGAGGAGCCACTCCATCTTCCAGCATCACCAGAAGGATGCTTAATGTTTCATCTCCAAATTTGTCCCTGCAATTGCTTGGCAGAAGGGACCTGGAGCACTGTCAGTGGGGATATGATAATGGTGTGAGGCCTGGGCTGTATACCTGGGCCTCAGGCTGTCCCCCAAACCTAAAGCTGCTGGAGTTCATGAGAGCTGTAGAAGAGCAAACAGTAGCTGAATACAAGCGTCAGGGAAAAGAATCAAAGGCAGGTGGACCATTGCTGAAATTATCCAGAGATTTGAAACATCACTTGCTAGAAACAAACATTAAGGATGCAGGACAAATGTTTTCAGATATGCTGCATTTGGGAACAGAATGCTATTTTCTAAACGAATTCACACTGGTCATTTTAGATTTTTTTTTTAAAGTATGTGAGTTGGGCTTGGCAGGTCTTGCCGTATCTGTTTTCTCTGAACCCCTTCTTTTGGTACCAGAAGGATCACCATGATGCATCTCAGGTTGCTTGGCTCAGCCTGGTTTATGTCTTTTGTCCTGATTCAATTATCAACACACCCCTGTTCATTCCCTAAAGGATCTCAGTTTGGGGGATGACGTATCCTTACCCTAGGTCATAGGGAGAAGGGTAGACCCATGTCCCAGGCAAGGCCCGAGTCACTTGGACACTAGCATTGGTCCAGGGCTGAGAGTTTGTCCCAAGCAGGGTCAATCCGTATCCTTCCCCAGGATGCATTTATGGACTTTGGGAAAGAGAAGTGCTTCACACTTGCTTTGCTATATTGTAAAATATATTCTTGGAGACACTGAGGGCCTACTCCATCTGCCCCATAGAGTAGGCCTGTTCAGAAAGTGGTAGGAGTGGGCTGATACACAGAAGAAAAGAGAGCTGACGAAAAGAGAGACAAAAAAGAGAGAGAAAGACAGAGTTACAGAGACAGACAGACAGAAAGAGACAGAGAATGAGTCAGAGACAGACAGAGACCCACAGAGAGACAAAGACAAAAAGAGACAGAGAGATATAGAGACAGAAACACACATAGAGAGGGAGACCGGCAGAGAGATAGAGATTCAGAAACAGAGAGACTCACATGGAGAGATAGAGATACTGAGACAGACAGTGAGACCAAAACACAGAGATGCACACAGAGAAAGAGATACAAAGAGATATACAGAGAGAGACAAAGACCCACAGAGACAGAGACAGACTGTCAATCTAAATAACAAATAGAGAGGGGCTCTCTAAAAGAAAAGATACTTATTTTGGAATAAAACATTGCAATGGGAATACATATACCATAGTAAACTATGTGTGTATTCAAAAAGACAAAGGAAGAGTAAGATTTTCAGAGAAAAAAGTAAGAAGTATTATATAACTATTTTGAAATAATTATCCTTGGCTACATAGATCAGTGACAAGGGTGACATCATCCGAGGTTAGACACACAGCTGCTGAGCAGATGTCCTTTCAGAAGTATTTTTTGTGTCAGGTTGCAATAGCCTTTGTGTAAGGTTGTGATTTTTGAAGTCTTTTGTGAGAGTTTTTTTGTTAGGCATACAAACATGGAAATCCTCTCTTCATTGCTTTCCATGGCTCTATTTGTCAGGTTTTTCTTAATATTAGTGACTCCATTTTGATTCTGAACAACTTTCACATTTCTCCCTTTTGATCAAGATCTTTCTCTGGAAGCATCACTAATCAATCATCCTGTAGTTAGGTATTGATGCCTCCTGATGATGGGAGGGACCAGTCTTGGTTGTTCTTCTTGTCTCATGTTTCAGGGAGTGATTGGTGACTAGAAATCAGTGTCAAAATCCAGGCTGAGCGCAGTGGCTCACGCCTGTAATCCCAGCACTTTGAGAAGCCGAGGTGGGCGGATCACCTGAGGTCAGGAGTTTGAAACCAGCCTGGCCAACATGGAGAAACCCCATCTCTATGAAATATACAAAAACTAGCCAGGCATGGTGGCGGGTACCTGTAATCCCAGCTACTTGGGAGGCTGAGGCAGGAGAATTGCTGGAACCTGGGAGGCAGATGTTGCAGTGAGCTCAGATCATGCCACTGTACTCCAGCCTGGGTGACAGAGTGAGACTTCGTCTCAAAAAAAAAAAAAAAATCCATTTAGCCACATTCGAGCTACAAGGATTTGAAAAGAGTGGCTCTCAGGCTAAGTCTACCCAGAGTCAATTATTTAGTTCAATTTTGTCTGTTTCAGTCTTTTGTTATTATCTTGAAGTGCTGGGCCAGTATTATTTTGTTAGGAATAGTACTTCTACAAAAATTTAACAAGTAACAGGTACAACCTTGAAAAGTGGAAATGTAAAATATAATTAGTAGTAATATAATAATTTCCATTTGTATAATGGTTTTGAGCCATGAAACTTAATCAATTGAATAAAATAAATGACCACAGGACATTAGATGAGAACTGTTGTAACCATGTGGCCTGTTTTCTAATTTTGTGTATACAGGTCTCAACTTTCTCAGATAAAATTTATCCAAGTGCAGCACGCAGTATTAGCTTCAACACAGACATTTTCTTATTTAGCCAATTAGCACTACAGAATTTCTTCGGCTGGGTTCTGTTAAGTTGCTAGCAGAAACTATTGATTGTGAAATTTCAATTTCACCATTATCATGCCAAGTGGAAAAAAGTAGCATTAAAGTGGGTAAAAGTCTCATTATGATATGAAGTCTTAATCTAACGTCTTGGGAAAACCTATCTATGGTGTGGAAACATAAACTTTTTCTCCTGATTGGCAGTTTCAGTGTTTTTGGTAAATACATTGGGTGGTTTAATAAACTTTCTGCTTAAAATTCATCTCATTTCAGCTTACGGGGCTTTAGGAATAGAGCAGCTTTTGTTTTAGTTGGAGACTTGTAGCCCAATATTGAAGGAAATTAGGAGAATTTAGGAACGAATCCAGCCTGCAGGTAGATAACCAGAACTTGAAAACAATGCACAGGGCTACAAACTAATAATAGATGTATTTTAGTTTTTCTTTAGAAACATAACTTTTTTGCCCTACATTAATCATATAGGAACCTCAAATTTAAAAGCCTCTTGAGGTTAGGAAGCCAAACCAAGGCAGACTTTAGATTTTACTTTCAGTGTTAAGGTTCTTAGGCATGCCAGGAAGTGACAATATTTATCACTCACTATAAGGCAGGGAAGAAACTCTTGAGACCAAGCATTTTATGGACATTTTAAAATATGACATTTCAGTTAAAGCCTTGGTAATATAGCCAATGTTGCCAGTTGTACCCTGCTTATAAAGAGAAAGCAGATTTTTACTGAACTTAATAAATAAAAATAAAAATACTCATAGTTTCCAAGTTTTGGATGAAGTAAATATGAAGAAAAAACAAATGCTTTTTCCATCTTGACTCATAAAAGTACACCTTTGGGAGGCCAAGGTGAGTGGATCACAAGGTCAGGCGATCGAGACCAGCCTGGCCGACATGGTGGAACCCCATCTCTACTAAAAATACCAAAATTAGCTGGGCATGGTGGTGCACACCTGTAGTCCCAGCTACTCAGGGAGGCTGAGGCAGGAGAATCACTTGAACCTGGGAGGCAGAGGTTGCAGTGAGCTGAAATCGCGCCACTGTACTCCAGCCTGGGTGACAGAGCAAGACTCTGTCTCAAAAGAAAACAAAAGTATACTTTATCAAATTGTTGTAAACTGTAGATGGCTTATGAGAGAAACATTTCTTAAATCTGGAAAGCAAAACATTTAAGAACCAATAATATTTTAAATACGTCATAAAATGTTACCTTCATTAATTAATTTTATGCAATTAATTTTTTATTTTGGTTGATCTTGATTAGCAGTTTCATGACCCCATCAACTTCTTTATTCAAGTTCTAACAATTTGTATTTAGTTTATTGACCTTACAGTTATCAGAACTCTATGTTCAAGAGTACTCATTGGAGTCTTTTCTATGAAAAGCAATTTTGGACTATAGCTGCTACAAATGTTTTTAGAGAATTCAGAACAATAACTGTGGATGGCAAAAACTTAGAATAGCCATTGGTTAACAATATGATTAAAGTTCTCAATTAACATGGAAATTTAGTTATTACATGCTATCACATGCAGCATTTTAAGATAACAACCAGAATCATGACTGATAGAGTCACATCAGGACCATCAGACTTTTATACATTTCATATAATCTTTAGAATACTCACATTAATAACGTATCCATTCAAACATAACCTTAGAAAATATTTAACATAACAATACAAATTATGACTGATAATGTGTTATGTTTTATGACATAATTTTTGGAACATTTATGTCATACTCATAAATGTAACTGAAAGAAGATCTAGTATCACTTATTACTTGACGAGGTCTCTCATGCATTTCACCAAGTAAGTTGCATCATTCAATATCTCTGTAAGATGAGAGATATATTCTTTGAGGGTCTCCATAGGAACAACTGGAGAATCTGAAAGTTAATTTTAGGTCAAAACGACTTAATTTGGGATTTTGATCCTGGAAAACCTGCCAAAGATGTCAAAAGTTTCAAAACGCTTAATCAAAACAAAACTACAAATCACTGTTAAATAGTAGTTATTCATTTAACCTGAGTGATAATCAAAAGACTTCAAAAACAATACAGAAAATTACATGGATGTAAAAACCTTAACCCTTTTAATGTTCAGTTTTCTTAAATAATCAAAAACCTAATAAGACAGTGCAGGCATTATTTTGATAAAATGTAAAATATCTATTTTGTTTTTATCCCAGTTACCAAAAAGGTAAAAACAAACAAATGAACAAACAAGCAAAAAAACCCTGGCAGTGTGATTGTGTCTCCTTGTGAGAAGTCTATTTAGATAACCTGGAAGTCAAACCTGATGAAAAGGGTGCTGGAATTTAGTCAGACACAGAAAGAGTGTGTCTAGGGTCATGAGTATACAGTATATTATAAGGGAATGTAAACAAGAAAACTAATACCTTGAGCAGGGGAATACATGGCTTAAGTAACAGTATGTGAGGTTTCCTGGTTACATGGAACAATTCAAACATATTAAGAAAAGCCAAGAGTACAAAATTAAGTCATATTGGAAGAAAACATTGCTTTTCTAGACCTTCAAGATAAACATGTTAGCATCATGGCATGACAGCTGAGTTAGAACCGGAGAAAAAAGTTACAGGAGTTGATGAAAAGGTTGATGAGAAGTTTTCAGCCCAGTGAAGCGAAGAGATATGTTTTTAAGGAGAGAAAAAACAGACAGCAATCATGGATGACCTGGAAATCACATGCAATGAGGTACAGAGAAAGTTGAACTTCTGAGATGTAAATCTGAGAAGTCTCAGGAAAAAAAATGAAACTACAATTTCGAATGAAAAAGACAGCATTTCCAACCTGAAGCAAGAGAAATTAATTGGATCTCAGGAAGAAATAGAAATTGTCTATCATCTAGGAGATGACTGTTAAAGAAACAGATTTCAGAATTAAAAATCAGGCTGGATGCAGTGGCCCATGCCTGTACTTTGGGAGGCCAAAGCAGGTGGATTGTTTGAGGCCAGGAGTTTTAGACTAGCCTGGCCCACATGTCTCTATTAAAAATACAAAAATTAATCAGGCGTGGTAGTGCACATCTGTAATTAATGCTTCTCAGGTGGCTGAGGCAGGAGAATAACTTGAACCCGGGAGGTGGAGGTTGCAGTGAGCCAAGATCACACCACTACACTCCATCCTGGGTGATTGAGCAAGACTCTGTCTCAAAATAAAATAATAAAATAAAATAAAACCTCTTGAAGTTTTACTAAGAACAAATGAACACTTTAAGAAAACTGGCCAGGCGTGGTGGCTCACACCTGTAATCCCAGCACTTTGGGAGGCTGAGGCAGGTAGATCACAAGGTCAAGAGATCAAGACCATCCTGGCCAACATGGTGAAACCCCATCTCTACCAAAAATACAAAAATTAGCTGGGCGTGGTGGTGCACGCCTGTAGTCCCAGCTAATCAAGAGACTGAGGCAGGAAAATCACTTGAACCTGGGAGGTGGAGGTTGCAGTGAGCCAAGATCGTGCCACTGCACTCCTGCCTGGCAACAGAGCAAGACTCTGTCAAAAAAGAAAGACAGAAAGAAAGAAGAGGAAAGAGAGAGAAAGAGAAGAAAGAAAGAAACAAAGGAGGGAGGGAAGGAAGGAAGGAAGGAAAGAGAAAGAGAAAGAAAAAAGAGAAAGAACACCTTGTTCTAATTTAGGAAACTTTTTTTTTAGTTTTATATTAGTGTATATTTAACTATCAGAGCTCAATCTTTAGAAAGACTTATAAATAACTTTCCTACTAATTATAGCCAACCTATTAACACACAAAATTCCTTTTATAAATTCCCTTTTCACAAATGTTGTTATGGCTTTCTCAGACCATTGATGACATGCTTGGATTTTCCACTTTGCTTTATACTTCCTGTTTCTTAAATAACTCATCATTTTGCTCTAGGACAAAAAATAACATATAATACTATTTCTCACACAAAATTATTTTCTTTTCTTTTTAATCTTTGTCACCAAAAATACAGTTTCATATTTATAACTTTCTTCTCATACCTCTCTCTTACTTACTGGTTTCTTTCTATCCTGTTCCATATTTTGAAACAACCTTTAACATCTGAATTAGATAAAATTATTATTTTTCTCCACAGAGAGCACACTTTAAGCCTTTCTTATAATTTTTCTTATTAAAAACACACTATATACATAATTGTATATTCATTAAAATTTTTAACCCTTAATAACCTTACATTTTAGTGAAAACCTAAGAAGCAGAAAATCTTGAATTGTCTGTCATGTATCAGTAGTTTATAAGTGAGAACCACTTTAAAATTTTTATAAATGTGTTTTCCTATAACATATTTTTAAAATCTTATTTGGAAATGACCTAGACATTTAGAGAGTATCTACTCTTTTAAGTTAACAACTTTGAGATTTCAAATTAAATAAAAAGTTTATTTGTAATCATTTATGCCATTTATTTTTACCTATTTTATTTATTTGTAACAGTTTACCTTGCTTATGAGAAATGAGATGTTAAAAAAAGCTAGATATCATTTTAATTTCTTTTCCTGTTAACAATTTTTTATTTTTTTTTTTGAGATGGAGCCTCTCTCTGTTGCCAGGCTAGAGTGCAGTGGTGTGATCTTGGCTCACTGCAACCTCCTCCTGCCGGGTTCAAGTGATTCTCCTGCCTCAGCCTCCCAAGTAGCTGGGACTACAGGCGTGTGCCACCAAGCCCAGCTAATTTTTTGTATTTTTAGTAGAGGTGGGATTTCACCATGTCGACCAGGCTGGTCTCAAACTCCTGACCTCATCATCTGCCCCCTCAGTCTCCCAAAGTGCTGGGATTACAGGTGTGAGCCACTGCTCCCTGCCCTGTTAATGATTTTTATAGCCTGTGGATATCAGGTGTTCATCTAACTAAGAACTTTGAATACATGGGTGTTTTTTGATAATTCAGAAAATACAGCTGTTTTCATTAAACCGACAATATTAAATTAGTCTTATTTATCAAAAACATTACACAAGCAAATATTGTTTTGTTTTAGGCTGAGTTTATAGTTTAATAAATCTTGTGTCAGACCCTGACACCTTAAATTATCCAGCAGAGAAATATAAAACTGTATGACCAGTAAACACAGGCAAAAAATGTATGCTTACAATTATGAAGGCATTATTTCTATTTTACCAATATTTTTAAAACCTGCTTATTTATTAAAAGTTTATTTAAGGCCAGGCATGGTGGCTCATGTCTATAATCCCAGCACTTTGGGAGGCCGAGGCAGGTGGATCACCTGAGGTCGGGAGTTTGAGACCAGCCTGACCAACACGGAGAAATCATCTCTACTGAAAATACAAAATTAGCCAGGCATGGTGGCACATGCCTGTAATCCCAGCTACTTGGGAGGCTAAGGTAGGAGAATTGCTTCAACCTGGAAGGCAGAGGTTGCGGTGAGCTGAGATCGCACCATTGCACTCTAGCCTGGGCAACAAGAGTGAAACTCTGTATCAAAAGAAAAAGAAAAAAAAAAAAAGAAAAGTTTACTTAAGTCATGTGGGCAAAAAGCATTTGGGTTAATTACTATATATTTTATAGAAGCACTCATTTACCTAAGTATAATCTCTCAATGGATTTCTGGCCAATTACACTGGATATTACCATATAGATAAAACATATAGCATAATACATGTAGATATGTGTAAACACATCTGAAAACATGTGTATATACACATGCAAATAAAGATCTTATACTTTTCATCTTATAATTTTAGTCATGAAACAGTAATACAAGCTCACCAGTTTATAAAAAACACTTGGATACAAATTCTATTTTTGAAAACATTGGAACCTATTAACATAACTAAACTTTATTTGGCTAATATGTCATCTAATGAAGGCCTATGGATAAAAATTTTGGGTAAAGTAGTTTTATGGCAGTTTAATACTTTAAAAAATCTTTTAACCCTTTTTTTCAGTTTCAAATGAGTTTAGGTTCCCATTTTACATTTTAGCTAGAACTGGCTGAATTGTATAAGAAAAACAAAACCTCCAAGTAGCTTTGAATTAGTAACAAATCTATCTTTTGCTGGCCAGTCTAGTTTGCTTGATTGGAAAATATGGGTGGAGAAGAATTTTAGACGTTTCTTATTTTTCTTTGACTTTTCCTTCTTGGCCTTAGCATGGCAGGGAAAACAAAATTTTTATGCTGGACAGAGATCTCTTATATTATTGCTGTGAGCTCAAGATTTTAACCTGTTTGATCAAAAAGCCTAACTTTTATAAATTTATCTAGTTCTTTTTTAGATTATTAATTTTTAATTAAGTGTTTCTAATGATATGCAATTGTTAGGCAAACCCAAATTTATATTTCTAAAAGGCATCTAGGTTGTTGGTTACCATGAAGCTGTTTTAATTTTTAAAATTAGAAAGCCTTTTAATTTTTTTTTTAATCTGGGCTTGAATGTCATAACCAGTGAATTTTATCTCAAAATCAGTAAAAAAAAGTCAACAGATTCAAACTAGGAAGAAAAAATAGAGAGACAGAGGGCATAGAAGATGCTACATGTTACCTCTACAGTTTGACATTTTTCAAATAATGACCATTTGGGCTCTAAGCTTTTCTTGATATAATTTGTTTAAAAATGTGCACAAGAGTGGGCCATAATATGTAGCTGGCTGGACTTCCAGAAAACCTGGCATGCCTTTATGTTTGAGAATTCCATTTCATTTCTCATTAATCTCTCAAGAGCCAAGAAAATCCAATAAATCCTGTCAGGGGATGTCAGGAGTTTAGACCAGTGTTAGATAGCAGCAACTTCCCTAATAGGTTTTGATTAGTCATTCTGCGCCCATCATCCAGAATGGCTATTTTTGCTCTTGTAAGATTTTCAATAACAAGCAAGGGAAAAGAGTCAAAGCAAATCAAGGGAAGCTAAGATAAGAGTGTTCACAAAAAACTATAACCTAGGCATTTGAATCAAACACAATATTAAACTAGGCATGCAAATCATAAAAGACATGACTCATAGACAAAATGTAAACTCTATAGAAACCTAGAGTGTTCAATCCAGAAGAAAGACACTTGTCTTTATACCAGAAAGGACTCATCAGAAAAGACAAAAAGTCTTATATTATCCCAAGAGGAATGTACAGTTCTTTATTAAGTTGGCCTTATTGAAATCAGATCCCAAGTTATATCAAAAAGTCTCTACCCAAAACAGGGATGCTCAACCTGAGAGAAGATTCATTAGGTCAGAAAAGACAAACCATGGAAATAGAGAGCTCAAAAGGCTCAAGTGAGGCCAGGCATGGTGGCTCATGCCTGTTATCCCAGCACTTTGGGAGGCTGAGGCCGGCGGATCGCCTGAGGTCAGGAGTTTGAGACCAGCCTGGCCAATGTGGTGAAACCCCATCTCTGCTAAAAATACAAAAATCAGCCAGGTGTGGTGGTGGGCACCTGTAATCCCAGCTACTCAGGAGGCTGAGGCAGGGATAATTGCTTGAACCTGGGAGACGGAGGTTGCAGTGAGCTGAGATCACGCCACTGCACTCCAGCCTGGGCGACAGAGTGAGACTCCATCTCAAGAAAAAAAAAAAATCAAAAGGTCTCAAGTGAGTGCTATGCACTGGCTCCAGTATCACTGATTCCTTTTGATAGTAATGTGTTCAAAATCCCCTTCTGATGCCATATATGTCAACCCAAATAACAGAGAGAGTCTCTCTAAAAGAAAATCTATTTATTTGGGAATAAGGCATTGCAATAGAAATATGCTTGCCATAGTAGATTGTGAGCATATTCAAGGAGGTAAAGGAAAACTTCATTTTATTAGAGAAAAAAGTGGAAAGGATTACATAATTGTTTTGAAATAATTATCCTTAGCTACCAAGATCAATAACAAGGGTGATACCAGTTTGATGTTAAGCAGGTAGTGTCTAGGCAGATGCCCTAGTATTTTTTGTCTACGGTTGTAATGGTCTTTGTGCAAGGTTGTGATTTTTGCAATCTTTTGGGAGTTTTTGTTATTAGGCATACAAGCATGAAAACCCTCTCTTTATGACCTTCCCTGGCTCTACTTGTCAGGGTTTTCTGAACATTAGTGACCGCTTTTTCATTTCTGGCAAATTTTGAAAGATAGAGAGAGAGACACACACACAGAGACAGAGACAGAAAGACAGACAAAGAGACATAGAGACAAAGACAGAGGCAGAGAGTAAGACAGACAGATGGAGAAACAGAGAGTGTGTAAGAGCTAACCCTGAAGACATAAACACACCCTTTCTCCATGCAGCTGTGCTGAACCCTGAAGCACCCAGTTATGAGCCAATGAATTCCTTTTCATTGTTTGTTTAATTTAAATTGGATTTCTTCTGCTTGCAACAGAGAAAAAAAAAAGAAATATGAAAGGGAACCAGTATCTCTCTGGTTCCTATCCAAAGCAAATCCTGGTACTGAGTACTTTATATGATTTATGCTACTTTATCTTGGCGAAATTCATGGGGATCCTTAACCCCCTTGCATAACTGAAAAATCCAAAGTTTAAACATAATGACTTGCTCAAGGTCAAGCATAGCTAGGAAGGGTCTTGGTGGGACGTGTTGGTGTGTGAATATGGAGCCCATGCCTTCTTATCATATCACATGGATCGGTTGGTCCAGGAGAGGACACACTGCTGCCCCCCTTGTCTCCCTCCTGCTCCTGGAGTTGGGAGTCTCCATCCCACTGCCCCAAACACACATGCCTGCTACCATCATTTTATTTAATGATTTTCTTTTTCTTCCTAGGTAAAGCAAACATGGCTTTTATTCACAACTTTGATACTCAGTTATCATGAGACACTACAAAAGTCTAACACTAGGATTGTGGTGAACTTTAAAAATGGGTTGATGGAAATGAAATGGCTTGATAAACTGCAAAGTATACCTATTAGTTGTGTTTTTATTATTTTCTTACATTTGAGTCAATCTTTTCTGAACAAGTTCTGATTTTACTCTGTGTGGCAGGTAGGTAAACCCATGCTGGTTTGCCCAAGAGTTTTCTGGGATGTGGGAGTTTCAGTGCTAAAATTGGGACTGTCCCAGGAAATCCAGGATGGCTGGTCACTCTACTGTGCACTGAGCTGTCATGGAATTGATCACACTGCTTTTCTTGCCTGTTGACATGTCTGTCTTCCCAGAGGATGGGGTTCTTTCAAAAACAGACACTGTATCTTATTTAACTCTGGGTCCCTCGCCTTTGCTTAGCACAGACCTAGTATTGCTGAATTAATGACTAAGTTACCAGTAAATTGATTAACAAACAATACTGACAGTTTTGTCTATAAGCTACAATACCTCCTTTAGGAAGACATTGACCTAGGGAGGTGCTAAGGTTGAGGAGATGGATTCACAGGTGTCTTAGTCTGTTCTCACACTGCTATAAAGAACGATCTAAGACTGAGTAATTTATGAAAAGAGGTTTAATTGACTCACAGTTCTGCAGGCTATACAGGAAGCATGGCTGGGAGGCCTCAGGAAACTTGCAATCATGGCAGAAGGGGAAGTAAACACATCTTACTGTGATGGAGCAGGAGAGAGAGAGAAGTAGAAAGTGCTACACACTTTTAAATAACCAGATTTCATGAGAACACACCCACTATCACGAGAATAGCAAGGAGGGAAACCGCCCCCATGATCCAATCAGCTCCCACCAGGTCCCTGACCCAATATTAAGGATTACAATTCAACCTGAGATTTGGGTGGGGACACAGAGCCAAGCCATGTAAATGGGATACACTGACATTCAAGAAATGCTTCAGATGCATGGAAGGCACATATGGAAGAGATCCCTTACTAAAGAAAAAGTCTATCTGCTGCAATTTTTCCCACTCTGTCTTACTTGCTGTATGATTTTGGGCAAGCCACTTTCTTCATTTATTCATTCATTCACTCAGTAACTCTTTATCGGAAACCTATGTGGCTAAGCAACTGCTTCTTCAGTTTTCTCATGTATAAAATCGGATAATACTGCCACCTTACAGGATGACTATGTAAATTGAATGAGGCCATGCTTGTGTGGAACCCATGGTAGCTATTAAGATGATGGTAGTAATGATATATGTTACCTATAATTTCCACTCCCAAAAAGTATCCAGTTACCCCAACCAAGCTCCTAATTGCAAACAAGTGCTCAATGCATACCCTTCTGACATTGCCAACTGATCCTCTTAGAGCTCCTGTGGGGCAGTGCTGGGCCATATAGAAACTGTGGTGAGAGAAGGGGAAGAGTCTGGCCTCAAAAGCTTTAGTTTTCAAAATTGCATGGCTCATACATTGTCACCCTGAGAGGGAGAAGGGAGCCTGCACTTCTCTTGGCCCATCCTAACCAACTGTGAAAGATCCAGTCCAGGCTTCTGCTTGGATCACATCACATTATCTGCCTACTAAATGGAATGGGACAGACCGGAGAGACAGTGGGCTCCACCCACCAACAAGCCATCACTTCATATGGACATCACTCAAGCATTTGGATTCTGAACCAAAGCACACTTAAACCAGAGACAGAGAATGTGACTGTTCAGTAGAAAACTAATATGTGAGACAACAATGATAACATGAAAGCTGCCCTCCATGGGTGAACACCCAGAGCCTAAATGTAATAGATTATATAATTTTAAAGTAGGTATGGGGAGTTGGTGCCATAAGTCAGTAAGTGTCTGGTTTATGTATTTATGAAGCCCACCTGATAAACACTGGGAATGAAAAAATGAGAGTCACTTTCCACTGACCAATAAGGCAACCTTAAAGTTCCATGAATTGAATTCTCCACTCCTTCCAAGTTCCCACCAAAATTAACAAAGGAATACAATAATAGGGGGAATTGTGTAATCATTTTAAAGTTTATTATTCTTAAAGAGCATACTTTGACTCCTACTCAAATTGTATAGAGTTTGAGACAGTGGATACCTTGATGAGCAGCTCAGCGGGGGTGCATGGAATGAGGCCTGACTAAAACAAGGGGAGGTGACTTCTGGACTACATTCTAGGGTGTAGGATTGGAACTAGTGCCAACCTGCTTGATATGCTACAGAATATTTAGGGACAGGTGGTGTGGAGAAATATTTCAAACCCACTGCACTGTGAGGAGATTGGCAGTGGCCAACCTCCATCCCTCTGCTCCTCCAGGAAACTGCCAAAGGCTAAAGATGCCTGGTAACAGGGATGCTGCTCCCAGTCCCAGTTCCCCCTTTGCACCTGCAGCAGGCAAAGACATTACAGTTAGAGAAGGGGGCTGGTAAGGAAATAGATGCCCCAACTAACACTGAGCCACAAGAACAAAAGTGAAGACACTCTTGCCCGTGAATATGCCCCTTTCTTCCTCCTCACCAAAGGCTAATTCCTCTGCCTTACCCCAGGCTCATCCCTCAGCTTGAATAGCATTCATGAAAGGAAAGGAAAAGAGATTCTCAGCGAAGCAAAAATTCAGAAAATATATTACCAACATACTCTTCTAGAAAAAAAAAACACTTGTTAGAATCTTGCTAATCCAGAAATAAATCAAGATATAAAACTCAATTATGAAAACAAGAAAGTAAATGGCAGTGAGAAATGATACCAGCAAATAACATATCTTCCCATATTTGCTTTTGTTACATATGCAACGCTAATCTAATGGCATGAACAAAGTGCCATGGGGAGCCCAGAAAACCACACAGCAACTCTGTGAGCTGAGATGCCATTTGAAATGGGTCTTGATACATGCATAGGGTCAGCTTGCTGGGTAACCAACAGAGGTTGGTATATTCCAGATAGGTGAGCAGCAAAGAGACTTTTAAATACATAGTGTGGGCCAGGCGCGGTGGCTCACGCCTGTAATCCCAGCACTTTGAGAGGCCGAGGCGGGTGGATCACGAGGTCAGGAGATTGAGACCATCCTGGCTAACACGGGTGAAACCCTGTCTCTACTAAAAATACAAAACATTAGCCTGGCGTGGTGGTGGATGCCTGTAGTCCCAGCTACTCGGGAGGCTGAGGCAAGAGAATGGCATGAACCCGGGAGGTAGAGCTTGCAGTGAGCTGAGATCGCGCCACCGCACTCCAGCCTGGGTGACGGAGCTAGACTCCGTCTCAAAAAATAATAATAATAAAATTAAATAAATAAATACATACATAGTGTGTTCAGGGTATATAGAAAATGTCACTACAAGGCCTTCTGATTAAACTGGAATTTAAACTTATTTTTATTTCCACTTTCTCCTATAGTGCCACATGAATGTGAATGGAGGGATTTAAAAACACAAAAATTTGCAAGGACTAAGAGATTATGAGAGGAGACTAAGTGCAATAAATTTTGGAAATTTGAAGGCAAAAATTAAGAGATTACTGACCTGGTAGAAGAGAAATTTAAACTCTAAAGTAATAGTGGAGAAGGTCTAAAAGCAGTTAAGAGTCACACCAAAGACCTCAGAAGGACTTTATCTGAAAGCAGGGGGTGCAGATGAGGCTTAAAGGAAAAGATTCGGCTAAAAGCTTGAGAAGTTAAGCTTGACTTCTGAGTTGGACTTGGACACCTCATTGTTATCAAAGTTGTAACACTTTCTCATCCTTGCAGAAGACTGGCGTTTTATTCCCTGGAGGTGGTGAACCAGATGATGAGTGGATTCTGAGATTCCAGACACAGCTGAGGCCAGGATTGTCACAGCTTGATCTCTTTTTACGATAAGAGCTGTACTTTTTGATGCTTTCCAAGAGCCCTACTGGAAATTTCTAAAGTCAATTTTAGGTCAAAAAGACTTCAATTAAAATTTGATTTGGAGGAAGTTAGTCAAATATATTTAAAGACTTAAAACATTTAATTAAAATAGAATCACATGTCATTGAGAAATAATAGTCATTTAATCAGACTGATAATTAAAAGACTTCGAAGACAAATCCAAATAGTTACATACTTGAGAAAAAATTGACCTTTATTGGAGATGACTATTTTCCCAAGCAACAAAACACCGAAGATAACACACAACATAAGAAAGTATCTTGATAAGACGCAGATTCTTTGTGTGTACTTTTTGTTTTAGGACAGCATTTTTAAAACACAAAAACCTTCCATAGTGTAATTGTTTCTCTTTGTGGGAAAACTTGCTTAGATAACTCCAGAATGAAATGTGATGAAAGGGTACTTGAATTCAATCAGACACTGGGCGAGTGTGCGTCCAAAATTATGAGTAAACCCCATATTCCAGAACAATAATGTACATTTTAAAACCAGTACTTTCAGGAGGGGAATGCATGGCTTTAAAAACACATTTTTTCATAGAAAAATTTTTATATGAAGTAGGGTATTTTTATTAAAAATCTAAATAATTTTTGTCTCCCTATAAAATTTAAGAAGCCAAAAGTAAATAAATTTGAATCTGTGTTTAGCAATTAATTTCAGTATTCAACTTACTTAGAAATGACACACGTTTTATAAATACCTATTATTTACTTTAACATAACTTTAATATTTTAAATTAAAGGACATTTTTCTAAATGTTATCACATTTACGTTCACATGATTTATTTATAAAAATCATACCAACGTTACTTTTGAAAACAATGTTTTGTTGTTGTTTTTTTCAGAGACAGGTTCTTGCTCTGTCACCCAGGCTGGAGTGGAGTAGTTTGATTATAGCTCACAATAACATCAAACTCCTGGGCTCAAGCAATCGCCCCGAATAGCTAGGACTGCAGGTGTGGATTACTATGCCCAGCTAATTTTTAACTCTTTTTTTTTTTTTTTTTTTTTGAGGCAGAGTCTCACTGTCGCCCCGGCTGGAGTGCAGTGGCGCGATCTCGGCTCACTGCAGGCTCCGCCCCCTGGGGTTCACGCCATTCTCCTGCCTCAGCCTCCGGAGTAGCTGGGACTACAGGCGCCCGCCATCTCGCCCGGCTAATTTTTTGTATTTTTAGTAGAGACGGGGTTTCACTCTGTTAGCCAGGATGGTCTCGATCTCCTGACCTCATGATCCTCCCGCCTCGGCCTCCCAAAGTGCTGGGATTACAGGCGTGAGCCACCGCGCCCGGCCATTTTTAAGTCTTTTATAGAGATGGCGGCTTGCTCTGTTGCTCAGGCTGGTCGCAATGTCCTGGCCTTAAGTGATCCTCCAACCTTGGCCTCCCAAAGTGCTGGGATTGCATCCCTATTAATCATTTTAAGTTATTTTCCCATCAAAGAAACCCTATAAGTTAAATACATGTGTTTTTGTTTATTGATGTACTTGATATACAGAAAGAAATGGACATGACATTGCATTCTAATCTGTATACGATAAGTCCTAACTTTACATCGTCCATAGGTTCTTGGAAACAGCTACTTGAAGTGCAAGGATGTATAGCAGCTCCTTAAATAACATTGCTTTGTTCAACATCATTTTGCTATAATGTTGGTGAGAAAATAAAACTGGTTTTACTATATGTCATTTTGCTTAAAATTACAGTTTCCGAGAACTTATTGATGACATTAAGTGAGAACCTATTGTACTTGTTTCCAGGTCACACTCACAGTTTCATGATCTTAAACATCTCATAGAAATAAAGTTGTGTGTCTCTTTACTTTTAACGGTGACAATCTTGAAGACATGCTTGCTTTTAATTCAATCAAAAATATTACATTATTAAATTTTTATTGAAGTCACATAAACTTCAGAAGTTTTTTGATTACTTTTTTGATAAATTACTTGATTTAAACACTTATTTTTCCCTTTAAGCCAACAGATCTCCTTTATTTTTATAGAAAAAAATCATATACATCTAGCATATAAATGTAGAAAAACCCATAAATGCATACAGGTGAACAAAAACAAAGACCTCATGGCAAGACTTTACAGTTTTTACTGTAAATGTATTCATTTACATTTACTTAAAAATGTATTCATAAGTAAAGCCCAGTGATATAAGTTCATTGATTTATAAGAAGACAGTTGGATCCATATAAAATTTCTCAAAAAATGGAACAAGGTTAAACTTAAGATTTCTTTTGTTTGTCTTGAGAGGAAATCTTATGAAGATAATAGACTAAATGATGTGTAAGCAGCCTTCCAATTTATTTGTAAGAAAAACAAGCTTGTAATTTGCCTTTTGGTGTAAAAAAAAAAAGTATACAAATTATAGGCGAAAATACATACATACATACGTACATGCATATATAGATAGCTGGCTCTTTTAAGATCTTTTAGGATCTCATTTGTAAGCCCTGGAGTAAGTGAGGTAGTCTCAGCCTTTTAGGGTCCTGTCTAGGCCTGACAAATTAACATAGGATAGATTAAGCAAGAGAAAAAATAAACAAAATACAAGTTTTATGTGCCATGAAAGCCCTCATAAGGAAATGAAGACCCCAAAGAAGCACTTAGAGTGACTCAGAGTCACTTACCAACATACTAGATTGGACATAGAATAGTTAACTGTGAAAATGTGACTAAATTATGAGAGAAGGCTTAAAAGATAAGAATTATTCTAAAAGGATCTGTATGGTATTCTCTCGGTGTCAGCTCCTCATCCTTGAAGATAAGAGTGTTGCCTTTCCTTCTAGCATAGGGAGGCTAGAAATTTACCTGGAAATTTCATCTTCTGCTTTTAAGAAATAGCACCAAGGTCAAAATGATTTTATTTTTGTACCTGCTGTTTTTCAATTGTCTTTACTTACACAGTCAATATGCCAGAGTATCTGAGGAGTTTTGGGAAAGGAGGCACAGGAAGGGAAGCTCTGGAGAGGAGTCTCAGCTGGCTTTGAGGTGGTGTTTCGCAGTAAGGCAATATTTGAGTCCTGAAAGCATTTTGATGCCTTGAGATATCAATGAAGGTGTATGTTTCACTGAAATTGCTTGATCTCATAACTGTGGCCTTTTAATCTAGCGCTAAGATAAATAAGCTTGGGGAGTTCAAGTGATCTTCATAAAGCTTGAACGTATTGTCAGCTGGAGCCCCAGAAGGGGGACCATGTTGGCATGCCTTTGAACTCGAGAGCCTGTGTTGTAAATAAATTGATCTAGGTGAGTTGGCGCAAGTCTGAACATGTGAAAGCCGAAATAACCAAGTGTGCGAAATGAACCAGAGAGTAAAGGACGTGCTCGCCAGAAAGGACAACAAGGCCTTCTTTAATAGGAGGGAAAAATCCCTCATAAACAGGAGGCCTCATAAACACGAGGGAGAAAGTCCCTCCTAAACCAAATCCCAGTTGAAACCCAAGAACTAAAACAAAACAAAACTAAAAAGAAAAAAAAAAGAAGAGGGGGAGACTCAATCTGAAAGAGACTTACCGAGACGAAAATAATAATAAAAAAAAAAAAGGCAACATGGGGGACTCAAAGGGTCCAAGTATGGGTGTCACACGCCATAGCTCTGGGGGCCTCTGATCTCTCCAACGGTGAGCCTGCTTTGGGCACCACTTCTGACACCAGATTACATCAGCACAATAGTAGAGACGAACCTGTAAGTAAAAAGTCTTTAATTGGGGATTATATACAAGAAGTGAGATTGCAGTTTGGAACATACATACAGAACGGAGTGGCCTCTAGTATGTCCGGAGAAGAAAGGAAAAGTTTAGAGCTTCTTTGGGAAAAGAGGAGGTTGTGTAAGTTGATTTGAAAGGAAGTTCATTGAGGTTGGCAGTGTCTTACAAGGGCTAGTGAGTTCTGATTGGTGAATACCAGCACTTGCTAGGCAGGTTTTATAATCTTGGAGTTAGTTAGGCCCTAGAAGTTTTGGATTGGGTTTGTGAGACAGAGTGTCAGGCAAGAATTCTTGTATAAGCAGCTAGCTGTCCTTGTCCTGCTAGCAGTCCTTGTGTAACTCATGTAGTAAACTGCGATTTGGAAAAATTGCTTGTTATGTTTCCGATTTTTAGGCCAACGGTGTGTGAGAGCCCTCTCTTCATGGCCTTTCCCAGCTCCATTTTTCCGGAGTTTGACACAAGTGACTTTGTTTTTAATCTGACAGCTTTCGTGCAACCATGCAGCAGGACAGCAATCTGTCCAGGTAGGAGCAGGAGGAGGGGCCTCTTCAATAGATGGAATCAATAAGATCCTTGATGCATCTGAATGTATTAAAAGGAGATGTGGGCCGGGTGCGGTGGCTCACGCCTGTAACTCCAACACTTTGGGAGGCCAAGAGGGGAGAATCACCGCAGGTCAGGAATTCGAGTCCAGCCTGGCCAATGCGGTGAAATTCAGTGTCTGCTAAAAATACAAAAATTAGCTGGGTGTAGTGGTAGGCAACTGTAATCCCAGCTACTCAGGAGGCTGAGGCAGGAGAATCACTTGAATTCGGGAGGCGGAGGTTGCAGTGAGCCGAGATCACACCATTGCACTCCAGCCTGGGCAACAGAGCGAGACTCCATCTCAAAAAAAAAAAAAAAAGGAGATGTATACCTCTGTCAGATAGTTTATAAACAAATTGATGGTAGGTTTTATAATGAATTAAACGTACAAAAAAGTGAGACAATTTCAGAGAAACCAAGTAGGCAAAGAAAAGGAAATAAAATCATTCAAGGCCCAGCTGTGGATATTTATGTGATCATAATAATGTGCATAGAATATTTACTGTAACTAAGAATTATGATATAATCTATCGGGAAGGTGGGTGGAGAGGAAGCATATGTTGAAGTGGAGGGTGTAAAGGAGAGCAGAATCTTCATCATCTTTCACTGGAGCAAGTCCGTGAACAATATCTAAAACTTGAACTTTAAGAAATAGCAATAGAAATTTGGCCAGGAACGGTTGCTCACACCTGTAATCTCAGCACTTTGGGAGGCCGAGGTGGGTGAATCATTTGAGGTCAGGAGTTCAAGGCCAGCCTGGCCAACATGGTGAAACCCCTTCTCTACTAAAAATACAAAAATTAGCTGGGTGGTGGCGGCTCTAACCTGTAATCCCAGCTACTCGGGAGGCTGAGGTGGGAGAATCACTTGAGCCTGGGAGGTGGAGGTTGTAGTGAGCCAAAATCGCACCACTGCACTCCAGTCTGGGTGACAGAGTAGGACCCTGTCTCAAAAAAAAAAAAAAAAAAAAAAAATAGCAATAGAAATGTATTTCTTAAAAATATGGAGTTAAGTGCCAGAACAAAAAGCTAACATCATTGAAAAAATCTCTCCCCTGGGAAGCAGAGATATGGAGTAAAGAGGGTAGAGCAATGAAATTAAAAGATTTTTTTCATTTTATGTTATTCTGTTTTTTATACCATAACCCTTGTGGTGTGTTTGACCTTTTTAAACAATGCACAATTACAGTTCAATGAAAAGAAAATTTAATTTAAAAAAAAAAAGTGTAGTATGACTAGACTTGAGGTTGTTGCAAATGGAGGAGTGAGGCTCTGGAAACAAATGTTTTTGTTGTTAGTTTTGAAACTTTGCTTTGATTCTGCCCGTGGGCTACCACGATTTCTTCAAGATTCCAGATAATTGAGTTGAAATGAATGGATCATTAACACAGGGTGGGTTCATTACAAATAAATCCTTTTTGCTTTACTAAATTATAGAATCAGAGGCTCACTGTTGAAAAAACTTCAAATAATACAGAAACAAAAGTGAAAGTCTCCTGGCTCTTGTCCTGGACCCGCCATCCTGCCTGGAGTTGGCCACAGTTAATTTTGTGTCTATCTTTCGCTCCCCTGGACTCGACATCCTGCCTAAAGGAGGCCACTGTTAATTCTGTGTCTCTTCTTTCCCTCCCCCGCCCCTCTGGATAGCTTTATTTGAAATTCAGTTTCTCTGCTTCTAATTATCCCAACTTTACAAAGCACAGTAATTAAGGATGTGGAGGTGAGATGTTTATGAAGCTGGCTCAGTCCTGACATATGCCAAGTCTCACCGTCACACTGGTCTCTCTCCCCACGATTGGAGCCAGCGAGCGAGCGGGTGGGCTCGTTTGACGCAGCAAAATTCAGATTCTGTGTCAGCTGCAGAGAGGAAGTGGCCCTGGCACTGCTCCTTACTCCTGCGGCTGGCGCGCAAAGCGGGAGAGCCGTTTCCATGGAGACCGGGACCCGGGCGATGCGCTTTGGACTTGCTCCTTGGGGCTCAGCAACACATAGAAACGTTAGCATACAGAGGCCTAAATATAGCTGCATTCTCAGCGATTCATCCAGCCTGAAACTTGGCCGAGGCTTTAGAATGAGTGCACTGAGCACGACTCAAGAAGGTTTTCAATATATTATGGTGTTTACACTATAGTCAAAGGAAGTAACTCACGGAAAATGGCATTTCTGCAGAAGTGCGGGGGCCACTTGGAGGACTTGTTCTCCTGGATCAGTCACTGTCAGAGTCCTGCCTGCAGATGTCAGGACTCAACTGAAAGATACTTTTTTTTTTTTTTTTTTTGGTCAGAAAATCCCTTTACCACATAAATATCCTGTAAGAGAACCCAGTGGGCAAATTTCTCTCTGGTCATAGAGGGAGACTATTGCCTGTAAATAGAAGAAAAATATGGGTATGCCCCCTTCTCTTCCCTTACCCAAGATTCCTGGGGACTGTAAAGTCTTGTCTGCATTATTATGCAGAAGAAATCTGCTGTGTACCAGCTCCTATTTCAAGTTGCAGCTGCAAACTTCACTCCAACATGGTGCCATCAACATGCAACGCAGCTAGGTGCCCTCTGGCTACCAGGATGCATCTTCCTAAATTCATTCACTCAATAACTATTCACTGTGCCACTATTGCCTTCCAAACAGAATGCAGATAGATGCAAAAGAAAATGAGACAGCAAAGGTCTCAGGGAGCTTCTGTTCTAGTGGAGGAGACAGACATCAATCAATCAATCAATCCATAAGCAATTCCAGATCTTAATAAATGTTACAAAGAAAATAAAGCAAAGCCACAGTGAGAAGATGTAAGGGAGATGCCACGTAGGAGGTCAGCAAAAGCCTCCTGGAAGATTTGACCTTGGAGGTGAGACCTGAAGGATAAGATCTAGGGGAAGAGCTTGTCAGATAGAGAGAAGTAAGGGTACAAAGTCTCCAAGGCTGAGCCATGCTTGATGGCTGAAATCCTGAGTGAGGGAACACATAGTGGAAGGCAAGCTCAGATGGACAGGCAGGGACCAGCTCACTAGGACCTTGCATGCTGTGCTAAGAAGTTTGATGGTCCTCCTCAGAAGGGAGGCAGGCACTCACCTTCTGCTACTGGGCAGCAACAACCCCCCACAGCCACCACCCCACCCAATAACTCCATGAGTGGTTCTCCCCTAAGCTCTCAGCCTTTACCATCACACATTGCGCAGCTTGTAAAAATAGAATTATCTCTTCTTCTTGGCTGCCAGGAAGCTCTGAGCAGGATGTAGGATATTTGGGTACATTTTTTAACCATAATTCCATCTGTGGCTTGATTTTACCTTGTCTCTGATTTTTCTATCATCTTAGATCCTGAGCTTTCTCTGTTCTGCTGTACTCTTAGCAATTTTTGAAGCCCATTACAGGCATTTAGGAATGAAGTAGGCAAGTGCAAGTCTGACATCCTTCCCATGTGACTGTGTCTTCCTCTAGCCTGTGCTAATATTTCTACAAGGCATTTATTTTCAGAGTTCATAGAGGCAGGCTGCGTTATGACTTTAATGGGTCGCAGCATTTTTTGGCCCCAAGGTAGCAGGAACATCTTATTCAATTATCTGTTTCATTCATGCCAATCTGAGGGGGTAGGGATTGCAGTTATTTCCATTTTACAGCTGTGAAAACTGAGGCTTGGCTCAGCCCAGTAAGCATCAGAGTAGGGGTAGATGTCAGTCAGTCAAAGCCTAGCACCCATTCTCCTCCTCCCAATGCACTACTGCTCCTTATCTGATGCTGACTTGGCCTGGACATGTGGGAATAAATGGGGCCCTTTCATGTTAATTTAGTCTTCCAATAGGAGCAATGTTCATACCTGTGCAGTGGGCCACGAGCCCCATGAATGTCCCCCAACCCCAAGCTCTGCCTGCTCTTCTGGCTTGCCCAGCAACTAGAAACGGAACTTAAGCTCATAGGAGAAAGGCTTGATCAGCCGTTGGCCCAGATGTCCAAGCCTATGCCAATACCAAGCTTGTCTGTTTTTTTCCCATGGTTCAGGTCGTCTGAGAAAAAGCAAATTCAGGTGCACACTTCCAAAAGGAGAAAGTACACGCTTCTGTTTGGTCTTAGGTGGTCTCTTCCTCCCAAGAATCAACCGAATGGCTTATTTGCGGGGAAAAAAACCCAAATAAACAACAACGACAAAAAATCCCCAAATGATCACTAACTTCGTTTTCAGAATGAGGACAATCAGGTTTATGGAGATATGGCTTGCTCAAGGCAAAGTTAACCATGGAGACAGAACTTGAACACAGATCTCCAAAAGCTAAGGCCATGGGCTCAGCTGGCTTTGGGCAGGTGGCACTTGGAAGCAAGAAGAGAATCCCAGGTTTCTAATTCTTTTGGGATTCTCTGTACTATTGTGCACATTCAAGACTTCTGTGAAGTTTCACATGTGGGATATTTACAAGGCAGTCCTTGAAGGAGTTGTTATAGATGAAAACGCAGTTTGGGACCTGTAAAGAGGTGGTTCCCAGCCTGAGGGTGCCAGGAGGACCACAGATTAATAGGTCATAGGCATCCCTAGATGCCCTTAGCACCACGCCCAGGCTGCAGCCTGAATGCAAGAGTTTCACATCTATGTTCTGTGTGAATGTATCCTACGCTTAGAAATCACTCATTCACTGGAAGTGCGTGAGATATCAGGTTCAGCCCACAAAGCATAATTTTACATTTTCTATGTCTGATACTGATTTCTTTTTTGAGTATTTATTTCAAAAGAATATGGAAATATCAGTCAATGTAGGGTGATCTCCTCTCCTTTCTCTCAAGTTACACAGGTGTCTCACTCTTTCAGGATCCTGCCCCTCACTTGGCAGGAGGGATGGGGTGAAGCCATGTGGTCCTCAGCATTGTCAACCTCCCATGCCCACCTCCACTGAGAAGATATGGTTCCTGTATGGTCATGGATCTTCAGTGATAGGCCCTTGCCAGTCATACCTGTGACTTTCCTTGTGACTTCAAGAGCTTGTCATGTCCACTGGATCTGTCTGGGCCACTTCTATGACCCCCTAAGGGGACCCAGGGCCCATTCTGTTGCGGCCCACACCATCCTAGTCACTATGGAAGCCTGGGAGGAACCTCCTGCTGCCATGCAGTGGCTTCTGCTCCAAATATGTTGCCATTTCCGTGAATTTTACTGAGGAAGTGGGAGATGACAGGAGAGTGACAGGGCCATGCTGCAGGTTATTTTGGGATTTCTGTCATCTTTCTTCCCTAGAATTCACTTTGGGGCTGGGTAAAGTACTGGGCACAAGCTTGCTTCTCAAAGACCACCAACATCTATGTTCTCTTTGCTTTCCATCAATTCTTACATGATTCCATTTTACTTCCCCTCTTAGCATATCAACTGTTCTTCTTTTTAAAATTTTTAGTGGTTGGCCTAAAATTTGCAATATAAATTTTAAATGAGTCTAAGTCAACCCTCAAGTAATACTATACCACATGAAGATGTGTAGCATGGGTACATGATAGCAGGGAACTCCCAAGTTCTCCTTCCCATCCCTTATGGCATTGCTGTTACGCATTTCACTTATCTATTTGCAGTAACCACCCAATTACATATAATTTTATATCAAGTAAAAATAAGAAAAATAAAATATTTTACTTTGCCTCAATTTATTCCTTTTTTAAACACTCTTTCTTTATGTAGATCTGAGTTTCTGGAATATATAATTTTTTCTTCTCCCTGAAGAACTTCTTTTAACATTTCTTAGAGGGCAGGTCTGCTGGTAAATAATTCCCTCAGTTTTTGCTTGAGGAAGTCTTTATTTTTCCTTCTGTTTTGAAGGATAATTTCACTGACTATATAATCCCAGGTTGGTGAGCTTTTTCTTTGAACACTTTATTTCATTTCATTCTTTTCTTGCTTGCATGGTTTCTGATAAGAAATCCACTGTAATTCATATGCCTGGGTCTCTATAGGTAAGGTATCTTTTTGCTCTGCTTCTTTCAATATTTTCTCTTGTCTTTGGGTTTTTTGAAGTTTGAATGTCATATGTCCAGGTGTAGACCTGTTGGTATTTATCCTGCTTGCTGTTCCCCGAGCTTCCTGGATATGTGCATTGGTGTATGTCACTCATTTTGCAAACTTCTCAGCCATTATTACTTCCATTATTTCTTTTGCTCCATTCTTTCTTCTTCTTCTGGTATTCCAACTGTGTGTATGTTACACCTGTTGAAAGGGTCCCACGGTTCTTGGATATTCCAATATGTCATTGTCATTTATTTTTCTCTTTTCATTTCAGTATTTCTGTTGAAGATTCTGTTGACCTATCATTAAGCTCATTGATGCTTTCCTCAGCCATGTCAAGTCTACTGATGAGACATTAAAGACATTGTTTATTTTTGTTACAGTGTTTCTGGTTTCTAACATGTTCTTCTGATTCTTTCTCAGAGTTCCAATTTCTCTGCTTACATCACCCTTCTGTTCTTTCGTGTTGTCTACCTTTTTCCATTAGACTCTTTAGCATATTAATCGTAACTATTTTAAATTGTCTGATAATTCCAAAACCTTTGTTATATCTGAGCCTATTTTGCTGTTTGTTTTGTTTTGTTTCTTCACACTATTGTAGTGTTTATTGTAGTGACTTATTATTTACTGGCATTTTAAGACAAACCTATCATGAAAGGTTTTGCTGAATACACACAAAAAGTTTTCTCATTACATTTATTCTCCACTAAAACAGCTACCATGTAAGAGTCTATAGAATTTACATATAATAAAGGAGTCCTTATATTTGGAATGCTTGAAAACCTCTGTTTAAATTGCTTCATACATTCTTAATTATAATTCCTTAAAACATAACAACAAGGTCGGCTGGGCATGGTGGCTCGTGCCCGTAATCCCAACACTTTGGGACGCCAAGGCAGGTGGATCACCTGAGGTCGGGAGTTCAAGACCAGCCTAACCAACATGGAGAAACCCAGGTCTTTACTAAAAAGACAAAATTAGCCTGGTGTGGTGGTTTATGCCTGTAATCCCAGCTACTTGAGAGGCTGAGGCAGAAAAATTTTTTGAACCCCTAGGAGGCAGAGATTGCAGTGAGCCAAGACAGCACCATTGCACTCCAGCCTGGGCAACAAGAGTGAAACTCTGTCTCAAAAAGAATAATAATAATAATGATAATAATAAATAACAACAAGGTCACTTGTAAAGGTGCTTTGAGAAGGGACAACCTTTTCAACAGAGTAGAATTCCAAAACCACCAGCCATATTTGCCAAGTAAAAATACAGGCTCTGTAGTTAAACTTAAATTTTTGATATAAAACAATGTTTAGTATAAGTATTCTCCATGCAATATTTGCAATATCTGGCAACTGTAGTTGGGCCCAAAGAGGGATTTATGAGGGAGGGTGAAAAGGCCTTGGTCATAGGTATAGATGGGACAAGTCTTAGGGGAGTTACACAAAAGTTTAAAGAGATAAAGAGCTGAATGAGATGACATTTGTAAAGTCCATTTCTGAAAAATGTTGACCTATGATTAAGTCAGTGATTCCCAAACTTATTACACCCAAGGAACCTTTATTGCAGTTTTCTCTATTCATAGCCTATGACCATCTAAACTTTAGCTCTTTAATCAGTACCTGGTTCTACGACTTCATCAACATCCAATTAGAGCTTCTGATTGGTATGAGTCAACTGCTGATGATAAAGCCATTTATCATCAGATTCATATTAAATTTAAATGATTTCAGCCACAAACAAATTAATGCAGCCTGTAGGTCTTCAGACCATCCCCTCAGCCAGATACACTCTAACACTAAAAACTCTAGGACCTTGAGTGACACTGTTGATCACCCTGGATTTTATACTAGGTCATTAATCAGATAGAGTGCTTACTAAACTATAGATTATATTAAGAAAGTGTTGAAATTGGGATTTTTCAATTTCAACACTTTCTTAATATAATCTATAGTTTAGTAAGCACTCTATCTGATTAATGACCTAGTATAAAATCCAGGGTGATCAACAGTGTCACTCAAGGTCCAAAAGAGAGCCCGCATCGCCAAGTCAATCCTAAGCCAAAAGAACAAAGCTGGAGGCATCACGCTACCTGACTTTAAACTATACTACAAGGCTACAGTAACCAAAACAGCATGGTACTGGTACCACAACAGAGACATAGATCAATGGAACAGAACAGAGCCCTCAGAAATGATGCCGCATAGCTACAACTATCTGATCTTTGACAAACCTGACAAAAACAAGAAATCGGGAAAGGATTCCCTATTTAATAAATGGTGCTGGGAAAACTGGCTAGCCATATGTAGAAAGCTGAAACTGGATCCCTTCCTTACACCTTATACAAAAATTAATTCAAGATGGATTAAAGACTTATATGTTAGACCTAAAACCATTAAAATCCTACAAGAAAACCTAGGCAATACCATTCAGGACATAGGCGTGGGCAAGGACTTCATGTCTAAAACACCAAAAGCAATGGCAACAAAAGCCAAAATCGACAAATGGGATCTCATTAAACTAAAGAGCTTCTGCACAGCAAAAGAAACTATCATCAGAGTGAACAGGCAACCTACAGAATGGGAGAAAATTTTTGCAACCTACTCATCTGACAAAGGGCTAATATCCAGAATCTACAATGAACTCAAACAAATTTACAAGAAAAAAACAAACAACCCCATCAAAAAGTGGGCAGAGGACATGAACAGACACTTCTCAAAAGAAGACATTTATGCAGCCAAAAAACACATGAAGAAATGCTCCTCATCACTGGCCATCAGAGAAATGCAAATCAAAACCACAGTGAGATACCATCTCACACCAGTTAGAATGGCCATCATTAAAAAATCAGGAAACAACAGGTGCTGGAGAGGATGTGGAGAAATAGGAACACTTTTACACTGTTGGTGGGACTGTAAACTAGTTCAACCATTGTGGAAGTCAGTGTGGCGATTCCTCAGGGATCTCGAACTAGAAATACCATTTGACCCAGCCATCCCATTACTGGGTATATACCCAAAGGACTATAAATCATGCTGCTATAAAGACACATGCACACGTATGTTTATTGCGGCACTATTCACAATAGCAAAGAGTTGGAACCAACCCAAATGTCCAACAACGATAGACTGGATTAAGAAAATGTGGCACATATACACCATGGAATACTATGCAGCCATAAAAAATGATGAGTTCGCGTCCTTTGTAGGGACATGGATGAAACTGGAAAACATCATTCTCAGTAAACTATCGCAAGGACAAAAAACCAAACACCGCATGTTCTCACTCATAGGTGGGAATTGAACAATGAGAACTCACGGACACAGGAAGGGGAACATCACACTCTGGGGACTGTTGTGGGGTGGGGGGAGGGGGGAGGGACAGCATTAGGAGATACACCTAATGCTAAATGACGAATTAATGGGTGCAGGAAATCAACATGGCACATGGATACATATGTAACAAACCTGCACATTGTGCACATGTACCCTAAAACCCTAAAGTATAATAAAAAAAAAAAAATAAATAAAAAAAAAAAAAAATAAAAAAAAAAAATAAAAAAAAAAAAAGAAAGTGTTGAAATTATTTCCTCCCTAACTTCCAACAACAAATTAATCAAGCTAAGCTTTGCTTCCAACTAGTTCAACAGAAATTGACCAATTCTTCTTTCTCTTTCTCTCCTCTGGGAAATTCCATCAAAGCAGATGTGGTGGGCTCAGATGTGTGAGCGTAGGGATAAACTGGTACTTAAAAAACATGTAGGTAGAATTAGAAAGTCTGTTAATTAAATAACAATTAGAACAAAGAAATAGAATTAATTAGATAGAGGAAAATCTAATGTCAGCATAAATAGCTTCAAACTGCAAAATAATCTTACTCCCAATTTAAATGCTTGTGTAATTAGAGTTAATTGCAGAGTAGAGGTTTGGTTAACATAATAAAATGTTCTTTTAAAAAAATAGTGATTAGATAGTTAGCCAGAACATTTAAAAGTGAATATTTCCAGGAATGTTGCAGTGGTTTGACACATGGACTTTGGTGGCAGACAAACATCACTTGTTGTGTAACCCTGAGCAAATCTTTCGCATCCCTAAGTCCCACTCTTTTTAGGAGCAAAACGGCAGTGAAAACACTTTCATTTGCAAAGGAGTTTTTCTGGGAGTTAAATGAGGCTTGGTGGGTAAAGTGCCTACTTGATGTCTGCCACATAGGCAGGAGTCTGTCGATGGCAGCTGTGGCGAAGGTCCCTTCTACAAAGGACTTGCATTACAGTTCAAGTTTCCCTATTTGACTTCCACATCGTTGTGGAGACCAGCAATGCAGATGGCTGAAACCATCAGCATTGTGAATGGTCCTCCATCTTCTCCTGTCCCTCACTCACTTCTTCCTCTGGGTGAATAAGTCATCCTGGTGGTGGTTGTTTTTGTCATTGCTATGTTTGGTCAGCGCCTTCCTTTATTAGAAGCTTTTCTGTAGTAGCGTTTAATTTGATTCTCCCAGTTCTAGATGGGATACACTGCAGTACCAGGACCGTGTAGGGACCTCAAGCAGGCAAGTTTGCCTGAAGAGCTAAGGAACTCAAGAGGAAGCTGGGAATTGCCCATCACCTGAGGTTCAAGCAGAGGGGGACCAGCTGGCAGGAAGGATGGAAGGACTTCAGCATTAGTTGGGTCTGCCAGGTAACTGTTGATGGCGGTGATACGTATTCCTGTCTCCTCAAGTCTCCATAGATGGGAAGAAAAAGTATGGGAGAAACACACCCATATCTCTTCTTCCTTCCTCCCACTCCACCCCTGATTGGTGAGTTTTGGATGTCAGAGTCATGAAGGCAGAGGCCACCAAGAATACACCTGTAGTTAAACACCTTGTGTTCATTATTCATTGAGCAAGGGAGAATGTATACCATGGGGTGTCTCAGTAGGAGAGAGCTAAGGAAGACTTATTAAAGGATCAGGGCTAGTGTAAGGTCATCATTTTGAGGAGTCTTTAAGGAAACTGGGCTTTGCTCCAGGTTGGATGCTGTCAGGAAGTGGAGGTAAGTCTATGACTAGGCATCTCAATAAATCTTATCTCTAAGGAAGGCAGGCTAGAGTGAGCACCTGTCAGTGATCATGCCAGCAGGAAGAGGAAGATAACTGGGATTTTGTGGTTTTGACAATGTTCTTACTATTGTCTGTGTTCAGACATGATTTCAAAGTGGTCTTGCATTTGTCTTGCTCAATCATGGTCACAGAGTGCCCTTGTCTGATGGCGATGTTGAAAGAAACTGTCTTTACATTGAATAGAACACCAAGCTCCAGCTGTGAGTGCCAAGCCAGCTCCTGGATGTCAGTGGCTGTCTTTCTCAGGGAGGAGAGAATGGGTAAGCTCTGAGTTCTGTGTTTTGAATCTACCTGCTCCCAAGAAATGTCCCATTCTTGTCTGCTCTCCACTGTGTGGTGAGCTTACCAGTTCAGAGCTCTGCCCCAGCAAGACTAAAGACCAACAATTTGGGTGATTAAGTTTCAATTCAGAGACCACTTTTTTAGAAAACCTACAGAGACCATTTATCTAAAGCCTTACTTTTTGATCAGCTTTTTGAGTAACAAAGTGGGTAAATGTTGATCTCTGCCTCCTGTGCTTTATTTCTCAATTGGTTCCAAACTTGAGAAGGAAAAGTATTCTATATGGACTCCCTCTAAAACCTCGACTGCAACCACTATGGCTATCCCTGATGGTAGTGTGTCCCCCACATGGCAAGGACAGTCACCTGGCAGTGTCCCTTGTCTAGAAGACGAGGCAGCTTTGATGTAGCCTGGTAGTGCTCAATATGCAGCCCCTGGACCCAGTGGGTATCCCTGGGAGCTTGATAGAAAAGCATATTTCCTGGCTCCACCCCAGACCTACTGAATCAGAGATTCTGGGATGGGGCTCACCAATTCTTGCCTAACAAGCCCTCTAGATGATGCTAAGATATTCTCCAGTTCGAGAATTGCTGATAAAGACGAAAGAGCATTGGATTAGGAGCCAGAAAAAGGGTTCCAGCCCTGCTTCTGCCTTTATTAGCTGTGTGGCCTGGGGATAGTCCTTTATCTCAGAGAAACTGTATTAATCTGTTCTCACACTGCTAATAAAGACATAGCCGAGACTGGGTAATTTATAGAGGAAAGAAATTTAATTGACTCACAGTTTCACGTGGCTGGGGATGCCTCACAATCATGGTGGAAGGTGAATGAGGAGCAAAGTCACGTCTTACATGGTGGCAGGCAAGAGGCTTGTGTAGGGAAACTCCCCTTTATAAAACCATCAGATCTCATGAGACTTCCTCACTATCATGAGAATAGCACAGGAGAGACCCACCCCCACGATTCAATTGCCTCCCACCAGGTCCCTACCATGACATGTGGGAATTATGGGAGCTACAATTCAAGATGAGACTTGGGTGGGGACACAGCCAAACCATATCAGAAGCCTTAGTATTTGCATCTATAAAATAGTGATAATTTCTAATTCTCAGGCTTCTAGTGGAGGTAAGATGGGAAAAGTCAGAGAAACGTGCTAGAAAGCTACATAAATTTTGATTATATCAATGTTTTGGTTTGAGTCCTACGTGGCTGAAACAGTCTCTGTTTCTAAGAAAAGTATTCTAAGAATATAGAATATATATTTTTTTCTAAGAATATATATATTATATATATTTCTAAGAATTATGTATGTTCTTTTATATATTTCTAAGAGAGAAAGAGAAAATATATATATACTTCTAAGAATATAGCACAGATGCTTTCTCACTATTGCACAACAATTAGAATAACTAATAGAAAGACATCTGTCTTTCCCTACAACTTAGCCCTCATCTTCCTCTGTAAGATCTCAACCCATCTCCAATACACACAGAAGTTCATTTATTCAGCAAGCCAGTGTAGCTAGTTTTTCCAGTGTGGTCAGTGTGGCTTGACAGTATGGAAGGGGAGGCAACAGAGGCCATCAGGGGATGTTAGGTCAGATTGCAAAGAGCCTTACCCTCTGCACCCAAAGGTTTGGTTGGACCTGCTGAAAGTTAGGCAGAGCAGTGGCATGGCAATACCTGGGTGTGAGCACTGTTCAGTATGCAGTAATAGCATATCTGGTGTGTAGGTTTGTGTTTTTTTTTTAAATTATGGCACAATATGCATAATATAAAATTTGCCTTCTTCACCATTTTCAAGTGCATAGTTCAGTGGTGTTAAGTATCTTCACGTTGTTGTGCACCCACTCTCCAGAACTCTTTCCATCTTGCAAAACTAAAACTGTACCCAGTAAACAACACCTCCCCATTCCCCACCCCCTAAGTCCCTGGCAATCACCATTCTACTTTCTGTCTCTATGAATTGACTAGTCAAGTTACCCCATATAAGTGAAATCACATTATTTTGGACACAGGCTGGAGTGTAGTGGCCTGATCTCAGCTCACTGCAGCCTCGACCTCCTAAGCTCAAGTGATTCTCCTGCCTCAGCCCCTCAAGTAGCTGGGACTGTAGGTGCATGCCACCATACCAGGCTAATTTTTTTAAAACGCTTTTTGTAGAGAGGGTTTTCCCATGTTGCCCAGGTTGGGCTTGAACTCCTAGACTCGAGCAATCCACCTGCTGGCCTCCCAAAGTGCTGGGATTACAGGTGGCTGCCGCACATGGCCAGAATTTCCTTCCATTTTAAGGCTGACTCGCATTCCATTATATGGATATGCTACATTTCACTCATTCATTCATCCATCAGTGGCCGCTTCGGTTGTTTCCACCTTTTGGCTATTGTGAATAATGCTGCTATGAGTATGGATACGTTCATGTGTCTTCAAGACTCTGCTTTCAATTCTTTTGGGTCTACACCCAGAAGTAGAATTTCTGGATCATATGGCACTTCTATTGTTATTTTTACTTTATTTAAAAAAAATTTTTTTTAAATAATGTACTTTTATTTAAAAAAAGAACCTTCGACATACTTCAGATTTTATGCAAGTGGCCAGAAGGGAATAACAATATCTGTAAAGTACAATCAAGTTAATGCCCTGATGCATTAAAACAGATTGGCTGATCACCACGAGCACCACACTCCCCAAGTCTTAAAGAAAAGATGATAGAGTTCAGCCTAAGTTCTTACACACCAAATGATGGCATAACTGCTTTGGTTTGCAAGGACTTTGCCTGGCTGCCTGGTCCTGGAGGCCCCCATTTCACTGCATGAGGACACTGGTACTCTCTGCTACTTGTTTTGACAGAAGGGAATTAGCAGTTCTTTAATTTCTGTTTTCCATACATGAAATTCCAAATAACTACTTGCTCTCAGCCACATGTAACTACCATTTTTCTTTTTTCTTTTCTTTTCTTTTTTTAATACTTTAAGTTCTAGGGTACATGTGCACAACGTGCAGGTTTGTTACATATGTATACATGTGCCATGTTGGTGTGCTGCACCCACTAACTTGTCATTTACATTATATTTCCTAATGCTTCCCTCTCCCCTCCCCCCACCCCATGCAGGCCCCGGTGTGTGATGTTCTGCACCCTGTGTCCATGTGTTCTCATTGTTCAGTTCCCACCTGTGAGTGAGAACATGCAGTGTTTGGTTTTCTGTCCTTGCAATAGTTTGCTGAGAATGATGGTTTCCAGCTTCATCCATGTTCCTACAAAGGACATGAACTCATCCTTTTTTATGGCTGCATAGTATTCCATGGTGCCTATGTACCACATTTTCTTAATCCAGTCTATCATTGCTGGACATTTGGGTTGGTTCCAAGTCTTTGCTATTGTGAACAGTGCCACAATAAACATATGTGTGCATGTGTCTTTATAGCAGCATGATTTATAATCCTTTGGGTATATACCCAGTAATGGGATGGCTGGGTCAAATGGTATTTCTGGTTCTAGATCCTTGAGGAATCGCCACACTGTCTTCCACAATGGTTGAACTAGTTTACAGTCCCACCAACAGTGTAAAAGTCTTCCTATTTCTCCACATCCTCTCCAGGACCTGTTGTTTCCTGACTTTTTAATGATGGCCATTCTAACTGGTGTGAGATGTTATCTCATTGTGGTTTTGATTTGCATTTCTCTGATGGCCAGTGATGATGAGCGTTTTTTCATGTGTCTGTTGGCTGCATAAATGTCTTCTTTTGAGAAGTTTCTGTTCATATCCTTTGCCTACTTTTTGATGGGGTTGATTTTTTTCTTATAAATTTGTTTAAGTTCTTTGTAGATTCTGGATATTAGCCCTTTGTCAGATGGGTAGATTGTAAAAATTTTCTCCCATTCTGTAGGTTGCCTGTTCACTCTGAGGGTAGTTTCTTCTGCTGTGCAGAAGCTCTTTAGTTTAATTAGATCCTGGTACTTCTATTTTTAATTACTTGCGGAGCTGCCAACCTATTTGCCACAGTGGTTGCACTGTTTCACATTCTCACCTGCAGTGCATGAGGGTTCCCATTTCTCTGCATTCTGGCATTGAGATTTTTGAGTGCTCCACACACCTACAAGATGAGAGAGGAGACTGAAAGCCCATTGCAGTCATTAATTTCTCAACAAAGTCAAATCTCTAAAGTCCTGCTTACATGCAGCAAGCAGATCAAGTGGAATGGGTATCTTTGAAGGAAGGGGCCATATTTTATTTACATTTGTATTTCCAGGACAGGGCCCAGTGCCTGGCTCTTGATGAACATTGAATGATGGGATTGAATGAGGAAAACAGTGCATTAGGGAAAAATGGGGGGAAAAAGTGTGGTTCATTTTCTCGGCTTACTTTGGAAGGGACACAGTTCTATAGGGCAGTTAGTCTTCAAGATGGGATCCTACCACTAAGTTCTATGGGGCTCATCTCAGTAACTACCAGGGGGCCAAGCAAATTGTAACTGGTCCACAGATGAGTTACATCCACGCAGTGACACCTTTTAAACACAGGATTTCTGTAACTCTTACTGCAAAAACAGATATATCATTCCCTGGGACCCAGCCTGCCTTTAACATGTGGCCAGGTGAAGTGGGGAGGGGATTCCACTTGGCCACATGTGGTAGATGCTTCCTGAAAATACACACCTTCTCCATGCTGCCCTTCTGTGCCCCTGACTTTTTTCCAGATGTCTGGATATTTGTGGTCCCAGCAGCCAGTGGTAGGGCAGATGAGATCCACCTTTGATAAGTAGACACATCTGTCTGTCCCTGTCCAGGCTGCAGCTAGGGAAAAGCCCAGGAATGCCTTCTCCCCTGCATCCATCCTGCCACCCTCCTGCCCCAGAGGCCTCTCCCTAGATTTGCACCAAGGCTGTGAGACTTCACAGAAGGTCTAACCTCAATTCTTCCCAGTCTGCCCGTATGGTCTCTCATGTGGAGCACTCATGAGCATTAGTGGCTTACAAATGACAGAAAACCTGTTTATTGGGTGGAAGACAGAAAGGAATGCATTGCAATGGCTGGAAGTGTACAGGCCCTGTCCTGTGACAGCTGCATCCTGTGCACACTCCACTGCGCTTTGCCATGTGCTGTTTCTATTGCCAGAAATGCCTTCCCCATTACTTTTATGCTTGGTAAAAAACTGCACATGTGCAGTTCTTCTCCCTAACCCCTCCCCAACCTTGTGGAATTAGTCTCTGTCTCTGTCTCTCTCTCTCTCTCCCCTCTATACTCTTGTATTGTTTCTAATACTTTGTGATATCAGAGATTACCACCGGCATCACTGGTTGAACCCAGTCCTCCTTTGTGTTACACTTGGCCTGCACACACTGATTTTTTTTTAATGGGCCTGGTAGCCTGGTATGGTGACTCACACCTATAATCTCAGCACTTTGGGAGGCCAAGGCAGGAGGGTGGCTTGAGGCCAGAAATTCAAGACCAGCCTGAGCAACAAAGCAAGACCCTGTCTCTGCAAATAGTTAAAAAATTAGCTGGGCATGGTGGGGTGCTCATGTAGTCTGAGCTACTCAGGGGGCTGAGGCCTGGAAAACTGCTTGAGCCTAGGAGTCCAAGGCTGTCGTGAGCTATGATTGAACCACTGCACTCCAGCATGGGCAACAGAGCAAGATCCCAATTCTAAAAATAACTTTTTAAATTAGTTGGTAAAATAGTAGTATTCTGAAATTTTATACAGGCACCAAACCACATTTGAGTTGTTCTTTACAAATTGGAAGATCCAGCCACCCTGGACTATTTTATTGCATGGCAACAGTCGGGCAGCGCTGAGCTTCTGGCTCCCTTTCCAGAGGGGCTCATGGACTCTGATGTGCAGGTGGCCCCACTGGGTACATTTGGCCACTCACACCAACCTGCCCAGTCCCTGTGGGAGCTGGGTTAGCAACTCCTGAAATACAGTAGCCTGTTCATGTGCCTGTTCATGTTCTATTCCACTAGGTGTTTAACCTCTTGATGGTGGAATTGTGTTTCATTCATACTTCTAACCTTCTGACTCTATTCCAGTAAGTGTCACTTAGTAGGTGCACGCACACCCCTCAGAAGATGCAAGGATAGCCATTGTCTGCCTATAGCACGTTCTACAAAAGTGGGCCTTTTTCAGCCATTTTCCATCTGTCAACATAAAAGCCTGTGATGAAAGCATATTAGAGGGAGCCATGCAAAAGCCAAGCCAGGAAGCATTTACACCTTCCAAGGGTATCCAGGCTCTGAAGCTTATCTTAATGTGTCGATCTCTCATCTTTCAATCTTTCTCTCTGTTTATCTGTCATCACACGTAGCTATCCATCTACCTACGTGTGTGTGTCCATGTGCATGCATATGGGACCCTCTCTGAAGTTCCCCAAATCCACTTTGTCTGACTTTGTGTGTCATCTATGGCTATTTGCACAGTGGAGAAGAAAGGTGAAAGACAGTTTCTGAGTCCAGCTGGTTTTTAATCTTTTTGGCAAAAAAAAAAAAGAAAGAAAGAAACACACAGAGAAAACTGAAAACAACCCTCACACGCCTAAACACAAAGTCTAGACTCTGTGGGGAAGTCATTTGGGATAGTAGGCAATTGGGTGACAGAGTCCAACATGCCAACTTGCATGCCATGCTATTAATATTGGAACTGCTTGGTTGTTATCCAAATTCACTTTAAATAACACCAGAATTTTTTTTAATTACTCACTTTTGCCTGTCTGGATTTGAAGTAATGGAGCAAAGTATTTTTTTTTTTTCTAATCTCAGAAGTATTTTTATCTTTCTCCTGGAGCCATTTCCTCCCGGGTGTTGCATGAAGTGTTATGTAATGAAATGATCATATGATGGCATTTTTTCCTTCCTCAGGCTTCAGGGGATGCAAGCCTTTGCATACAAGATAGATTAACTGTAAACTTTAATTGTCAAAATTGTGTGCTAAATAAGCTAAAACTCTGAAAAGAGAACAAATAATAAAGGCTTGTAGGTCCCAAAGACATACTATTCCCCCATTGTTTTTTTAGAGTGGCAAAATACACATAAAAGTCTAGGCGCGGTGGCTCATGCCTGTAATCCCAGCACTTGGGAGGCTGAGGCAGGTGGATCATGAGGTCGGGAGTTCGAGACCAGCATGACCAACATGGTGAAACCCTGTCTCTATTAAAAAATACAAAAAAATTAGCCAGGTGTGGTGGCGCATGCCTGTAATCCCAGCTATGCAGGAGGCTGAGGCAGGAGAATCTCTTGAACCCGGGAGGTGGAGGTTACAGTGAGCCAAGATCACACCATTGCACTCCAACCTGGGCAACAGAGCAAGACTCCATCTCAAAAAAAAAAAAATACACATACCATAAAATTCACCATTGTAACCATTTGAAGTGCATAGTTCACATTGTTGTGCAACTATCACCACCATCCATCTCCAGAACTCTTTAAATCTTGCAAAACGGACACTCTGTACTTATTAAACACTAACTCCCCATCCCCTCCTCCCCTGGTAACCTCCCTTCTAGCTTTCTGTCTGTATGATTTTTAACGACTTTAGGTACTGCCCATAAGTGGAAACATGGTATTTGTCCTTTTGCGACTGGTTTATTTCACTTAGCAAATGTCCTCAAGGCTCTTCCATGTTGTCTCCTGTGTCAGAATTCCCTTCCTTTTCAAGGCTGAATAATATTCACATGTATGCCACCTTCATACGTATTATTCATGTGAATAATATTCATAGACATTCCATATGTATGTGTCACATTTTGCTTATCTGTTCATCTGTTGATGGACACTTGTGTTGCTTTCATCTTTTAGCTACTGTGAATCATGTTTCAAAGAACATGGATACACAAATATCTCTTCAAGACCTTGTTTTCACTCCTTTTTGACTTGTACCCAGAAGTGGATTTCTGGATCTTATGGTCATTCTATTTTTTAGTTGTTTGAGGAACCACCGAATTGTTTTCCACCACAATTGCACCAGCCTGCATTCCCACCAGCAACGCATGAAGGTTCCCATTTCTCCACATCCTGGCCAACACCTGTTGTTGTCTGCTTCTTTGATAGTAGCTGTATTAATGGGTGTGAGGTGGGATCTCACTGAGGGTTTGATTTGCATTTCTCTAATTATTAGTGACGGTGGGCATATTTTCCTATGCTTTTTGGTCATTTGTATATCTTCTTTGGAGAGATGTCTGTTTGAGTCCTTTGCTAAAGGCATACCTTTTGAGATAAGAATGAAGAACATTCCCCACGTTAAGGTAGCAGGGTTGGAGGAAAAGAAGACTTGGGTGTAATGGGCACTGATTAAATATCACGCTCTGTGCCAGGCATTGGGACACCCATGATAAGCTCATCTGCAGGGAGAGAGAGAAGCAAACTCCAGACAGGAAACACCCTGAAGATGGGGGGTGGATAGCAATTCAGATGGGTCATGGAGGCCCAATAAGAGACTGGGATCATAGTGACAGATGCATGACAATCTAGTGAGGCTGGGGGCCTGTTAGGGAGAAGAGAGATGGGACAGTGTTGGCGGGACAGTGGGGTAGGAGTTCAGGAAAGGGGTAAACTCCCTGAAGGGCCAGGCTTCAAGAGGTAGCTGTAGCAGTGGTTTAGAGCAAAGGCCATTGGACCTTGAGCAAGTTATATAACCTTTGCTAGCCTAAGTTTCTTCATCTGCAAAACAGGAATAATAATGCCAATTGCATGAGGTGTTTAAATTAGATGATGTCTATAAAGTGCTTTGCAAAATCTCATGCTGATAGCAAGATGCCTGGGAAAATGTAGCTTTTCTTATTATCCAGAACCTGGGCCCTTAAAAATGGCAGATTCAGATCAGTCAGGCTCTAAACACTTTGTTATTTCCACAATACTGCAATGAAAATTTGTGATGTCCATGCCAGACAAGCGAATACAGCTATTCAGTAGAGGTTTAATGTTTCTCACGTAGTGTGGTTTTCCTACATTTTGCTGTTATCACATTTTGCTGTGCCAGGCCCTGTGCATGTGATCTTATTACGACTCAACAATTTATAGGGTAAGGAATTTTACATCCATGTTACAGGTGAGAAAACTTACACTCATAGACAGGGAGCAACTTGCAGAAGGTCGATGGTGAGTAGGTAGTGGTGACAGGATTTGAAGTTGAGTCTGCTTTGACCCTACATACAGATCTTCCCATTATTTTATCTTATATATTAGATAAATAATGTTTATGATTCACATTAGGCATCTTCAGGGATCTTGGCCTATTTGGGCACTTGGAGTCATGATTAGATTATGAGGCTTACACTGCATTCGTATTTCTTCCTGCCCTCCTCTTTTAATTTCTCTTTATTTCATTTAAAATTTCTTCCCTTCTTATAAGCCTACGTCCTCTAAATCTCCACATTTAGCTAGGGGAACATTCAGGAGGGATTTCCTCTTTTGTCTTTGTACACATGGTCCCTGGAGGGCTGTACCTTTGATCAGGGCTCAGCAGCCCTGTCTGCTGAGCTGGCCACAGGCAACAGAAAGGAGATGGCTTTGCCCATTCTGAGCATCAGAAGCAGCACAAAGCTGGAATGAGGGATAACAGGGGGCTTTCAGCCTCCTGGAGTTGATGGGGGACACTAGGAATGAGAGGAGGAGTGGAAAGGAGGCAAGCGAAGGCAGGATGTGGGAAGAAGGCAGGAATAATACTCCATGGGGCAATATCATTATAGTCCTCGACTCTTCTCCCTGTTCTCTGAATGTATTCCATTTCCCTAGAGCTTCCGGAGGTCTACTGTGCTTGATAATGGTCACAAACTCAAAAGTCTGAGAGGACAGTGTACTTGACCGAAATGAGCGATGCCAATCAAATATATCTATTTACTTTCACTGCATTATTGCCTATTTTATTAGCATTCTAAAACAAATCTTGCAGTGATTTTACTTTTCAGTTTATTAAGCGCTTCATCACACACCTTTGCCATAGACTGGTTATAGTTTTAACTATTTCTTGTTTTCATGGTGTTTTCAGTTGTTTTCTTTCAATACAGATTCTCTGTATTTACATATTAAACCCATAAGAATATTTTTAACTTCTGCCAAAAAAAGTTCTCTCTAATTTTTCTTGAAACACATGGCCCTTTTGCTTAACAGTTTGCTTTTTCTCTTTTGATAGAGGCATAGGAACAGAGAAATAGTCCTCTTCCCAAAGCAAAGCAGCAGTGTAAGTGATGCGTGCTTACTGTCACTTAGCCACTTGGCTTCAGGGTCAGGGAGACAGACAGTAAGGAGTGGTGGGGACTTGTGGAAAAATGCTCCGTCTGAAGGGAACTTCACTACTGAGCTCCAGCTGAAGCCTGCTGGGTGTATGTGCAGGGTGTGGAGGCTGCAGGAAATGCGGGCCTAGTGTTGGCTAGATATTCTGATTTTTCAAGAGAAACTAGGAATTCTGAGCTTAATGTAAAATCTCCAGATTAGTGAATAATTGCTCATTAAAAAAAATAATTGTGCAGGCACAAAGAAACACTTCTGGGGATCACATCTACCCCATGGATTATTGAATTATGACTTTGGTAAGCCGTGGGATCACATTGCTTCATCCTAAGATTAATTTTGCCCATTATGCTGAAACAGCCTCCAATCTAGCCCCATTAGCGTTTTCCTTACAGAATCCCAAGAAGCACTTAATGGCATTGCACACATTGATTACTGTTGCGGGAAGTCAGGGACCCCAAATGGAGGGACCGGCTGAAGCCATGGCAGAAGAACATAAATTGTGAAGATTTCATGGACATTTATTAGTTCCCCAAATTAATACTTTTATAATTTCTTATGCCTGTCTTTACTGCAATCTCTGAACATAAATTGTGAAGATTTCATGGACACTTATCACTTCCCCAATCAATACCCTTGTGATTTCCTATGCCTGTCTTTACTTTAATCTCTTTTTTTTTTTTTTATTATACTTTAGGGTTTTAGGGTACATGTGCACAATGTGCAGGTTTGTTACATATGTATCCATGTGCCATGTTGATTTCCTGCACCCATTAACTCGTCATTTAGCATTAGGTGTATCTCCTAATGCTGTCCCTCCCCCCTCCCCCCACCCCACAACAGTCCCCGGAGCGTGATGTTCCCCTTCCTGTGTCCATGAGTTCTCATTGTTCAATTCCCACCTATGAGTGAGAACATGCGGTGTTTGGTTTTTTGTCCTTGCGATAGTTTACTGAGAATGATGATTTCCAGTTTCACCCATGTCCCTACAAAGGACACGAACTCATCATTTTTTATGGCTGCATAGTATTCCATGGTGTATATGTGCCACATTTTCTTAATCCAGTCTATCGTTGTTGGACATTTGGGTTGGTTCCAACTCTTTGCTATTGTGAATAGTGCCGCAATAAACATACGTGTGCATGTGTCTTTATAGCAGCATGATTTATAGTCCTTTGGGTATATACCCAGTAATGGGATGGCTGGGTCAAATGGTATTTCTAGTTCTAGATCCCTGAGGAATCGCCACACTGACTTCCACAATGGTTGAACTAGTTTACAGTCCCACCAACAGTGTAAAAGTGTTCCTATTTCTCCACATCCTCTCCAGCACCTGTTGTTTCCTGATTTTTTTAATGATGGCCATTCTAACTGGTGTGAGATGGTATCTCACTGTGGTTTTGATTTGCATTTCTCTGATGGCCAGTGATGAGGAGCATTTCTTCATGTGTTTTTTGGCTGCATAAATGTCTTCTTTTGAGAAGTGTCTGTTCATGTCCTCTGCCCACTTTTTGATAGGGTTGTTTGTTTTTTTCTTGTAAATTTGTTTGAGTTCATTGTAGATTCTGGATATTAGCCCTTTGTCAGATGAGTAGGTTGCAAAAATTTTCTCCCATTTTGTAGGTTGCCTGTTCACTCTGATGATAGTTTCTTTTGCTGTGCAGAAGCTCTTTAGTTTAATGAGATCCCATTTGTCGATTTTGGCTTTTGTTGCCATTGCTTTTGGTGTTTTAGACATGAAGTCCTTGCCCACACCTATGTCCTGAATGGTATTGCCTAGGTTTTCTTGTAGGATTTTAATGGTTTTAGGTCTAACATATAAGTCTTTAATCCATCTTGAATTAATTTTTGTATAAGGTGTAAGGAAGGGATCCAGTTGCAGCTTTCTACATATGGCTAGCCAGTTTTCCCAGCACCATTTATTAAATAGGGAATCCTTTCCCCATTTCTTGTTTTTGTCAGGTTTGTCAAAGATCAGATAGTTGTAGCTATGCGGCATCATTTCTGAGGGCTCTGTTCTGTTCCATTGATCTATGTCTCTGTTGTGGTACCAGTACCATGCTGTTTTGGTTACTGTAGCCTTGTAGTATAGTTTAAAGTCAGGTAGCATGATGCCTCCAGCTTTGTTCTTTTGGCTTAGGATTGACTTGGCGATGCGGGCTCTTTTTTGGTTCCATATGAACTTTAAAGTAGTTTTTTCCAATTCTGTGAAGAAAGTCATTGGTAGCTTGATGGGGATGGCATTGAATCTATAAATTACCTTGGGCAGTATGGCCATTTTCACCATATTGATTCTTCCAACCCATGAGCATGGAATGTTCTTCCATTTGTTTGTATCCTCTTTTATTTCATTGAGCAGTGGTTTGTAGTTCTCCTTGAAGAGGTCCTTCACATCCCTTGTAAGTTGGATTCCTAGGTATTTTATTCTCTTTGAAGCAATTGTGAATGGGAGTTCACTCATGATTTGGCTCTCTGTTTGTCTGTTATTGGTGTACAAGAATGCTTGTGATTTTTGTACATTAATTTTGTATCCTGAGACTTTGCTGAAGTTGCTAATCAGCTTAAGGAGATTTTGGGCTGAGACAATGGGGTTTTCTAGATATACAATCATGTCATCTGCAAACAGGGACAATTTGACTTCCTCTTTTCCTAATTGAATACCCTTTATTTCCTTCTCCTGCCTGATTGCTCTGGCCAGAACTTCCATCACTATGTTGAATAGGAGTGGTGAGAGAGGGCATCCCTGTCTTGTGCCAGTTTTCAGAGGGAATGCTTCCAGTTTTTGCCCATTCAGTATGATATTGGCTGTGGGTTTGTCGTAGATAGCTCTTATTATTTTGAGATACGTCCCATCAATACCTAATTTATTGAGAGTTTTTAGCATGAAGGGTTGTTGAATTTTATCAAAGGCCTTTTCTGCATCTATTGAGATAATCATGTGGTTTTTGTCTTTGGTTCTGTTTATATGCTGGATTACATTTATTGATTTGCGTATGTTGAACCAGCCTTGCATCCCAGGGATGAAGCCCACTTGATCATGGTGGATAAGCTTTTTGATGTGCTGCTGGATTCGGTTTGCCAGTATTTTATTGAGGATTTTTGCATCAATGTTCATCAAGGATATTGGTCTGAAATTCTCTTTTTTGGTTATGTCTCTGCCAGGTTTTGGTATCAGGACGATGCTGGCTTCGTAAAATGTGTTAGGGAGGATTCCCTCTTTTTCTACTGATTGGAATAGTTTCAGAAGGAATGGTACCAGTTCCTCCTTGTACCTCTGGTAGAATTCAGCTGTGAATCCATCAGGTCCTGGACTCTTTTTGGTTGGTAAGCTATTGATTATTGCCACAATTTCAGAACCTGTTATTGGTCTATTCAGAGATTCAACTTCTTCCTGGTTTAGTCTTGGGAGGGTGTATTTGTCGAGGAATTTATCCATTTCTTCTAGATTTTCTAGTTTATTTGCATAGAGGTGTTTGTAGTATTCTCTGATGGTAGTTTGTATTTCTGTGGGATCGGTGGTGATATCCCCTTTTTCGTTTTTTATTGCATCTATTTGATTCTTCTCTCTTTTCTTCTTTATTAGTCTTGCTAGCGGTCCATCAATTTTGTTGATCTTTTCAAAAAACCAGCTCCTGGATTCATTAATTTTTTGAAGGGTTTTTTGTGTCTCTATTTCCTTCAGTTCTGCTCTGATTTTAGTTATTTCTAGCCTTCTGCTAGCTTTTGAATGTGTTTGCTCTTGCTTTTCTAGTTCTTTTAATTGTGATGTTAGGGTGTCAATTTTGGATCTTTCCTGCTTTCTCTTGTGGGCATTTAGTGCTATAAATTTCCCTCTACACACTGCTTTGAACGTGTCCCAGAGATTCTGGTATGTTGTGTCTTTGTTCTCGTTGGTTTCAAAGAACATCTTTATTTCTGCCTTCATTTCGTTATGTACCCAATAGTCATTCAGGAGCAGGTTGTTCAGTTTCCATGTAGTTGAGCGGTTTTGACTGAGTTTCTTAATCCTGAGTTCTAGTTTGATTGCACTGTGGTCTGAGAGACAGTTTGTTATAATCTCTGTTCTTTTACATTTGCTGAGAAGAGCTTTACTTCCAACTATGTGGTCAATTTTGGAATAGGTGTGGTGTGGTGCTGAAAAAAATGCATATTCTGTTGATTTGGGGTGGAGAGTTCTGTAGATGTCTATTAGGTCCACTTTATGTAGAGCTGAGTTCAATTCCTGGATATCCTTGTTAACTTTCTGTCTCGTTGATCTGTCTAATGCTGACAGTGGGGTGTTAAAATCTCCCATTATTATTGTGTGGGAGTTTAAGTCCCTTTGTAGGTCACTGAGGACTTGCTTTATGAATCTGGGTGCTCCTGTGTTGGGTGCATATGTATTTAGGATAGTTAGCTCTTCTTGTTGAATTGATCCCTTTACCATTATGTAATGGCCTTCTTTGTCTCTTTTGATCTTTGTTGGTTTAAAGTCTATTTTATCAGAGACTAGGATTGCAACCCCTGCCTTTTTTTGTTTTCCAGTTGCTTGATAGATCTTCCTCCATCCCTTTATTTTGAGTCTATGTGTGTCTCTGCACGTGAGATGGGTTTCCTGAATACAGCACACTGATGGGTCCTGACTCCTTATCCAGTTTGCCAGTCTGTGTCTTTTGATTGGAGCATTTAGCCCATTTACATTTAACGTGAATATTGTTATGTGTGAATCTGATCCTGTCATTATGATGTTAGTTGGTTATTTTGCTCGTTAGTTGCTATAGTTTCTTCCTAGCCTCGATGGTCTTTACAGTTTGGCATGTTTTTGCAGGGGCTGGTACCGGTTGTTCCTTTCCATGTTTAGTGCTTCCTTCAGGAGCTCTTTTAGGGCAGGCCTGGTGGTGACAAAATCACTCAGCGTTTGCTTGTCTGTAAAGTATTTTATTTCTCCTTCACTTATGAAGCTTAGTTTGGCGGGATAGGAAATTCTGGGTTGAAAATTCTTTTCTTTAAGAATGTTGAATATCGGCCCCCACTCTCTTTTGGCTTGTAGAGTTTCTGCTGAGAGATCAGCTGTTAGTCTGATGGGCTTCCCTTTGTGGGTAACCCGACCTTTCTCTCTGGCTGCCCTTAACATTTTTTCCTTCATTTCAACTTTGGTGAATCTGACAATTATGTGTCTTGGAGTTGCCCTTCTCGAGGAGTATCTTTGTGGCGTTCTCTGTATTTCCTGAATCTGAATGCTGGCCTGCCTTGCTAGATTGGGGAAGTTCTCCTGGATAATATCTTGCAGAGTGTTTTCCAACTTGGTTCCATCCTCCCCATCATTTTCAGGTACACCAATCAGACGTAGGTTTGGTCTTTTCACATAGTCCCAAGTTTCTTGGAGGCTTTGTTCATTTCTTTTTATTCTTTTTTCTCTAAACTTCCCTTCTCTCTTCATTTCATTCATTTCATCTTCTATCAGCGATACCCTTTCTTCCAGTTGATTGCATCCGCTACTGAGGCTTCTGCATTCTTCACGTAGTTCTCGAAACTTGGCTTTCAGCTCCATCATCTCCTTTAAGCCCTTCTCTCCATTGGTTATTCTAGTTATCCATTCTTCTAATTTTTTTTCAAAGTTTTTAACTTCTTTGCTATTGTTTTGAATTTCCTCTCGTAGCTCAGAGTAGTTTGATCGTCTGAAGCCTTCTTCTCTCAACTCATCAAAGTCATCCTCCATCCAGCTTTGTTCCGTTGCTGGTGAGGAACTGCGTTCCTTTGGAGGAGGAGAGGTGCTCTGTTTTTTAGAGTTTCCAGTTTTTTTGGTCTGTTTTTTCCCCATCTTTGTGGTTTTGTCTACTTTTTGTCTTCGATGATGATGATGTACAGATGGGTTTTTGGTGTGGATGTCCTTTCTGTTTGTTAATTTTCCTTCTACCAGACAAGACCCTCAGCTGCAGGTCTGTTGGAGTTTACTAGAGGTCTACTCCAGACCCTGTTTGGCTGGGTGTCAGCACCGGTGGCTGCAGAACAGCTGATTTTCGTGAGACCACAAATTCAGCTGTCTGATAGTTCCTCTGAAAGTTTTGTCTCAGAGGAGTACCCGGTTGAATGAGGTGTCAGTCTGTCCCACTGGGGGGGTGCCTCCCAGTTAGGCTGCTCAGGGGTGAGGGACCCACTTTAGGAGGCAGTCTGTCCGTTCTCAGGTCTCCGGCTGCGTGCTGGGAGAACCACTACTCTCTTCAAAGCTGTCAGTCAGACAGGGACATTTAAGGCTGTGGAGGTTCTCGCTGAGTTTTTGGTTGTCTGTGCCCTGCCCCCAGAGGTGGAGCCTACAGAGGCAGGCAGGCCTCCTTGAGCTGTGGTGGGCTCCACCCAGTTCGAGCTTCCTGGCTGCTTTGTTTACCTAAGCAAGCCTGGGCAATGGTGGGTGCCCCTCCCCCAGCCTCGTTGCCGCCTTGCAGCGTGATCTCAGACTGCTGCGCTAGCAATCAGCAAGACTCTGTGGGCATAGGACCCTCCGAGCCAGGTGCGGGACACAATCTCCCAGTGTGCCGTTTTCCAGGCCCGTTGGAAAAGCGCAGTATTAGGACGGGACTGACCCGATATTCCAGGTGCCGTCTGTTTCCCCTTTCTTTGACTAGGAAAGGGAACTCCCTGACCCCTTGCGCTTCCCGAGTGAGGCAATGCCTCGCCCTGCTTCGGCTCGCGCACAGTGCACTTCACCGACTGTCCTGAACCCACTGTTAGGCACTCCCTAGTAAGATGAAACCGGTACCTCAAGCAGAAATGCAGAAATCACCCGTCTTCTGTGTCGCTGGGGCTGGGAGCTGGAGACCGGAGCTGTTCCTATTCGGCCATCTTACTTTAATCTCTTAATCCCGTCATCTTCATAAGCTGAGGAGGATGTATGTTGCCTCAGGACCCTGTGACCATTGTGTTAACTGCACAAATTGTTTGTAGAGCATGCATGTTTGAACAATATGAAATCTGGGCACCTTGAAAAAAGAACAGGATAACAGCAATGTTCAGGGAACAAGGGAGATAACCTTAAACTCTGACCACCAGTGAGCTGGGCAGAACAGAGCCATATTTCTCTTCTTTCAAAAGCAAATAGGAGGAATATTGCTGAATTCTTTTTCTCAGCAAGGAACATCCCTGAGAAAGAGAATGTGTCCCCGAGGGGAGGCCTCTAAAATGGCCTCTTTGGGGGCGGCTGTCTTTTACGGCTGTAGCAGTGGGTTGAAATAAGCCCCGGTCTTCTGTAGCGCTCCCAGGCTTATTAGGATGAGGAAATTCCCACCTAATAAATTTTGGTCAGGCTGGTTGTCTGCTCTCAAACCCTCTCTCTTGATAAGATGTTATCAATGACAATGAGTGCCCAAAACTTCATTAGCAATTTTAATTTCTCCCCGGTCCTGTAGTCCTGTGATCTCAACCTGCCTCCATTTACCTTGTGATATCTTATTACCTTGTGAAGCATATGATCTCTGTGACCCACACCATATTTGTATACTCCTTCACCTTTTGAAAATCACTAATTAAAAACTTGCTGGTTTTCTGGCTCAGGGGGCATCACAGAACCTGCTGACATGTGATGTCTCCCCCGGACACCCAGCTTTAAAATTTCTCTCTTTTGTAGTCTTTCCCTTTATTTCTCAGACCAGCCGACACTTAGGGAAAATAGAAAAGAACCTACATGAAATATCGGGGCTGAATTTCAGCCGATAGATTGCTCTTTCCCTCTTGAAATTCTCTAGTCTAGAATTCTCTTCCATTTCTTCAAAGGTGACATGAGGACATCTGTGCTTGCTACAGGCCAGTGCTTCCCAAATTTGGTCATTTAAGAAACTTTTTTTTTTCTTATTTGTGTACACTTGTAGTACTATTGTTGATTTAACATTGCTCTCTAAATGTACTCATTTTCTTGTTTAAATAAACTTATTTTGAAGAAAACTTACACCATCACCAAAATGGAAAAGGAGCATCACTTCTTATATTTGTCAGGGTAAGCAATATTAGCTGTTGTAACAAATAATCCCCAAACCTGGTGGCTATACCCAATAAAAGTTCTTACTTATTTTATTTTTTACAAACTTTTAAAAATTCAGGTCCAAAACAGATAGTTCTGGTTAGGTATTTCCCCCTAAGTATTTTCCTCTTCTTGTGAAACTACCGTCTCAGCATTTGGAATCCAAGGTTTTCACCAATGGGAAAGAGAGTTTGTGATGAAAGCACATTAGACATGTTGCCACTTTGGCCGAACAATGACGTACTTCATGTCTACTCATATATCACTGTGATCAGAACTAGCAGCATGCTCCTCTCCAGATTCAAGAGAGCAGGAACGTGTAGTCAATGGCTGGGCAGTCACTTCCCAGCAATAACCCTACACTGTGAAGGGGAAGCAGAGATCTCAAGTGGTCAGTTAGCCATTTCTGCCACACCTGCCATCAAAGGTAATTGGAAAAGAAAATACTATAAAGTGTTGTGTCCTGGATGCCCCATCTCTATTCCTGAAGCCTGTCTTCACACTGTTGGATCAGACACGTGCTAAGAAGGATCTTCCCCTTATCTCTGGTTCTCTAAAGTTGCACCATTCCCCCAAGTCTCCTCAGTTCTTTGCTTTCCATGAATGTAGAGGCTGTAGAGGCTGTATTTGAAATGAGATCTCAGGCCATGACATAAACCTGGCCAGGCTTCACTGACCCTCATCAGCCCTCTGAGCATACCACCTAAAATCAACTCCTCAGCACCAGGGACCCCACAGCACTTGGAAGAAAACACTCCCAGAGACTCAAGAGCCACAAGGCTTGGTCCTCAGCTCAACTCACTCAGTGATGCCCTGAAATCCCCCTTCCATCCTAAGCCAGCTCTGTCTCCCAACAGGACCCCAAGGAGAGCTTGGGAGCATTTTACTCTGTGGGCCCCATCTGCCTATGAAAGTTGTTGCTTCTCTTGACTTCCTTGGCACTGTACTCCCTACTCCTCCTTTTATGTCTGTGACTGCATCATCTGTCTCCTATAAAAGAGGTCTGTGTTAAAAAGTTGGAAATCAATGATCTCGTCCACTTCCTTCTTTATAGGCAAACTGAGGGCAGAAACAAAATTAAGGATGTAATCTCTCCACCTGTTATGAACGTAGTTGTGTCCCCAAAAATTTACATATGGAAGCCCTAACTCCCATGATGACTGTATAGGAAGATAAGGTTATTTAAAGAGGTAATTAAGATTAAATAAGGTCATAAGCTATGACCCTAATCCAATAGGACTGGTGTCCTCATAAGAAGAGAAAGGGATGCGAGGGCCCTGCACACACAGAAGAAAGGCCATGTGAGGACAAACCACGTGGAGTAGGTGGCCATCAACAAGCCAAGGAGAGAAACCTCAGAAGAAAATCATCTTGCAAACACCTTGATCTTAGAGATCCAGCCTCTAGAACTGTTTGAAAATACCTTTTTTTTCTGGTCATTCAAGTCACCCAGTCTGTTATGGCAGTCTTAGCTGACTAATACACTACCCAAGCTTGAAGACCTCAGTAGCTGATATTAAGTTGAAAGAGTGAAGAAGGAAGGCGAGGAAACAATGAAATAAATTAGAATAGAGAATTACACCTAGAAAAATATTTTGGGTATAGCTACTGGAAGATGGAACTGATTGGAAGTAAATGGATTAGAAGTCTACTATGTTGTTGAGGGAATTCTACTACTGAAGATACTATGAGACTAGACCAAAAATACATAAATAAACAAAAAGCAAACTTTGAGTATTTGATCCCTAAAACCCTTGTTTGGACCCTCCTGAGTGCACCTACAGGAAGTAGATTGAAAAAGTGCATGGTCTCCAAGAAATGCTTTCTTACCAATACCTGTTTCAGATGTGTCCAAGGAGGATAATAGGCAAGGAAGAACCTCCTAGGAGGCAAAGGAAGGGACCACAGAGAGCAATGGACAGTGGAATTTTCTGCAGCCAGCAGATTCTGACTTTAAATATGGAACTGCCACCACTGATGGAGCAGAGTGACCTCAAAATGTCTGATCAGCAGAATTTAATCATCACTATGGACCAGTGACAGCTGTGTCTGACCCATACCTCCTCTGCTGATATTCGTTGAGTGTAGAGGGAGAAGGAAGATACACTAACTTGTGAACCATGAGCCAATAGATCAAAAAGAGCCATGGCTAGGCCTGATGGCAAAGACTCCACAACATACCACATTGAAATCTGGTATCCTTGTAAGACAGGGCAGTGTACTCTGTGTAGGAAGAAGGGTGAATATGAATATTTGGTCATCAGAAAGGAAGCTTTCAGCAGAGATGGTTAACTGTCCACCAAAGTTAGTTACAGCTGGGAAGTTGACTATCATGGTGTCTTGAAAGCAAGAAGTTGGAGATAACAGAGGTTCCATCAGCCTGGCCCCTAAATGACTGCACAGAGAAGACCTCCCATCACCACTTTGGTTTTAAGCCACTGAAATTTTGGCGGTCCTTTAATGAAATACACTTGGATTACTAGAACAGTGTCTGAGCTGGTCTCCTTGAATTACATTCAAGCCACATTTCGATTCATTTTTTAACCCAATAGTCATTGCCTTTTAAAATATAAATCAGGTCATGATGCAACTTTACTTAAGGCCTTCTAGAAGGCACCTCAGTGTGCCTAGAAGGATATCCAGGCCCCTTGCCATGGTCCATAAAAGCCTGCATGATCTGACCCCACCGGTGCCTCAGATCCATCTCCCCTTTGCTGGTTCTTTTGCCTGGAATGTTCTTCCCCAGGCTCTGCTCACAGCAGGCTCCTTTTGCTTCCTTTAGACTTCAGTTCACACAGCTCCTTGCAAAGCCTGGCCCTGACCCTCATCCAAAGCAGCCTCACGTTGTCAGTGCCTATGGATGCATACTCTGTCATCATTCTCTGTATTTTTTTCATTCATAGCACATATAAGAATCTAAGATCATTGTGTATTTATTTTTGTTTATTTTATGTCTTCCTCGATGAGAATGTGTATTGCATGAGAGCAGGAAGTGTGCCTTGTTCTCTATCGTATCTTTCAGCCTCTAGAGCAGTGCCTATAACAGAGAAGGTGCTCTGAAAATGGTTGCAGAACAAAGGGGTGAATGAATGAACACACACATGAATGAATGGCACACTTGGGAGGACCTGGTGAGGGCAGCACTCACTGGAGGCAGCACGAGGGGCAGAGGTGAAGATGAAGGTTTTTCTGATCTCTACACCTTTTAGCTAAAGGGCCCAGTGCTGACTTTCTTCATCCTTAGTGGACTCCAGTGTAGCACAGACATGTTATAAATGACACTGACATTTGAAAAAAAGCACAAAAGTAAACTTTAGGGGAGGCTCATTGTCAAATTACAAGGAAACAGGCATTTTCATTAAGGATTGGTGAAATGACCAAGGTAGATCAGTACAAAGACAAACAAAAAAGCCAACAATAGATATCAGTTGCCCTTTTATCAGAAGGCTATCCGGTATCTATACCTGCAGGACCTACCCAAGACCACTGTGGTGGATTGGCTCTGGTTCATCATCACTCCGTTATTCATACCCTCTCTGCCATGTGACTCTGCAGTCATTCACCCAAGGGGAAGGCCCTTTAACATTGGGCTTGGCCATGTGGTACTGACTGTGGCCAATAGATTGTTAGTAGAAATGACACAATCAGGGCCATGAAGTCTGTTTGTGCACTGGGGCATGTCCTCATGCATCTCTGCCATTGCCATGAGAAGGACATGCCCAGGTTAATCTGCTAGTCCCAAGAGGCCAAAAGACATTTGGAACAGAGTCACCCCAGCCAAGCCCAGCCTAGATTAGCTCACCTCTAGCCCACCTACAGGAATGTAAGACAAAATAAATACTATCATATTAAGCCATGGCATTTGGGAGTGTTTTTTCATACAGTGGTACTTGGCTGCTATAGCTGCCTACCCCGTGCCCTTTAAAATGGGCCTCTGGAGCTCTCACTAGCCCACAGTACCCATCCTGATCCTCTGAGAAAGCCCATTTCACTTGGTGCTTCATTAGCTCTGCCCAACCTTTCCGGCAGGTGGTTGATGCCTGTTGGTGACAAGTCTCCCTGCTTGTATCTGTTGCTTGTTCTCTCATGTCTTAATCTATCCTCTAGCTGCCCTCTTCAACCAAGACGCTGATTCCTTCTTGTTTCTATGGTGTTGCCAAGTGCAGCGAAGCACACCACCCAGATCAGCCAAGGCCCCCTGTTTGAACTATCTGGGAATAAGACAGCAGATCATTCCTCTGTTCTTACAGACACAGAGTACTGGCCATGATGGGAGCCCACAGGCAACTGGGCTGTCCCCATGAGGAGCCCAACTCCTGACATGCAGCTACCATAACCAGCACATTAACAGTGTCCGTCAAAACCTTTCTCTGGGACTGGATCAATCTAATGCTCACGAAAGGCAAAGTTTTGTAGGAATATTTATAAAGATAAAGAGACCCAATGGCCTGGCTTTTAATTCTTTCTTCCCCCAAAGGACTTTAGATCATAAAATAAAAATTTTTGTTAGAAATTAAATTCCCATGTGTCCCTCCCATTTCCCTTTTCTTCTTTGCTTCTTCAAAGGGTTTCCGGCTTCCCCTCTGAGGTGCCCTATCAAATACGCACTTGGCGGACAGAGGGTGCAGTGTTCAAGGGAAGAGCAAGATGAAGACTGCACCACACCCCCCTGAAATCTGCTTTAATCTCAGCTCTGGCCCCCACTTTCTGTATTCACAAGATGTTTTCAACCCTCAATCCCCAATTACCCATTGGTTTTCAGGCCCTTGTTCCTTGCTCCAAATCTAAACAGACTGTCCATCAGCTAACTGCTCTTTTCTTTGAAGTTCCCCATATACTATTTTTCCAGTTCTGTTCTATTTAGAAACCCTCAGGGTCTCCCCTTTGCCTTCAGATGAAAGTACAAACTTCCAGCAAGACGTTCAACTTCCTTCACAGTCCTTCACCAATTTTCTTCCTGCCCCTCTGATCACCACCTGTCATGTACACTATACTATAGATCTTTTTCCATCTTTATAATGTTTCTTGGCCTCACAGGGGTCCCTGAGCCCCCACAGATATCTGGGAGCATGACTGATGCATTTGGTTGTGTTCTTGTATGCCTGACACAGGTCATAACCCGAAGGAGAGCAGCTTAACAGAGTGGCCTGAACACAGGATTTGGGGCCAGGCTGCTTGAGATTCAAGGCCTGCCTGCACTTCCCATTGTGTACATGACCTGGGACAATGATTCAAAGATTCTTCATGTGCAAAATCTCAGTCTGATGTAGATCCAGCCGTTCTCTTCCATGTGGTGACACAGGACTCTAGGCTACATCTATCCCATGTCTCCTGCCACCTTGTGGCTTCAAGGCCTCCCTGATAACATCCAGCCAGCAGATGGGGTTTGGCAGGTGGAGTTCAGGAACAAGAAATTGTACACATGAGGCACCCACAAAAGAGAAATGTGGTGCCTGATTTCCCTGTACTTACCTTGTGTGGCACAAGAGAATAGGTTGATTACAGTCCTCCTTCCAAGTACAAGGAGGAGGAGCTTATGCAAACTTTCAGCAAAGCAACTTATTAAAACCTAAAGAATCACTGAACTTGGTTTAAAGCCAGGATTTTGCAAGGGTGCCTTTTTGTCACCCTCAGTGATGAATCTGCTGCTTACCACTTTGCCATGTATTAGTTGTGTGCCTTTGAGTAGGTCCTACGCCTCTCTGAGCTTCTGTTATCCCATTTGTAATATGAGGAAAACAGCCCCTCCTAACGGGATTTTTGTGAAGCTTATAAAAGATAACAAATGTGGAAGTGCTCAGGAGGCTACAAAGCAGCTCATATATACATGTTGGACTTATCCTCCCAGTTCAGCATGGCCTCAATGTCCATTTTCTTAGCAGCAAGCCTTTGCCAGCCAAATGGTCTGTGTGACTTCCCTTTCCTCATTTCAACCCATTTTCTTTAAAAATCTGTTTTTCCTTTTCAGGAGATAGAGGCAGGTGGCACGCTGTGTAAACCGTGAAAGAGATTATGAAAATATCTGCAAATCTTGTGCAGTCTCCAAATATTCCAACATAAATATTTTCTGGAGGCTAGTCCAATTTCCTGGTCCAAGGTGAGCTTCAAGCTACGTGGGAGCAAACCTTCCAGAAATCTGTCCCTTTGTGAGGGACTCAGTGAGTGAGATTCAGCCAGAAAGGGCTCAATTTACAGTTCATTCCTCCCTTTCTGCAGTAAAAGTAAGCCATGGTTGTGTTAGGTATCTTCTCCAGCTAGTCATTACAACCATGTCGTGTTTCCACACCTTTGCACATGCTCTTCTCTTTGCTGGTGCTGCCCTTTCTCACCCTATCCAGTTGGTGATTCTTTATTAATCTTCTATGAAGGATGAGACTAGAATGCCTTCCCTAACAGCTTTATCCTGAGAGTTTTCTACTTTGTCTTCCTTTGTCCATCATCATCACCATCATCACCATCACCACTACCATCATTATCATCATCACCATCATCATTGCCATCACCATCACCATTACCACCACCATCACTACCACCATCATTATCATCGTCCTCATCACCATCATCATTACCAACACCGTCACCACCACCATCATTATCACCGTCATCACCATCACCACCATCATCATTATCATCACCATCATTACCACCATCATTATCAATCATTATCATCACCATCACCACCACCATCATTATCATCACCATCACTACCACCATCATTATCAATCATTATCATCACCACCACCACCATCATTATCATCACCATCATTACCACCATAATTATCAGTCATTATCATCACCATCACCACCACCATCATTATCATCACCATCATTACCACCATCGTTATCAATCATCATCACCATCACTACCACCATCATTATCATCGTCCTCATCACCATCATCATTACCAACACCATCATTATCATCACCATCATTACCACCATCATTATCAATCATTATCATCACCACCACCATCATTATCATCACCATCATTACCACCATCATTATCAATCATTATCATCACCATCACCACCACCATCATTATACTTATCACCACCACTATCATCATTACAATCACCATCACCACCAGCAGCAACAGCAGCATCATCACTACCACCATACTATCAACACCATCACCGTCATCATCACCATTTCTTTTTTTTTTTTTTTTTTTTTGAGACGGAGTCTCGCTCTTTCGCCCAGGCCGGAGTGCAGTGGCGCTATCTCGGCTCACTGCAAGCTCTGCCTTCTGGGTTCACGCCATTCTCCTGCCTCAGCCTCCTGAGTAGCTGGGACTACAGGCGCCCGCCACTGCGCCCGGCTAATTTTTTTTTTGTATTTTTAGTAGAGACGGGGTTTCACCATGTTAGCCAGGATGGTCTCAATCTCCTGACCTCATGATCTGCCCACCTCGGCCTCCCAAAGTGCTAGGATTACAGGCATGAGCCACCGCGCCAGCCCATCATCACCATTTCTTACATTTACTGAGAGCTTAATATTGCTTAGGCACTGCTTAAACACATTGTGCTCAATTCTCACACCAACCCCATGAGGAAACTGGGGGTAGTGAGATGAGGTGACAGCCCAGGTCATAAGACACATGACTACACATGGCAGAAGTGGCTAGGCAAGCCCAGGACAGTGTATCCAAAGAGTGTGCTCTTGGCCATCACCCTACAGCTTCCCTCCCACACCCATCTGCTCCCCCACCAGACCATGAGCTCCCCAAGAGCTGAGGTTGTGCCTTATTCACCCCCTGTGTTTCCAGCCTCCACTATGGGCCCACTACAGAGTAGACATATAGAAAATTTCTCTACATAAACACACAAATGATAAATGAGAGTAAGCTCCTCTAAAGCAGCTCTGGATAAAGAGCTCAGCATATAGAAGCAAAATTTCTTGAAAGAATAAACAATATAAAGATAAACGAGACCTTCCAAGTATGGGGCCCCTATCACTGTTCACAGCTCATCCTGGCCCCCACTTCGGACCCAGGCCAATGTCAGCATCTTTCCTGGCCATCCTCCCCCCAATACCGTATATTATATACATGTATAATCCAGAGAAGAGAACGGTCCAGGGACTCAGCTGTATACCAAGGGCATTTAAGTTTCCCTCCCTCCCTCCCAGCCAAGGTGCTACTGATAAATCTAGAACCTGGTGCATTCAAGGTGATCCCAGGAAAACCCATCACCTCTGATATTTCTGAAGTCCTTGCTCTGATCATCACCAGTTTTCCTGAATTTCAGTCCACAACCCTGCTATCTAAGTAACCGCCAATGACTGAGAGCCTTCTAACTGCCACACTCTACTCTGGGGGCTTGCTTTTTATGCATAGTCTCCAGTCATTATTATACCCTCTGTAGTCAGGGACATGTCCCATTTCATAGCTGAGAAAACCAAGGCTCAGAGAGATGACATGACTTGTCTCATCTCATACATCTGGTAAGGGGAGGAATCAAGACTCTGGCCTGGGCCTTTCTGATTCCAAAACTCAAGATCTTTATGATATCTCAGAGTCTCTTCTTCCCATTCCTAGACTGTTGTCTGGGACTGTGGTACCAGCTTAACTCTCACCAGTCTCCTGGGGTTGCCCAATGCCCCAGGACCACCAGTTATGTATGGCCACATCTCCAGGCAGTGGACATCCCATCTGGCCAACACTGACCACAACTCACAGTCAGCCCTGTTGGGTCTCTACTGCTAGGTCATAAGCTGCATGGATGCTGGGTCTGCATTCAGACTCTATGTGCTGTGCCCTGGAGTCCAGGCTCTATTCCGCCCATCCATTCTTGCCATCCCCAGAGCCAGGCCTGGCAGCTGCCCTGGCTCCACTATTCTGCCATCCCCAGCCAGCCAAAGCAATGCCAAACTGTGCAGCTAAAGCAACCCCTTTGGAGCTCACCCTCCATCTCCTGCAGGGGCAGCCAGAGAAATCCCTGGCCTGGAACATGCCCTTCCCCAGCAATTTGCAAGAAGGCCTTTTGCAATGTATATCTTCAGCGCCTCTGAAGCAAATGGGAATGGATGGGCTCACTGAGCAGAAAATGCCAGAAGGCATTCCAGATCTCAGAACCCCAAACACAGGCCTTCTGTGAGGGGACTGAACAGACAGGCAATGCTGGGGGGAAACTCTAGCCCCGTGGCAGGGTACACAAGCTCAAAGAGCTATTTATACATACTGCTGTGTTTCTTTTCAAGGCAGCTACCCAGTGTGAATCAGAATAGGGCAATGGTTCAAAAAGTCATGTAGACACATTCTAATCATCCTCATCTGGCTGGCTCCATGGCCTTCATTCAACATGCAGAACTGCTGTTGAGCACCTACTATGTGCTGGGCACAACGCAAGGCGTCGGGGATACAATGATGAATGGCACTGACAAAAGCAAACTGTGTTATCATGGGGCTTATGGTCTGGCAGGAGGGGAGGTTGCCAATAACTAAGTTGGCAAAGAAACAAATGTATGATGATGGGTTAGAAAGATGTAATGGTGCCAGTGCAGAAAAGAATGAGAGTATAAGGTAAGTTAACAGGAAGGGATTTTTCCCTGGGGAGGGTGGCAAAGAAATATTTCTTGGAGGAGGTTCAAAGGAAGACCTGAAGGATGTGGAGCCTGCTATAGGGAGTGGACAGGGCATAGGCCTAGAGGCAAGAAGAGCTTGGTATGGCTAAGAAATGAAAACAGGTGCCTGGAGGAGAGTGCCAGGGAGGGAGATGGTCAGCTGGCACAAGATGAAGGTGGCAAGGCCAGTAGGACAAGGCAGGACATGGGTTGGGTGGGCCGTGAAAGGACTTTATTTTGTCTTAGCAATGAATTGGAGGATTTTTTAGGCAGAGGAATGACGTGATCCATTTTCCTTTGTTTTCTTAAAGATCTCTCTGGCTGCTGGTGGATTGGAGGGGAACAAGAGTTAAATCTGGGAGGCCACTTAGGGGGCTCCTGTTGTCCCCCAGGAGAGAGGAATGGCAGTTTAGATGAAGTAGGGGCGGCAGTAAAGATGGAGAGGTGGGAGTGTATTCAGGAGAGTTTTAGGAGGCAGAATAAATGGGTATCAGTGATGGATGAGTTCTGGGGGCTAAAAAGAGGAAGGTATCTAAAATGACACAACTGGGTGAATTTAGTGCTATTTCCCATGAGGGAGAAGGCTAGAGGGAAAAACAGGTTGGAAAGAAAGGAGCTGGGGGAGGGCCTCTGGAGTCCCGTTTGGGACATATATGTGGGAGGCATCCTGGTAGAGACAGCGAGTGAGCAGTCAGAAATGGTCAATAGCTCAGGGGAGAGGTTCGGATTGAAGATTTAACTTTGGGAGTTATCAGCTTAACATGTTATTTTAAGCCTTGGAACTGAGTGTGATTTTCTAGGGCAATTACATAGAAAGTTCAAAGAACTCAGGACCAAGCCCCAAGAAAATCCAACATTTAGAAGTGAGGCAGTTTGCTTTTCCTCTTTGGACCTCATAGTTCCCATCTGTAAAATGGGCTGATAGTCATATCTGCCTTGCAGAAGGATCACAAGTAGTAAAGCACCCAGTCATGCTGGACCCCCGGCCTTCCTCTAGTTGGGCACATTGGCTTAAGGACTTGGGTTTGAGGTTTTGGCCTAATCTCTCACTTTTGTGTGACTTGAAGCTATAGTATCTGTGTGTTACAAAGCACTTTTCCAGCTCTTTCCTCTTTCCCATTTCCTGACACTCCGTGAGCACACTTATCATGAATGCTTTCTTCTCACATGGCCGGGGTGTTTAACATCGTGCAGTGTGTAGGACAGTTTCTCATACGAATCACATGTCCTCCTACCTCCCTGGCTGCTCCTTCTCTGTCTCTTTGCTGGCTACTGCTCCCCTTCCCATCCCTCAAAGACTATGTTGAGTGCCTCGGGGACCTCATCTGGACCCGATCACTGAGCATGTGCTGTTTCTAGTTATTTCATTCCTCTCCATATCTTAAATACTACCTGGTACCAAGTACTCAGAGTTCTGTAGTTCCAGCTCTGGCCTCTCTGTATAACTCCAGCCCACCTGTTGGTCATCACCATAATAATGTCCATTGGAAAACTAAAATTTAACACAGTCTCAAATTGCCTTTCCCCCAGCCTTCCACCATCTACCTTTTAGGTCTCAACATATACCAAACTGCTCACGTCAAAAATCAAAGTGTTAGGCCGGGTGCGGTGCCTCAAGCCTGTAATCCTAGCACTTTGGGAGGCCGAGGCAGGCGGATCACAAGGTCAGGAGATCGAGACCATCCTGGCTAACACAGCGAAACCCGCTCTCTACGAAAAATACAAAAAATTAGCTGGGCGCGGTGGCAGGCATCTATAGTCCCAGCTACTCGGGAGGCTGAGGCAGGAGAATGATGTGAATCCTGGAGGCGGAGCTTGCAGTGAGTCGAGTTTGTGCCACTGCACTCCAGCCCGGGCGACGGAGTGAGACTCTGTCTCAAAAAAAAAAAAAAAAAAAATCAAAGTGTTCATGGGATAAAGCAATATTCCATTGTGTATGTATTTACACATGGAATATTATTCGGCCATAAAAAGAATGGAATCCTGTCATTTGCAGCAATACAGATGAGTCTGGAGGACATTATGTTATGTAAAATAAGCCAGGCACAGAAAGATAAATATTGCATGTTCTCATTCATATTTGGGAGCTAAGAAAGTTGATCTTATAGAGCTAGATAATGGAATAGTGGTTACCAGAAACTGAGAAGGGTAGGGTGCGGGTGAAGAGAGGTTTTTTAATGGGTGCAAAAAGACAGTTAGATAGGAGGAATAAGTTCTGGTGTTCTATTGCACAGTGTGGTGACTATGGTTATCAATAATTTATTGCATATTTCAAAAGAGCAAGAAGAGAAGATTTCAGATACTCTCCACACAAAGAAAAAATAAAATTTTGAGGTGATGGATGTTTTGATTTGATCATTACACACTGTATGCATGTATCAAAATATCCAGTAAACATGTACAATTATGTATCAATTTAAAAAACCGTTCTGTCCATGTGTTAACTTTTATTCCACTTTCTTCACTCTCCATATTGAATCCATCAGCATACCCCATCAATCCTGTCTGTAAAACACACCCCTAATGTATCCAGTTCCCTCCATATTCACTGTCACCTTGCTAGTCTGAGCTTCATCTCCAAATTCCTTATTGTATGTCCAGCCCTATGTCAGCTGGCCCCTACCTCTCTCTGCCTCTGACCAGGACTGAGGCCAGCTCCCCAGGACTTACCCTCCCTTCTGTTCCTCACACACTCTTGCATTCATACTGCTGTATGATATCTCTGCCCAGCTGGCCTTTCTGCCTGGGACAGCCTTGCCCCTGGTCTTTGCAGGGCTGGGTAATTTATTTTTAAAAAGAGTTATTTGGGTCATGATTCAGATGGCTGGATAGTTGAAGATTGTGCATCTGCTTCTGGTGAAAGCCTCATGCTGCTTCCACTCATGGTGGAAGGCGAAGGGGAGCTGGAGTATGCAGAAATCACATGGCAAGAGCCAATGCCATAGAGATGGGGGAAGTGCCAGGCTTTTAACAACCTGCTCTCATGGGAACTAACAGAGTGAGAACTCACTCATCCTGAGGGAGAGCACTAATCCATTCATGAGGGATCCACCCCTACTACCAAAACACTTCTCATCAGGCCTCACCTCCAACACTGGACATCGCATTTCAACATGGGGTTTGAAGGGGACGAACATCTAAACCATAGCAAGTGCTTACCATAGGTCCAGCATTTTACATGCACCATAGCATTTAATCCTTACAGTCATTCTAACATTATCCCTAGTTGACAGGTGAGGAAACTGAGGCACAGAGAGGTTAAGTCTGAAGTCAGAGATCTAAATGAGTGGCGGACATGGAATTCAAACCCAGATTTTTCAGATTCCAGAGTCCCTGTTCCTAACTTTTCAGATCTTCCACCTGTCTCAGAAGTAGGCAAAGCAGAAGGGAGGTCATCCCCGAATTCAGTAGGCAGAATGGTAGGCATCACTTCTTATCTCCTCCCTTTCTTTCTTTCTTCTCTTCCTTTCTCCCCTTTTCCTCTTGCTATCGTTAATAATAAAATCTTCAGCTTGTCAAGGGAGAAACCCAGATTGGAAGACAAAGAAAGAGTAAAAGTAGGCCATTCATGGTGGCTCACACCTGTAATCCCAGCACTTTGGGAGGCCAAGGCGGGTGGACACTTGAGGTCAGGAGTTCGACACCAGCCTGGCCAACATGGAGAAAACCTGTCTCTACTAAAAATACAAAATTAGGGGCCTGGCATGGTGGCACACACCTGTAATCCCAGCTACTTGAGAGGCTGAGGCAGGAGAATCACTTCAACCCGGGAGGTGGAGGTTGCAGTGAGCTGAGATCATGCCACTGCACTCCAGCCTGAGTGACAGAACGAGACTCTGTCTCAAAAAAACAAAAACAAAAAAACCAGTAACAGCAAATGGCTTCAAAAGAACAATTCTAACCAAATTGTTGAGCTGTCATCTGGTCTCATCATGGCTTATTTTCTTCATCTTCTGATGAGGAGATTTGTGATCCCTAACTCACAGATCATTCATGTAAAAGTTCTTTGTGAAATGTGAAATGCTGGGCAAAGATGACCAATATCCTGTTGATTCAACCAAAGCTTATTTATGGTTATGCAACAGTACACTCTAATATGCTGCTTTTCCTGAGTCTTGCAACAAACACAATATGAAGCTTGCCTCATAAATGATATTTTGGAGGCAACATTGAAAGTGTAGTTCCAAAATCCAGAGGAGTGGTGGGAGCACCTTCCAAAATTTGACCTGGAAATCCTCCTCCCCCAGGCAATAAGCCACTAGGTCCCATTCTCCCAACTTCCTACACATCTTTCTTAGATCAGTTCCTCCTCTCTACACCCACTGCCCCTTCCTTGACCTGACCTTCCCACTTCCCCCAAGACTGTTGCACGAGTCTATTCACTGTTCTTCCTGCCCACATCTCAGCCTCCTCATGCTCCAGAGGGCTCTGTCTGAAACACAAGCATGTACCTATAACTCTTTGCTTAAAATCTTCCAGTGGCTCCCCTGGCATCTGAAGCCCTGCCTCATATGTCCTTTCAGTTTTATCTCACATCCCCTCTTCTCAAACACACATAGAAATATACATGAGCAGGTTGTTACTCTGTATAATGGTGAGATCAGACATGGCTCCCTCCACGCCTACACTGAGAACTCCTGGAGGGCAGGGGCTTTACTGGCTTCATTTTTCAGGCCCTCCACAGTGCTTAACACAGGGGAGTGCAAAGGAAATGCAGGTAATAATAAGTTTTTGCAGGTATGACTTTCTTTTTTTTTTTTTTTTTTTTTTTTTGAGACGGAGTCTCACTCTGTCGCCCAGGCTGGAGTGCAGTGGCACAATCTCGGCTCACTGCAAGCTCCGCCTCCCGGGTTCACGCCATTCTCCTGCCTCAGCCTCTCCCAGTAGCCGGGACTACAGGTGCCCGCCTCCACACCCGGCTAATTCTTTTGTATTTTTTAGTAGAGACGGGGTTTCACCGTGGTCTCAATCTCCTGACCTCATGATCCGCCCGCCTTGGCCTCCCAAAGTGCTGGGATTACAAGCGTGAGCCACCGTGCCCGGCCGTGACTTTCAATCTACAAATTTAGATGTACAGTGAAATCAATTTATTTTTAACTGAAGTTCGATTCATGCATTTATTTCACCAGAAGGTAGAAACTAAAACTCAGTAAGATCAGTAAGGTCCCTTCCCCCATCTCTGGAGTTACATCTATCCCAGGGCAGGGGATGCTGCTTCATAGTGCAAGGCATTGTAGGAAGGGAAGTCTGGTCCTTGATGCCTCCCTCTCCTCAAGTGTGTATCCACTGAGATGTTCACATTCCCAGCTGGTTTTTAGCACCAGGAACCATCAGGGCTTTCCTCATCCTGACCATCAACCTCCCCAGGCCTCTGGCCAACTCTCATATCTTATGGCATTCTAGAGGAGTATTGCCATTCTACAGGAATCTTGTCATTCTAGAGGAATCTTGCCATTCTAGAGGAATCTTGCCATTCTAGAGGAGTCTTGCCATTCTAGAGGAGTCTTGCCATTCTAGAGGAGTCTTGCCATTCTAGAGGAATCTTGACGAATCTGCCCAATGAATACCCTATCTCCATACTACTGTAAACCACAAGGAGAATCATTCAACTGCTCCCTTCAGCACACTGGGGCAAGTGGGAGCTCTCTGAGACTGATTCAGACCAATTTCCCTAGATGCATTCCAAAGTCATTTGTAATATAGAGTTCCTATCCCCACGTAATGTTGACCAATTGAGAACTCTGTGGGGCATGCAGTACCCCAGGCTTCACCCAAGAAATGAGAGTCAATTTCCCTCTGCTGTTGACTCTTTCACCCTTTTAGTCTATCACCTCCATTCCTCCCATGGACCACGCGTGGGTTGTGAAGTGGAGACACAACACAGAGCCCCTTCTCAGGGACACACTGATGTTGGGGTTTTCTTGTTTCCCCTCTGATGCCTTTTCCTTGAGTGGGAGAATCTTTCAGGTCTGACCAAGCACTTAATTTTTCAAAACTACTGTCCATGACAGAAGTCAGTAAACTTTTTCTCTAAAGGGCCAGGTAGTGAATGTTTTCAGTTCTGTGGGCCATCTGACCTCTATTGTGGCTACTCAACTGCCAACATGGCATGAAAGTAGCCATAGAAAACACATGATAACGAGTGCGGCTGTGCATTAATAAAACAGGTTGTGGGCCAGATTTGGCCTGTGGATTTGGGTCCATTTGGTTGACCCTGGTCTATATATAAAAGTAATCCCAGTTATTGAGTGCTTGGACTTTGAAAGCTTAAAGGAAATGTGCTTGCAACCCAAAATATCAAATAAAGGACCTTTTTGTTCTCCCACGCTGAGCTGCAATAGTCCTTCCCTTAGGCAGGTAGCGTAAGAGGCCCTAGTTTAGATGTGCTCAGCTGCCTCAAGCGGCATTTGGACACAGAGTGGGAGGAGACACTGGGGTTGTCACAATGACAGAGATAGGGGTAGTGTTAGTGTATTGGCCTATTTTCATGCTGCTGATAGAGGCATACACGAGACTGGGCAATTTACAAAAGAAAAAGGTTTAATTGGACTTACAGTTCCAAGTGGCTGGGGAAGCCTCACAATCATGGTGGAAGGCAAGGAGGAGCAAGTCACATCTTACATGGATGGCAGCAGGCAAAGACAGAGAGCTTGGGCAGGGTAACTCCTCTTTATAAAACCATCAGATCTCATGAGACTTATTCACTATCACTAGAATAACACGGGAAAGACTTGCCCCCATGATTGAATTACCTCCCACTGGGTGCCTCCCACAACATGTGGGAATTCAAGATGAAATTTGGGTGGGGACACAGCCAAACCATTTCAGTTGGCTTTTAGTGACCAGAGGCCAGGGTGTTTAACATCTTGCAGTGTGTAGGACAGTCCCTTATACCAAAGACTTGTCATTCCCCAAAGGCCAGTAGGGCCCCAGTGGGGAGCCCTGCCCTAGCACTGTCCAGAAAAGGACAGGAAGGAAGATAACAAGCAACCAGCACTGGGAGGTGGGGGACACATTGGTAATACAGTAAAGTACAAGCTCATAGCAGAGTCAACCCCGGGCAGCTCTCCGGTGGCCTGCTGGTCTTCTCTCTTGTGTTCTCAGGGGTGTCTTGCCCTGGGTCACCAGTAAGAGTGTTTGGAGCCCCCAGCTTCTGAGCATTTTCTCAGGATGATGGAGGGTATCCCCTCCAACTCACCCTCTGTCAAGTACGGCCCCTGGCTGTCCTTTGTCCTATGCATCCACTTCCACCTCTCAGCTAAGGGCACTTTTTCCCATGGTTGTACAGGAAGTTAAAGTTAAAATCCATTAGCTGTGTATGGCAGTAAGAAAATAAATCTTGTCTTTGTTCCAACCCATGTTTTACTGGTGACTCATTCAGACTATAACACGATTTATTAGTAAAATTCTCTTGTGCCTTGGCCCAAGCGAAGTTGTCCAGTGTCCCTTTGGAACAGGGAAGGAAGAAACCCAGAAGGCTCACCAGCCCCAGCCCCCTGCATCTGGACAGAGTGTCTACCTGCTAAGGCAGTGCCTCCACCCTGTCTGCAGCACAGATGTCAACCTGGCCCAAGGCTTTCTTGCATGTGATTGTCCTATAGGTAGGTCCATGTCCCAGGCCTTTCCTGAGACTCTGGGCCAGGGTCTTTGCTGAGCCCTAGTACACATAGGCAATTACATCAGCACCCCCATCCCAAAAAGCTCACTGGCTAATAGAGGCCTATAGATAAACAGTTAATCACAGTGTAACCAGTAAAATAAAAGAGAAAAGAAAAGAATATAGGGGAGTCAGAGGAGAATTTGCCCAGCTTGGGAGAGTCCAAAGGCTTTAAAGAAAAACAACTTTTGGCCGGGCACAGTGGCCCACGCCTATAATCCCAGCACTTTGGGAGGCTGAGACAAGCAGATCATGAGGTCAGGAGATGAGACCATCCTGGCTAACATGGTGAAACCCCGTCTCTACTAAAAATACAAAAAAATTAGCCAGGCGTGGTGGTGGGCACCTGTAGTCCCAGCTACTCGGGAGGCTAAGGCAGGAGAATGGCATGAACCCAGGAGGCAGAGTTTGCAGTGAGCTGAGGTTGCGCCACTGCACTCCAGCCTGGGTGACAGAGTGAGAGTCTGTCTCAAAAAATAAAGAAAGAAAGAAAGAAGAAAGAGAGAGAAAGAAAGAAGGAAAGAAAGAAAGAAAGAAAAACAACTTTTCTGTTCCTGTGTTAGTTTGCTGAGGATAATGACTTCCAGCTTCATCCATGTCCCTGCAAAGGACATGATCTCATTCCTTTTTATGGCTGCATAGTATTCCATGGTATATAAATACCATGTTTTCTTTATCCAGTCTGTCATTGATGAACCTATGCAACAAACCTGCATGTCCTGCACATGTACCCCAGAACTTAAAAAAAGAAAATTTAAAAAATAAAAAGAACCAGGCATGGTGGCTCACACCTGTAATCCCAGCACTTTGGGAGACCAAGGCCGGCAGATCATGAGGTCAGGAGATTGAGACCATCCTGGCCAACATGTTGAAACCCCGTCTCTACTAAAATACAAAAAATTAGCTGGGCATGGTAGTGTGCACCTGTAGTCCCAGCGACTTGGGAGGCCGAGGCAGGGGAATTGCTTGAACCTGAGAGGCAGAGATTGCAGTGTGCCAAGATTGCACCACTGCACTCCAGCCTGGATGATAGAGTGAGACTCTGTCTCAAAAAAAAAAAAAAAGAAAAAAAGAAAAAAGAAAAGCAACTTTTGATTGTTATGGTGCAAACCAAAAAAGTACTTGCTTATTGTTAGAATAGTGCAAAAGGGTTTATAATTTTAGGAAACCATCAAAAGAAGTCATTCTTGTGTTGAATTTTGAGTATTAAGAAGTTAGCTGGGAAAAGACAGTGGAAAGAAGACTGCATTCTAGGTAGAAGGCACAGAGTGAACAAAGGCATGCAGTAAGAAAGAGGATGGTGTTTAGAGAAGGAGCAATTGGCCAATGGATTGTTCTTGTTGCACTATGCGATGTGACGAGGGAAGTGGCATGTGTGAGGCGAGGGAGACTGGAGGGGGTGGAGCAGACTGCACAGGCCTTCTAAGCCATGCTAAAGAGCGTAGACTACATCCTTTGGACAATGGAGAACCATGGAAAGGTTTAAAGCGGTGGTTCTCAACCGGGGACAATTCCCCTTCCACCCCTGGGACATTTGGCAGTGTCTGGAGACAAATTTAGTTCTCACAAATGGGGTTGGGATTTTATTGGTATCTATTAAGAATAGGTAGAGGCAAAACTTCCTACAATGCAAAGGACAACATCCCTACAGCAAATAATTTCCAGTTCAAAATGTCTTGTTTTTTGTTTTTTTTTGTTTTTTTTTTTTGAGACGGAGTCTCGCTCTGTCACCCAGGCTGGAGTGCAGTGGCGCGATCTCGGCTCACTGCAAGCTCCGCCTCCTGGGTTCACGCCATTCTCCTGCCTCAGCCTCTCCGAGTAGCTGGGACTACAGGCGCCCGCCACCACGCCCGGCGAATATTTTTTGTCTTTTTAGTAGAGACGGGGTTTCACCGTCGTCTCGATCTCCTGACCTGGTGATCCGCCCGCCTCGGCCTCCCAAAATGCTGGGATTACAAGCGTGAGCCACCGCGCCCGGCCTCAAAATGTCAATAGTGCTGAGTTTGAGAAACTTGGTTAGCATAAGGAGTCACCCCATCAGATCACTTGATGTTGGTGGTAGGACCTCCTAATTCAACCTAAAGCCCCTTGACTCCTGGGGAGGACAGCAGTTTTATGAAAGCTATGTGTTAGAATTGGAGCTTTCATCCACCTCTCACTGCCCAGCCCTTGGAACAGTGTAAAGAGGGATGAACTGGGGTATCTCACAGACTGGGTTTAAGGTTTACCTCTACTCGGTCACAATGGTTACCTTGAGCAGGATATTTACCACCCCTAAAATGCAACATCCCATGTTTAAGCGAGGGTGGAAACATCCATTCCACTGAGCACTCCTGGACAATGTTATTCTAAAGAGAGTGAGAAACACAAGGCCACATTTATGTCCCTTTTTGCTTTAGAAAGCAAGAGGCTCAAAGTTCTGTTGGAATTTAATAATTGAAAGGCTCTGTGATGTGAATATCTGTGCATCCATTTTCTCCTTAACCTTGAACTCTTGCAGTGGTTCAGAATATAATGAATGTAATTTACATTTATTTGCTAGAGATTTTTAAAAATTTACTAAGGTAGCTTTGCACCAAATAAAATGCATGCCCTTCAAGTGTACAAACTGACAAATACATAGGCCCCATGTGTTCATCCCCATAATCAAGCTATAGAGCATTTCCATCCCCTCAAAGTTCCCCATGCCCCTTTGCAGTTCACCCCCCCCTCCCCCTGCAGCCCCAGGCAGCCACTGATCTGCTCCATGTCAGTATAGATTATCTTGCACTGGAGACATACAGCATGTGCTTCTTCATGCTTGACTTCCTTTGCTCAGCACAGTGTTTCTGAGATTCAGCCGCGTGGCTGTGTCTATCAATACTTCATCGCTTTCCACTGCTGAGTGGTATTCATTCCACCGCAGTTTGTTTATCTAATCACCTGTTGACGGACATTTGGCTTGTTTGCTTTTTTGTTGTTTTTGTTATCCTAAATTAAACTGCTACAAGCATTCCTTACTTGCTTAAAAGACTGCAATAGTTTCCCATTATACTTGGAAATGAATTTAAATTCCCTTCTGTATCCTCTCAAGTCCCCTCTGTGATCTAGATTCTGCCCACCCGTCTAGCCTCATCTCCTCCACACTCCTCTTTGCTCACTGCTCTCCATCCATCCCCGCTTCTTTTTGTTTCTCAAATAAACCAGAATTGTGGAAGAGACACTGTCACCCCTCACCATAATCCTGCTGGCTCCAAACCAGCTGAGGGCAACTGGCCGCCTGCCTGGGATGTGCATTAACCTTCTGGAATCATTAAATCAAACTGATACTTGAATCCTAATCTCTAGTGAAGCATTTTATTTATTTTAATCCCCTAAGCACTTCAGCTTGACTTTTCCTCTGGGCCTGCCATTCTGGGAGAGCTCAGAACGCCCACCCTGATCCTTTCTGATTGAAATCCCCCAAAGGCCAAGGGGTTGGGGTGTTTCTAATGATCCGCTCAACCATGTGGCAAGTCATCTCTAAACCCCATAGTGACTGCCTCCAGCATTAACACTAGAAAAACCGAGTTCTCCGTCTTAGATTTCAGACTTAAACTTTTCTTGAGCGCCGGCACTTCACTTAGCGATTTCACCTGTTATCTGATTTAATCCTCAACACAGTCCTGTAAGATAAGGTGTCTTCTTTTCTGGAGGGGACGTGGAATATCTGCACTATGTGGTGTGCTGGGCCAGAAATTTCCATATGACAATCTGCTCTTGTTTTTCATTTTGAAATGTTTATCTTAGAAATCCCAAATGTGCCTTCTGGTTTCCAGTAATGTCAAGCTAGATTATTTGGATCTACCCTCCCACTGAAAACCATGAAAAATATTGCATAATGTCTAAAATAAACACACTTCCTTTACAGTATTGATGAGCTGAAGAGGCAGTGAGGTTGTCTTTTCTTGCTGGCTAAGAGTAACAAGACAAGTAGGGGAATTTGAAAGCACCCAATGCATGTCTTTTCCACACACTTAAAATCCTATAAAGTGACTGTGAAGGGCAAGGGTCAGAAATGAAGGACAAAAGTGAGAATACTTAGAGGACACCCACATTGAAATACACCCCCAAAAGACTATCCTCAGATAAGGAAAACCAGATCTAAACTCATAGTTCTTTACTGAGGTAGAACTCAGAGAAAACCACTTTGGCACTGAATAAAGCAGGAGGAAAGGAAATAAAAGGGGAGAAATCCTGAGAAACTGTGGTTGTCGACCAGCTCTCTAATGAATTTGTATCCTACGAAGGCATAACCTGGGTGTGTCCAGGAACTTTAAAGCTGTGAACTTGGCATGAGATGGCCCTTACTGGCAGTGCCTCAAGGACCTAGAAGAAGAAGCAAGGGCCAAAGACCTCTGGAGAGGGGTAAGTCCCTCCTACGTCACAGGAACTCCCTACAATTAATTGTTCAAGGGCAAGAGCAACAAGCCATGGAAGATAACCAGGCATACAAAGAAACAAAATCTATGATTGAGAACTAAGAGACAGTGGAAACAGACCTGCACAGACTTTATATTTTAAAGCTTACAAAGTTTATGCTTACAAAGTTTAATGCAATAAATGACAAACTTAAAAATAACTGAAGGGATGGGAGGCAGAGGAGGGCAGATCACAAGGTCAGGAGATCGAGACCATCCTGGCTAATATGGTAAAACCCTGTCTCTACTAAAAATACAAAAAAATTAGTTGGGCATGGTGGCAGGCACCTGTAGTCCCAGCTACTCGGGAGCCTGAGGCAGGAGAATGGTGTGAACCTGAGAGGCAGAGCTTGCAGTGAGCCGAGATCGCGCCACCGCACTCCAGCCTGGGTGACAGAGCGAGACTCTGTCTCAAAAAATAAAATAAATAAATACACTAAATAAATAAATAAATAAATAAATAAATAACTGAAGGGAACAGAAAGCCATAAAAATCACATAGCAGATGTAAAAATATAAATAGCTTTTACAAGTAAAAAATATAGTAACTGGAAATTAATACTGGGCATTTTGGCAGCAGATTGGACACGGCAAAAAAATGAGAGAGTAAATTATCTGGGAATCAGCATAGAAAATAAAAATAGATAATAGAGAGGAGAGGGTAATAAATAAGGATAATATATTGAGAAGTTCTAGCATGCGTTTATTCACAAGTCCAGAAGAAGATAAACAGAAAGAATACACAAAGAAATAATGGCTGGGAATTGCCTATAACTGATAAAATTTACCTATGCACGATTTGAGAAACCCAACAAATCCTAGGTAAATTTATTAAAAGGAAATCTACATCTGAACATTTTCCAAAGAGTCAAAATAGAAAACTTAAAAGCAGCCGAATGATTTTTAAAGGAGAAATAGATATACTTACAGAAGACATCTCAACAGCAAAAATAGAAACAAAAAATCATATTTTAAATGTGCTAGAAGAAAATAATTGCCAGTCTGGAATTCTAAGGTCAGAAAATATAAAAATATAGAGAAAAAGAGAGACAGAAACTGAGAATTGGTTGCCGTCAGAACCTCAGTGAAGAAAATTCCAAAGGATTTGCTGTTGAGGTAGAAGTAAAGTGACCCCAGATAGAAGGTCTAAGATGCAAGAAAGAACTGAAGAACAAGAAAAGTGTTATATATATGGGCAAATGGAAATTAACAGTTATATAAAACAGTTGTAAAAATGTCTAAGGGTGTTAACATTTTAAAGTTAGAATTAAAATATCAAACTACAATAGCAGTTATATCAGGAGGTGGATAATTAGAGTTAATGCTAAGGTTTTCATGTTAGGGAAAGAGTAAAGGTTTTGATTAATTTCTACTTGGATAAGTTAATTATATATGTAGTATTTTTTCAAGTAAACACCAAGGATTAAAAATAGTGTATTACTTCCAAACTTATAGAAAGACCCAAAAATAAAGTCAAAAAGGAAGTCATACACAAAGAAAACAGGAGGGAAATAGAAATTCCAAAGTAGGAGAGTATAAGACATCCATGGAGCTGTACTTCATAGACTCTAAGAGGAATCAATTCTAAGAAGCATTATTATTTTATCCATCTTTAATAAAGAACAATGAACTGGCATTAAAATTGTTACAATGCTTTCTTAATGCTTGGAATTTTTATAATAATGAAATAACTTTTTCAGATTTTTTAAAATTTATGCATCACTCTTGTGCAGACAGAAGACTATCACAAGTGAAATCAGTGGGTTATGACATTTCTAAAACTTTCACATTTGAAATCTACCTTTTCTAAATATTGTCTTTTTTCTGACTCAGAGTTGTAGATGTCTGTGTTTATCCACACAATAGCAAACTCTGCGTCACTAAGAGCTTGGATGACACAGAATTTTATAAAAGAGGGCTGTACTTTGCCACAGAGATTTTCTTCAAAGCTGCTAACTACCACTCTATAGATGTTAATATACATGATCAGGCAATGACAGTGTGAACCCTGAATATCTGAGACAGGTCTCAGTTAATTTAGGTTTATTTTGCCAAGGTTGAGGATGCGCACCCATGACACAGACTCAGGAGGTCCTGACGACATGTGCCCAAAGTGGTCAGAGCAGAGTTTGGTTTTATCCATTTTGCACATTTTAGGGAGTCATGAGACATCAATCAACATATATAAGATGAACTTTGGTTCAGCCTGGAAAGGTGGGACAACTCAAAACAAAGTTGGGACAACCCAAAGCAAGGAGGGGGCTTCCAGGTCATAGGTAGATAAGAGACAAATGGTTGCATTCTTTCAAGTTTCTGAATAGCCTCCCCAAAGGAGGCAATCAGATGTGCATTTATCTCAGTGAGCAGAGGGGTGACTTTGAAAGAAAGGGAGACAAGTTTGCCCTAAGCAGCTCCCAACTTGACTTTTCCCTTTATCTTAGTGATTTTGGGGCCCCAAGATTTATTTTCTTTTCACAACAGCTACATCATAGCACCATTTGGCCAATAGTGAGTGCATGCCAACTTCAGAGATGTCAGGAGGTCAAAGAGATGGGCTTCTCAAAACCAATGAATTATGATATAGCATTAATTCTATTAAAGGTAAATAGACTAAACCATTCAGACAAAAGATAACAGATTGTTAATTTGAATACATATATTTTCTTCAAAACCCACAAAATCTATCTCTGTATTATTTATGAGCTACACATAGTCAATTCTTACTATTCACAGTTGTTGCATACCAAAAAGTCACCATGAGCACTGAATTAGCAAATATGGAACCATTGCTTCCGGGGAAAATTATATCTATTTATATCATCTAATGTAAATTATCATTTTAAGTCTTCAAAATTCATCCTGATATAACCTATTTTACTTTTTACAAAAGAGAAAACAAGGTTCAGAAATGTTAAGTGGCTTGCCTGAGGCTGCCCCACTAACAGGTGCTACAGTTGGGATTAAAACCTAATCCAACTGGCCCCAGAGCCAGAACTTGCACTCCACTGCCCCTAGCCCCTACCATCTCCATTTCTCCATCCTCTGGTTATGTCTGTGTGAAGCTGCCGAAAACAAGAAGGCCGAGAGTATCGCCTTATTGGACTTCAGCTAGGAGCATGCACATCAAGTGACTCAAATTTTTAGCTGCTTTGAACATGTCCACAAATGGCCATGACGGTGCCACAAGCATTGATTTTGAGGTTATGAATAAGTTTTAGCAAGTAGGTTAATTTGCAAATATGGAATCTACAAATAATGAAGATCAACTGTACTTCTAAGATAAAGAACATAGGAAGGTTGAAAGCAAATGGGTTTATAAACCATGTATAAACCAAAGGAAATCTGCTGTAGGTTTTTATTATGAGCTAAGTAGACTTTAAAGCAAAACGCATTACTGAAGGAGGAAGTCATTTAATACTGATCAAAGATTCATCAGTTTGTCAAGAAGCTATACCAATTTAAAAATTTGTAAACACATAGTAACACAGCCTTAAAATATATAAAGCAAATATTTATAGACTTAAAAAGTAAAATAGACATATCTGTAGCCACAGGGGGAGATTTTAACGGGCCTTTAAAAAAAAAAAAAAAGAGTCTCACTCTGTTCCCCAGGCTGAAGTGCAGTAACATTAGCATAGCTCACTGCAGCCTCAATCTCCCAGTCTCAAGTGATCCTTCCACCTCAGCCTCCCGAGTGGCTGTGACTATAGGCATGTGCTACCCACCATACTCGGCTAATTTTTAAAAATTTTTTGTAGAGACAAAGTCTCACTATGTTGCCCAGGCTTGGGCCTCTTTATGTAATGATAGGACAACACACAAAAATATAGTAAGGTTACAGAAGATTTGAACAGCATATATAGTATTAGGACAATTAGATAAAGAAAGAAGAAAAATTTGCATTGTGAACCAAAACGAATTTTAACCCATTGATTTCACTTATAATGGGATTAAGGCAAAACCATGAAGACTGTAAAAGAGAATAATCATGATCATTATCATGATCAAATTATGACAATGATTTGGTTTCTGGTTAAGAAATCCATCACCAACTAATCATAAAGAGAAATAGAGAAACTAAACTCCATTAGGCTAAAGACTCTTGATTATTTAAATTCACTATGTTTTTTTAAAAGAGTGAAAAGAAAAACAATAGAGTGATAAAAAATACATGCGATACAGATGACTAGCAAAGAACAGGTAGCCTGAGTATATGAAGAACCATAAGAGTCCATAAGAAAAAGCCAGAATGCCCAATTAAGGAAATGGGCAAGAGATTTGAACAAGCACTTCGTAAAAGAGAAAAGCCAAATGGCCCGAAATGTATGAAAGTGTGTTTAACCTCACGGTTAATCAGAGAAATGCAAATTAAATCCAAGACTCCTGTGAGATTTGCGAAAATTAAACAAGTTAACAGTTATCTGTTGGTAGTGTAAAGTTGAGACAATCACTTTAGAAAACAGTATGCATTATCTCATAAAGTTGAGGAAGCAGGAACCCTGGGACCCAGCAATTCCTTTCCTACCCATGTACCCTGAAGAAATGCAGGCTGCGTATTCCAGGATAACATACAGGAATATTTATAGCAGCATTACTTGTAATTGCATTGTACGTACACTTGAAACAACTCCAATGCCCATGAACAGTGGAATGGATAAATATGTTGCAATGGTAGATTTATGCACTGGAATCTATGAAACAACTTGTAAAAATGGCTACAGGCACTCTCAACAACATACATGCATCCTACAAACATAGCTGAGAAAAGAAAGCAAGATACAAATGAATACATACGGGGTGATTCTATTTATGTAAAGTTTAAACTCAGGGAAATATAAACTATTTTATTTTTGAATGTGTTCTCAAGTTATAAAACAATTTTTTAAAAAGCAAGAAAATTATTACCATAAATGTTGAGATCTTGGTTGTTTGTAGAAGGGAAGGAGGAGATGGTGATTGGGAAGAAAACATAAGTGCTCGTCTTCTATCTTTTTTTAATCTGGGAGTTCATTATGTGTTATTTCATAAGTTTCTTGCTTAAAAACTACTTGCTCGGTGCACATTTCAAATTTATGCCCTTTTCTCTGTTTTGTGTTTCTTCACTTAGAAAAACAAAGCTTCACAGGTTTTAGGTTTCCCCACTATAACTTCCAGGCTGCTCTCACTGATGGGATAAGGAAGAGGGGGAATGGCACCGTTTGCACTTTTGTTCTCTCTGTGATGAGACCATCATTCTCCAGCCTGGCAGAAGGAGGAGGATGTCACTTGCCCATGAAATTAGGCAGTTATTTCAACCCTGGCCCTAAAACTGGGACACCGATTGCTCCAGGTCTCAGGTACCCTGGGTCTGACCTTTGCAATGGGTTACAAAACTGTTCACCCGAGCAGACCATGTCTGGGGCTTCTGCGATTTTATCCTATGACAATCGTGCCTGTAGGCTAAAGAGACAGCAAAGGAATTCCCAATGTCCACATTGCATAACAGCATCCATGATGCCTTGAGGAACTTCTACAAGAATGACTGCCCAGATCCCCCAGCTGTAAGTTATGCAATTGAGAAAATGATGCAATTGAGAATTAAATCCATGTTTGTCTGGTTTCTAATTTAGGTTCAAGCCAGGGCTGCCTCTGCCTCCTTCACTTTTTGTTCTAATTTGCAATGTAATGAGATTTTAAAGTTAAAAAAAAATTGTTGCTCTTTAAGATGTCAGAAGAGCGCTTATTTAAAATGAATAACTTAAAAATGATTTATTAGCATTATTAAATGTATTTCCAACTTTAGCTCCCAGCCAGGGTTTTAGATCCACCACATCAGGTCTGCTAATATTTCTCTTGACTCTTTTTTTGTTTTTTTTCTGAACTAAATAAAGGGACATTCTTGAGAACTTTAGTCACACACTTTGCCCCATCCCCCACCATTCAGTTCATTACTTCTTTCAAATAGAGATGAAAATATCCACCTCAAAGTTCTGATTGTTGGGGCCAAATATGAAAAACCATAACCTATTATTACGACTCTTCCATGGGAATCAACAGAAACATAATTAATGCTAATTAGGGTAATTTGAAATTTCCACTTTATTCCAGTTCAAAGTCTCTGATATTATGAAATTTCTCAATTTTGTAATGGTCACTTCCCTATATATTATCTTCATTTGCAAATCAGCAAAAAACTAGATTTGGGTTTGCTTCCTAGGTTAGCAAATTGGGGCAGTTTTGCTATCATCTAGAGTTTTATCTGGTTCAAATCTCTATTTATCGCAGTTATTATGGGAGTGAATATCTTCAATCCTCCCAAATTCTGGCATCTGCTTTTTGATGAAACACTGGGAAAGAGCACGGACCCAGATTTGGAAATGGCATCTATATGACATCTATATGACATCTAGTAAGCTCTTAATGCTGAGGGTAGGAGACAGATTGCCTTGTCCTGCATTCCTTCCTTTGGGGACCTAGTCATCCCCTACTTGAGACTCAGCATGCCCAGCCTAGCCAGCCACTTCAAGGTGGACCCATCCTCTGCCCCACCCTGCATGTCTACACCAGTCACAGTAACTGATTTGCAGACAAGCACATCCATGTAAGGCTGCCGGTAAGTTAAGTGATACACATGAAAATGAAGCCTGATTTAGCAGCAGGGCAGGTGGACGTCCTGGGCAGAGACAGAGCCAGAAGTAGGTGGGTGCCTGCCCAGAGCCCAGCCTGCCTCTAGGCTCAACCAATCAGAACATGACTCAAGGGAACCCAAATTTGCACCTACCAAGAAAGGGAGGACCTCAGGGAGTTCACGCTGGCAGGTGATGGTGGAAATGGGGCAGGACACAAAGGGCCCCAGTAGACTCCCACTGAGGGCAGTGCAGACTCTGCCTGCACTCACAGGGCCTGGCCAGTAGAGAAAAGAGAACAGGGCATGTATACAGAGAGAAAGTAATGTGCCAGGAAATGGGGGCTCAGCGCAGCCCAAGAGAGGATACAAGAAGAGATGATCAGGTCGCTTGTATTGTGTCAGCTTGTGCCAGCCTTCTGATTCCACTTTCCCCTAGGGAAATAATCTAGGTGGAATCTGAATCTTTGAACACCACAGTGGGGAGCCAGAGAGGAGATAAACAGACCAAGACTCGTGCCTGTGCGTTTGGGCATTTTGAGTCCCCCAGACCATCTCCCAAACTCAGGCTGAGAATCTGCCTCCACTGGAGAGAGAACAAGTGATCTTGGCTGATAAAGCTCTGCTTTAGGCCCCCGTGGTCCAAATCAGGAGCACTTGTTTTCAGGTTTCTGTGAGAGAACAGGGGTTATCCTGCCACATAAGGGCCGCAGTGCCCTCTCTGACCCCATCAGGATGGACACCTGCTAATTTTGGCTGTGGCTCAGATGCACTATCACACCCTTCTCTGCAGCCCATTCCCCACAAGCAGCGAGCTGCCTCAGCTATGGGTCCTGGGCCCCTTCACACAGTTGAAGCCCCTCAGGATGAAGCTGGAGCAGCGCATGTGAGAGTCAGGATTGCTTGGCCCTGCACTGGATGGAGAATGAGGGAGAGAGACTGTGGCCTGAGCTCTGAGTCCCTTGATAGTCTGGACTCGCTGTAACAAAAGCTGATAGTGCTAACAATCTCAGTTTGTTCTAACCCATACAGGGGAAGTGCTCTGAAAATTTTCAGGACCAAGAAGTAAGTATTTCAGGCACTTTGCAAAGCGTTTTCAAAATACCACCAACTTTAATCTTCACAGAAACCCTATGATATGGGGACTTTATCTTCATTTTGCAGGTACAAAAACAGAGGCTCAGAGACATAAAGTCATTTTGCTCAAATTCTCACAGGAAGTAGATGGAATGTACAAAAACTGGTGATGATATACTATTTCCTGGTAAACACTCTATTTCCATGTGCACCCTGCATCCCATGTCTATAAAAATGCTCTGTATCTCATGCTACACAAATTCATAATGTCTAGCAGAACTCAGTGAAACATAACTTCAGAAACACTGGTAGAACGCCCCTCACCTTCTGAACTAGAGGTCATAACTCCACTCCTGACTACTCAGGTGACCTTCCAACATCCCTGTGCACACTCTGGATGACATACAAACTGATCTAAGAAATCCAGAAGGTTAGACACAAGTTGGCCCTGTGGTCCATCTAGTCCAGAAAACGGTCTTCATGCAATTACTCCAAAAATTCAGGAGTCCACTGACTACATAGTTTATCATTCTTCATTTTACGAACATTTGCATTCATTTGCTTAGTAATTCATCCAGTATTCTTTGGGCCAAACCTTCTGCTGAGCTTTTGAAAAGCCAAGATGACTTTGTCGTAGTCCCTGTCCTCAAGGAGCTAGTGTTATGGTGAGTAGGAAAGCCAGATTTGAGAAATAATTACAATCCATGCTAAGAAAGGCTGTGCGGCAATTTAAAAGAATGAGACAGAATTACATGACATAAGGGGAAGATATTTTGAGGGTGTAGTGTTGAGTAAAAGGGATTTTTATCTATTTTGCTCACTGGTACATTCCCATCTCCTAGAACAGGGATCAGCAAGATAAGGCCCATAGGCCAAATCTGGCCCCAGCCCTCCGAGTTTTTAAGTGTGTACAGAGTTTTATTAAAAATAAGGAAGTGTATCACCTGGAGAACATGCGTAGCCAGCAAATTCTAAAATATTTAATATTTGTCCCTTTATCAAAAGTTCACCAAGCCCTGCCCTAGAAATATGCCTGGCATATTTATATTTTAGGTACTCGGTAAATATTATTTGAGTAAGAAAACAAATATGTACTATATGAAAATGTACAAAAAATTATTCTTCTTCCATGGATATGCACATGGCGACTTCATAGAAAAAGACCTGGAAGGATACACTCCAAACTGTCAAGGTCCATTTCTCTGAAGGGTGGAGAAAACAGTGGGATGAAGGTCATGATCATATTAATGTAGGCTGTTTATAATGTGGAATTATGTTTTATAAGGAGAATAAGTATTCATGGATTACCTGCACTATTAAAAAGTAATACTTTGAAAAATATTCTCCCGTTAAAAAATAAGCTTATTTCAATGGAGAATGAGAGCTGGCCATCCACCCATTACTTATCTGCTCTGATCCTGAGCTTTCTCCTTTATAAAATGACAATGAAATAGTACATCTTCATGATGATTAAATGAGATGATAAGTGGAAAGTGCCCAGCATATAATCATCACTCAATATTTGTTCACCATGGTTATTGGCCTTAAAAGAACATTCTAAGTTCCCTGTGTCAGTTAATGACAAGACAACCCATCTACCCAAGCCAGAGCCCTGGTAAACGCCTGCCTCTTGCTTACTACTCCAAATCTTGCAATTAATCAGCAAGTTCTAAACCTTCTTCCTTTGAGAAATGTGTCATTGAAACATTGCAATGACTTTCTTACTGGTCTCCCTGCTCTGCCATCTTCCCTTTCCAATCTATTCCTCTCAGTGGACAGAGTGACCATTATGTCCTGCTCACAGGTCAAGACAGCCTCCACTCCTGCACCATAAGGGCCAAATGCTGAATGTAATACTCAAAGTTCTTCCATAATCCACACCCCCACACCAATAGCACCCTAGGCAGGGGTCTTTCTGCTCTTTCAGAAACATGTTCCTAGGCCTCTACACAGCTGTTTAGTCTGTCTGACATACCTTCTCCACTGTTCCTACTTCCCAAATATTGATCTATACTTCAAACACTATCTCCTCTAGAATGTCTTTCTCAACTCTATCCACCCACTTGTTCATGGATCCACTCACCCACCCATCCATCCATCTATCTATTCATTGATTCATCTATATATCCACCCACTTGTTCATGTATCCACTCACCCACCCATCCATCCATCTGTCTATTCATTGATTCATCTATATATCCACCCACCCATCCATTCATTCATCTATATATCCACCCACCCATCCATCCATTCATCTATATATCCACCCATCCACCCATCCATCCGTCCATCCATCCATCCATCCATCCATCCATCCATCCATCCATCCAGTCATCCATCCACTGACCCATCCATCCACCCATCTACCCATCTATTCGTCCATCCATCTATTCATCTATATATCCACGCATCCACCCATCCATCCAATCACTCACAAACATTCACTGAAGACTTGATATGTCCTAGGAACTTCAAGAAACTAGAAATACAGGAGGCATTAAACTGAGCACATGCCCTGCCCTCTAGTGCAGTAGACTAAAAAAACGAAGGGAATATACTCTCCCTGGGGAACATTTTAAAATGTTCATTTCTAGTTAATTTTTATCTTCTCTTTTTTTATTTCTACTTTGCATGTGTTTTAAAGTATAAAATACATTAGTACAGTGGTACAAGCATACAATGTGTAAAGTAAAAAACATACTATAAAGGAAACGCTTTTTTTTAAAAAACAATAGCACTGTATGATAAAAAATATCCCACTAGCACTGGGAGAATACTTACAGATTCAAGGAAACCGGTCACCCCAGAGCCACAGACCTGTCTGTGTTTCCCTATTAAGGAATGTAGAATGTCTTATGATTACCTGTGTACCATCATGATGAAGAACGTGGACTCTGGAGCCTGTATAGACAGACTGAGGTGGTATTCCAGCTTTGCCACTGACTATCTGGGTGACCAAAGTGCCTAGCCTTTTGGGTTTTAGTTATTCAGTATTTCATATATTAACAAGTTAATATATGAAAAGCCCTTAGAAGAGTACCTCTGGGGCTCAACACTGCTGTTTTCCCCATCAGACTTGCCAGGCTGAGACAACTGTCTTCCCAGGGCTAGCCTAGTACTCTGCACGTAGTAGATAGGCACATAATGTGTGATGATATGAACTCATAGTGGGGGTGAATTTATGAGATTTTTCTCTCGATGAATAACAAATGCCTCATCAGCAAATGGAAGCTAGCCACATTCAGAAGCAGCTCTCTCGGCTTCAGCCCAGAGACACATATGGTGCAGGAACGCCCATTTCACCCCATCTCAGGTGTTAATTACCAGCTTCTAGCTACCGAAAGCTCTGAAACAACACTGAGGAGAAGAAATTACACTATTTTTAGCAATATTTTGACAGCTATATTAATAAACAATAATTTTCTTATCATCTACCAGCTGATCACCACTTGCCACCAAACAGATCAGCCTTCAGTTCTGCAGGGATAAAGGGAGCAGAAACTGTTAGTTTTTTTTACGTGAAAATTCCAAATAACAGGGCCACTGGCTTTGTAATGTTCTCAGGCATGCCTGCTGCTCATTGCTTTGTGGAAGGCCTACTTCCTTTTCCATTTCAACCTGCAAATCAGTCAAGGTGCACAGAATGGGGAGACAGCGTAAAAACCAGCTGAACCCCACCCCTCTCAGGTTCTCACTCTAGAACAAAACAACTGGACTAGAAATACAACCCTTGGAGACATCAGGACCAGGTGGAACATGAATAAAATGACCAGTTATTCTCTCTCTAATTATTACTTATGGGGCCTGTAGTGTACGGATGTGCATCTGCTAATCACAGGCTTCCAGATGAATCCAAGGCATCCTTTTCACGTTAACAAATGAAGACACTCTTAATTTAATCACCCATTTCTGGGTCAGGGAGCCCCAGTTGCCAAGGATGTTTGGTGCAGGGCAAACACAGCACCGTCATCACAGGCGCATTTGCAGTGGAGTGAGCCAGGCCTGGATTTGCGCACCTTCCTGAGGGACATCAACCCACCTCCACTCAATGAAATGAACCATCACTTTTCATTGTTTACATATAGTCATTTCATCAATGAGAATGAGAAGGAACTAGGAGGAGAATGAAGGAAGGAAGAAAATAAGGGAAGAAGGAAGGAGGCAGAAAGGGAGGGAGGGAGGGATGGAGGGAAAAGGGAGGGAAGAAGGTAGTTGGGAGATCTTTTAGCAATATATCATTTTCCAAAGAACAGAAAAGCAGTGTGGGTGGTGTATTTATAACGTGTAATAGATTTTAATCGATTAGCGCCAATGGAGCTTCTAAGACAACTTTTCCAATCTATACAAATGAAACATATTTTCAAAATATATGTTCAGAGCAACCCAGTGCTGCCATTGAGAGTTCTGACTTGCTGGCCAGGGAGTTGGGTTTGCGTCTTAGACTCATTACTGACTAGCTGTACAAGTGAATTCACAGCTCTGTAATCTCTGAGATAATATTCACACTTAACTCACAGGGTTGTTTAGGAGTAAATAAAATTAATGTGCTTTCTGGGCTTAGTACAGGGCCTGGCACGTAGTAGTTACGTAACAGTTGCTTTAAATAGAAGAGTGTCTATCAAAGGGACCCATTACGGACCGATTGGGACTTTGTGGATTGTGGAGCTGACAAGACGGTTTTCAAGGGCAACCAGCCCTTTGGGGATGAAGGTACATTGGGGGTTGCAGCCTCCTGAAAGGGCACAGCTGGGGTGGAAAGGGCATTGGAAACAGCTTCTCTATCAAGGCATCTCTGCCTCCATATCATAAAAAGCATTGGAAAGTCACACATCTACCTGTGGTATGCACACACAAATGAAAGATCCAGAGAACACCACCACTTGAACTTTTGGGAGCTGCCGAAAAGTTCATTTTGTGCTCATCTCTCCAAATTAAGATGTACTTGGCAAATGACAGCTCTGGCTGTAATAAATTCACTTGCTCACCAGTTGAGGGCTGGGAAGCATTTTTAGGAGGAGGCTAAAACTCAAACACTCCGTCACAATTTCTTTTTCTTTTGATGTACTTCAAGGTTGACACCTTTGTGCGCTGGAGAGATGACTAACTTCCCTCTGATAATTTTTGTCTCAAATCAGGCAGTCCAAAAGTTTCATCATTTCTATTATGTAAACCATAGATTCAGAGCTGCTAATTAATGTGTAACATGGTCTGGTTTGAAGATTTTCTTTCATTTTTCTGAATCCTCGGTAGCTTTTTAGATTTATTTTTAATTGACAAATAAGAATTGTATGTATTTATCATGTACAACAGCATTCGATAGCTGTATAGATTGTGAAATGGCTAAATCAGTCTATTTAACATATGCATTACCTCATACAGTTTTCTGTGGTGAGAACACTTAAGAATCTACTTTCTTAGCTATTTTCAGGCATTCAATATATTGTTATTAACAACATCACCATATTGCATGATAGATCTCTTGTACTTATTCCTCCTGCCTGACTGACATTTTTGTCCTTTGACCAACATCTCCCCAGTCCGCAACCCCACCCCAGCCCCTGGTAACCACCATTCTACCCTCTGCTTCTGTGAGGTTGGCTTTTGTTTCAATTCCACATATAAGTGAGATGATGCAGTATTTGTCTTTCTGTGCCTGGCTAATTTCTCTTAACATGATGTCCTCCAGGCTCATCCAGGTTGTCACAAATGACAGGCTTTTCTTCATTTTTAATGCTGACTCGTATTCCATTGTGTCTGTACACATTTTCTTATCCACCAATGGACACTGACATTGATTCCTTATCTTGGCTCTTACGAACATGGGAGTGCAGGCATCTCTTTGACATACTGATTTCCGATCTTTTGAATATATTATTTCCATTTGGGGAAATAAATCCCTAAATGCTTTAGGTTCTACGTTCTGATGCGGTTGAACTTCTGTGTCTTTCTGTTAAAGCCCCTTCCTCATCTTGCCCTGTTTTAGGCTGCCCCAGTTGGTGAGATACTTGGAGCCAGCTCCAGGCTGGACGTTGCCCCCTGCCTGGGAAAGCAGAGTGGGGGGGCAGTGGGCCTGGAAAGGGAAACTTGGATACTTTGTTCCTAGGGTTTCCAGAAGACCTCAAATCTCACCTCCTTCTTGTCTAAGATCCAAAAGTGCCTCCCGAGCTCTAAGCAGTTTGTCCAGTGTGAGACACAGCATTAATGTCCAGTAGCTCTTCTCCTGCCTTCTTCCCCAGACACACCTGCCTGACTCTGCTCCTGCTGCCTCAGGCCCCTTCCTGCGTTCTCTGCCTGGAACCAAGTGTTCATTGACAGGGACCAGCTCATAGGCTGCCTGCTGCTTTTCCTGTTTGGGCTGGGAAGGAGTTATCTTCCCCTCCTCTGGTCTCCAGCTACACTCTACGCATCCCTCCACTTCCAGGGGTTCTTAGCAGGCGCAGCTATGCCTCCCTGATGCCGCCTACCCCATCACAGGGCTCTTTGGGGTTGTCACATGACTGGAATTTAGTGAGTGGGGGACCAGTGTGCTGAACCTCCTCCGTCACCCCACAGCACAACGGCAAAACAGCAGCTTTCTGGGAACGCCATCTATGTTTCCTGGGAAAACTGCCTGCGGGGCGATACTAAGCCCCAGTGGATAGGTGCATAACGAATGATCTTTCAATAAATGAATGAGTGAATGAATGAATGAGGGAGAGAGCATATCACACTTCTTGTCACTTTCTACTCATTATTTAAGGCCATCCTAAAAATTCTCAAAGCTCAGGGCCAATAAAAACCCGTTTCTGCTGCTGTACTAGAACTTTTCTTTTCACAGGTGTCCTGCCTCCTTAAGAACCAGCCCATCACCAGTTGCAGGGCCCAGAAGATAATCATGCAGAGCGGGGCACTCACCAGACCCAGCCGCCATGCTCACCCCCTCTCCTCCCCTCTGCTGATGCTGCCTGGGTTCAACAGCTGCCCTTATGCTGGGATCCAGGGCAGGCCAGTCCTGCAGTGGGGCCTACACTTGTGTTTTTGAGCTTTCTGTCCTCTGCCTGGTTTGCTGGCTGGTTTCTCACTCACTCTGCTTCTCTGGAACATGGTTCCTTAGACTGACCTCTCTCTTTTTATGATCTTATTCATTTTTCTACCCCGAATGCACATGATTTGCTCCCATCAAAAAACTCCAGAAAGTCACAGGCTAGTAGTGTCCTGGACTCTGTTTCCTTCCTTTATTACCTTAAAGCACTCAGCTAGGCCCTTCCCACTACTAAGCAGTGAGAACTGTGTGGCCCGGTATGTTTCCCTCTTCTCCTTGGCTGCCAGGGAACTCACAGCTATGTTTTATACTCAACTGCTTTATTCACTTCAAGCTTCTAGATGAAATCTTTTCCATTACCTTTATTTCTTAGTTCTTATCATTTAACTGAAAACTTTTGTTTTTATCCCAGGTCCGTCCCATGACACAGGTTTATGGGAACCCCAATTCAAGATGAGATTTGGGTGGGGACACAGTCAAACCATATTGTTCCGCCCCTGGCCCCTCCCAAATCTCATGTCCTCACGTTTCAAAACACAATCATGCCCTTCCAGCAGTCCCCCTAAGTCTTAACTAACTCCAGCATAAATAAATAATAACTCCAGCATAATAAATCTGCTTCATTTATTCTAAGCTGACAAGATCTGGAAAAAAAGTGGGGGTGGCGGGGGAATTCTCCAGTTTGGCTGAGGTCCTTTAAAATTCTATTCTCATCACATACAACTTCTCCAGGGAAAATGAACTCTCAGTCTAAGCTTAAATATTTACAGACGTGGCCCCCAAATTGCCCCAGCCCCCCATTTGAGCCTCATTCTCCCAAATCCTTTGTAGCCTGGAAGGCCAGTTTCAGCCTTTTCCCAGTCTCTCTAGCCCTGAACCTGGCTCCAGGCCCTGGTCACCAGTCTCCTCTCCCTTCCTCAGCTCACTGCCTCCTGAGGCCCTTCTGGCCTGGAAACTCTCGCCCTGAACCTTGCCTTGGGGGCAGCCCCTAGCTGGGCGGGTTTGATCTCCTGCGTGAAGCCCTGACCAATTCCTGGGCGGGGCTGTCTCCTCTGTGGCCCTGTGGCAATTCCTGTGGTTTTCCCCACTTTCGTTAGCTGTATTTTCCACTGAATAAGAAGAAGAAGAGCTGACATTGATTGTGTCTTCTCTATTTAGAAGGCATTATGCTTCACATTTTGTACTCATTCCCTTATTTAACCCATCTATAAAGAAGAAGCCATTTTATTTACCATTTTGCAGATAAGAAAACTATGGTGCACATATTTTTTATCTGTATCCGGGACATGAATTCCAGGAGAATAAGTAAACATCCTTCGTGCCTCTCTCAGCATCTGTCACAGGGCCTGACACAGACGTTTAATATGTAATTTCTGATTTATTGATTCATTGATAAGCAGAATGAAACTCTCACCCCCCTCCCCCACCAAAGAAAATCAAAACACCTCTCCAGTGGAGCGAAACCCTGGCAGAGTTTGCTTCAGCCTCAGGCCACCCCAGCCTGCAGGACTTGTGTTCTTACGTGGCACTGGTCGGAGAGATCCTTAGACTGAGGTCAGCCAAGGTATAGCCATGTCTCTGAGCTGCTCTGCACAGCTCTGTGGGCCCAGGGGCCAGAGTCATGCTGGCACCCAGCCTCCCTCTACCATAGGTCTCATCATACTCTTGTGGTCTTCTTTTCCTCTATCTGTTCCCTCGAGGAGACGATGCGTGCTTTGGAGGATAATCACAGAATAGAAGTCACTAGGGGAGAGAGAAGGGGAGGGAGGGAGGGAGAGGGAGGAGATAGGCGGTTAATTGAGTGAGTTTTAAGGTAGCACATGTATGAGGCTCCAAGACCTTGGTTTTAAAGAGCATCATCATTACTTGATGGGAATAAGGAGCAAGAGTCTTGGAGCAAATGAGCATAAGGAACTTTCCAGAAACGAGACTTAAGAGAGTTACAGGCAGGCTAGAGGAAGGCAGAGCTGCAGAGGCCAACTTGTGGACCCCACTATTTCTCCGAAGGAAGCGCCATGAACCTCAATTTTTCTTGCGCTCCAGAACTCACTGAGAGTTCTGAGAGACACGCGCATTCTTCACATGGCTGTTCTACCCTCTTCTTGTATTGGGAGTTGATTTTTTCCAGCAAAAAGCACTGCCAGAAGCTGAAAACTTAAAACAAAGGATCTGCACAAAAGAATCACGTACCCCCTCCCTTTCATTTTTTTGGAACAATTTCACCCTCTGTAGTCCTGTATGGTTTCTGCATAAATTACTCTGCAAGACCGTCCTGCTGCAAGCGAGCTTGCCTGACTGCCTTTGCTGGGGCTTCAAAGCTGCCAGTTAAGCTTTAAGCATCTTGAAAACGTATTGTCTGGAATGAAACAACCAATTATGCTTTCAGGTTTTGTGGCATAATATCGCAGAAACCAGCAATTACAGAATCAGAGTGGCATCAAATGGGGTAGAAGGGAGTTAGCGCGGATTATTCTTTAAATAGCAGTTACATGAACTCATAATAAATAGGTATTAAGTGTTAAATGTATGATAAGTAATTCTTGACAATGCAATTATCCAAACAGAAGAGGGAAAAGTGGCAAAGTGGCATTGTCAACTTCTTTTGTGCATAGCATGCTCAGTGAGACTGAGATGTGGAGTGAATTTGCCTTTGTTCCAGCCTGCAGTGGAAGCAAGAATACAGATGTGGGCACGGAAGGGAATTTGACTGGTTCCAAAGAGATGGCAAGTTTTCAAAAGAGCAAGGCCCTTTTCCACTGGGACAGAATGTGGCTGACCAGAAAATTCCATGACAACAAGCTCTGCTGATACAGAGCCAGTTGATCAAACACATATTTAGAGAGTGGCTGCTATGATATAATTTGCGTGAATGTACCTAGCCTGGAGCTTGACAAATAGTAGATGTAGAAGAAATGTTTGTTAGGACCAGGGCTGCTGTGTAAGGTCTCACAGGTTGTGCACTGCACAATTCCAGGGAGCAACATTTATATAGATGATATGTGAATAGCTTCTCTTGGAGTGGTGAGAGGTTGTGACCCTGCTTAGAAGGTACAGTAGAATTTATATCTCTGAGCTTGGTACTTCAGTTTGATTCTCACCACCGAGAATAAAATTTCAGTGCAATGATCTTCAGCAATGTTTTTCAATGAGTAAAATCGAGGGCCAGACTACTTGATGTCAAACCCAAGCTTCCTTTACAAGCTGTGTGTCTTTGGGAAAATCACTTAACCTCTTTGAGCCTGTTTTCCTTGTTATAAAATATGGATAAATAATAGTATCTATTTCAAAGACATGTTGATAAAGATTAAATTATATCACATATTAATGAGTTTATGCATAACCTTATAATACTTCTTCCCATTTTTTCCTGGACACTCAGCTAGACTACATTTCTTAGCCCCTGACTTAGGTGTGGCCATGTGACCGAGTTCAGGCCAATAGAATGTGAGTAAAAATGACTGCATGACATTTCCCAGCCTGCCCCAGAGGACCCAGAATAGAATTCCAAAGACCTGAGGGGTGGCAGAGTGACAAGATGAAAGCTTTGTTCCCTGAAATGACTTGTGGAGGAAAGCTCCCTGCCGATTAGGCACACTGAGCAAGAAGTAACTTTCTATTGTTTCAAGCCACTGAGACTGTGGTTGATTGGTGACAGCACTTATCGTTACCCTATCTAATGCCCGCATTCAGAGAACATAGACAACGTGTGTGTTTTAACCATATTACCTTGGGTGAGGTGTGAAGAGGCCAAAGATCAAAGGAGAAAAACCAGAGAGAGTTTTACGGGTTTGTTACACACAATGTGTTCCTAGGAGGAGCACATCTCACCACGCAGGGCCACTGGGGGAAGCACCAGAGTCGGTCACGAGCCAGGCAAAGAGAGGGGACCTGTGGGCAAGTACCTTTACCCTCAGAGAGGGAACCCGTGAGGTGTGGTAAGTAGGCTCACAATTGGCTAGTGTGAGCAATTTTCAGCGGGCTTTGGGACAGAGCAGCTGTGCCTGGTTGTCTGGTACCTGGACCGGTGGTGATCAGAGCAGGTGCATTGTCCCAAAGCCTGTTAAGGGAAGTGGTTGGGGTATGGACATAACCAGTTGTTTAAGAGGGGAAACTGATTGGCTTCCAGTCAGGTCCTTAAAACTGGATCAAGATGACATTGATAAAAACTTTGTTACAGTGTGGTACATTGGGGTCCCCAAGTGAGCCGCACAGCTGGAGGTGAGTGGTGGCGAGTAGTGAAGCTGAGCTCCGCCTCCTGTCAGATCAGTGGCGACGTTAGATTCTTATAGGAGTATGAACCCCATTGTGAACTGTGCATGCAGGAGGTCTAGGGTGTGCGCCGCTCATGAGAATCTAATGATACGTGCAATGCGCTTGAATCATCTCAAAACCATCTTTCTCCCTCAGGTCCGTGGAAAAATTGTCTTCCACGAAGCTGGTCTCTAGTGCCAAAAAGGTTAGGGACTGCTGTGGCACATGATGGGCACTTCTGTGGGTCAGCTACCATTCAGGGCAGGGAGGGTAGGGATGTTTTGTGTGTGCCAATACTGGAGCTATATGTTGAGCCTGCAACGGTAAAATAGCCCTGTTCTGCCAGTCCAGACAAGTGGCTAACTACATGGAAAGGTAACTGGCGCTGCTGAGAGGCAAGTCCTCCAGATGGGAGGCACTAGAAATGGCTCAGCAATCTGCAGCCTTGCACCATCAAGTAGCTACGATGCTTGAGAGACCACATGGATAAGCCACATGGAGGCATCAGACAGAGAAGGAGAGGCCCTGAGATGATACAGAGAAAGACAGAAGCCCTGCTGAGCCCAGGCATCCAGCCGCTCCTGCCCAGGTGCCAGACGTTATCACTCGCCCTGCAAAGTAAGCTGCCATGTTGTGAGTGGCCCATGTGGTAAGGACAGGAAGCCTCCTGTCAGCAGCCATGGGAGTGAGGCTGGGAGTGGATTCTCCAGCACAGTGAAACTTTCAGAAGACTGCAGTTCTGGCTGGCAGCTTCCCTGCAAACTCATGAGCCGGCTCCCCCTAGCTAAGCTGCTCCTGTGTTCTTAGCCCTCAGAAACTATGAGATGATAAATGTTTGCTTTGTTTTGTTTTGTTTTAAAAGAGTGTCGTTCCTGCCTATGTCATGCTCACAATTAATTTGGGGCGAGATTGATGAGTGGGGCATGCAAAGAACATAGAGGAGGAAACCTTTGCATAGGGCAGGCTCTCCCCTTGTGTGGGGAGGGTCTCAGTGCAGGTGGCACATGCACCAGGCCTTGCAGAATAAATGGGAGAGAACACCAAAAAGGAAGCCATGGAAGAGCATTCCAGACAGGGAGAACAGCCTGGGTGGTGGTGCATAGGCATGGAGGGCATGGCACATTGTGGAGATAGCAAACAGCTCCTGTGCTTAGAGGATAGGGTAGCTCAAAGAGGCATCTGCAAAAGGCTTTGTTGAGAAGGACCTTGTGGGTCTTTTGAAAGAGTTTGGTCTTTATTTCATGAGCAATTGAGGGTCTTTGAGGATCATAGGAAAATCTACTTGTGTAATTGTTTTTTCTTTTTTTGAGACGGAGTCTCACCCTGTTGCCCAGGCTGGAGTGCAGTGGTGTGATCTCAGCTCACTGCAACCTCTGCCTCTCGGGTTCAAGCAATTCTCCTGCGTCAGCCTCCCGAGTAGCTGGGACTACAGGCGCCCACCACCACACCCAGTTAATTTTTTTGTATTTTTAGTAGAGACAGGGTTTCACCATGTCAGCCAGGATGGTCTCCATCTCCTGACCTCCTGATCCGACAGCCCCAGCCTCCCAAAGTGCTGGGATTACAGGCATGAGCCACCGAGCCCAGCCTACTTCTGTAATTTTTTTAAGCTTCTCTTTTTGTCTTAATATAATTTTGTTTTTCAAGAACATTTTTGTTACTTATAGTTACTTCTTGTAACAAGGGCCCCAGGTATCATAATCATAAAATCCTAAAGCTGGGAAGGGGCCATCTAGTTCCACTCTTTCCTGTTTCCCATTTTATAAAAGAGGAAACTGAGGCCCAGAGAAAGAGAAGAATTTGGCTTCATGATGTTCATGTCCCCCTAATAGTCTTTACTCCACAAACACCTCTGCCTATTCCAATTTTACCCAGTCTTCAAGGTCTAAGTCAAAGTTTTATTTCTCCAGAAAAACTTCCCTGGTCTCCACTGGTTTCTTTCCTATCAAATCCTACAGTGTAGATAGGCTTCCTGCCTTGCGTCTTGGCACTACTGTCTCTTCATGTTAGAGGTAGATTTGCCCCAGAAATCAGCGTGTGCCACTCCCCTGCTCACAAGTCTCCTATAGTAGATTGTTGTGGTAATGGCTCCCAATGTGTTCACCCTGCTCTGTGTCTATGTCATTGGGTAGGGACCTACCCTTGGAGAGACTGACACTCTACTCTGCCAGTTGACTTGCTTTGGCCAACGGATCATAAAAAAATATGATGCATGGGCCGGGTGCGGTGGCTCACGCCTGTAATCCCAGCACTTTGGGAGGCCGCAGCAGATGGATCACAAGGTCAGGAGATTGAGACCATTCTGGCTAACATGGTGAAACCCCCTCTTTACTAAAAATACAAAAAATTAGCTGTGTGTGGTGGTGGGCGCCTGTAGTCCCAGCTACTTGGGAGGCTGAGGCAGGAGAATGGCATGAACCCGGGAGGTGGAGTTTGCAGTGAGCCAAGATAGCGCTGCTGCACTCCAGCCTGGGCGACAGAGTGAGACTCCGTCTCAAAAAAAAAAAAAAAAAAATGTGATGCATGAATGACTTGAAATGTGCTTGTACATGAGGACCTGCCCTAGCTTGCTCCTCTTAGAAGCCCAAGCCTCCATGTGAGCAAGACCCAGCAAGTTAGTTGATGAGAAATGTAGGGCCTAGTTACCCCTATTGCACAACTGACATCCAGCAAACCCCCAGAAGAAAAGCTGTCTAGCTCACTGCAGATGCATCAATTAGCCCAGTCAAACCTACAGAAGAATCAACCAGCTGAGCCCAGCCTGTCACCAACTTGCAGAGTCAGCTAAATCAGTTGATGCAGAATCAGTTGTTGGTTTGGCTACTAAGTTTTGGGGTGATGTGTTATATAATAAAAGCTAATGAATATACCTCCATACCTCAAACAAAATCCAGAACCTTTATCATGACCTGCAAAGCTCTACATAATCTCTGAGAATGGAAACCATCTAGACACCCACAGCTTCCTATCTACATTAATGTGCCTTTACTTTCCACCTCTTAATTGACATAGCTTTACTAATCCAGGAAACCCTAGCCTAAGAAGGTAAAAATTTCCACTTTATTGTTCATTCTACAAACTTCCTGAGAAACCCATCGACTCATTAATAGAAAGCATCAGTTTACACCTGAAAAACCCTTTGAACCCTTTTTTACTTGAAAATTCTCACCTTGCAGTATCCACCAAACCTAAACTATTACATCATGATTCTCATCCAGTCCTAACTAAGCTTCCTCATTGAAAGATTTGCCTTAAACAAAACTTCAAAAATCTCATGAATATCCCAATTTTGCCCTTCCCCATCTGAGATACAACTAAAACTCTGTTGAGGTGGCATCCTTTCTTATGTGGTGAGAATAAACTCAGCTTTGTCTTATCAACAGGTGGTTTTGGTGATCTTTTTAGGAAGCCACATTCATCTTCATTTCCTGCTACTCACCTCCACCCCGTGTTATTGCTTTCCAGCCATACCAGTCTCCTTGCCCTTCCCTGCACATGGCAAGCATTTATTGTCTTCAAGAGTTTATGTTTAGTGTTTTCACTGTCTGGGATCCACGATCTTTTGTATTTGCCTTTTTCACCACGTCCTCTGCTGGGGTCTGAGTTTGAGTACCACTCCCACCTCCAGAGTCCTTTCCTAAGGAATCTCTTATTTCTAAAGCATCAGCATTGCACTATCTTCTTGATTTATTTTTACTTTTCTTCATAGCACTGAGCCCAACTGAAATTACTATATGCACACACATACACACACACATTTTTTTGTCTATTTTTTGTCTTCCTTCCTTACTGGAAGGTATGCTCCAAGAGGAGGAGTACACTGTCTGCGTTTGGCACCACTATAAGCTCTGTGCTTAGAAGACACAGGTTTGATAAATACTTGCTGAGTGAACATTGGTAAGTGAGTATGAGATGCTGTTGGTGTTTTGTTAGTATTGTTGTTGCTATTTTCATCATTCTATTCTATGCTATGCTTTTTCTTTCCAGAACCAAACTTTCACTGGTCTTCCATTTCACAAATCCTTCTGAGATTCTCTTTTCAGAAATAAACAGTTTTATACCTGTAGCCTCTTCGCTGAATCTCTGCCTCATCTACCTCTGTAGGGGAGCCTTGGCTGTCTCCTGAAGGCACCACTTTCCCAGCAGCCCCATGAATGGAGACTGCTAGTGCTCATGTACCCTCATTTCACATGTGGGGAATGAGTGGGGCTGGGCATTTTCTCAACCCCTTTCCACCTCTGGATTATTACTCTTCAACCTCACATGAAACTCCTGCTCCTCTGGCCTCACACAGCCCCTTATTCCTCCTCACTGCTGACCCTCAACTTATGTGCCCATCATTCCCCTCCCTCACTAAAGACTCATCTTCCTGGTTCTCCTTTTTCCTCTCCCTTCCTCTCCCCAAGCCCTGCTGGTATCAAGGTGACCTCACCATGCATGTGGGCACCCACCCATCAAACACTCTGGTTATGTCTCTGATGTCTTCTTTGCCTATGATATTTACCTCTTCTTCTCTTCGTTCATTCATTTCCATGATGACTCTCTGGGCTCTACATAACCTAAAGCCCTTTCATTGAGGAAATATTAAACCTAAGCATGGTACTTTCTTTTATTTTTTTAATGCATTTATATTCTAAGTTGACATATAATAATTACACATATTTGTGGGGTACATAATGATGTTTCAATACATAAAATGTATAGTGATCAGATCAGGGTCATCGGCGTATCCATCATTTCAAACATTTATCTTTCTTTGGGCAGGCGTTGTTCTTTCTGAACACAATCTCTTATCTTTCCAAGACTCTCAGTTGGTTTCTTTCACCACATCTGATCTTCAGCATCAAAGAGACTCCAAGTCCCACCACTTCTTGACTAGCTCCTCCTCATCCCTCTCTCCTGGTTCTATTTCTATCTCCATCAACTTGGACCTTAAAATTTATGACTTTTACACCCCTCTTACCAATGGTCTCAACTCACTAAACCCACTGTGCCTCTGCCACATATGCCAGCCATGTTCCAACCTCCCTTCAACCCTGATGTTTGGATTCTTCATGCTCACATCCTGGCTCTTAAAACCTGGGGGAGAAAATCTCACCACCTTGCAGACTGGTGCCACTACAAAGCCAAGGTCTTCAGCCTCACCCAGAGCCTCAGTGCTTTCAGAAACTACTCTGTTTCCTGAGTACTCTGTCTCCCACTCTCTAGAACATCTATTTCAAATTTCTCCACACTTCTCAAATCTCCTACTCCACCACCTCCTACTCACTGTAGGCAGATAACCTCATCTCCTACTGCACAGGAAAAAAAAAATAGAAAGCTTACATAGGAACTCTTGCAAATTTCTGATACCAGAACCGCCAAGTTAACGCATCTGTATCCATCCTCCCTCCCTCCTGTGACAGTGAAGGGGGACCCCTCCCTTACCTGTGCTCTGGATTTTCTCCTCTCCTATAACTTTTAACTCTCCCTCTCTTATTGATTCTGCAGTATCTGGGTTAAATCTTTACAGTCTCCCTGATGACAAACAAAACTCCCCTTTAACTCTCCAAACTCCCACGAGCTGTAACCTAGCTTCCCTATGCAGCAAAGTTCTTGAACAAGGTGCTTATCATCATATCCTCATTCCCTCACCCCTCTCTCCTTCCTGGACCCACTGTGCCCAACATCTGTGCCCATGTACCTGCAAAGGCTCATCTCACCATGGGGACCAACAGCCTCCTTCACAAGTGTTAAACTCCAAGATGCTCCTTTCTGCTTCTGTTCTTGACCTTTCCAGTGTTGATAGTGATGCCTTTGAAATCCTCCTCTCCTTGGCTTCCATAGCAATACGAACTACTAGAGTTTGTCACCCTCTTTCTCCTCTCCACCTCATTCTTCTTCACAAGGGCCAGCCCTCACATGTTGAGGTTCCTTGGGATGCTGCCTGGCTGTTCTTCATTGTGGATTTGATGTTTTCCTCTATCCTGTTGTGCACATTCTTATGGCTTCAATACTTTGTCTAAGCTGTTGATTTCAAAGTTGGCATTTCATCCCAGCTCTCTCCCGAGTTTCAGACTGCCTTTTCAAAAGCCTACTGGGCATCTCCCTCCAGTGGTCCCCCAGGCACATCAACTCATTCCAAACTGGTGATTCTGCAGGTTTTTCTGTCTCACCCACCCCAAGATGCTCAAGCAGAACACCTGGCATCTCCTTGGGTCATCTCTTCCCCATCTTTATACCTATTCTCCATCTAATCCCATCTACCCATGACATGCTTTTTAAATCCATCCACCTCTCTTCAACCCCACTGCTCATTCCCTATGTCATTAACATCTCTCTCATAGACTCCTGACCTCCCTCCAATTCTTGCTATGGTCTGAGGAGCTTTTCTAAAGTGTAAATCTGGCCATGTCAGTCACCTGTGTAAGGCTCTTTCATGGTTTCTTGTTGCTTTTAGGGTAAGTTAAAGTCCTTATCAAGGATCTTAAGACCTACCTTGCCTGGCCCCAGGTTACCCTCCCCAACCTAACTCATACCACTCCCAAACTCATATTCCAAGTTCTGACCATACAGCGCTGTTTTCAAATCCTTGAACAAGCCAAGGGTGACTTGCCTCTGGGGCTTTTTCCTGCCATTCTTCTTCCTGGAACACTTTCTCAGAATCCTGTTTCTCCACTAATTCCTATTTGTCTCTTTGATGCTACTCCACAGGTCCCCTCCTCCAGGAAGCCTTCCCTGTTCTCCCAGGCTAGATGAGAGCCCTTCCTCTGTATCCTATATTTCTTGGGCACACAATAATTCTGTACATTTGAAGCTCATTCTACTCTTTCTACTTCCTCTGTCCCAGTACTTAGTATAGGAGATTGTAGCAGCCTCTTTATGGGTCAGAGCCGCCTACAAGACCAGAAGCTTCATGAAGCCAGCACCCCAACTTCCAACACCAGCATTCGCAATGCCCAACAGAGATCCCAGGTAAACACTTAGCATAGCATATAAATTAAATTACAAGGGGTCAATGATAATGAGTAGATTAGATATCATCAACTTATTCTACTGTTTTCCTTGAGCTCTGCTCACCACAGCCAAGAAGGGCTGGAAACTAACAGGTTTACTCAAACTATACTTTGATTTTCACAGCACTGAAAGTCTAGAGTGGTTTGACCAATTGTTTTATTAAGTGGACAAAATGTTGGAGTCATTTTAGACACCCTAAAAATTTGGTGTAATTTTTTTCTCATTTCATATGCATTCTGTGCGTAAAGTAAGAATTTGCCAAATACATGGAAACAATAGCAAAATGAAATCACCCCACAGTGCCACCATAAAATAGTACTGTTATTACATTTTAATATGCATTCTCCCAGTATTTTTTTCTATTCACTACTATTCACCTTTTTTTCTTTGGCAAAAATTAGGACCTATGGCACACACTATTTTGTAGCCTTTTTTTTTTTTAACTTAACAGTGTGAGAATGAACATTTTTCAAAGTCAATATAGATTATTCTCTTGGTGCGTGGATTTAGTGAATGCCCTTTTTTTTTGTTTTTTTTTGTTTTGCTTTGTTTTGTTTTGTTTTTTGTATTTTTAGTAGAGATAAGGTTTCACCGTGTTAGCCAGGATGGTCTCAATCTCCTGACCTCGTGATCCACCCACCTGTGTTTTATCAGGTGGATGTGTCTACTTCATTAAATTCTCAGCCAAAGGAGATAGAACCTTTGAATTTCCTTGCCCCCAACTCCCTGCCACTCTTTTTTTTTTTTTTTTTTTTTTGCTGAACAAACCTCTTTATAACTTCAGCTTTGCAAACTTCCATTTTGGTTTCCTTAGACCAAACAGTGGACATTATTAAGGGTTTTGATACATATCCAGAAATTCTGAATCAATTAACTCTCACCAGGAGGTATGGGTGGGTTTATATCATTAAAACTATAAGCATATATTTGTGACTTAGCAAGCCACTTATTATTATTAAAATTATTATTAAAATTTGTGTCTTTTATTATAGGGAGGTAGAACTTCTTAAAATGTATTTATTTGGCACACAGTCACTCTGTACATTTGACTGTTACACTCTCCCCAACCTAGTTTTCACACTTAGAGGCATCTGAATTAGCAACGCCCAAACCAACCTCCATCTGAGGAAGGCTCACATGTGCAGGTTTTCTATGCATTTCTTCATACAACATGGAAACGTCAACAGGGTGGCCCAGGGGTCCTTCAGGAATGAAACTCATTCAGCAGAACTTCAGGAAGGTCTACCAGGTCCCAGGGCTCATTTCAGGCACCGGGGCCATGGCAGTGAACAGAGAGCCAAGGTCCTTGTCCCCCGGATGCCTACATTCCAGTAGGAAACATAATTTAAAAGTCAACAAATAGGATTATTTCAGCAGTAATAAAGAAATGAAGAAACAAAACGTGGTTATAGGAGACAGTAATTGTGGGTAAGTGTGGAGCACTCAGGTCAGGTCTTTCTGAGAAGGGGACCTTTGGGCTAAGCCTCAAATGTCAAGAGGTATCAGATCTGGGAAAAGTATGTTGCCAGAGAAGAGAATGAAAATTGCACAAATTTGGCACATTTAAGTGTCAGAAAGGAGGCCAGGGTGTCTTAAAAATAGAGAAGGTGGCAAAGGGAAAATCGTAGAAAATTAGGTCTGAGATGTAGGAAGGGACCCGAAAAATTAGGACTTTGGGGGCCATCAAGAAGAATTTTGAATACATAATATATACCAAACACTTCCAAATTTCTAATTTCATGCTCTTCTCAAAATCCTGGGAGTGGAGTATTGAGTATGACCACTTTATGTAGTTCCTGGCACAGATTAGGCTCTCAGTCAATATTTGTCAAGAGAAAGAATGAAAGAATAAAAAGATAAAAATAAAAAAGAGTAAACTGAAACACAAGCCCAGTGCTCTCTCCTCTCTGAAACCCCACTGCTGGCTCTGAAGTTGACAGAGTAGTCGCCCAACTATTGAAAGGCATCTTCAGGCTCACTGAAATTGCAAAAGTTTCTTCATTCAAATTGCTATCCTGACAGCAATAATTCTGAGAGAAAGAGAAGTCACAGAAAACATAAGATTTGATAGACTTTGAGTTAAACACAGCATAGCACCCCAAAGCATTCATTTGGCTAATGGTGGGTGGAACTATTTGAGCAAAACATTTTGTGCCTACAAGCAACTGCAGGTGCAGGCAGGGAAGCCTGCACAAATCTTTCACCAAATTTGGTCCTGAAAGTTCCCCAGAAGCTGGCACTGGTTCCCTCCCTTGTAGTTCTTTTAGTCCCTGCTTTGATGGCGGAAACATTGTGACAGCTGTGAATTTTTTTTGGCAAATGTATCCACTCAGGCCGATTTCCTGTTTTCTTTCTTCCTCAACAGATACTAGGAAACTTAGCAGACCTGTCTCTGAGTTTATTATTTCAAAGATTTAATAGATGAACTCTGGTTTATAGAACAGAGACCAGAACTTCAAAAACCTCTAATGATTGTACCATTCATTCATTCCTTCATTCATCCTATTGTTTAGCATAATACACTGTGTTAGAGAGAGAAGATGAATACAATCTTTGCTTTCACAGAACTTACAGCTAATGTATTGGCAGTAATTAAGCTACGAGTGTGAATAAAAAATTCAGGATGCTGAGGAAAAGTGTAATGGGAGAAGTTAACTTCAGTGTAAAGATCAGAGAAGGCTTCCCTGGGGAAATAGATTTTGAACTGATTTTAAACAATAAATAGAAATTAACTATGGGTGCCAGATTAGGATACTAGGAGATGGAGGGCATCCAAACAAAGGGACCTGTGGATCCTGGAGTGAGGAGGACATGCTGAGCTGGAGAAGTGAGAGAAGACCAGAGAGACTGGAGCTTAGGAAACTAAGGAGAAGGCATAGGAGATAAAGGTCAAGAAAAGGCAGATTATCAGCCTACTGTAGGTCATGTTAGGGAATTAAAAGCTTCATCCAAGGTGCAATGGAATATCGGTTAGCTATTGCTGTATAAAAAAATCCCCCCCCCATCTCAATGCTTAAATCAGCAATCAGTTATAAATCACATGTTTATGGATCAGCTAGGAATGACTGAACTAAGTTGTGCTCCCTTGGTCTTGGCTGTGTTCAGTTGAGTTTATCTGTGCTCACTTGGTCTTGGCTGTGCTTGGTTTAGTTTATCTGTGCTCAGTTGATTTTGCCTGTGCATGGTTCATCTTGGCTATGCTCTCCCGTGCCTGCAGGTCATCAGGAGCCCTGCTCTAGGCTGGGTTTGGCTGCAGCCTGTTGGCTGGGGAAGCTGTGGTTGGCTGGTCTAGTCATCTTGGGACCAATGTGCCCAAGCAAGTCCACTTTATGGAGACAGCAGAGGCACGAATGCCAGGCAGAAGCATGCCAGGCTACTGTCACTTCCATCTCATTTTATTGGCCAAAGCAAATCACATGGTCAAGCTTAGCGTCAAGAGGTAGGAAAATAGACTGTCCCTTTAGTAAGAAGACCCGAGAAGTCACTTGGCAAAGGGTAAGAGTACAGAGAGAGAGAGATGAAGAATTGGGGCCATTCATATAATATATTACACCATACATGAGAATTCAATGCAAATTTTTAGTCTGGTGATTGACATGTCATCCAAGGAAATTCTCTGCAACACCAAACATCTCTTAGTGGGGCCTGAATATGGCTTTGTGATATATCCTACACTTACCTATCATCCTAAGATCTGTCCCAGATTCATAGAATCACAGAATCTTCTTCATTCCTCCATTTTATGCTTTTAAAACCATCCTCTCTCCTCCGTTACTGGTACTAAATGGTACTTTAGTTTCTATTCTTATCATTTCTTCCCCAGACTATCAAAAGCATCCCAACTAATATCTCTTCAGTATCTCCTCCTCCAACCCACTTCCACATCACACCCAGAGTGGCTTTTGATCCTATCTCTCTCGTAAGATAGGGTTCCCCCTACTTGGCTTGACATGCAGGTTCTTCTTAGAACAGCGCCATGTTTCCTCTCCATAAGCTCTGTCTCACGTGCCCTGTCATCCAGACCTAACTGAGCCACTCATCTTTCAGCTCTCTTCACTTGGGCATGTTTCTGTGCCCCTGCACACTTTTATTTCCTCCTGCTTTTCTGTCTAGAATTTCTCTACCTCTAATTGTCTATCTGGAAAAGTGCTCATCCTTCAAGATCCCACTCAGTGGTTACCTTTTATTTATCATTCCTGCCCATCTTCCAGGGAAGAAGTATTAGCTGCCCTTATCTAGCACTAGCCATTGTGTATGCAATTATTTGTATCCAATCCTGTCTCCTCTTACATGGTTGGGGATATACACACACTTGGCTGTGTAAGAGATAAATCATGTATAGGAAGAAATTGAACAATGAGGACACTTGGACACAGGAAGGGGAACATCACACACCGGGGCCTGTTGTGGGGTGGGGGAGGGGGGAGGGATAGCGTTAGGAGATACACCTAATGTAAATGACCAGTTAATGGGTGCAGCACGCCAGCGTGGCACATGTATACATATGTAACAAACCTGCACGTCGTGCACATGTACCCTAAAACTTAAAGTATAATAAAAATATATATATATAAAAAGAAAGTTTTAACATGTAATTTTATTTCTACTTTTTCTTACAAGTATGCTTTAAAATTTGTATATCTTGTATATGGTTTATAGTCTATTAGTGAAGAAGTACAGCAATATAATTTACGAATAATAAATAGAAATACTTGCTGAAGATAGAAGCCCAAAAAGTGTGTATAGATTGGTTCTTGGAAACCACTCTTTTACACTGTTCTCCTCAGTCGACAGGATATTTCATCTTCACCAAACCTATGGCTGAAATTCTCCCAAAAGCAGTAGCAGGGGAATTCCCACAAGGAAGTGCCCCAAACCATCTCAAGATAGCTCTGGTTGGGATTCCAAAGAAAAGAGCACTAAATGCCAGGGTGATTCGCCCAAAGCATTTATTAGGGGAATTTACAGAGTGGGCTGCCGGGTCCTCATGATGGACAGCAAGAGAAAGATGTTCTATCTAGGTGTGTCTGCAGTTAGGAGTCGAGGTATGGAGTTTAGATGAAGGTCTGAGGCATTTGGCTCAGGCCAGGGCCAGTTTCTTTCAGTGTTTTGGGCAACAATCTAGACATCTTTAACAGTGCCTGGGAACGTTCAGGACCTGAGATGGGATACGAACAGGCAGCTGGCCAGCTCACAAAGTGGTCAAGGCACTCTGTGTCTCTCCATTAGGACACAGGAAGTGGAGGGAACTGGGGAACCCTACGTGGGACCTCAATATCAAAACCAAACTTGAACTCATTAAGTTTTAAATGAGTTTTAAAGTACAAGGAGATTTTTATTACAATGGGGAGCAAAGCTGTCAGCCAAATAGGCCTTCCTCCTCCCCACCGAACCTCCTGCTACATACACAGAGGAAAGATTTCATAAAATATTGTAGTTTTCCTGGACTCCTGATAATAAATTAAACACTGGTTCTAGATGGGTCATAAATACATCTCTGCCAACTGTTGTGTATGAATCAAGGGTTTGTATGCCTCAGAACCAACATAAATCATGCCTGCAGAGGAATCCCAGGGAACGATTGACATATGTGCCTCTTGTCCTCATGATCTGTCTTGGAGCATTTGTTTATATAGAGAAAGCCCATAGTCTCTACCTCTCTGGTATAAACTCAGCATGGTTGAGAGGAAGAACCTGGATTTAAGCGATTGGCCATGCAAATAATCGTAATTTAAAAGACTTTCTTCTCATTTCCAGGACAGTAGGTTGACGTCCGCTCTTATGATTGCCAGAAACAGAAGTGCTCACTTAAGTGACCTTGTCACTAGCACACAATGACTCTGACTACATTTAATAGCAAGAGCTGACTGCCCCAGAAACATAGATTGTTCCTAACAACAACAGTGATGGTTAAGCTTTTCTAAATATACACAGTGTCCTGGGCTCTCTCTTACTTGCATTATCACGCTTACTCTGTACAATATCCCTGGCACAGATGCTTTCATTACTCCCACTTCGCAGATAGAAAACTCAGAGCTTGGATGGCTTGTCCCAAGCTCTACAACTAGTCAGTGGCTGAGCAAGAATTAACACCCAAGTGTGTCTCAACCTACCATGAACATTTTTAACCATCTTGCTACACTAGCTCTACAAATAAATCAATTAATTCACATGAAGGGGCTGATGAAGGATTTTCAGAATTTTTCCCAGCTCTAAAATTCTAAAATAATACAAAAAATGTGAAATGTTATGCAATGTATTCTGAAGTCAAAGAACAATGCCTTTGCGTAGCAGTCACAGTTTGCGGAGCTTCATGCCTCAGCATCCTATCTAGTGAGCCCGATACCCAAGGTTACCCATGTAGATCACATACCCCCAAGACAAACACTGCTGTGTCCCCGCCATCAGACCGCTGGAAACCCTTTCAGAAAATAGAGTAATGACATTGGTTACGATGACGATCCAGGGCACATGTGACTTCTTGCTGTTTTCTCCTTGCCAGATGTGGAAACGAATGTCTTAATGTGGGGAAATGTTGGTAATTGCCAAAGATGACTATTGTAGCTTTTTTCAGAAATAAGGACTCATTTTTAGAAAAGAAAAAAATAAAAAAGATTGCATAATGGCTAAGTGGAAATTCACAAGCAGGCAGGCAATACACACACACTGGATGCTTCTTCTCTCTGCTGTAGAAAAGAATGAATTTCAGATTAAAGACTAGTTTTATTATGTCCCCAGATGGCAGGCCATCTTCATGGAGTTTAATCTTTTTAACAAATTGTGTATCGAATAAACATTTCTAGAGAGTCGTTCATGAAAAATAGTAAAGCTAAGAAGTCTTGATGAAGTATTTAATGTAAAGGGAGTGGCATGAGCAAAGGTTATTCATTAGTAGCAGGGAAATGGAAAAATAAGAACTGATGAAGGTCATGGGCATGGGAGTAGTTCCCCTCAGCTTGCAGGATTCTGCACAAATCTGGGCCCTCTCCTTTCTCTCTGATCCCCCTCTTCTTGGCCACCTCCTGCTCTTGCTTCTCTCTCTTCCACCATATGACTCATCCAGGAGCTTCCTGAAATCGATTTGCTGTTCTTGCTGCTCTCTGCTCTCCTTTGCAGGGACCCATATCACTGCCCTGTTCCAGTTTTCATTGCCATATGAAATATGGCCTATATGATTTATGGCATGTATAGTTTGCTAGGGCTGCCATAACAAAATATGACAAATTAAGTGACTGAAAGAGCAGCAATTTATTTTGTCACAGTCCTGGAGGTTGGAATTTCAAGCACAAGGTATCAGTATGTTTGGTTTTTTTGAAGGTCTCTTCCTTGGCTTGCAGGTGGCTGTCCTCCGCCTCTGTCTTCACATGGCCTTTTCTCTATGCACCCATGGCCCTGGTGTCTCTTCTTCTTCTTATCAGGACACGAGTCATATTAGATTGGGGCCCCAATCTACGCTAATTACTTCTTTAAAGACCCAGGCGGTGGAGGAAATGGAGAAGTGGTGGACGAGGGGTCCGAGTTCTGGAGCTTTATTGTCCCCCATAGCGGCTACAATAATCATGGTTGATAATAATACGTTGTACACTTGAAAAGGGCTAAGACAGTAGATATTACATGTTCTCACTGCGCAAAATAATAACTATGTGAAGTGATGAATATGTTAATTAGATTTATCTAGTCATTTCATGCTATATACATATATCAAAATATCACAGTACATGCAGTAAATATATACTACTTTTATTTGTCAACTACTCCTTAATGAAGCCTGGGTCGGGGGAACTTATCTCCAAATAGGTTATGTTCTGACATACTGAGGGTTGGGGCTTCAGCATACGGATTTTGAGGGAATACAATTCAGCCGGAACGTGGCACCATCCTGCTTACCCAGAACTTCTCTTTTAAGTTCTGGCCTCATAGTTTCTGTCACTGAAAATGTTCACGTCACCTTATTTAACAAATTCAGTTATTTAACAAATGATATTTTGAGGAGTCTGTTTGTGGCTGCCGTCATTTTAGATGTTGGGGATGCAGTGGTGATGGAAGCAGATGGAAACGCTTGCCTTCATGAAATTGAATTCTAACAGCAAGAGGCAGACAAAATGATAGGTTTAAATTAAATGCATAATTTGTTAGATGGTAAAACGTGCTTAGCAGGGAAGGAGGATAGGGAGGGCTGAGGCAAGAGTGGCAACCGTAAAAATGATCATCAGTGAAGGTCTCGCAGAGAAGGTGAACTGATGGTGGCATCTGAATTATGACTGAAGAAGGCGAGAGAACGAGATTTAGAATTGGGGTTTGAGATCCTTGCGAGAAAGGCCGGAGGGGATTTTTTTTTTTTTTTTTTATACTTTAGGGTTTTAGTGTACATGTGCACAATGTGCAGGTTTGTTACATATGTATCCATGTGCCATGTTGATTTCCTGCACCCATTAACTCGTCATTTAGCATTAGGTGTATCTCCTAATGCTGTCCCTCCCCCCTCCCCCCACCCCACAACAGTCCCTGGAGTGTGATGTTCCCCTTCCTGTGTCCATGAGTTCTCATTGTTCAATTCCCACCTATGAGTGAGAACATGCGATGTTTGGTTTTTTGTCCTTGCGATAGTTTACTGAGAATGATCTTTTCCAGATTCATCCATGTCCCTACAAAGGACACGAACTCATCATTTTTTATGGCTGCATAGTATTCCATGGTGTATATGTGCCACATTTTCTTAATCCAGTCTATCATTGTTGGACATTTGGGTTGGTTCCAAGTCTTTGCTATTGTGAATAGTGCCGCAATAAACATACGTGTGCATGTGTCTTTATAGCAGCATGATTTATAGTCCTTTGGGTATATGCCCAGTAATGGGATGGCTGGGTCAAATGGTATTTCTAGTTCTAGATCCCTGAGGAATCGCCACACTGACTTCCACAATGGTTGAACTAGTTTACAGTCCCACCAACAGTGTAAAAATGTTCCTATTTCTCCACATCCTCTCCAGCACCTGTTGTTTCCTGATTTTTTAATGGGAGGGGATTTTTTTTAAGTGGGCAGTGGGATGCCTGATAGAAAGCTTAGCTGAGAACTTCATCTGGAGATACTAGTTTTCAAGTACAAGTTTTTACAGCCTCAAGTTCAGCATGCCAAAACCTAAACTTGTCGCCTGCAGAAACAGCCCAGTTTCTTTCATTCAATGACTCTTTGTGTGCCCAGCACCAAGTACCAGGCCGGGCGCGCACTGTGTGCCTGTTGGATGAACAAATGAGCCTCTGCTCTGGGAAAACAAGGATGAATAAGAAAGAGCTCCTCCCTAAAGAAGCAAACACCTTCAGGGCAAAGACAGTGTCTTAGACTGGATTCCCCCAGATGCAGTCCCTCAGTAACCAAGGGTTTGGGTGCAAGTCGTTTATTTGGGAAGTGAAGAGAAATACTAGTAGTAGTGTGAGGAGGTGAGATAGGAAAGGTAGGCAGCCAATTAAAAACAGCATTATCAAGTCAGCTAGTGCCGTGGCTAACTGGAGCTTTATTAACCCGGGGAAACTCCAGGGGCCATAGAGTCACAGCTCAGAATTACCCAGCCCAAGGGTAGGGGAGTGGAGGCCTTGGCTGAGGCCTAATCCTGGAGGGCATTGGCTTCCTGAGCTCCAGTAGCAATAGAAAGTCCTCAGGCAGTTGGAAGATGTGCACTGAGAGGATAATTGGAGAGTGGGACGTGGGTGTGACACCAATGGTCTTGCACCCAAACCCTTATCTATGGGATGAATCTGGGGGCATCCAGTCTCAGACCCACAAATGTGTGAAAGAGCAAATACAATGTAATGTGACAAGTTGGTGGCAGGGCTCATCTGCTATGGACCATATTGAGTTAGCCTTGGGACCCAACATGTAACTTGGCTCAGCCTATATATAAACAAACATTTGTTAAATAAATGGACAAAGTGCTACAGGAAATACAAAGGAGAGAACACTATTTCCCCAACACTTTTGCCACAGACACTGGCTAGTGCATTCCCTTTCCCTTCTTTTCCCATGCAGACCACACCACCCGGCCTCCTCTGCAGATAAGTGGGGACACGGGACTGAGTCCTGGTCAATGGGATGTGTTCAGAAGGGACGTCCCCACTCCCAGACCTGGCCATCTAAACCCTCCCAAGCACAATCCTCATGACTTCTCATCTTCTGTCTGAATGGAGCAATCTCTGAGGCCTAGAGGGGGACACAGCCAGGAGACAGAAGGACACCCGGTCTCCAAGCTTGCTACTTGGAGGAGAATATTGTCATCAGGAACACTTGTGTTGAGTGCTTGTTGAAAAAGAAGTCAATCTATTTGGTTAGACCACTGAGCTTTAGGAACTGTTTGTTATAGCAGCTAGCCTACCCTCATTCTGTGGGTGCCCTGTATATATGTGTGAATGAATGCTGATGAGAACAGATCGTCCATTTCACTCTACTCAAAGTTGGCAGTGCTAGTAGAAATGCCTGAAGTTGGTGCCTCCCTGGCAATAGCAGAAGGGAGAGATGAAATGACATGAATAACCAACTTCATTTCATTCCTAGGGTTGCCCAAGGCCAGCCCTGCTATCAGCCCTATAAACAGAGCCTGTCTTATTTAAATTCCTCCTGCAGAAGTGTGTGCCCATTTCCTTTTATCCTATTCCCCATATAAATGGAAAAAATTTTGGCCTCCTGCCTGCATAAAATTACCTCTCATGCACCTGACGGTTATTATTAGGTTACCTCCTTCACCTTTTCTCCCAAGTTCTCCTTTCATTTCATAAGTCAATATGGAAACTAGCTTTGCAATTTCAGCCCCTTGGAAAATTAAGCAGCTTTGTAAAGAAGCAGCATTGTAGGAAAACCAGCAGCTGAGTCTGAGCCAATATGAAGTGCACGGTTTCTTCCAGAACCAGCTAGCTGATCTTCCTTGCCTCCCTCTGGAAGAAGGGAGGCTGAGGCAGGCCACAGCCCAGAGATTTCTTTTTTTCTTTTTTTTTTTTTTTTAATACAGAGTCTTGCTCTGTTGCCCAGGCTGGAGTGCAGTGGGCGATCTCGGCTCACTGCAAGCTCCACCTCCCGGGTTCACGCTATTCTCCTGCCTCAGCCTCCCAAGTAGCTGGGACTACAGGCACCCACCACCACGCCTGGCTAACTTTTTGTGTTTTTTTAGTAGAGATGGGGTTTCACCGTGTTAGCCAGGATGGTCTCGATCTCCTGACCTCGTGATCCACCCACCTCAGCCTACCAAAATGCTGAGATTACAGGCGTGAGCCACCCTGCCTGGCCTAGCCCAGAGCTTTCTAAGAAGAAGAATAGAGCTTAGAGAGGGAAGCACTGGGCACTGACTTTGGGCACCACTGCACTTTATACTCTTTTCATCTTACTTGATTCTGGCAACTACTGTATGAGTAGGTTTTATAATTGTCATTTAATAGATAGGAAAACTGAGAAACAAACAGATGAAGTCACCTACAAAAAGGCACACAGCTAATATGTGATGGGAGTCACGATGGGAAACCAGTGCTCCTTATTTCCGCTATGACATTGTCTTGCTGCCTTGAGCTAGTTGCATACTGTTATGGGTTGAGTCGTGTCCCCACAAAAGATACTAAAGTCCTAACTGTGAGTACCTGTAAATATGAGTACTCTGGAAATAGAGTATTACAGATGATCAAGATGAGGTCATTAAGGTAGGCCTTAGGCCAAGGTAACTGGTGTCCTTGTAAAAAGTAATTTGAGCCAGCTACAGTGGCTCAGGCCTATAATCCTAGCAGTCTGGGAGGCCAAGGCAGGAGGATTGCTTGAGCCTAGGAATTTGAGACCAGCCTGGGCAACATAGGGAGACCCTGTGTATACCAAAAATTAAAAAAAAAAAAAAAATGGCCGGGCATGGTGGCACATGCCTGTGGTTTCAGCTACTCAGGAGGCTGAAGTGGGAGGATTGCTTGAGCCCTGGCATTTTGAGACTGCAATGAGCTATGATTGCACCACTGCATGCCAGCCTAGGTGACAGAGCAAGGCCCTGTCTCAAAGAACAGAGAGAGAGAGAGAGAGAGGAAGGAAGGAAGGAAGGAGAAAAAGGAAAGAAAGGAGAGAGAGAAAGAAAGAAAAAGAAAGAAAGAAAGGGAAAGAGAGAGAGAGTAAGAGAGAAAGAGAGAAGGAGGGAGGGAGGGAGGGATGAATTTGGACAAAGACACACGCAGCTAAAAGACGACGTGAAGACACAGGGAGAAGATGGTCATCTACAAGCCAAGGAATGCCTGCAGCTACCAGAAGCTAGGAGAGAGGCCTGAACACACCCTTGCTCACAGCTCCCAGAAGGAACCAACCCTGTTAGCAGCTTGATTTTGAATTGCTAACCTCCTGAACAATAAATCAATACATTTTTGTTGTTAAAGCCACCCAGGTTGTGGTACTTTGTTATGGCTGATACAGGAAATGAATGCACTTCCCACAGTGGAGTCTCAAGTTTCTCATCTGTGTAGTGGAAAAAGGAACAATATCTCCTTTGGGAAGTTTTAAAGTCTGTTGAATGAGATGGTACTGCACCACTTCCAGAGGAGCTCAATCAATAAAAGACGTTATTAGTAACCTTATTCTGCAGGAAAAACTCCCCCTCGGACATTGCAGAAAAAGCCACCACTGGTTTTGTTTTCTTCTATCTTCAGGAGAACGTTTTCTTACTCTCTGGGGCTGCCTAGTTTTCTATGGAATTTCTTTAATAATGTAGGATTAATGAACAAAATGAAGATAACATTATTTATCTGACAGGTTCAGGCGAGAAATAAAGCATATATGTTAAGGTCTTTAGCAAAATGTCACATTCTGTTCAGCTGTGAAGGAACATGATTATCGGACCCTACATTCTGTGTTTTGCTGATGAAACGTTTATGACACTGTGACTCCAGTGTCCGGCCTCAGAGCAGGTGTCACTCCACGAGACACAGTCCAGCCACCAAAAATTATTTTCAATAGAACCCAAATTCTTTCCTTGGTTTCTCCAGTGCAATGAAGCCCTCTTTTTCAGTCTTCTGAAGCTCTCCTTTCTAGTCCCACATTCTTTAAAACGAACCTCCTTCTGCCTTTTCCACTGTTCCTCCCTCTCTCCCTTGCCTCTTTTCCTCCCCATCCACATATGTTTTCCTTTCCCTGTTCCCATCATGTATAATAGAAGTTAAACAAGCCACCAGGCAAAGGTGGAAGAAGGGAGAATACTCCACCCTCTTTAGCAGCAGTAGGAAGAGGGAACACTGAGAACATTTGTGTGTTCATAATTTTTGTTCCATTACAAGGCATAGGTGCCTCTCAAGCTACAAGGTGGGTCAAGGCTGTTTTGATGAAAGGAACAATGTTAAAAGCACAGTCAGTAAGATCTGAATTTCGATCCCAAATCTGACAGACACCTACTGGGCATGGCATTTAACTTCTGGGAACCTCTGCAAAATGAGGATATAAACGAGCATTTCACAAGGTAGGCTGAGGATCAAATGAGATAACAAGTGTAAATCACTTGTGGTACCTCACCATAGTAAACAAGAAAGACTCAGAGGATAGCAATGGAATGCAAATTTTTAGACCACACATGCAACCCCCAACTGCCCACAAGGAAAGAGGGAGTTTCCTTCACTCAATATTAAACAAAAATAAGTAGGCTTTACTCTGATTGAATCAATCTGGGTCACTTGCCCACATCTGGAACAAATACTGTTACTGGGAGAAAGCTTTGCCCTGACTGGCTTTGGCTGGGTTCCTGCCATCTCTGAGCCATCATTAAGACTGCCTTAGTCTGGTGAGGCTCCAGCCCTGGGGTCGGGGTGTGCTAATAGAGAGGGGGAGGGGCAGTAAATAGAATTCTCCCTACACTTCCCTCTGGTCAGTGAGGTGCCCCGGCCCTCCCCGTTTTATTTTCATGGAGTATGAGGAGGAGCACAGTGTTAATTCCAGATCTGAAAGGCTGTTTAGAAAGTTGTTTATCTAATCAGCTATTTACAAGCCACCAACCCAAAGAAACTGTTTCTTTCCCATCCAGATCTGGTAAGTCTTCCAAAGGAAGCTTCTCCGGGTCCCTAGGCCTTTCTCCACAGCTCAACCCTGCTCGTGGCTGGCAGAAAAATCCCACCATGAGTGACAATGGAGGCTCATATTTATAAACTACTTTGTAATTTGCAAAAGGCTTTCACATCTGCTATCCCACTTCATCAATGAGGGATGTTGGGGAGGATGCTGGTTTGTGGATTTCAGAACCATATTGTACTAAGGATGTAAAGAAAGGACTCTGACGATGAGGTTCTGTGAGGCCAGGGTGGTTAAGGCTTGCAAGGACTGTGGGGTTGGATAGTTATAAGGGGCAGTATAGTTTCTGTCTACCCACCAGCGATGTCTCCTTTTGCAAATAGACCCCATGTCTTCCTTCGGAGTGTCCAGTATCCCCTACAGAATATAGCCTTGGGTCTTAGAATTGTTAGCTAAGATGTGCATTCCTGCTGACTCCAAATGACCCCCCGCCTATGAAAATCCATCTAGGTTCTCACCCTTTCTGGAATACGAATTTTAGTCAGAAACACAGCCAGAAAAGGGCATTCTGAAAATCCTTGACCTTGGCTCTGAAGGAGCCAGCTTTCCCCCTGAGCTTCCTGAGCTTCAACCAGATTCCATGAATATGTGCAGGACATTGCACACGTAGTGAGCACTGAGCTAAGTGGTCCCTGACTGTCTTCTCATGGTAAATATCAGCCAGGCAGAGATGCATATTCCATTAGTGACATGAACAGAAAACAGACAGAATAAATACCTTGAGATATTAAATGACTTAACCACTGTCACTCAGCTCATATGTGCAGTTCAACTTCAAGGCCAGGGCTCTCCCCTCACCAACATGACGGCCCTAGGTTTTTCTTTTCTAATACTATTGCTAATTCCTGCCTCTGTCTTACTAATTTCCACCCTCCCTGTGGCTCACAGCCCTCCCCATCCTAAAGGTGGGAACCATTGGTTTTTCATCCTCCACAGAGGAATATTAGTGTCAGACATGCGGATGGAACTTGATCACACTTCTCAAATAAATAAGAGCGTACATACAGAATCAGTTGACTAAATATGTGAAGGGAATTCTGTTAAAAATATTTTAATTTATATCCACATATCATAAAAATCACCATTTGAAAACAGTTCAGTGGGTTTTAGTACATTTACAAGTTTGTGCAACAATTACCACTCTCTAATTCCAGAACGTTTTTATTACTGTTGAATTGTAAGAGTTCTTTGTATATTCTGGATGTTAGACTCTTATCAGATATATACGTGCAAATATTTTTGTCCCATTCTCTGGGTTGTCTTTTCACCTTGTGGATAGTGTTCTTTGACACACAAGTTCTTCATTTTGATGAGGTCCATTCACCCATTTTTGTTGTTGCTGCCTATGCTTTGGTGTTATAGGTAAGAAAACATTGCCTAGTCCAAGGTCACAAGGATTTACACCTATGTTTTCTTCTAAGAGATGTATAACTGTAGCTCTTACCCTTAGGTCTTTGATCCATTTGAGTTAATTTTTATATGGGGTGAAGTAAGAGTCCAACTTCACTCTTTTACAAGTAGAAATGAGAGTTGTCCCAGCACCATTTGTTCAAAAGACTATTCTTTATTTGTTGAATGGTCTTGGCACTCTGGGTAAACATCAATTGACCATAGATATATTGGCTTATGGCTTATGTCTAGAATCACAGTTCTATTAGGTTGATTTATATGCCTATCCTGCATCAGTTCCATACTGTTTGTAATACTTGAGCTTTGTATCATGTTTTGAAGTAAGAAAAAATTTCATTCTTTTTCAGGAGATTTTTGGCTCTTGCATTTAACATTAGAATTATCTTGTTCATTTCTGGAAAAAAAGTAGAATTTAACAGGTACTGCATTGAATCTTCGTGTCAACATGGGGGAGTATTGCTATCTGAATAATATTAAGTCTTCCAATACATGAGCATGGGTTATCATTGTATTTATTTTTAGGTTTTCTTTAATTTCTTTCAATGATATGTAGTCATTCAGTAAACAAATCTTGTATTTCCTTTGTTAAATTTATTCCTAAGTATTTTATTTTTTAGTTATTATAAATGGAGTTTTCTTAGTTTCATTATTGATTGTTCATTTCTAGTGTACAGAAATATAATTGATTTTTATATTGCTATTGTATCCTTCAAACTTGTCTATTAGCTCTGATAGTTTTCTATGGATTTTGTACAAATTGATGTAGTTTTACTTTTTCCTTACCAATCTGGATGCTTTCTATTGCTTTTCCTTGCCTGTTTTCCTGGTTAGTACTGCCAGTAAAATGTTGAATAGAAGTGGCGAGAGCACACATCCTTATTTTGTTCCTGATCTTAGGAAGAACATTTTTAGTCTTTCACTACTAAATATGATATTAACTGATTTTTCACAGATGTATTCATTCATTATCTAATGAGATAATCATGTTGTTTTTGTCCTTTATTCTGTTAATTTGTCGTATTACATTGATTGGTTTTCATACGTTGTACTAACCTTAAATTCCTGAAATAAATCTCACTCATGCTAGTCATGGTGGCTCACGCCTATAATTCTAGCACTTTAGAGGTCGAGGCAGGAGGACTGCTTGAGGCCAGGAGTTCAAGACCAGCCTGAGCAACATAGCGAGACCCCCCCATCTCTACAAAAAATAAAAACAAAATCTCAGTTATAATAGGAATCCTTGTTTTGTATGCCACCATCATTTTTGTATGCTGCTAGCTGCTGGCATTCAGTTTGCTAGCATTTTATTCAAGATTTTGCATCCGTATTCATAAGGGAGACAGGTCTGTGATTTTCTTTCTTGTGATGTTTTTGTCCTCTCTTGGTATCAGTGTAATGTTGGCCTCATAGAATGAGTTAGGAAGTATTTCCTCCTTTTTCACACTTTGGAAGGATTGGTGTTAGTTCCTCTTTAAACATTTGGTAGAATTCACCAGTGAAGCCATCTGGTCCTGGACTTTTCTCTCTGGAAAGATTTTATAAAATTACTAACTTAGTCTCTTTAATTGTTATTGTTCTATTCAGATTTTCCATTTTATCTTGAGTCCGTTTTAGTTTCTGTGTTTCTAGGAATGCTCTTATTTCATCTTATTTGTCTAATTTGTTAGCATAGCATTGTTTATAGTATTATTTTATAATCTTTTTTTCTGAGCACCGCTTTTGCTGCATACTATTTTTGTATGCTGTGTTTTCATTTTCATTCACCTGTAAGGGAAAATTTAATCCACTAGAGTTACTTACAAGCTTAGATAAATGACTGCATGCCCCAAAGAGCCTAGCTTTTCCTAAACCAGTATTTCTATAACCACTTCTTGAATAGCAGTTAAATAAAGTTTGGTTAATTTACACTATAGAAGACAGAGTTATGATAGAAAAGATTGAAGAAAATTTATACGTATTGATTTGGAAAAGTTTCCATAATAAGATAAATGACAAAAGCAAGTTGTTCAACAGTTATGTAGCGTAAAACCTTGCTGTAGTTTTTGAAGGCTGTGTTATACGTATTCTTGTGGAGTCACAGAAATTTCTAAAATGATATATAAAAGATTGACTAATGGTGTCTTTATAGGGAGTGAGAGTAGGTAATGAGAGACTGTACTTTGAAATAGAGACTCATGAGTAGATATTACTTGTTTTTGTTATATTTTCTAAATAACCGCACAAGTCAGATATAAAAATAGTTTTATTAAAAACAGAAGCAAATGGGACAAACAGTGAATTGCCCATCCCTGTACTATTAGAGGCATAAACACCACAGCTAGGTTTGGTGAGAGTCCTTCCAGACACTTTAATAACTTCTGTAATAATGAAAAGAATTCATAAACAGTAAAGTTCTTTTCCATGTGTTCCCTTCTTGAACTAGCTCATATAACTTCCAGTGTTACATCCCTCCAGCTGTTTCATCACAATTTCAGTAGACATTTCTTTTTCTAGCAAAAGGAAAAAGGGGTTAACATATTTCTGGATGGAAACATTCTTGCTAATTTTCGCCCGTTTTTATAAGAGGATTGAAGAATGTCGCTCTCAGAGCATTTTGATGTCCTTCTCTCACCATGAAAGAGTTGAGAGACTCATTGGCTGGTAGGCTCCATTAGAAAGGGTGTAAGGGCCTGGGTAAACATATCAGATTCCCTGTGAAGACCTTGGGTTTATATAAATTGATCTATAAATTGGAGCATAGGACAGGCACCAAAGAACTGCCATTGAATGATATTTGCTGCCATACCAGAAAGCCTTTTAATACAAACATTACTGACACTTCATACCTACCAAGCACTGTTTTAGGTGCTTTACATGCATCAACTTATTTCGTCTTTACAACAACCCCATAAACTGGGCACCATTGTTATCTTTGTTTTTTCAGATGAGGAAGCTGAACTGACTTTGGTGACATATATTCCCCAAGATCTGACAGCTGATGAGTGACAGAGCATGTATTCAGACCCAGGTCTGTACGGCTCTAGGCTCCTTTTTCTTTCTTAGACATTGCACTAACTACTTCTGGAGAGAATCAGAACACAGATAAAGGATTGCCAGATTTAGCAAATAAAAGTACAGGAAGCCAAGTTAAATTTGAAGTTCAGACAAATAACAAAAATTTAGTATAAATATGTGTCATGCAATATTTGGGACATACTTATACTAAAAAATGCCAATTGTTTATCTGAAATTCAAATTTAATTGAATGTTCTATATTTTTAAATCTCACACAGACAGTAGCCAAATTTCTTGGGGTTGGAGAATAATGTGGGATATTGGGATAAAAACTGGATTTTGTTGGCTGACGTCTACTACTTGCCCTGTTCTCTGAAGTTTTTTTTTTTTTTTTTTTTTTTTGCAAAGAGAATAACACATATAAAGAACAATAGCAAAATAGAAAAAATATTATATTGCTTATTGAAAGTGGAACAGGCATCCTGTATTCTCACCATTCCCCCCCAACCCCCACTTCCCTCTTTGAACCAAAAAAAAAAAAAATTAAAATTAAAACAGAGCTTCCTGTTCTCCCTGAATTGGAGAACAAAGCTCAAGACTGAGGTATAAAGGGCTCCTGAATTCTTCCTGTTTTCAAATCTTGGGACCCTTAATAAGCCATTCTTGCAAGTAGGAGGGAAGCAGGCTTTAGGCCGGGTCAGAGTGAAGAGGGCTGGCTGGGAGTGAATGGGTAACGAGCCCCTAATATACCTGTGCCTCACTGGAGAGATGCCCGCTGTCCTAGCCCCAAGAGGCAAGTCTTGCACAGGTGACTTTGACAGAGGGAGGTAGAAAGCAGAATAGCTTTTCTGACACTTGGTGGCCCTGATCCCTCCATTGGCCAACCGTATTCCTGTAGAGGTCTTGATATCTGAACAAACCGGCCACTTTTCTTTCTTTGGAGTAGGTGGGGTAAGAAAAGGAAAGTAGATGGGTAGAATAGGGGAAGAATATAGGGTATTGAGTAGAACAGGTGGCATTTCTCTCTGTAAAACTTGCCACTTCTCATCTGGTAATAAAGTTAATCTCTTACAACAGCATCATTTTTTACACTTTACAAAATACCTTCACTTTATCCTGTAAAGTGGCTATTGATTTGTACTTAAAATAAATCAGTCTCTAATGTGGCAATTTTCCCACCAACACTCTAAAATGCTTGCCTTCTGGAATTAGCACCCTATTAACCTGACCATCTCTAAATGTTTTCTATCTTCGAAAATGATAATTGAATACCATTGCCAGCCATAATTATTTAGACAGCACTTTGCACATTAATATCTACTCAATTATCATTCCCTGCAGCTATAATTTTAACCCAAAATAAAGCTTAAAAAGTTGTATTTTCTCTCTCTTTAAAACTGGTTCTTTTTGTTGTTGTTCTTTCCTAATTTTCACCTTTCTTTACTCCAAGTGAATTCTTTAAAATCCAAGAGGGAATTTGGCAAGACCTTCCCCTAGCCTTCATGGAATGGAGTGGTTCATTTCCAAAAGCATGAGTGAAATGGAGATCACTACATATATTAAAGACATATGCACAATGCAGCTTTGAGAATGAGAATTCATGGAAGGAAGGGGCCAAGGCTTTCCTTCCGCCAAGGCCAGAATTTGCTCTCTCACCTTGATATGGTTTGACTGTGTCCCCACCCAAATCCTCATCTTGAATTGTAGCTCCCATAATCCTCACATGTTGTGGGAGGGACCCAGTGGAAGGTAATTGAATCATGGGGGCCAGTTTTTCCCATGCTGTTCTCGTGATAGTGACTAAGTCTCATGAGATCTGATGGTTTTATAAAGGGCAGCTCCCCTGTACAGGCTCTCTTGCTTGCGACCGTGTAAGATGTGACTTTGCTCCTCCTTTACCTTCTGCCATGATTGTGAGGCCTCCCCAGTCATATGGAACTATGAGTCCATTAAACCTCTTTTTCTTTCTAAATTACACAATCTCAGGTATGTCTTTATTAGCAGCATGAGAACAGACTAATACACACCTGCTACTCCTATAGTCAGGAAAATAATCACTGATATGCAATAATTAACAGAGGTCATGGAGCTTGCAAAACACAGAAGGGGCCAGAGGCCTGAGACTTATTAGGAAGGAGTAGCTTGGCCACAGGAGTATGTTGTGGGAGAGGAGCAGAGAGAGAGGCACAAAGGAGCAGAGATAGAATGAAAATACTTAATTAAAAAGACTGTTAAAAAAGGGAGCAGGCAGAGAATGAGAGATCATACAGGGACTTCTCTGTGAGGAGTGAGAGAACACAGTAACTGGACCCAAACCCACCTTTTTCAGTTTCCTCCCACCCAACTCTGTAACTGGTGCAGTTTCCTAAATCTTTCATTAAAATTTCATTGTAGGCCGGGCACCGTGGCTCACTCCTGTAATCCCAGCACTTTGTGAGGCCAAGGTGAGCGGATCGCCTGAGGTCAGAAGTTTGAGACTAGCCTGGCCAACATGGCAAAACCCTGTCTCTACTAAAACAAAACAAAACAAAACAAAACAAAAACACAAAAATTACGCAGGTATGGCAATGCTCACCTACAGTCCCAACTACTCAGGAGGCTGAGGCAGGAGGATTGCTTGAACCCAGGAGGCAGAGGTTGCAGTGAACTGAGGTTGTGCTACTGCACTCCAGCTTGGGTGATGGAGTGAGACTCTGTTTCAAAAATAAATAAATAAATAAATTATTAAAGTTCATTTTAAACAAGGAGTATTTGGTTTGGAGAAGATGGATGAGAAATACTTGCAACCAACCAGAGGCAATCCTGTTCTGTTCGTGTGGAAGCAATATGCCTTTATGTTGGGATGGTCAGGCTGTCTCTTGGGAAACTTACGCAAGAGTTTTCTCTAGGACTGTGGTGCCAAGTACAGTAGTCACTAGCCACGTGTGGCTATTCTTATTCTGCGCTTGAAATGTGCACAATATGGTCCAAAATGTGATGTGTTGTAATTATATAATACACACTCAATTTTGAAGATTTAGCTCAAAGAAAAGAATGTAAAGTATCTCATTAATAATTTTTATGTGGATTACATGTTAAAATGTTAATGTTTTTGATATCCTAGGTTAAGTATTGTTAACATTAATTTCACCAGCTTCTTTTAACTTTTAGAAATGTGGCTCCTGGAAAATTTCAAGTTACATGTGTGCTCACATGTGTGGCTTGCTTTACATTTCTGCTGCACAACACTGCTCCAGGGTATATGCCCAGATGTGAAATTCTTAGGTCATGTTTCATTTTAGTCAAGGTTGCAATAGGTGATAGATGATATATACTCCAATTGTCTTCAATTGAATTGAAGCAGTTCAGTGCAGGAACTATTTACAAGCATGACACAGGGTTGAGAACAACAAACAGGATGGTGAAGCATCCTAGGGTTAAAAGCAGCATGAGCTGTCAGCACTCCAAGACCGGAAGGAACAGTTCCCAGGACCTAGAGTGAGAACTGAGGAAGAGGGCTGTCAGACTGAAGTTGTGGTGGTTAGAAGAAGAACATAGCCACCAACAAACTGTCCAGGCAAGGGAGCATGGAGCTGGGAGATGAATAAGTTGCCCTCACTCTCCTTCTGCCTTCAGATCTGCAGCCACAGTCAGCCAAATCCAGATATACGCACGAAGGCAGTTCGTGATGCGCTGTGTGTGAGTCAGCCTCCCAGGCACAGAACGGTGGGAAGACAAGTGGAGAAGGGGTCCAGAAAGGCAAATGGAAAATAGCCAGCATATAAGGAGTATACACTATCAACTTTGCTCCACAGTGTCAACTTGTGTTCCAAAGTGGTTGAACCAGTTTTACTGCCATTAGCGTGGATAAGAGCACCTGCAGCTACTTAAAGTAGAAAAAAAAAAAAAAAGCACCTGTAGCTACACGTTGTTATCAGCATTTGGTATTGACTGAAGGCTATTTCTTTTAACTTTTTTCAATTCAGTGGATATAAAATAGCATATAATTGACATTTCAATTTGCATTTCTCTGATTACTGATGATATTGAGTATCTTCTCGTATACATATTAGGCACTTGATCTTCCTCTTTAATGAAATATCTGTTCATGTCTCTTGCCTATTTTTCAATTGGATGTGTTCTGTTTTCCTAATTGATTTGTTAGCATCCTCTATGTATAGCGCACATTAATCCTTTATTATTTATATGTTTCTCTCCATTTGTGGCTTTCGTTTTCACTTTACTGAAGTTTTTCTCAACAGAAGATCTTGGTTTTATAACAATAGGATTTGTTGCTCTTTATAGCTATGCTTTCAGTGTGTTATTTAACAATACTATATTAATTCCAAGGTCGTAATGTGTTTTTTTCTGATACAAGTTGAATAGTGATAAATATAAAAACATATAGATAAGCAAGAGATAAAAAGAAAAGTTACCTGCAGTCCCATTAACAGAAATAACCACTGGCATAATTTTTCTAAGTTCTAATTTCACATAAAAATGATGTGGTATTCAAATAAGCCTCATGAAAAATAATCCATATTTAGCATCATGGCCTTTCTAATAATCTCCTGCTAAAATTTCTAATCCTATAATAGAAATATTATATATTAAATATTTTCTAAACTCTCTTATGAAAATTAATCTCTTTCCTTTTGTTATTTGTTTTTCTTTTTCTCTAATGGTAACTTAAATTTCCACTGCAAGTATGTCTCATTCTTTAGAGAGAAAGAAGAAATGTTTGAGCCAAAGGTGAGTCCAATAGAGAGAGTCAAATGTTGAGGTATGGCTTCAAGGAATCAGATAACAAAAGAGTCATCTGGAAAGCACCATATGGAGACACAGGCCAGGCCTTCTGCCCAACTCCCACACAGTTATCCAAAAGTAAGCTTGACATCATCTTGTTTACAGCAAAATGAAATATTTCTTTTTGCTGTTGAAGAAAATCTGTAAAGATCTTGACTACTCTAACTTGATTATGCAAATGTAATTTCACACTTTTTTTTATTTTTTTTGAAATGGAGTTTCACTCTTGTTGCCCAGGCTGGAGTGCAATGGTGCGATCTCAGCTCACCACAGCCTCCACCTCCTGGGTTCAAGCGATTCTCCTGCCTCAGCCTCCCGAGTAGCTGGCATTACAGACATGTGCCACCATGCCCCATAGAGACGGGGTTTGACCATGTTGGTCAGGCTGGTCTCAAACTCCCAACCTCAGGTGATCCGCCCACCTCAGCCTCCCAAAGGGCTGGGATTACAGGCGTGAGCCACCGTGCCTGCCAATTTCACAATCTTAACTACTGAAGTTGAAAGGTGCACAATATGTGCCTCTCAGTGAGGCCATATTTTATAAAACAGGTGTTTCAGTTATTTATTGCTATATAACAAGTTACTCCAAAATTTAGTGACTGAAAACAATTGTATTACTATCTATAATAGTTTCTACGAGCCAGGAATTCAGTTAGTGCTCAGCTGAAGAGTCTAGCTCAAGGTCTCCCATACAGTTGCAGGTAGATGTATGAATGGGAATAGTGGATGGCTGAAGCAGCTGAGAGCTGACAGCTGGCATCTCTCTTCCTTCATGTGTTCCCAGGGCTTCCCATGTGTGAGCTAGTTTGGGCTTTTTCACAGTGTGATGATCTCAGGGTGGTTGGACCACTGTTATATGGTAGTCGAAAGCTTCAAGAGTGAGTGTTCCCGTGACCAGAAGGGAAGTTGTGTGCCTTTAGTCCTTCAACACCAGAAGTCATATAGTTTCATCTCCACAATTAAACAGTTGCAGAAGCCTACATGTTTTCAAGGGGAAGGGACAGAGACTCTACTCCTCAAAGAGCTGAGTATAAAGGAAATTGAGAATGTATTTTAAAACTACCAGAGTCTGCCCTCTAACCACAAATGATTTACATTCCTCCCACATGCAAAATACACTTACCTCCTCACAAGGCCCCCTCTCCCCAAGAAGTTTCATTCTGTTACAGCACTGGGCTTGGACTTTAGGTCTAGGATCTCATCACCTATATCAGGTCTGGGTGGTGCAGATGAGGATCCTTAGATATGGTTCTTCTAAATCTAATCAGTGTTCTGCAGAGACAAGTTACTCACCAATAACATGCCTACATATAATGGTGGGACAGGCATAAGATAACCACATTAAGTACTTCCATTCACAAATGGAGCAAAAATGTGCACAGGACCCAGCAACCACACCAGCACCCTGCCCTGTTGCTGGTGTGAGTGCTAGCACAGGTACCAGCAACAACCCCACCAGTGCCGCTTCCCAGAGGACGTGTGTGCACCCTGCTATGGCTTCTGGCATGTGCGAGTGAGCACAAATCCCACTGTCATCACACTGATGAAGTGCTTCATGTGGAAGCCCTTCATCAGAGTGTTGTGGCCAATGGACTGGGAACACCACAGCTCCTCTAGTGCAGCAGGTTCTTAACCTCATGGGGCCAGAGAACAAAACCAGGGGCCTGGTACAAACCACCCAAAGTTAAAGCACGCAGCCCAAGAGTGCTGAGTTGAGTCTTGGCCGGCTAAAATCTTCCAGAAATGAAGCCAGTTGACTGAACTCACCTTATACCACAATCAAACTCCCAAGGGCATCAGAGAAGATAAGAGAAAAAACTTCATCCAAAGGACAGCAACTTCAAAGACTGAAGGGGCATCATCCTTCAATCTGAAGGATGAGAAAGAACCTGTGCAAGAACACTGACAACTCAAAAGGCCAGAGGTGTCTTCTCACCTGCAAACAACCACACTAGTTGCCCAGCAATGGTTCTGAACCAGGCTGAAATGACTGAAATGACAGATATAGAACTCAGAATATGGATGAAAATAAAGATCATTGACCTCCAGGAGAAAGTTGAAACCCAATCCAAGGAATCTAAGGAATACAATAAAATAATATGAGAGATAAAAGACAAAATGGCCATTTTAAGAAAGAACCAGACTGATCTCATAGAGCTGAAAAACTCACTTCAAAAATTTTGTAATGCAATTGAAAGTATTAATTAATTGCAGAACAGAACAAGCTGAGGAAGGAATCTCAGAGCTCAAAGGCTGATTTTCCTAAGTAACTCAATCAGACAAAAATAAACAAAAAAGAATAAAGAATAATAAAACCTCCAAAAAATATAGGATTGTGTAAAGAGACCAAATCTATGACTCGTTGGCATCCCTGAAAGACAGGGACAGAAAGCCAGCAACTTAGAAAATGCATTGAAGAGATTGTCCATGCAAATTTCCCCAACCTTGCTAGAGAGGCCAACATTGAAATTCAGGAAATGCACAGAACCCCTGTGAGATACTATACAAGACAACCACCCCCAAGACACACAGTCATCGGATCCTCCAAGGTCAAAATGAAAGAAAAAAAAATGTTAAAGCCAGCTAGAGATAAGGGGCGGGTAATCTATAAAGGAAACTCCATTGGGCTAACAGTGGACCTTTTAGCAGAAACCATACAAGCCAGAAGAGATTGGGGACCTATATTCAACATCCTTAAAGAAAAATCCCAACCAAGAATTTTCATATCCAGCCAAACAAAGCTTCATAAGTGAAGGAAAAAAAAGATCCTTTTTAGACAAGCAAATGCTGAAGGAATTTGTTACCACCAGACCTGCCTTACAAGAGGTCCTGAAGGGAATGCCAAATAAGAAAAGGAAAGACTGTTGCTGGATACTACAAAAACACACATACATATACCATAAATACATATATCATTGACACTATAAAGCAACTACACAATCAAGCCTGCATAATAACCAGCTAACAATATGATGACATGATCAAATATGCAAATATCAATATTGACCTTAAATGTAAATGTCCTAAATGCCTCAATTAGAAGGCACAGGATGGCAAGTTAGATAAAAAATCAAAGCCCAACTATATACTGTCGTCAAGAGATCCATCTCACAAGCAATGACACCATAGACTCACAGTCAAGGGATGGAGAAAAATCTACCAAACAAATGGAAAACAGAAAAAAAGCAGAGGTTGCTATTCTAATTTCAGACAAAACAGGTTTTAACCCAACAATGATTAAAAACAAACAAACAAAAAAAGAAGGACATTACATAATGGTAAAAGGTTAGTTCAACAAGAAGACCTAACTATCTTAAATATATATGCACCCAATACAGGAGCACCTAGATTCATAAAGCAAGTTCTTAAAGACCTGTCAATAGACTTAGATAACCACACAATAATAGTGGGAGACTTCAACACCCCGCTGACGTATTAGACAGATCATTGGGGCAGAAAGATAACAAAGTATTCAGGACCTGCACTCGACACTTGACCAAATGGACCTGACAGATATCTACAGAACTCTACATCCCAAAACAAGTGAATATACATTCTTCTCATTGGCACATACTCTAAAATTGACCACACAGTTGGCCATAAAACAATTCTCAGCAAATTCAAAAAACCAGAATCATACCAACCACACTCTCGGGCTGCAGCACAATAAAAATAGAAATCAACACTGAGAAAATTGCTGAAAACCATACAATTGCATGGAAATTACAACTTGTTCCTGAATGACTTTGGGGTAAATGATAAAATTAGGCAGAATTCAATAAATTATTTGAAAGTAATGAGAACAAAGCTACAACATAACAAAATCTCTGGGACACAGCTAAAGCAGTGTTAAAAGGAAAGCTTATAGTGCTAAATGCCTACCTCAAAAAGTTAAAAAGATTTCAGATTAACAACCTTATATTCACACCTTTTAAAAAAAAAAAAAAAAAAAAGCAAGAGGAAACCAACCCCAAAGCTAGCAGAAGGCAAGAAATAACTAAAATGAGGACTGAAGTGAATGAAATTGAGATATGAAAAAACATACAGAAAATCAACAATTCTAGGAGTTGATTTTTGAAAGAATAAATAAGATTGATAGACCACTATCTACACTAATAAAGAAAAAAAGAGAAGATCCAAATAAGCACAATCAGAAATGACAAAAAGGACATTACCACTGACTCCACAGAGATACAAAAAACCCCCAGACACTATTATGAACATCTCCATGCACACAAACTAGAAAACTTAGAAGAAATGAATAAATTCCTGAAAACATGCAACATACCAAGATTGGACCAGGAAGAAATTGAAACCCTGAACAGGCCAATAACGAGTTCCAAAATTGAATTAGTAATAAAAAAAAAAACCTACCAACCAGAAAAAGGCCAGGACCAGAGAGATTCACAGCTGAATTCTACTGGGTGTATAAAGAATTGTTGGTACCATTTCTTCAGAAACTATTCCAAAAAATTGAGGAAGAGGGACTCTTTCCTCACTCATTCTATGAGGCCAGCATCATCCAGATATCAAAACCTGGCAGAGATACAACAAAAACAAGCAAAAAACTTTAAGCCAATATCTTTGATGAATATAGATACAAAAATTCTCAACAAAATACTAGCAAACTGAATCCAGCAGCACATCAAAAAGCTAACTCATCAAAATCAAGTAGGCTTTATGCCTGGAATGCAAGGTTGGTTTAACAGGTTCAACTCAATAAACATGATTCATCACGTAAATGGAACTAAAAAAAAATATATGATCATCTCAGTAGATACAGAAAAACTTTTGATAAAATTCAACATACTATTATGTTAAAAACCTTCAACAAACCAGGCATCAGAGGAATATACCTCAAAATAATAAGAGCCATGTATGACAACCAACAGTTAACATCATACTGAATGGGCAAAACCTGGACTCATTACCTCTGAGAACCAGAAAAAGCAAGGATGCCCACGGTCATCACTCCTATTCAACATAGTAGCAGAAGTCCTAACCAGAAGAATAGGGCAATGGAAAGAAATAAAAGCCACCCAAATAGGAAGAGAGAAAGTCAAACTATCTCTATTTGCAAATGATGCGATTTTATACCTAGAAACCCCATAGTCTATGTCTAAAAGCTCCTTGATCTGATAACCAACTTTGGCAAAGTTTCAGGATACAAAATCAATGTACAAAAATCAGTAGCATTTCTATACACCAACTATTTCAAAGCTGAGAGCCAAATCAAGAACACAATCACATTCACAGTCACCACAGAGAAAAAATAAAATATCTAGGAATACAGCTAAATAGGAAGGTGAAAGATCTCTACAATGAGAATTACAAAACACTGCTCAAAGAAATGAGGTGACACAAACAGGGATAAACATGCCATGCTCATGGATAGGAAGAATTAATATTGTTAAAATATCCATATTGCCCAAAGCAATTTGCAGATTTAATGCTATTGCTATGAAATTACCAATGATGTTTTTCACAGAATTAGAAAATCTATTCTAAAATTTATCTGGAATAAAAAAAAAAAGCTCAAATAGCCAATGCTAGAAAAAAAGAACAAAGTTGGAGGCATTACATTACCCAACTTGAAATTACGCTACAAGCCTACAGTAACCAAAACAGCATGGTACTGGTACAAAAACAGATACATAGATCAATGGGACAGAATAGAGAGCTCAGAAATAAAGCACATACCTACAACCATCAGATCTTTGGCAAAGTGAACAAAAACAAGCAATGGGGAAAGCACGTTCTGTTCAATGAATGGTTGTGGGATAACCAGCTAGCCATATGCAAAAGATTGAAACTGGACCCCTTCATTTCACCATATACAAAAATCAACTTAGCATAGATTAAAGACTTAAATGTAATATGTAGAACTTTAAAACCTCTAGAAGAAAACCTAGGAAATATTATTTTGGACATAGGCCCTGCCTGGCAAAGATTTTATGACAAAGATGTCAAAAGCAATTGCAAGAAAAATAAAAATTGACAAATGTGATCCAATTAAACTAAAGAGCTTCTCTACAACAAAAGAAATTATCAATAGGGTAAACAGATAACCTACAGAATGGGAGAAAACATTTGTAAATTGTGCATCTGTGAAAGGTCTGATGTCCAGAATCTATAAGGAACTTAACAAGGAAAAAACAAATAACTTTATTAAAAAATGGGCAAAGGACATGGAAAAACACTGTTCAAAAGAAGACATATACACATGTGGCCAAGAAACATATGAAAAATGTTCAACATTGCTAATTATTAGAGAAATGCAAATCAAAACCACAATGAGATACAACCTTACACCAGTCAGAATGGGTACTATTTAAAAAATCAAAAAATAACAGATGCTGCTGAGGTTGCAGAGAAAAGAATGCTTATATAGTGCCAGTGGGAATGTAAATTAGTTTGGTGATTTTTCAAAAAATAAAAAATAAAAAGTGAAACAGAACTACAATTTGACCAGCAATGCCATTATTGGGTATATATCCAAAGGGATATAAATAATTCTACTATAAAGACATGCACATGTATGTTCATCACAGCACCATTTATAATAGCAAAGACATGGAATCAATCTAAATTTCCATCAACACTAGACTGGATAAAAAAGGTGTGGTACATACACACAATGGAATACTACACAGTCATAAAAAAGAAAAAGATCATGCCCTTTAAAGCAACATGGATGGAGCTGGAGGTCATTATTCTAAGCCAACTAACACAGGAACAGAGAACCAAATACTAAATGTTGTCACTTATAAGTTGGAGCTAAATATTCAGTACACATGTACACAAATAAGGGAATAAGAAACATTGAGGCCTACTTGAGGGTGGAGGGTTGGTAGAGGGCGAGGATCAAAAAACTACCTATCAGGTACTATACTTATTGCCTGGGTGATGAAATAATCTGTACACCAAAGTCTGGTGACACACAACTTACCTGTATAACAAACCTACACATGTACACGGAACCCAAAATAAGTATTTAAAAAAAACAAAAAACAAAAAAGGCAAAAATGGGGCAAACGGAAATCTGTAGCATTTCTAAATTCCAGCCAGGCACATGTTTCCAGCTTATTGATTAGGGCTCAGTCCTGCTCCCTGGGATTCATTCTCCACTCCTCTTGGCTTTGCCGACTGGGCTCTTTGTTCTACTAAGTTTTCTTTCCTTTTCCATAGGATGTGACTTATGTTTTCAGCCTGCTTCCTGCCCTTAAAAGGTTAGGGAGCCAAGTACCTCTTATCTTTTTGTACTGTCTCTGTCCCTTTCATTCCAAGATGATGTAAGTCCTTTAAAAACTTGGTGAGTTTCCTATGTATCAATGTACAAAACCACTCCATTAGATAGATGACACCACACCCACAAATTTCCCCTAGAAATGTGTTTATTGATTTGGGGCTTCCTCTGAGGTAATGGTAGGATAATTTCCCTAAAAATTTTAGAAAGTCTATCTTTCAACAAAAGGGATTTGAAAGGCGTCCCCATGAGATCTTTAGAACAGTATTTGTCTACCTGAAAAAGTCTGTAAGACACCACTTAAATTTTTCTGAGATGCTCACAAAGGGTTTTATAGTCATACTCAGCTTCATCTTTACTCTGAGACCACATTTTGCTGACAGCACCCTCTATTTCATCTTTTCCCTGAGGTCTTTAGTTTCAAAATCTACTAAAAATCTGAAGTGCTTATTCTTTGGTTAATCTCTATCCTCTTACATTTTACTACAGGAAGCTAGCAGCCAGATTTAACCTTTGACATACTGCCCAACAACCTTCCTCACCAAGTTTATTGAATACATTTTCTGTCTTCCACATTACCTCAGGGCACAGTGTTGCTGAAGTTTTCACTTCTCTATAACAAAGGTCTGCTTTCCTCCAGCTTCTAACTCTCTCCTTCTCTCATTTAACCCTTCACTGACAGCCTCCTCAAGCCCCGTCAGGCTCCTGCTAAGATTCCCCTTGAGGCTCTTTCAACATCTCCTTTCCCCACCCAGTCCGAAAGGCAGAACCAAGGCAGCAGCCCACTTCCAGGTACAAAATTCTGTTCTTATTATCTCTTGATGTGCAATAATCACCACCAAAACAAGTGGCTTACAACGGCAACAATTATTTTAATTTTTCTCATGGACCCTGTGGGTCAGGAATTAGAAAAAGGTCAGCTGGGCATTTCTGGCTGAGTATCACATGCAGTTATAGTCAGAAGGTGATTAGCCTCAGAAAGTAGGGTATGAAGCATGAAGCAGTTGGGGCTGGTTGGATTTCTCTCTCTCTCTCTCTCTCTCTCTCTCTCTCTCTCTCTCTCTCCACTAGTTTCAGAATTCCTCTGTATGATCTCTCCCTGTGGGCTAGTTTAGATTTCCTCACAGCATGGTGGTCTCATGGTGTTTGGACTGCTTACATAACAGCTAAAATCTTCAAAAACAAATGTTTCAGTGAGCAAGGTGGAGGTTGCATCACCTTCTATAATCCGACATCAAAAGTCGTATAACTTCACTTTTACTACATTCTTTTTTTTTTTTTTGAGATAGAGTCTCCTTCTGTCACCCAGGCTGGAGTGCAATGGCGCTATCTCAGCTCACTGCAACCTCCACCTCCTGGGTTCAAGCAATTCTCCTGCCTCAACCTCCTGAGTAGCTGGGGTTACAGGCACCCACCACCACGCCCCGCTGATTTTTGTATTTTTAGTAGAGACGGGGTTTCACCATGTTGGTCAGGCTAGTCTCGAACTCCTGAACTCAGGTGATCCACCTGCCTCGGCCTCCCAAAGTGCTGAGATTACAGGCATGAGCCACCGTGCCCAGCCTTTTATTCTGTTGATTGAAGCAGTCACGCAAGCCTTCCCAGTTTCAGGGGAAGGAACACAGACTCTACCACTTCATAGAAGAAATGTCAAAGAATTTGTGGACCCACGTAAAAATTGCCACAAACAAGCATTTGTTGGGTACCTGCTATGGGGGAAGCATCCATAAATGAATCAGGTAAAACCTTCCTCGAGGTGCTGACTCCTCCTTGAGGACCTTAGTTAGGAAGATATAGAGGTAAGCAGAACACTGCAATAGAGAAAGATAAGTATTTTAAGAGTGCCATAAAAATGCTGTGGGAAAACAGAGTGGGGAGAAAGTATCACCACAACAAATATAGTTTGGGAGGTATCTTGGAGGAGATAACATTTTAGCTGACCCGTGGAGGGCAAGCAAGAATTCTCCACCCAGGTGGAGACCAAAATTCATTGCAAGATAGAAACAGCATAGAGGTGTGAAACCCCTTAGTGGTCTTTTTTTCTGGTTGAGTGATGGTGACGTTTACCACGATGAGAAATGCAGGAAAAATTGCAATGAGTCTCCCTCAGGACTTGTTGGCATTTTCAGGTTCTCATAAGATATCTGGGGGTGGCAGAGATCAATGGGATCCCTGGGTCCCCCAGCAAACAACCTGTGAGTAGGCTCCCTCTTTATCCTTTTCTTCAACAGTTTCTTAATTGCTCCTGGAGAAGAGTCAATAGCTCCAGGGGGAGGGCGCCTCTCTCCACTTGAGCTGCCTCAGGTGCTTACTTCCAGCTGCTCTAGCAGTTGCAGTCCATGTTATGAATGGATACGATAGAAATATGTCATTAGTATGACTTCCAAGCTCACCTGAGATGCTCAACCCAGCCTGAGAAACACACATTTTACCCTGCAGTAGCTGGAAATATGTGCCCCAGGGAAACAATAGGTCCAACCTGTGCACTTGACCATCTAATTTACTGCCTTGTCATGACTTGTCCTGTGTCTTGTTAGATCAACTCCTCCAGGGTTTGCAATTGATCTCTAGCAATCTCTTCAAAATCAATTTCTCCAGAGTTTGCAAACTGGTGGCATGCAGGTTGAAACTGGCTTGTAGAAAATGTTTATTAGAGATGCAATTAGTTGACAACATTAAAAAATCAGGAAATTTTACTTAAAGTGTCTGAATTTCAGCTTCTTTTGGAAAATTATAACTTTTAGCACCAGGCATAAATTTCCATGTGACAGTAGTCAACTATTGCTTACTCGTAACTGTGCCCCCAATTTCTCAGGTATTGGGAAGAACAAGGGGAAACATTCTCATCCCCCACTGCTAAATTAATAACAACTTGGAGGACCATTTGGAAACATATATTTAAATTTAAAATTTACAAGATTTGACCTGGCAATTATATGTCAAAGTAAAGTCAAAGTTATAGAAATACTCAAATGTGAGCCTGAAGTTGATAAGTTAAAATAAGCCAAGCACAGAAGAACAAATACCGCATGATCGCACTCATATGTGGAATCTAAAAAAGTTGATCTCATAAAAGTAGAAAGTAGAAGAGTAGTTACTAGAGGCTGGGAAGGATAAGGGAAAAGGAGAATGGATGGAGATTGGTCAACAGACACGAAGTTACAGTTAGATAGGAGGTATAAGTTCTGCTGTTCTACTGCAGAGTGGGGTGACTAGAGTTAACAGTAATGTGTGTGTATTTCAAAATAGCCAGAAGAGGGGATTTTGAATGTTCTTACCACAAAGAAATGACAAGTGTTTGAGTGATGGATATGCTAATTACCCAAATTTGATCGGTATACAATGTATACATATACAAAAACATCACACTCTAACCTGTAAATACGTGCCAATAAATTATTATGTGCCAATAAAAACAAAATAAAACTTTAAAAAAACACAACAGCATAGTGCTTGCATAAAAACACATAATCAATGGAACAGAACAAAGAGCCTGGAGATAAATCCACACATTTATGGTTAATTTTCAACGAAGGTGCCAAGAACACAATAGACCACATCTTTAATAAATGGTGTTCAGGAGGTCAGGAGTTTGAGACCAGCGTGGCCAACATGGTGAAATCCCATCTGTACTAAAGATACAAAAGATTAGCAGGGTGTGGTGGTGCAAGTCTGTAATCCCAGCTACTCAGGAGGCTGAGGCACGAGCATCACTTGAACCCAGGAGGCGGAGGTTGCAGTGAGCCAAGATCGCACCATTGCACTCCAGCCTGGGCGACTGGGCGAGACTCCATCTCAAAAAAAAATGGACATTTCTCAGAAGAAGATTTACAAATTTCTAACAGGTATATGAAAAAGAAGCCAATTCTTTAATAACCAGGGAAATGCAAATTAAAACCACAATCATATATCACTTCATATCTGTTACAATGATTATCATAAAAAAGATGAAAGGTAACATCCTTGTGAGGATGCAGGAGAAAGGAAACCCTTTTATGCTGTTGGTGGGAATGTAAATTAGTACCCCGATTATGGAAAATAGCGTGGAGGTTCTTCAAAAAATTAAAAATAGAACTACCATATGATCTAGGACCGCCCCCCCCCCCCCGACCAGTTATATATCCAAAGGACGTGGAATTCGTATCTTGAAGAGATGTCTGTACTCTCGTGTTCATTGCAGCATTTTTCACAATAGCCAAGATATGGAATCAACCTGTGTCCATCAACAGATAAATGGATGAAGAAATTGTGGTACATACACACAGTGGAATATTATTCAGCCTTTAAAAAGAAATAAATCCTGTCATTTGCAGCCACAAGGATGAACCTGGAGGATGTTACATTAAGTGAAATAAGCCAGACACAGAAAGACAAATACCACACGATCTCACTTATTTGTGGAATTTAAAATAGTTGAACTCATAGAACCGGAGGATAGAATGGTGTTTACCAGGGGCTAGTGGTGGAGGCATGGTGGAGATTGGAGAGATGTTAGTCAAAGAATACAAAATGTCAGTTAGGCGGGAGGAATCAATTCAAGAGATCTATTGAATATAGATGCATATACATAGTTACTATAGTAGCTATATTGAACTACAACATAATACAATGCAATGTATTGTATTCTTGAAAATTGCTGAGTAGATTTTTTTATTAGATTTTAAAGTGTTTAGTATCACAAAATTTATTAAAATGTTTCTACAGAATTAACACAAAGAAGTCATTAGCAAATTTTGTACTGGAAAAATAAATCTGCTTATGGCTACCACAGTGGCAGAAGAAGGTCTGGATATTAAAGAATGTGACATTGTTATCCATTATGGTCTGGTCACCAGTGAAATAGCCATGGTCCAGGTACATTCAAATACCTCTACTTACTATGTTAATTTTTATTTGTGTGTTCCTATTTTAATTGCTTTCTTTTAGTTAAACACCATGAAACATCCCTTTAGTTTTAAAAACAAAGCCATTTCCCTGTTAAAAGAGCATTTTTTAAATTTTATTTTTTTCTTCTTTTTTTTAATTATACTTCAAGTTCAGGGATACATGTGCAGAACGTGCAGGTTTGTTACATAGGTATACATGTGCCATGGTGGTTTGCTGCATCTATCAATCTGTCAACTACATTAGGCATTTCTCCCAGTGCTACCCCCACCAGACCCCACCCCACAACAGACCCCAGTATGTGATGTTCCCCTCCCTGCCTCCATGTGTTCTCATTGTTCAACTCCCACTTATGAGTGAGAACACGTGGTGTTTGGTTTTCTGTTCCTGTGTTAGTTTGCTGAGAATGATGGTTTCCAGCTTCATCCATGTCCCCACGGAGGACATGAACTCATTCTTTTTTATGGTTGCATAGTATTCCATGGTGTATATGTACCACATTTTCTTTTTCCAGTCTATCATTGATGGACGTTTGGGTTGGTTCCAAGTCTTTGCCACTGTGAACAGCACTGCAACAAACATACGTGTGCATGTGTTTTTATAGTAGAATGATTTACAATCCTTTGGGTATATACCCAGTAATGGGATTGCTGGATCATATGGAGATTTTAATTGTTCTCACTGCAAAAAGTAAAATGTAAGTATGTGAGGTAATGTACATGTTAATTAGCTTTATTTAGCTATTCCATTATGTATACATATTTCAAAACAAATACTGTACATGATAAATACAAACAATTTTTATTTGTCAATCTTAACACATTAAATACTTGGGTTTTGGACAAAAAGAAATACTCAAATGTGAATACAACATTGGGTTACATTGTGATATTATTTGTAATTTAAAAAATGAAAACAACCTACACTTCTTTTTTTTTTTTTGGTAAAGTAAGAGCAAGTTTATTAAGAAAGTAAATGAAGTGGCCAGGCGTGGTGGCTCATGCCTGTAATCCCAGCACTTTGGGAGGCCAAGGCAGGCAGATCATGAGGTCAGGAGTTCAAGCCCAGCCTGACCAACATGGTGAAACCCCGTCTCTACTAAAGCTACAAAAATTAGCCAGGCGTGGTGGCACCTGCCTGTAATCCCAGCTACTCAGGAGGCTGAGGCAGGAGAATCACTTGAACCCAGGAGGTGGAGGTTGCAGTGAGCCGAGACTGCGCCACTGCACTCCAGCCTGGGCGACAGAGCAAGACTTCATAAAAAAAAAAAAAAAAAAAAAAGTAAATGAATTATAAAATGGCTACTCCATAGGCACAGTAGCCACAACCTACATTTCTATCTGCAAGGAACTGGAAAAATCAATAAAGATGTATATGTCATTTCCGTTAAATATTATGTAGCCATGGCGGGAAGAGGAAGGGAGCAGGTGAGGTGGTTGGTATTAACTGACAATTAAAGGTTCCTAAAATCCATTAAACATTTTTAAAAGCAAATCACGAATAATATGTATAGGATTATCTGATCTGAGCTAAAATAAAAACTGTACTAGCAAACAGTATAGCAAATGGCAAAAAGCATTTGAGTTTAGACAGCCTTGAGTTTAGACAGCTTGAGACTCAACTCCTGACTCAAGGCCTTGAGTTTAGACAGCTTGAGACTGAACTCCTGTCTCAAGGCCTTGAGTTTAGACAGCTTGGTGCTGCTGAGTTCCCCAAATATCACTGGACAACCCATTTATAAAGCAAAGTTACATTTATTAGAATCCTATGCAGTAAAGGAGAATCTGTCTTGACAGAGTCTTAGCCATGTCTCAGAGCCTGGAGTCAGAAGCATCGTAGTTACAGGACCCTATAGGGGCTGGGCTCAAATGATCTAAGGCATTTTTCCAAGACAGGATTGACTTGGATTGGGCAGTTCGTGATCCAATCATTCAAGACTGGTGGGCACAGGAAGGCAGGAGTGGTGAAGTGAGGCTTGATGGGTAGACTGTTGTTTGGCGAACACTTTAATGTTGTCTTCAATAAATCGATCCGCAGAAATGTCCTGATGCAAATAATAAAGTTACTCATTGGTTTACAGTCTCATCCGAGGGGAAAGTTGTTTAGAAGAACAACCAGAGTCATGCTGACATAGGTGGCCCCGATCCTCTCTTCCCTGCAACTAAGCTCCAATGACACAGATGGACTGGGTTCTCTGTGCAAACCCCAGCTCCACCATTTTCTAGCTGTGTGAATTTGGGCAATTTATTTTAAGTTTCTTTACATGTAAATTATGATCGATGATAGTAGTAGTAACCTTAGAAGGTTGTGGTGAAGATTCAATGATTCCAGTACTGAGGATATAGAAAGCTCTCAGGAGATGTTAGCAACTTTGATCACATCTGGATACATACGAATAGGAAAAGGGCTCAAAAAGGGTTTCACAGCCTTGGCACTGTTGCCATTTGGGGTCAGATAATGCTGTGTTGTGGGGGCTGTCCTGTGCATTGCAGGATGCTTTGTAGCATCTCTGGCCTCTACCCACTGGAAGCCCAAAGCACCACCTCACAAACTTGTGACAATCGAAAGTATCTCTGGGGCTGGCAAGGTGGCTCACACCCATAATCCCAGCACTTTGGGAGGCGCAGGTGGGAGACCAGGAGTTCAAGACCAGCCTGGGCAACACAGTGAGACCCTGTCTCTACAGAAAAAAAAAAAATTATCTAGACATTCTCACATATCTTCTCTTATAAGCCACTGTACAAAAAGGCAACCATTGTGTGGGAGGAGAGAGTGATTTTAGAGGGCATTATTAGCATTAGCGTAAATAGCTTATCACCCATATTGCATTGCCTTTTATTGCTGGAGTGCTTGTCCTGTCTGCCCAGCTAAATTGTAGGCTACCCACTGGCAGACTCACCTTTGTGTGTTATGCAGGCACTAGTGATGTGTAGAAAATAAGAGCTAGAGAAATACTTGTTGTGACAGAAGTTCAGTAAGTGCTTCCAGACAGGAAGAAAGGTTGTGGCTACCAGACCCATACATGAGTCTTGCTAAAAATAAAGGTTAAACCCATTCACTTCAGAGATGATTTCAATCAGACATTAAAATTTGAACATGTTTCTTAGCCAAAAATTTTCTGCTTTCAGGCCCCAGATGTGCTCTAGAAAACTCAGAATGACTGTAAATGACTAGAAAAGGCTGTGGGCCAAGGAAACCTGAGTTTCCAACAGAAACCATCTAAAACAGCTTCCGCTTGGCAGTTTTGCATTGTTGCTCACCCAGTTGTGGCTGTCAGTTTCTATCGGGGCCTGGGAGTGATGTCAAGCAGCCTGTTTCCAAAGGTCCTAACGACCTGGCACCTGCTCGCAGGCCTTCCAGCAAAGTAAGCCACACTCCACTTCCTACTATTGATTTTTGATGGCCTTTAGGTATTTAGAAATGGCACAGTTTTGCTTGAACTGTGGATGGGAAGGGGATCACTGGACCCTTTAAAAATGGCTTGCAGTGGGAGAACTGTTCCAGAGACCAGCATCCACACACTGCAGCCAGAGGGACCTTCCTAAAACATGGTCTGATCTAAAAAGGGTGTCAACACATTACATGGCATCAAGAAAATAAACTCAGTCCCAAAATTGCTTGACATGGAGATAGAGGATTATGTTTGTGCACTGATATCAGCTGACCTAGAATACACTCATAGAGGCAGAAAGGAGAATGGTTGTTGCCAGGGGGTAGGGGAGGGAGAAATGGGGCATTGTTGCTTAATGGGGACAGTTTCAGTTTTGGAAGATAAGTTCTGGAATTGGGTGGTGGTTATGGTTGCACAGCAGTGTGAATGCACTTAATGCCACTGAACTGTACACTTAAGAATGATTAAAATGGTAAATTCTATATTATGTATATTTTGACCACAATAAAAAGAAGAAAAAAAAAGCAAAGAAATAGATACCTGCTTGTAGAAGATAAGACTGGAAAGCCACTGAAATGCTTACTTATCAAGACCAGCAGCTCACTCAGCAAGGCTCACTTATGGCTCTCACTATGCCCACAAGTCAAAGCTTTTGGGTGATCAACTTTACCCAGCTTCATCCAAGGCTCTGCTTGTGAGACACACCTTTAAAACGCCCAGCTTAGACCCTCAAACTATAAATATCCTCCCTTCCTTTCCCCATTTTGAGATTCTACCAAGATGCTGCCACAATGGTGTTCTTCTTTACTGCAGTAGGTCCGACAAACTTAACTTTGCTTGATCAACAGGATTTTTTTTTCCGGTGATTTTTTCGGGGAAGTTGACGGTTAACAGATAGTGGATTTTTCTGCTTAAAATTCTTCTGAGGGAGCTCATCCCTCCAAATGCAGATCACCGATATCTGAGGTTGCAAATGGGCAGCTGATACAGCCTCCAGACGTGTTTTCTTTGGCTTACAAAGCGTATTTTTAAAAAATTGATTTGCTGCCAAATTTTACATTTGAATTTTAAGGATGGATTTCTTGCTTCTCTGGAAATTTCAGAACCAAATTCAGTTTGCATCTTTGGCTCAGACGTTTGGGTCAGGTCATTCAATACCTTCTCCTGAGCAAAGCTGACCTGTTGAATCTGTCTGGACTCCGGGTGTGCCCATCATACTGTCAGATGTGGTCGTGGGGACACATTCCTCAGAGGCGCTTCTTCTGATAACAAAGGTCTTGCAAGCCAAGGAAGAGGTGGAGGACGTCGCTACTCTGGAGTCAGGGGGAGTCGGCTCAATCTTGCCTCCACCACTTACCTCCAATGTGACCGTGGACAGATCCCGTAGCCTCTATGGGCCTCGATTTCTCATGTATAAAATGGGAAGAGCTGTGGCTGATGGAAAGATTTAGTGAGCTGCTGTTCATCCTGACATACAGCAAGCGTGCAGCAGGTGGAAGCCATCTTGACTGTGGTAATTATTTTCACGACTTACATCGAGGCTTTTATGTCTGTGAAATCTTCCTTTTTTTCCATCCATCTTTGAAAGATAACAGTTTCAGTCCCAGATTCACATCACAAAGTGTGACTCTGAGCTTTGAGGACCCTGTCTGTTACCATGACAACATCTCTAACCAAAGGAAAAAGTGGGGGATAAATACCAGAGCTTGGGAAAAACCTTTATCTTGGGCATCTTTAAACTACTTCTAAAACTGTCAAATTAATCGTTCCAGCACTCTTTACGGAGAGCATTTTTGGATGAGGTCTCTAGTAAATGTATACACTGTCAAACACGTAGGCACTAAAAAATGTTCACTCAATGGGGAATGGTGACTTAGGAGAGAAAATATTGTACTTATGATTCTTTTTTAAAAAAAAATATTTTTATCACAAATTTTTTAACAGAGAGAAAATTACAAAGACAAAAATCAGATATTGTACACCCATGCACTTACCACCTGGTTTGAACACATTTTAACACTTACTCATGTTGGCTTCAGATCTTTTTACTGTTTATATTAAAAACAACACTTTACAGATACAGCTGAGCCATCTTGTGCATCCTCCCTGATCTCATGCCTACCCTCCTTCCCCAGAAGAGAACCCCATCCAGAAATTGGTGCATTTCGTTCCCAGGCTTGATTCTATCCTTTTAAAATATACACCTGCGGCCAGGTGCAGTGGCTCACCCCTGTAATTCCAGCACTTTGGGAGGCTGAGATCACGTGAGTGAGGTCCGGAGTTTGAGACCAGCCCGGTGGCCAACATGGTGAAACCCCATTCTCTACTAAAAATACACAAATTAGCTGGATGTGGTGGTGCACGCCTGTAATCTCAGCTACTTGGGAGGCTGAGGCACGAGAATGACTTGGACCCGGGAGGCGGAGGTTGCAGTGAGCTGAGATCCTCGTGCCACTGCACTCCAGCCTGGGTGACAGAGCGAGACCCTATCTCAAAGCAAACAAACAAGCAAACAAACAAACGCATGCAGCTATAAACAACATGTTATATTCTCTTGTGTGCGTTTAAACTTCAAATAAATGGTATGCCGTATACTTCCTTGCACTGTTTGCTTTTTACGTTTTATGTTGCTCTAATTGGATTATTTTAAGTGCCATACAGTAGCCCAGTACTTCAGATTCTTAGTATCCACTACTTTTGACTCATGGCAGAACTGTGTCAACCTTTGGGAATAAATGAGCACATTTTCTCTTTCTAGGGCTCCTCACCTTCTACAATACAAAATCCACATTAAGCCTGGCCCTCCACGATCCAGTCTGTTTCTCTCTCCACCAACCGGCTGCTGGCTGTTTCTCAGGCATGTCATTAACTGAGAATCTTCTCTCCCCAGATAACAACTATTCATCCCTTAAGACCCAGATGAAAAATCACTTTCTTGGGGAACCACTTCCTTTAGAGTAAGCAAAGTCACATTTCCGTGGCTTCTCGTAGCACTTTCCACAAACCCTGGTTATAATTCTTAACTCACGGCACTGGTACCTGTCTTCCCCCTCACCCATGCACACTCCTCAGAGTTTCTTAAGTGTGGCTTCTTGAACACATCATTGACCTTGGACATACATTATGGCAGGTGCTCAAAAAATGACTGTTGAATTTTAGAAAATCATTGTGCATAGCATTTGGGGGGAAAGAGTGGGTTCTCCAAGTGTAGAGGGGAAAGGAGAATTGAGCCTCCTTTTTCATAAGCTGGCTGCTGAGGGTTGCTCCTGTCTCCTTACCTTCCCATCATCTGAAGGCTGAAGTTGATTCCAGGGCCTGAGGTTTTTCCCTGCTGTGCTTCGAAAAACTCCAAGGGTCCTCCTACCCTTGTGAGCAAGATACTGTCAGTGATCAACAGCCCCATCTCAGTGCGAGGTTTGGAGATGTGTCCTACCCAGCCCTCTGGGGAGTAGGAAGAACTTGTAAAGGATGAGGTCCTTAGATCACAGTGTGGAATTCATGCAGGGGATGAGGCTGGGGCAGGGGCAGGTTCAGATGATGGAGACCCCCAGGTTTTCCACTGAACATAAAATCAAACTCCAACTCCATTCTGTGCCCTGTAAGACCTCACATGATCCAGTCCCTGCCTGGGTTTCTAGCCTCCTCTCCCATTGCTCTCTCCCAACCTGCAGGCCTACTTCGAGCTCACCAAGCCCCTTTCGTCTTTGGGGCCTTTGTATATTCTCAGTTTAGACACCCCCCCCCCCCCACTCCCCAACCCACCTCACCTAGTTATACATTCACCAGAAACATCAGGTCCCTGAATGTGACACACTTTCAAAGGCCTTGATGCCATCTCTTCACAACCTGTCTCCCAGGTTTCAATTGTCTGTTTAGGTGTCTGATTACAGTTTAATGTCCTACTCCCCCCATTAGGATGTAAGCTCTTTCATGAGAGAGAAGTTTGGGTCTGTCAGTTCACTGCTGTATCCCTAATGCCTAGCATAGTGCTCAGTACCTGGTGGATGTTCACAAATATTTGGTGGATGAGTGGATGGAAAAAATGGATGGATGGATGGATGGATGGATGGATGGATGGATGGGTGGACAGGTGGAAGGGTGGACAGTGAAAATGCCAGACTTTTACTGAAGGGTGAAGCACTAGTTGTAATATGGGGAAATGGTTTTAAAGGGAAAAGTCTCTTTTGCCTTCAAACTTTAAACTCATCAGAAAGCGAGCTTGACTGCAGTCCTCTGGGTCTAACCAAGGAGATTCTTGTGCCTCTCTTGGTCTGCTGTTGGGTCTTTGGCTTTACAACTCCGCCACCTAGTGGCTAACATGTGTATTCTGCAAGGGAAGAGATGAGCCACCTAGCGAGAGTGGTGTCAGGGGATCAAGGGCTTTGAAAGAGTCCTTCTTGCTGCTCTGATCTCCACCACCCAGTCTGCACCAAAGGTCTTTAATCCTCATAGTTATCACGTCTTGCTGGAAAGCACTCATGAACATGGGAATATGTTCCTTTAAAAAAAGTAAGTGGAATTTAGGAAATTGTCATCCTCTAAATTACTCATGATTAACCTACGACAATAATTTGAGTGTTGACTTAAGGATTTTTGTATATGGCATCCATTAGTACCCCAAGGAGTACCAAGTGTAAGAGCTGAGCGTGTCACCTTCGAGCCAAAATCATTTATTAGTGGCATGTTCAGCTTTTTTTTTTTTTTTTTTTTGAGATGGAGTCTCCCTCTGTCGCCCAGGCTGGAGTGCAGTGGCGTGATCTCTGCTCACAGCAAGTTCTGCCTCCCAGGTTCACACCATTCTCCTGCCTCAGCCTCCCAAGTAGCTGGGACTACAGGTGCCCGCCACCACGCCCGGCTAATTTTTGTATTTTTAGTAGAGATGGGGTTTCATCGTGTTAGCCAGGATGGTCTCGATCTCCTGACCTCGTGATTCGCTGGCCTTGGCCTCCCAAAGTGCTGGGATTACAGAAGTGAGCCACTGCACCCGGCCCATCATTTTTTTAAATATGCAAATAGGTTACCCCGGTTTGTTTGCTAGATAACAAGCTGCATTGCCATGGCCATCTCGTTCCATCTGTCTCGCAGCATCTCCTCTCTGCCATGTAGGTAATGAGAAGATAGAGAGGAATAAGGTAGCAGACGGAACTGAGGAGTTGGAGAACCATGCAGGATTTAGAATCAGGGAGGCCCAGGTGTGGATTCCAGCACTATCACTTCTCTCTCTCTCTCTATCTCTCTCTCTCTCTTTTTTGAGATGGAGTCTCGCTCTGTCGCCAGGCTGGAGTGCAGTGGTGTAACCTCAACTCACAGCAACCTCTACCTCCCCAGTTCAAGCGATTCTCCTGCCTCAGCCTCCCGAGTAGCTGGAATTACAGGCACCCACCACCACGCCCGGCTAATTTTTGTATTTTTAGTAGAGATGGAGTTTCACCATGTTGGCCAGGATGGTCTCGATCTCTTGACCTCGTGATTCACCTGCCTTGGCCTCCCAAAGTGCTGGGATTAGAGGCGTGAGCCACCGCACCTGGCCGCACCATCACTTCTTGTTACCTTAGGCAGATCACTTAACTTTGCTGAGATTAATTTTTCTCATCTATAAAATGAAGACTAATAGCATCAGATTTAATGCTGTTGTCATCCCAATTTTACAGATGAGGAAATGACTCAAAGTAGGGAAGTCATTTCCATATCTGGGGCTGGATAGGAAGAAGGTACCAGAACCAGTGCTCACACTCTGGCCTCAGCACTGCCCAAGGTTGAGACCTTTGTGATCTGTGATGCTGAACAAATGAGGGCATCACCTGAATAAATGGCTCGTGCCTCACTTTAGAGACGACAAACTCTTCTTGCCTGTCTTCATGTTAGCCCCAGCCCCCACCACTGCCTCCTGCATCCTCTTGGCCTCCCAGGCGAACCTGGCAGCTCAAGGTTGTTTTAATTTTATCCTATAATTAGCATCAGTTCAATGAGAGGTGAAAGAATCTCTCCCTTTTCCAATTAGACAAAAAAAAAAATCTGCTAAGTACTAAGATCTCCAGATGGAAGATACTCTTGGAATACCACGTACATTTCGTTAAGAATCCATGCACGAATGTTGGATTCTTTGTCTTATTATAATTTATTGGCCACACAAAACTAAAGTAAGCAGCTCTATTCTTTGATTTCTCATTCATAAGACCCAGATATTTCGGATCTTATTTATTTTACCTCCATGTCTTCATTCCATTTTCTGCTATTTCTGGCATATGCCCTGTCTCTTTATTTGAAGTCGCTCATAGTACATTTTAAATCATTTTAATCAGCAATGAAATGTGGGGGTGTACTGTTTTCCAGCCCAGATGCCCTTTTTGGTAAACATATTAGAATGAAAGTAGAAATAGCGTTCAAATTTATATTATCTGCTCTCCACACACAAGTTATAAACATGCTGTTCCTGGTACACCTTCCAGATAATGGGCTTTCTGCCTGCAGTGGTTCCCGGGCTTGCTGACTCACCTGCGCATTCACCTGTGCTTTCATCCATTCATCAAATACTTATGAGGGCCTCCTATGCACTTGGCTCTGGAACAGATGCTGGAGACCTCGCTGTAAGACCCAGAGGCAGCACAGGGTAGCATGACTTTAGAATCAGACAAAGGCAGGGTTTTCACCTCGGCTTTAACATTTTCCAGCTGTGTGACCTCAGCAAGTTGCTTAAGGTGTCTGAGGCTCGATTTCCTGATCTGTAGAGTTGAGATTGGTTGCTTAAGTTTACATGTAATCTGCGCCTGATGAATACCTTGAGCTGTGTAACTTCAGCACAGCCTCTGTCTTCAAGGAGCTCAGCTATAGTGAGGATCACAGGCATGCACTGCATCTACATGCTTTTATGGGGTGAGCATGTACAGAGTACTGTGAGGATGCAGAGTACAAGGAAACTAACTCCACTTGAAAGGCTAGGGAAGGGCTCAAGAGGAGAAGGCGTCATAAGAAAGATAAGCTCACCAGGAAGGGAAGAGAAAATGGCATTGAAAGTAGATGGGACAGCATTCTAGGCAAAGGCACAGAATCATGAAAGCGCATGGTATTTCAGAAATAAGATGTGTATTATTATTGCAATGAAGATTTGTGGGAGAAATGGTAGGGAATGAGACTGGGTGAAAGAGTAGAATCAAGTAATTAGCTGGGCATGGTGGCACGTGCCTGTAATCCCAGCTACTCAGGAGGCTGAGGCACGAGAATTGCTTGAACCCGGGAGGTGGAGGTTGCAGTGAGCCGAGATCATGCCAGTGCACTCCAGCCTGGGCAAGAGAGAGAGACTCTGTCTCAAAAAAAAAATCAAGTAAAAGGGCTTTCAAATCATACAAAGGATGCTGCATTATCGATCAAGGGGTAAAAAGTATCTGGGGCTCTCTCCTCTCTTCCCTTACCCCACTCCTAAAACTCTAATGGGAATCCTAATATGAATTATTTTCCCTTCAAAGGAGAAAGTCTCAGCATAATAAGTAGCAAGTTTCTTCTAATTCCAATCAAGAAGTATTTATCAAGTTTCCTATTTGTGTCTTGCATATGTCTTCTCCTTTCTCCATATAAGTGTCCTTAATAGACTTCTTGTATTATGTTGTAATTATGTAATATTTCATATGTAGCAATGTCAGACAATAATATAATAAGCTCATACCTACCACCCAGCTTAATCAGATCTTAACATTTTGTCATATTTGCTTCATACTTTTTTAAAGTAAAACATTGTAGATTCAATTACGAGCCCCAGTGAACCACATCTAATCCTGTACCCTTTCCTGCTTTCCAGGGTCAGTCACTGCTAATTGTCACTAGTGAGTCACTACTCACTACTGGAGTCTCCCTCTCCAAAACTGGGAGTTTATCCACTTTGAGGTGTGTGTCCCAAGATGCACAGTTACTAACTTTTGCATTAATAAACAATTTACACTATTGTTTTGCATATTTCACTCTATAAAATTAAATACATTCAAGAAGTATGATTCTTTCATTTTTAACAACTTTTTAAAACATCATCTTTTCTCTGTGTTCTGTTCTTTTAATAAAATTTTCTATCTTCTTTCTTCTGTTAAGTGAGAGACAAGAAATTATGTTTCTGTTGTTTTTGTGGTAACTTTTCCGTTGTTTAATTACACAATTAACTTGTTTTTTTTTTAACAATGTCAACAGTTAATTGATATTTTTATCTTTCTCCTGGCCGTAGCAAAGGCTTGTATATTAGCCAGAGTATAATCAGGAGACAGGAGGTATGTAATAATTTGAAAAGAAGACATTTATTATAAAGAAGAATTAACTACTCCTGGGAATTGGAATAAGGAGAGATTGGCTAACAGAAGGCAGAAATCTATAAAGAACGTTTGTGATGTTCCTTCGTTTTTTCATTAAATTTTATTTTAGGTTCAGGGCACATGTGCAGGTTTGTCATTTGGGTAAACTTGTGTCACGGGGGTTTGTTGTACAGATTATTTTGTCACCCGGGTACTAAGCCCAGTACCCAGTAGTTATTTTTTCTGATCCTCTCCCTCCTCCTACCCTTCACCCTCAAGGAGGCCCCAGTGTCTGTTGTTCCTTTCTTTGTGTCCATGTGTTCTCATTATTTTGCTCCCATTTATAAGTGAGAACAGCAGTATTTGGTTTGCTGTTCCTGTATTAGTTTGCTAAGGATAGTGGCCTCCAGCTCCAACCATGTTCCCACAAAACGCATAATCTTGTTCTTTTTAATGGCTGCATAGTATTCCACGGTATATATGTTCCACATTTCTTTATTCAGTCTATCATTGATGGGCATTTAGGTTGATCCCATGTCTTTGCTATTTGAAAAATGCTGCAATGAACATTCGTGTGCATGTGTGTTTATGGTAGAATGACTTATACTCCTCTGGGTATATACCCAGTAATGGGATTGCTGAGTTGAATGGTAGTTCTGTCTTTTGCTGTTTGAGGAATTGCCATGCTGCTTTCTGCAATGGTTGAACTAATTTACACTCCCACCAACAGTGTATGTGTTCTTTTTTCTCCACTACCTCACCAGCATCTGTTGTTTTGGTTTGGTTTTTTGGTATTTTAATAATAGCAATTCTGACTGGTGTGAGATGGTATCTTACTGTGGTTTTGATTTGCGTTTCTCTAATCATCGGTGATGTAGAGCTTTTTTTCATATGCTTGTTGGCCGCATGTATGTCTGCTTTTGAAAAGTGTCTGCTTATGTCCTTTGCCCACTTTTTAATGGGGTTGTTTGGGTTTTTATCTTCTAAATTTAAGTTCCTTATAAATGCTGGATGTTAGACCTTGTAAAGAATATTTGGATCACAGATACAAAGAGCAGCCACCAGCCCTGGGGTACAGGTGGAGCACCCAGAAAAGTAATACACCTGGAAGTGACCCGCCACCCACAGATGGGACCAGGCTTCACTGGAGAGGTGACAGAAAAGGGAGGATCTGCATCTGCAGGGCCCACTGACGATGAATCTCCCAGTAGGATGGTGCACAGGGAACACCCCATACAGGATGCCAGGGAAGCCGTCCACAGGGCTGCCTCTAGAAGCACTTGCTGGAAAAGAGCACTTTGTTTTTTCAGTGCCCTTCCAGTGTCATCTGCCGGTGAAGCTTAATGTCATGCCAGCTGGCAAAGGAGGATAATTCCAGTATCATAAACAAGACAGGGACAGGTGGATTTGGGAGCTCGGAGGCAATAGATTGATAACTGGCAAAACACTGTAGCAGAGTTTACCAGATACACACATACATACACACACATGCACACACATACACATACACACACACACACATGCACACATGACTTCCATATACTCACATGCATGTGCACACACACACACACACACAAGCTCACATATACTCACATGCATACAACACTTTATTTTTATTTGGAAGTTTAGTTTTGATTTGGAAATTTAATTTTACCTTTTTAACATTAAAATGTTAATATTTTAACGTTAAAATTTTAACATTAAAATGATTTCTGATGTCAATGCTTGATTTGATTTGCCAATATCTTTTGTCAGTGTTAACATTTGTCAACATTATTCCTTCCATGCCTTCTCTCTGTGTTCACTTCTCTTCCTGCTGAAGCGCACCCTTTAATAATTCATTTAATGCAGGTCTGTCAGGGGCTTATCTTCTGTATGTTAGTAATTGTCTTGCTTTGCCCTCCTTTCTGAATTTTAATTAAGTTTAATTTAAAAACAAAGGTTGGATTATTATTCCTCAAAAGCTTACAAATATCACTTTTACCTTTTTCAAATGCCTTCTTGCCAATAAGAAGTCAGCCATCAGAAAAATTGCTATTCTTCTATGAGTAATCTATCTTTTTTCTCCAGCAACTCTGTAGTTACTTTTTAGCCTTGATATTTTCGAGTTGCATTACAACATGGTTGGATTTGGTTTTGGTTCTGTTTTCAGGATCCTAAGTGCTCTTTTCCTCTTCTTTTTGTAGAGATGGACTTTTGCTGTGTTGCCCAGGCTAGTCTTGAACTCCTGAGCTCAAGTAATTCACCTGCCTTGGCCTCCCAAAGTGCTAGGATTATAGGTGGCCAGGGGCCACTGCACCCAGCCCCTGAGTGCTCTTTTGATCTATGGACTCATACCTTCTTTTCTGGAAAGTTCCTGCTCTGGACTCAATTGTGTCCACAAAATTGTATCCCCCAAAAATCATATGCTGAAGTCCTAACCCCCGTTGGGCTATACTTGGAAATAGGACTTTTAGGAGCTAATTGAGGTCAAATGAAGTCATAAGGGCCGGGTCCTAATTTGATGGGTTTGGTGGAGTAATAAGAAGAGAAAGAGAGAGATCTCTTTCTCTCCACATGCACATCCCGAGGAAAGATTGTTTGAGCACGCAGCAAGAAGGTGGCAGAATCTGCAGGCCAGGAAGAGAGGTCTCACCAGGAACTGAGTTGGCTGGCGTCTTGGTCTTGGACTTCTCAGCCTCCTAAACTGTGAGAAAATAAATATCTAAGCCACTTAGTCTATTACATTTTGCTACAACAACTTGAGCTCAGAGAGTCCCCACTAATTATTTCTCCCAACATCACTCGTCTTCATTCTCTCCACTCTCTCCACTCTTAGAAGGCCAAGTCAGAGTCCCTCCACCCATCTTCCATGTCTTTTTACTGCTTTTTTTCCAAATATTTTTTTACCCTCTTTGCTTTCTGTGCTGTGTCTTTGTTGCGGTTTTCAGTACCTGTTTCCAATTCGAAACACTCTTCAATTGACTGTTTCCTGCCTTATGTTTTATCCCAATGTTTTCCCCAAAATAATGTCTTCTTTTTGTAGTTGGATTGTTGTTATTTCTTAACTTGTTGTACTTTTAGCTCTCTGAATACTCTATATCCTTATTTTAAGGTCTTCTGCAGAGTTTTGGGCAATCACCGTTTCCAGATTGAACTCTGATCCCAGTATCAGTTTCGGTGGTTGTCTTTCTGGGCATTAGAAGTCTTCATGGGTTTCAGATTCATGGGTCGCAGCCTCCTTTTAAATGGAACTCTTCCCCCTCTTCTTTCGGTTCTCACCTCTCCTTTCCTTTCTTCTGAGTTCTCCTTTCCTGTGAGCTCATACTTCCGTAACTCTGCTAGTTCTGCATTCGCGGCCACTTGAATCTCCAGGACTTCAAAAGGCAGCTTAGAATTCTTCCCCACAATAATACTGATGGAGACCCAGATCTACCCACAGAGCCTGGGGGAACTGGCTCAGCCTCTGAACCTGTGACTGGTTCCACTGGTTCGTGTGCTTCTCCCTCTGCCTCAAGCTCCCCATGGATCCCACCCAGAGAACAGCGGCAGGGTCTTCAATTCCCATCATCACAAGAGGATGGGGCGACATCCAGGCCCCCCAGCAACAAGCAAGGAGCCTGGCTTTGTCTCGTTCTCTGAACAATTGTAGTCACTCTACCGGGCAGGAGTTGAATTCTCAGCCATTGTTTCTTGTGCACGGCCTGCACCCCGTCAGCACCACTTACTATTTGAAATTGATGTTCCATTTCTGGCCCATGGAGATGTTTTTAAAAAATAGTTGAGCCTTCTAGGTTATATTGTTTTATTTTAATCTTACGTGTTATTGTTTTTACATAATGCAGCATTTCTTAACTTGAGGTCCTAGACTTCCTAAACCCCAAACATACATCCAGACCTTCAAGAGGTTTGCATAGGAATAACTGATTGGCTAGAACAAGATGCCGCAGAGGGACATTTCACTTGGCACACTTTCTGGAGGGCTAGATGGACCTAGAGTCTAGAAAGTCATCATATCCCTTTAACTCTACCCACTTCTGTAAATAGAGTCGAAGCAGATCATCTCAGCTAGGGAAAAAGTCTGATTCAAGGAAGCGTCTCAAAGCATTATTTTTAAATGTGAGGCAGGCGGGGAACAACCAAAAGTAGGAGTAAACTCAGAGTGATAGAATAGAATACTGCACAGCCATTAAAAACATTGTTTAAAATAACTTTGTAATAACATGAATGAGTGTTCATGATAGGATGTTAAAGTAAAAAAAACTAGAGGCCGGGCACGGTGGCTCACGCCTGTAATCCCATCACTTTGGGAGGCTGAGGCAGGCGGATCACAAGATCAGGAGTTCTAGACCAGCCTGGCCAACATGGCAAAACCCTATCTCTACTAAAAATACAAAAAAATTAGCCGGGTGTGTGGTGGCGGATGCCTGTAATCCCAGCTACTCGGGAGGCTGAGGCAGGAGAATGGCTTGAACCCAGGAAGTGGAGGTTCCAGTGGGCCGAGATTGTGCCACTGCACTCCAGTCTGGGGGACAAGAATGAGAATTCGTCTCAAAAAAAAAAAAAAAAAAGCCAGGAACCACAACTGTGTAATATGTGTAATATGTAACCAGATACGTATAATAGTGTAAACAGTATACACATGTATGGAATACTAAGCCTAAATGTTTCTTTCTGTATCTTTGGGGTTGAGGGTAATCTCTGTTTTCTTCTTTATTCTTTTTAGTGTTTTGCATGATTTCTACACCTGAGCTACTTAGGTTTTGCCATGAGGAAAGCAAAAGAAGGTTTTTTTAAATGATCACAGTTAATATGTGGGAGTCCTGACCATATACTAGAAGCTGCCTTTGCTGTTTCCATGAACAAGAACTAAAAAGTGGGCTGGCTGAGGGGCTGGATTCCAGACCCTGACCAAGCCCATAGCCTGATCGTTTGGGTCCCGCTGCTCCCAGAAGGATCTCGGGAGTCAGAACTGCTGCTGGCCCTGACTCCCGGGTGTTCTGGTGCCTCTCAGACCCTCTTCTCAGTGCTGACCCTCTGACCAAAGCCCTTGCCTCCACCTGCTTGTTCGACTCTTCTCCTCAGTTTTCCCTTGAACTTGGGAAGAGCACACCAGGTGCCAGACGCCAAGCTCAAAGCCGCACAGACCTTTTTTGTCATCCTCAGAACACCCTTATGAAGTATGTATTCAGTTTTACAAGTGGGGAAACTGAGGCCCAGAGAAATTAAAGCAACTCGCGCAAGGCCACGGAAGGGAGAAATGACTGACCTCAGCTCTCTTCAGTCCCCAAGTCCATTTTCCTTCCACCCAGCTCCATGGTTTCTAACGGTCACAGAACTGAGGCCATTGCATTCTCTGCCTTTTTTCAGGTGGCCCAGCTGTCTCCGCTGTGGTTAACCCCCGTCCTGTGAGTCCCTCCCCCATCTTCTCATTTACTGTACTCCAGACTCCTCCCATCCCCATCACCTCCCCTTTACTGAGGTCCCCAGCTGTCTTGCACCCCCAGTGAGGGCAGATGATGGCTGTGAAGGTGTTTGAGGCATTGTAACACTCAAGAGAAGAAAACAGGAATGAGATAGGGAGGCGTGGCAAAGTGACAGTGTTGGTTTTACATAGTTGTTTTAAAGCCCAGGAGAGGGACTCCTAAAGTTGACACAACTTGATCCAAAGAGACCAAATTTCAAGTGATAAAAACGCTGTATGCCTATGACTTCAAAATTGGGTTCATAGTTTCAACCTTTTCCCCATCAACATGAAAACAAAAAGTACTTTCTTTGTGCTGGAGAAGACATGGGAGAACTAGACATTGGATCAGCACTGTCTGAAAACTCCAGAAGCTTGAGACTGCACACAGAGCGCTCCACGGAAGTAGCCCCTGGGAGTTGTGGCAGGGATTCTTGCCCAGCAGGGCTTGCCTGGGGACCACTGAGTGGGAGCCATGGGAGGAACTCAAGCTTCCTGCACTGACCCAGGCAAAATGAAGCCCCCTCTGTTTGTTGGTAATACATCACATAGAAATACTTAATATACACGAGACATGCAAATTTCATTTGAGGGGCTCTGAAGAAAACTCCTGAAGAAGGAGTGTCCCAACGGAGGAGAGATTTTCATATGTGGAGGTGCATCCACTGCTGTGTCCAGCTGGCTCATATCAGCTCACAAGAGCAAACTATATACCATCTCCAGACTCCTCCCATCACTTTCAAGGCATCACTTTCAAGCCCTGTGTTCAGCAACTTCACACTGGTAGCTTGCGGTCACTCATAGTGGGAATATTCACATCATGGAAATTGGTAAATGCAATAAAGCAGGACTATTTGTCATCTCAAATGCCTACATCCCCCAAGGTCCCATCATCTGTCGACTTTGCCTTGTAGACATCTGTAGCTCCCCAAATCCTCGCTAAGCTCATGACTCCCAGATGTACCTATCTCCAACCTAAGCCTCTCTCCTGAGCTCTAGATACAACCTCAGGCTGCCTTTTGGATATCTCTTTTCTAGGTAAACAGCTCCTTCTTCTGATGCCTATCTTGGTGAATGACACTATTTTCTTAATGCCAGATCCCTGGAGTGAACCTGGGCCCCTTTCACTTTATGGATTGTGGTCAGCCATGAGGTCCTGCTGAGTCCACCTCTGAAACACCTTTATCCTCCAGCCCATTCCCCCATAACTGCCTTGATCCAGTTCCTCCTTGGGTCTCATCTGCTAATTGTGAAAACCTCCTTCTCTCCGTCTCCATCCCATTATAAAAATGATTTAGAGATAAATGGTTAGTTTTCTACTGTTAACTTCTCCAGTTGGTCACCATAGCTTTCAGAGCAATGGGCAAGACATATAATATTCAGAGTCCTCTGTGATCTGTGCCCTGCCTGCTTCTCCAATGTCACCTCCTTTCAAGGACCACTTACCCATGGGCAGTGACTCAACAGTGGAAAACAATGCCGCTCCCGCATCCACACTGGTGGGCCAAGCCTCTGCATGCTTACACAGAGCTGTCATGCCCATTGTTCCTCTGGTGGCCTCATGCTCGTCGTGCAAGATCCAACTCAGGCATCCCTTTCTTGGTGAGCTTTCTGAACCACCCTCAAGCCCTCAAGAAAATTCTGCCTTGGCTTCTTTTATGCTCCCTATGGCATTGTGCACCCACTATTTGGATGCTCAATTTGGAAGGATCAGACTATTTGGACAGATCTGCCTATGACTGCCATGGGCTCTTCAAAGGCTGGGCCATGGTGTGCATCTTGGCTTTCCTATTGCACAGCCCAGGACCCGGCACCTGGCCCTCAATGATAGATTGCCAAATGAGGAATGAGTGGATTTCCAAGATCATCCACCTAGTGATTTCCTGTATGTAAAGCCTTGCCCAGGAATTTTTCCACTGAGTATCCTTACTTGTCGTGAGGAGAATGGGGAGCACCCATCCTGAGAACCAGTACATGGCAGTCAGCTCCTGCAAGGCACAGTGATTCTGCTCCCTAAGAATACTAGCCAGGAGGCTGGGTGTGATGGCTCACACCTCTAATCCCAGCACTTTGGGAGGCTGAGATGGGTGAATCACTTGAGGTCAGGAGTTCAAGACCAGCTTGGCCAACATGGTGAAACGCCGTCTCTACTAAAAATACAAAAATTAGCCGGGCAGGGTGATGGGTGCCTGTAATCCCAGCTACTCAGGAGGCTGAGGCAGGAGAATCACTTGAACCAGGAAGCGGAGGTTGCAGTGAGCCAAGATCAAGCCACTGCTCTCCAGCCCAGGCGACAAGAGCAAAACTCCATCTCAAAAAAAAAAAAAAAAAAAAAAAATTAAATTAAAAAAATACTATCCAGGGAAGAGGAGAAGAGAATTTAAGGCCCTGCAGATAAATACAAGGGAAAACCCTAAAGATGCTCAAAGCCTTTGCTGTAGCAAATGCGTCACTTCTGACACTTTTTCCCTTTTCTTTAATCACTGCTTTCAGCTGCTGCTATGTGTGCGAGATATTCGTCAAGATGCTTTTCATGAGCCCTCATCAATCAGAAACTGTGCAAGCATAAACATACATACATATTTTCTGCAGTACTAGTAAATTACATCTATTATTGAACATATATAATGTGTGCAAATATGGTTAAAATACAAAGAAATAGAAGTTCTAATTGATCCTTTGCTCACTGCAATGGGCCATCTCCTGCAGCCTGCTCCTGCTTGGGACCACCCCTGTGCACCTCTGCCAGGCATCATACTGCTAGAGGGCCCTGCGCACGCTGGGCCATGCTGGCCACATGGACTCCAGGCTAAATTCCTCGTACATTGCCCTTAACCTCTTTAGGGGACAAGAGGACAAGAGCGGCAGAAGCCGTCATGGTGACGGTGGTGACCCCACTCTTAGCACTGGGTCCTGCAGGCAGGGGGCCCTGCTCAGTGGCTGCACTTCTTGTCAAGTGGCTGAGAAACCTCAGGCCAGAACCTATGTGAACATATCAGTGACTTGGTCACTAGCGGCCAAATTAAACAGCTGGGCTTTGGGATGGTAAGGTCACTGTAGACTCAGACTTGGAATGCCCTGGAATACCCCAGATGCTCAGCCCCTGACCTCACACGGGCCTTAGCTCCTGTGTGGCCTTGTCAGAGGCTGCCTGACCCCATCCCTTCTCCCTGGCTTTTTTTCCCAGCACTTCCCAGTACCTGTTGTTTGCCATGCTTACTGGTGCTGGCTGCCTGTCACCTGCAACTGGATTGAGAACTCTATGGGACAGGAATAGAGATTTTCCTGCTGTTTTCCCTACTCCTGGAATAATGTCTGGCCCATTGCAGAACACATAAAACTTCCAGTTTGCAAAAGCCTCCGTAGCAGTTTTATGCCTCTATGAGATTACTGAAAGAGAACAATAAAAGAAACTTCCATGTGAAGTCAAAAATAAAGTGTGCATCTAATGAGCAATTTTTTTAAGGAAAAGGGAGTGGAGTGCCCATCCTATGCCAGCCCTGTGCCTTGTCAAGTCTCACCCTCAGAATGTCTCTGCAATGTGGCATTTCTATCCGCATGTGTGCAAGGATATTTCAAAGTTATCAACTGGCGTGCTTTCTCTGCACTCAGTAAAATGTTCCCTCATGCCCTGAGGGCTATGCTGCTCAATCTCCATCTGACAGCTCTGAGGGAGTACCCCCGCCTTGGGTGGTGGAGGTCACTGTGAAATCAGAGAACCAAAGTCTCACATTTATGTCTTTTAAGCTCAAAGCCAGTGACAAGTATAGGGCAGAAAAATTTTGATGCACACTTGGATATCAAATTTCTCAGCTGCCCGGACTACAGAAGACATTGCATGGGCTAGAGGCTGGAGGAAGAGGGTAGAGCTGAACCAGCTGCCAGGACTGGGGCCCCATCTCTCAACAAGGGCGTGGATCCTCACAGGAGCCATTTCAGGGGTGCACAGGGACCAGTCTCCATTTGAGGAAACCAACTCTGCCTATTACGTTTACTGAGGGTTCCCCAGTCTTCTCAGCCCTGTCTGGGGAGGGCCATTCTCTAAGCCCCTCAGGACAAATGGTGGACCCTAAACTGTGGGGAAAAAAGCACAGGAGGGAGAATGCAGGATGAGTTCAAGATCTCCTAGTGGTGGAATATTGTTCTTTCGTTTTGCATGGTTTACAGGTCAGAAAAACCAGACTCAGAAAAGTTAAATGGCTTGTACAGGCGATACAGCGAGTGATGGAAAAAGACTTAGAACTCAGATATCTTTTACCCCAAGATTTCTGAGATTTCCACCTCACTCAGCTGCCTATATCAAGAGGTGGCACAGATCAAATCCATTTCCTACCAATAGAAAGGGGCAGTCATGGCCGTTAGTGATATTTGAAGGGAAGCGGTATTTGAAGGGAAGATTCACAGAGGGATGTGCCGGTGGTTTCCACATGACCACTAGAGGGCACCAGCGCCACACTGACCCACCCGTCCAGTTCTTCCAGGTGGGAAAGGGCTCCTTCCAACCAGGCTTTGAGAGGGAATGTTTGTGTTATGGGCTTGTCCCCTGCAAGCTGAGAGCTTGCTTTTTCCTGCCTTTATTTCTTTGTTCCAGTTCTAGTTCCCTGTCCATCACACAGTAGATGTAAGAATAAGACTTGCTGGCAAAGTTTCAAGTCCCCATGGAGGGAGACACATATTAGACTCAAATCTCTCCGAATTTGATCTGGAACCGCCTCCCTCAGCACTACCTAAGGTGACCCTGGCCATGCAGATTCTCAGGCCCCCAGCCCCATGGGTGGGCCCAGGAACCTGCATTTATACCAAGTGTGGAGGATTCTGAAGCCAAACAAACTTTGAGAACTGCTGCATTTTAGCACTCAAAGCACACGACACCTAGTCAAGTTACTATAAGGACCTAGGAGAATGTTTGCCCAAAACTGCACAACCATGTGTGGTAGGCACAGGATTCACCCCCAGGCCTGTGTGGTCCATGAGGCTGGTGGACCCGGCTGGGCTTTATGGGAGGTCTGGTGCCCCTGGGGGGCATACCTGTACACAGCACCCCTTGAAGAATGAGGTCCTCTTATTATATTTTACTGTCAGTTGCCTCAAACAGCCATGACCGCAGGACCCTATGAATTAGGTTTTTGTGAGGGAATTTTCCTTGGCACTTTTCCAACCAAACTTTCAAGGTCTCTAGGTTAGAAATTAAATTAGGTTCTCTTTGGAATCGGAAACAAAGGCAAACTGGAAACTGTTCAATGACTCCCTTTCACTTAGAAAATTTCCCAGGCTCTTAGTGCTTGGCTGCCCAGTGTCCAGAGATCCCCTTTCTAGAACATTCCAATTAAGCCATTACCATTTCTGCAGTGTTATGAAAGCAGAGGCATGGACCTTGTCATTCACAAGAAAACAGTAAGTAAGTATATTCTGAGTTTCAGATTTACTCTGAATACTTAGGAGAGGAGCTAAGGAAAGGGAGAGCCTCAACCATAAAAAAAATAAAATAAAAAAAGAATGAGAGGGGAAGAGAGAGAAGGAAAGAAGAAATGGAGATCCATGAACAAAGGGCTGAAGGAGGTGCGGGCGTAACTCTACAGAGTGGGAACTATTTGGAACAAGAGCCCTGCAGAGGGTTGCTGTGGATTCTGGAGCTGCGCCTCCAAGCTCTTGGGACACGTGAGCCCATGTGACACAGAAAAGGTCATGCTCATGTTTGTTACAGAAACAGGTGGTCTTGAGATGACCACACTGTCATCCCCACAGAGAAACAACCCACACCTGCCTGCCTGCCATCTTGCTCCTGGGCTCTGAACCAGCCCAGAGGGCAAATATAGAAAAGAGTGGAGGGTAGTCTTTGGTGTTTTGGGGTGGTTCAGGCATTTTACTGGACTATTATTTTGCTCATTGTTAGAATGCTTCTAGGTAATAGGATACGTTGAAGAAAGTGGAAATGTTCAGGGGGAGGAAAATTCCCTTGAAAACTCGCCAGATATCAAAGGGCAGTCAGAGAGAGGGGGAATCAGACTGGGTTTCAGTGGAATCTGGTGGGTATAAATTACAGAGAAGCAGATTTGAATTCTACAAAATTGAGTTTAACCAAAATTACCAAGCATCTCTATAACCTCCTCTCCAGGGGCTGGGCCGATCCCTGATGACAGGGAGATGGTTTGAAAGGCTATGTTGACAGACCATTTTAATAGTTATGGACTTATTTTAATGATAATGGAAGAATAATATAATTACACTTCTAACCTTTCACTTACAGTGCTGACACAAAGTTTAGTTTTCAATAAATTTATATTTCAAGTTCATTGATTAAAAGAAACATTTTGTAAGCAGTATTCGAAATGGTACATAGAAAGTGCAAAAATAGCACAGTAGGATATCGATGAAGTTTTGGAAATGCTGAGCTACTGGTGTTGATTAGTCAGTATAGGCAGCTGCTATAACAAACAAGTCCCTCATCTCAGTGGTTGTGAGGGTCTGTTACATCAATAGCCTCCAAAAGCCACACCTCCTCATATTGAACTTTCACATAACCCTCTTTCCTTGAATTAAGCTGGTCCTTTGACTTGCCTTAGCCCATAGAATGTAATGGTAGTGATGTTGTGTCCTTTCTTCCTTAAGAAGGCTTGGCAGGTTCCACTTTGGCACTCTTGGGAGACTCCATAGAAGTCTGGGTATGCTGGTAGGGAGGCCAGTGAAGGGTCCCATGGAAAAGGCACAGGGAGGGAGAGAGGTCCTGTAACTACATGAAAAGAGGGAGAAGGCCAGTGTTCCAGTGTCCCAACTGGACCCAGCCCCGAGCCAACCCACCAGCTGATGATTAACCAGCAGCAGCAAGACCAGCAGAGAAACTGCCCAGCTAAGCCCAGCCTACATGCAGAATTGCGTGTGTTTAAAAATGGTTGTTTGAAGCCACTAAGTTTTGATATGACTTGTTATACAATAGACATTAATAATTAAAAGGTGTCTTGATGTGATAAATATAGTATGATGGCATAATAAAGATTGATTTCTCACTCATAGTATACCTCAATGTGGGCTAAGTGAAACGTTGCTCTGTTCCATGCAGTCACTCAGGGATTCAGTATCCCTCCACATCTTCTGGGATGGAAGGTGCTCACCCAGATTCTCTACACCTGACCACAGGTCAAAGGAGAGGGACAGTGTAGACAATTGTGTGGGAGGTTTAGGGGGCCTGGTCTGAAAATGGCCTGCAATTTGGTGGGATAAGAATTCAATTCCATGGCCTTACCTAACTGCAAGGGGGCTGGGAAATGTAATTGACACAAATGTGGTCAGGATAAAGAGGAGAAACACAGATTTGAGGAGCCCTCCCTCTCTCTACACATGTGATTAGAAGACAAAACAAACAAATGAAAGCCTGTAATATAACTCAATTACTGTTGTCTAGTGTATGAACAAATGGCTTTAGGGATGCTGTCAAAAGTGCAATTATTTTTGAATGGAGCCTAATATGGTTTGAATGTAGATGTCCCTTCAATATTTACATGTCAGAACTTAATTTTCCAGGTGATGGTATTAAGAGATAGGGCAAAGGGATTAGGCCATGAGGATTCTGCCCTCATGAATGGGATTCATGTTCTTATACAGAGGCTTCAGAGTGCTGCCTCCCACTTCCACCCTTCCACCACATGAGACACAGCCTTTGTCCCTTCTAGAGGATGGAACAACAAGGCACCATTGTGGGGATTTTTGTTTGTTTGTTTGTTTTTGTGACAGAGTCTCATTCTGTCACCCAGGCTGGAGTGCAGTGGCATGATCTTGGCTCACTGCAACCTCTGCCTCCTGGGTTCAAGCAATTCTCCTGCCTCAGCCTCCTGAGTAGCTGGGACTACATGCATGCAAAGCACCATTTTATAAGGAGAGATACCTCACCAGACACCAGGCACCTTATCTTGGACTCCTCAGTCTCCAGAAGTGTGAGAAATAAATTTCCATTGTACATTAATTGCCCAGTTCTAGGCATTTTGTTATAGCAGCAAAAACAGACTAAGATGGGGCTGACAGTCAGTCAGAAAAATATATGAAGTAGTGGTAGTATTTGACCTGGGCTGTAAAGGGTAAGTAGGAATTTGCCAGGCAGGAAGGGAAGGTGAATCTAGGCAGAGGGTAGGGGGTCATGAAAGAACACAGTATTTGAAGAAGGTAATAAAGAAAACAGAACCACAAAAATGACTAGGGCTAAGTTTGGATGACCTGGTTTGTGCCTCTGAATTGGGCTGCTCTGGAGGGACCCCTGGGTCTTGTAGTTACATAAACCTTTAAGCTTAAGGCATTTTAAGCTGGATTCAGCTATTTGTAAACCAAAGAACGCTGATGAATAACCCTTCCAAATATGACTATAGAATTCTGTATTTCTAAGTAAATAACATCCACCACACTACCCAAGGACAGTCCCCCAAAAGTGTAGTGGAGAACAACTAGATAACATAATTACATCACGCATGCTTCACAAAATTTTTATTTATATATATATTAAACATATAATATACATTTATTATACATGGTATATATGTAATATACTATATGTATAATGTATACATATATGTATATATAATCTATATTACATATATATGAGTGATATGGGTCCTTTGATTTCAACCTTATCTCAGGATGGGAATTTATAATTAGATGTCAAAGGGGCCAGATGAAAAGTTCTAGAAGGTCATTGTGGGGCAACAGATTGGGGTGTTATCACAGCCCAAAATCTATTCTCAGATTTTCAGGTTTAAAAAAATGTTGTTTTTAATCATTATACTCAAAGGAGATCTAATCAACAAAACCAATTCTACTAATGCTTGACTTATAACAAAATGCCACTTATAATTAAACAATTGATACCAATTATTCTGACACATTTATCTATTTTCATCTTTATTTTTAAATTTTACTTTATTTTGATTTCCAACTTTTATTTTAAGTTCAGGAATGGATACATGTGCAGGATGTGCAGGGCTGTTACATAGGTAAACGTGTGCCATGGTGGTTTGCTGCACCTGTCAACCCATCACCTAGGTATTAAGCCCCGCATGCATTAGCTATTCTTCCTGATCCTCTTCCTCCTTCCACCTCCACACTATCCAACAGTGTGTGTTGTTCCCTCCCCACTGTGTCCATGTGTTCTCATCATTCAGCTCTGATGTATAAGTGAGAACGGGGTTATTTGGTTTTCCGTTCCTGCGTTAGTTTGCTGAGGATAATGGCTGCCAGCTCCATCCATGTCCCTGCAAAGGACATGATCTCATTCCTTTATATGGCTGCATAGTATTCCATGGTGTATATGTACCACATTTTCTTAATCCAGCCTATCATTAATGGGCATTTGGGTTGATTCCATGTCTTTGCTATTGTGACTAGTGCTGCAATGGACATGGCATCGTGTATCTTTATAATAGATATATTATATTCCTTTGGGTATAGACCCAGTAATGGGATTGTGGGTTCAAATGGTATTTCTGCCTCTAGGTCTTTGAGGAATCACCACACTGTCTTCCACAATGGCTGAACTAATTTCCACTTCCACCAACAGTGTAAAAGTGTTCCTTTTTCTCCACAACCTCACCGGCATATGTTGTTGTTTTGACTTTTTAATGATAGCCATTCTGATGGCTGTAAGATGGTATTTCTTTTTCTTTTCTTTTTTTTCTGTTCTTTTTTTTTTTTTGAGACCGAGTCTCGCTCTCTCGCCCAGGCTGGAGTGCAGTGGCACTGTGGTCTTGGCACCCTGCAACCCCTGCCTCCTGGGTTCAAGCAATTCTCCTGTCTCAGCCTCCTGAGTAGCTGGGATTACATGCACATGCCACCACACCTGGCTAATTTTTGTATTTTTAGTAGAAATGGGGTTTCACCATGTTGACGAGGCTGGTCTCGAACTCCTGACCTCAGGTGATCCACCCTCCTTGGCCTCCTAAAGTGCTGGGATTACAGGTGTGATCATGTTTCAAACTTCTAGAATTTGCTAAAATAATAATGTGAGTTAGAATGTTTTACAAAACAAATATTTTGTTTCTCAGAAAGAAATATGGCACATGTAGCCAGAACCACAAAATGTCAGTGCTCTGTCCGTTGAAAATCCCACTTCTACATCCTGGCTAACACGGTGAAACCCTGTCTCTACTAAAAATACAAAAAATTAGCCGGGCATGGTGGTGGGGGCCTGTAGTCCCAGCTACTCGGGAGGCTGAGGCAGGAGAATGGCGTGAACCCGGGAGGCGGAGCTTGCAGTGCACTCCAGCCTGGGCGACAGAGCGAGACTCCGTCAAAAAAAAAGAAAGAAAGAAGGAAAGAAGGAAGGAAGGAAGGAAGGAGAGAAGGAAGGAGGGAAAGAAAGAAAGAAAAAGAAGGAAAGAAAGAAAGAGAAAATCCCACTTCTAGGACGCAATACAAAGTTGCAAGCAAGTTAACAGTGTTTAAAAAAAAGGGGGGGGATACTGGGCACAGCGGCTCACGCCTGTAATTCCAGCACTTTTGGGAGCCAAGGCGGGTGGATCAGCTGAGGTCAGGAGTTCGAGACCAGCCTGGCAAACATGGTGAAACCCCGTCTCTACTAAAAAAATACAAAAATTAGCTGGGCGTGGTGAGGTCTCACCAGCTCACTCCAGCCTGGGTGACAAGAGCCTGGGTGACGAGCAAAACTGCGTATCAAAAAAAACGAAACAAAAAAGATCAACAAAGAAAACTTTTCATACCAAGTTAAATAGAAAATATCAAACCCAACAAAAACCAATGATTGCATTGATTCTGCAATAAAGACTGAACAAATGGCTGGGCGTCGTGGCTCACGCCTGTAATCCTAGCACTTTGGGGGGCCAAGCCAGGTGGGTTGCCTGAGATTGGAAGTTCAAGACCAGCCTGGGGAACATGATGAAACCCCGTCTCTACTAAAAATACAGAAAATTAGCTGGGCATGGTGGTGGGCGCCTGTAACTCAGGAGGCCGAGGCAGGAGAACCCGCATGAACCCAGGAGGCAGAAGTTGCAGTGACCCAAGATCACGCCATTGCACTCCAGCCTGGGTGACAGAGTGAGACTCTGTTTCAAAACAAACAAAAAAAAAACAAAAAAGAAAGAAAGACTACACAAGAAATCTAAATATACCTTAGAATAAGGCACAAAAAAAAGAGAAAGATATTAAGAAGTGTTGGACCAGGTGTGATGGCTCATGACTGAAATCCCAGCACTCTGGGGAGGCTAAGACAGGTGGATCACTTCAGTCCAGGAGTTTGAGACCAGCCTGGGGACAACATGGCAATACCCCATCTCTACTAAAAATACAAAAATTAGCCAGGTGTAGAGGGTCACACCTGTGGTCCCAGCTACTTGGAAGGCTGAAGGGGGAGGATCGCTTGAGCCTGGGAGGCCGAGGCTGCAGTGAACCATGTTGGTAGTACTGCACTCCAGCCTGGGCGACAGAGTAAGATCCTGTTTCAAAAACAAAACAAAGCAAAACAAAAAGTTGTTATAAATGCCAAGAATTTATATGAAGTTATAATAATAACATTATTATAAACTAATATATGTGAGAGTACTTAGTTGAAATAAGAAGGAGTTTTAGTAGACAGTATAATACTACATTTGAAAATCAAGGAGAAGTTCATGCAACTAATCTCCTGTTTGTGAATGTCAAAGTATTATCAGGAAAAGTGTCTATATAATCACAGAGCTATATTTCCTCACAAAATTTTTTATGAAGAGTGAACTATGTTTTTATGCCTCTTGATTAGAGACATAATTTTGTGCAATATTTATGTTAATGTGCCTATACATGATCAATGAATTATTTCAGTCATACGTTGCCTAAATCATAACTTTATGATGCTTGGGAAAGAATCAACAGCTAAAACTTCATGAAGTTCTAATGTCTGTGTTCCAAAATACATCACATTAGTGTGATGTACAGGACTTAAAATCCTGTACTTTCCTTTTATATCTGAACTTGCAGCTTTTGCATTCTTTGAGTTCAGTTTAAAGACAGTTACTTTAAGTCCATTTTAGACCCTCGGGCTAGAAATCGGACCACTGTTAATTAGCCACATTATTTGGTCTAACAGTTTTTCTTTATAATTCTGAAACTGGGTTTACCTAATACATTGATAAATTATTTCAAAGGTATTTTTATAGTTCAAATCACTTCACTTTTACCCTGATAAATATAAATGACTAGGAATGACCTTCAGATAGCGTTTAGCATCTGTAACCAATCTGACAATAATGTGTTCATCAGGTACCTATGGATTAAATCACGTGCTGGCATATTTAAGCTGAATGTCAGTCTGGAAAATAAATGTACTAAATTAACTGAAATACCACTCTTTATGTAGGTATTTTGTCATATGTTTAAGAAAAAGCTAAAACAAACGGAAATCATATGACAATAACTTGTCTTTCTTCAAAGTGCATGCAGTCTTTTGCAATATCTCATTCAGCCAAGTATTTGTTCTCTTCCTCATTCAGTATAAGGCGGCTTTCAATTTGCTTAGAAGGTAACATTAGAAGGTTAGAGTTCATCAGAAACATAGAATTTAAAATGTGAATTCAACTGAATAAATTTGAATTTCTGTAGAAAGAATCAAAATACCTAAAGACTGCAATATTTGATAATCATTTTTAAAGTATTTGATTAAACCTGGTAGGTTTTCCAGAAATGAAAAAAAGTCAGTTCTAAAACCAAAGCTAATTTTTAGAAAATCTGAAAATGTGAATCAGTCCTATCCATAATATAGTTTCTCTAAAACTTTATCTTAAAGAGTCATTTTTAACTGCTATCTTAATGTTTGTAAATAAGTTAAAACATTTTAAAATATGAATACTGTAGTTTAAAAGAAAGAAATGAGGGGAGGGAAAAGTAGAGAAAGAAATGCCAATTCCAGTCCAAAGCTTTATTTGCCAGGTTTTCTTAGAATGACTTTTACCAACTTTTGAGTTATTGAAAACAGAATGTATAATGCAAATACTGTAAGACTTTTGCCTAAAGTGACAATATTGACTGCTGCTGTGCTGCTATGGTAATATAATAAATTATTAAATTGTTGCAAGGTGCCATTTTTGCTTTAAAATTTTATTTTGTGTGTCTTGAAAACTATAATATTAAATGTATTGAGACTGTGAAAATGCTAGACATGCTTGGCATGAGATAATCTGTTTTTATTTTTACAAAAATATAATTATGCAAGTATGTTTATTAAAAGAACACAAACTAAAAACGTTATAGGATTAAAAAAAGATACGAGATGAAAAAGTTATGGGATAAAAAATGTTGTGAAAAAGTTGTGGCAAAACAATTTGTAGAAAAAAAGTGAAAAAAAGTGAAAAAAGTTTTATGAAAAGCTATAAAAAATATGAAAAAGAAGTTATGGGATTTTTTTTTTTAAGTCATGGGATAAAAATAAAAATAAGTAAAGACAGGCCCCTGTCAGCAAAGCCTGGAGAAGTGGGACTGGAGTCTCTGCCCCCACCATGTCCCTACCACCCCTTCCCAGTCACCCCTTTACCATTAGGGTAGCAAGACAAGACCCCTGTCTAATGGGGGGAGACAAACAGACCCTTTGCCACCTTGACCAGTGCTGAGTCCTTAAATTTCTGGATGATGATGATTGTTATTTAAGAGCCAGAGGCTGGTGGAGTTGGTTTGTTTGGAGGAGGCCTCATGGCCTCCTTACTCTCACCAAAGCAACTTTTCCTTCAGGGCGGGCTCCCATCTTCGTATTCAGAGAGGCAGCTGAGTTGGGACAGTGGGGCTAACTGTGGACCTGGTGAGAGCACAGGCTGCTGGGGGCCCCCCCTTCCCCAGTGTACACATAGTATCTATGTAACATATTGTATATTCCAGAGGGTAGGGCCGCCCCCTGTATCGTACCTAGCGGAGGTTGGAGCTGGCCTGTGAGGAGGAGGTTCTAAGAATTACTTGCGGCTGGGAAACTTATTTATTAATAGCATAAGACAGAGGAAGGAGGCGGGGATGGGGTCGTGGCTCCCTGGTGATGCGACTCCTGTTTATTTTGCTTTTTATTTTGGAATAAACGGATTTAGCCATACTGCTCGGCCTGATGTGTTCCCGTTTCCCTCACTGGGTCCTGGAGTTGTGCCACTGAACGAGGAGCCCCAGTGTGTCCGAGCATGTCCAGATGGGCTGTTGGGGACCTTCCAGGCCTGTTACCCTTATGCTGCCTGGTGACACCTGGGGGATTCCACGGGGTTTGCCATGGCGCCTATGGGGCACAGTCCAGCCCTGACAGCCAACAGGCTCAGAAGCCTGATCTAGCAGTGGCCGTGAAGGCAGGTACCAGCACCCAAAGGCACTGACTTCCATCCACTCCAGTCATCTCCCATTCTGTCCCCCTGCCTCCCTCTCCTGTCTGCACCTGGTGGCCTTTTCTGTCTGTCCCTCCAGAATGCTGGCTGCCCCCTAGGCTCCCTCCAGGCTGAGTTCATAGCCCTGCCCCCTAGTGGCCAGAGCCGGCTTCACAGGATAAGAGCCTGCTAAGCTCCAGGAGCTTTCCAGGAAAAGGGTGTGGCCTTTTCACCGCTCCCAACAGCATCCTAGAAATGGCTTGGCCTTTCCCCTCCCCTGAGCTCCACAGAGAACACAGCCAACAGAGGACACATTCCCTGTCATCTAGAAATGGGTTTGATTCTCAGCCGAGGGACAGCAGTATTGGTAGAGACTGTCCGGCACACGGCTGCCTGCACAGCACTCCCATGCTTGGTAGGGGATAGGAGGGATGGCGGGGGCTGGCTGTCCACAGGCCGGGTATGACAGGAAGGCTCACTGGAGGTGGCGCGCTTAGGAGGGGCGATGTCAGGGGACAGCTTTCTCTTGTTGGTTCACAAGATTCCACAAGGACAGCACGGTGACTGATTCCCAGCGCTGGAGGTGAGACGGTCGGCCATGTGTAGGTGCATGTGTGTGTGTGTGTGTATATATATACACACACACACATATATATACACACACATACACCTACATATGTGCATGTGTGTGTGTGTGTGTATATATATATATATATACACTGTGCGTGTATATATATACATATGTATATATATGAGTATAGATATATATAGGACAGGGCAGGGGCATACCACAGAGGGAGCACAAGTTTGCAGCAACGGTCACCCCCGGATGTGTCAGCTCACCACTACAACAAACTAAGTCACAGATGAAGGGGGCTGGCTTTAGGACTGGGGGAGCCACTGTCAAGTCACAGGACACCTGCCCAGGCAGGCTTGGAAAGGGAGGAGGGATCTGTTTAGAGGTCAAAGGGGTGCCTGGGGCGCTCAGGACAGGATGGGCTTGCCTGACCCGATCGGCTGGCAGTTGGAGAGAAAGCGGAGAGAAAACAGGAGAGAGAAAAGTGAGCAGAGAGCTGGTGAGACAAGCGCGGAACAAGGGCGTGCCGCGCCGCACCAGCTGTGGGAGGGCCAGCGGGGGGAGGGTGCAGGTGCGGGTGTGGCAAGGTTCCTGGAAAGGAGGGGCTGGAAGGGAAAGGGGAGGAAGGTGGAGGGAGGAACTGGAGCCTCACAGGTAGTGTCTGTGGGCTGTGGCCGTCCTCCCCACCCCACACACCCTGATGTCTCCCACGGCACCCGGGCAGTGCGCCCACAGTTCAGACCAATGCTCAGCCCCCTCGGGCTTCCCTCTTCTCTGGTCACCCCGTCTTCCAACCCACTGGCCCAGGGCCACCTCTTGCCTTGGGGAGCCCCATGCAATAGCCACCAGGCCTGATACAGAAGGAACCCTGCTTGAGTCAGGATGGTGAAGCTAAAAGGGATGGATGGCTGGAGTGAGCGCCGGATGCCCCTCAGGGGGCTCAGAAAGCCCAGGACCCTCTGAAGGGATCCTGGGGGAGGCAGAAAGGGCAGGTAGCCAGATGCCACTGGCCATAGACTTATAAGTCTAAGAGGGGAGCCTCAGCTGGTTGCGGGGCTGCAGGTTGCATAGGGCAGGCTGGGGCCCTTCCTGCTGGGAAAAGCAGAAGAGGGAGAGTCCATGGCAGAGGAGGCAGGCAGGCTCACTAGGCAGAGCTCAGCTGGGCCAGCAGGCACTGTGGTCCCCTTGGCTGAGTAGCATAGGTGACCCCTAGTGGAAACAGGCCAAGGTGCATGAGCCTGCTGGCTGGCGGTAGTGTTTCAGCGGGGGTAGGGACCCCGCCTTGAGTCACATACTTCACACACTAGTACTGTCAGGCTACTGTCGACGTTCACTTAGGGCCCAAGGGCTCTTAAGTCACCTGTGGTGAATGCTTCCAGGCCTGGGACTCAACTTCAGGGCACTGGGCTCCTCTCTGGCCCAGGGCACGTCCAGAAATGCTGTCTAAGAGCCCAGGCCTAGAACCAGTGACCACAAGAGCCCATCTGGTGCTCTACCCCACTGTGGCCAGGCAGGTACCTAAGCTGCAAGACAAAGTCCCTTTTACCTGTTCCTCTGCTTTTCTCAAGCAGAAGAAGTCTCTCACCACAGCCACCATAGCTGGAATGTGCTGGGTCTCACCTGAAGCCAGCATGTCTCAGTCTTACTTCAGGCCCATAGCATACTACCTGGGTATCACTGTTGGCTATTCAGGGCCCACGGGCTCTTGAGTCAGTAGGTGAGGAATCCTGCCAGGACTGGGTTCTTTCCTTTAAGGCAGCAGATTCCCTTCTGGCCCAGGGTGTATCCAGAAATGTAAATCAGGGGCTAGGTCCTGGAATACGGGCCTCTCAACTCTGACTGGTGCTCTGTCCTACTGTGGCTGAGCTGATATCCGAGGTGTAAGGCAAAGTCCTCCTTACTCTTCCCCCTCCTCTCCTCGAGCCAAAGGAAGAAGTCACTTACGTCGCTGCAAGCTGCGCTGCTTGAGGTTGGGGGAGGGGTGGTGCAAACACTCCCTTTGCTGCCCAGGCTAGTGTCTCACTAGGTCATGTGCCCCCTGAGTCCACTGGCTCTGAGCCCAGCACGGCATTAGGACTTGCCTAGGAGTTGAAGTCCTTACGGTCTAGACTGCCTTTCAAGTTTATTTAGGGCCCCAGAGCATGATAGCCTGCCATGCCAAGGCTTGTCTAAACCCAAGCCTCAAGCCTTCTAACTACTGGGATGGGTGAGCCCCTCTGGGTAGGGCTGGTCTAAATGCTCCCTCCATGGGCAGGTGTTATGTGAGTTCCACGTGGTTTTGCTTTCTGCTGTGATGGGGCAGTGCTGAGTTCAACGCAAAGTCCCACAGTTGCTGCATTCTCCCTCCCCCAAGTGCATAGATTATCTCTGAGCACCACAGCAGCCCCTGCTGGGGGATGGAGGAGGCGTGACATTGGTGTTTCAAGACTGTCCTTCCCGCCCTCTTCAGTGCCTCTTTCAGCGATATGAAGTTAAAGCCAGGTGCTGTCAGTCCTCACCTGATTTTTGATTCTTATGAAGATGGTTTTCTGGTGTAGACAGTTGTCAAATTTGATTTTCCTGCAGGTGGAATGATTGATAGAGACTACCATTTAGCCATCTTGCTCTGCCCCTCCTCTCTCACTTAACTTTAATTACCTGCTAAAAGCCCTACTTCCAAATACAATCATATAGGGGGTTAGGGCTCCAACATATGAATTTTGGGGAGACACAATTCAGTCTATAGCATTTGGACTTGGGGAAAGGGAGAAAGAGAACCTTCACAGGAAGTTCACCGTGTAAGCGACAGAATGGAGGTGGGAAAGTTCAGCTCATGGATAGGAAAGATTGATCTAATTTGGCGGGCCCACGGGGAGATGTAGTGGTGTGGTGAGAGTTGGGCTACATCAGAAAGAACCTTGAATGCCAGGCTGAGGTTGGAAACATTTCCTGTTGTGTAGAAGGTGCCATGAGGTGGTGGGGAGGGTAACATGATGAAAAGGATACTTGGGAGGATGGATCTGGCATCAGTGATGGGTAGAGGAAAGGAGTGAACAAAGCTGGAGGCCAGAAAACTGGACACATGGCCCAGAGTTGAGGCTTAGGCTGTTCAAAGGCAGTTTCCACACTGGGTTCCAATGTGGATCAAAGCATGCAGCAGGTAGATGACTTGGAAAAACAAAACCATTCTCTTCCCATTACCAAAAGTTTCCCAGCTGAGCTCATCAATAGAGTCCTACAAATCAGATAGTTGACCAGTCCCAAGCCCCTGTCCCTTAAGGCTGTGACCCAGAGGGAGCCCTTGTCCAGCTGTAGCCCGGGGACACTGCAGCCTGAGCAGGACTGCACCTGTTCCCTCCCGGAAGCCGAATCTCTGTCTGGCCTGGCTTTGACTTCAAATGTCCTCAACTTTGGCTTCAAAATCTGTTGGGTCAGATTCCTGAAAGCTCTGGCCTTCTTTAGTTTAGGGATTTTACAATAGTTTTTTCAAGCAGGCAGTAGATCAACTCTGCTTGCTTACCTCTAAGAACTGGCTAAAACTCACAGAAAGCTGTTGTGTTCATAGTTACAGTTTGATTACACAGAAATGATACAGATTAAAATCAGCCAGGGGAAGAAAGTCATAGGGCTGAATCCAGGAGGGCACCAGGCATGGAGTGTCCATTATCCCCTCCCTATCCAGTCAGAGGGCATTACCCTCCTGGCTTTGATATGTGCCAATACACATGGAATATTCCCAGCCAGTGAGGTTCCCCTCAAGCCTCAGTATTCAGGGTTTTTACTGGAACTTCATCACAGAGGCATGCTTGATTGTCCACGTAGCTGTTCTCAGTTTCCAGTCTCCAGTCCTTCCAGGGGTGAACTAAAGCCCGGACTCTAAATCACAAAGTCCATTTTCCTGGCCTGGCTAGTCTCCACCCTAAATCTCATTATTAGACAATCCATCATGACCCAAGATCCCCAGGCAAAGATATTCCTATCAGGTATTACATGTTGACGGTTACCTCCCGGGAGTCTAGGACAAAGGCCAGACCTCTTTTTGGTCAAGGTTAATTTTTTTTTTTTTTTTGCTATGCAACATGCCATGGTTCTGTTATTTTTTCTGTTTCATCTTCAAAATAACCCTAATTGGTGGGTAAGGATGTTTATTGTTATAAACAAGATCTCAAAAGGGAAGACACTTGTGCAAGGTTGCACAGACGATCTTTGACTAACGGTACAAGACTCTTTCCGCTGTCCGAGAGTCCTGATTCCTGAGAAGAAGAGGGAAACAGGGTGTGTATATGTGTGTGTGCGTGTGTGTGTTGGTGTGTGCAAATGTTTATCTAATGAGTATGTGTGATATATGTATATCTCTGTGTGTATACATGTGAATGTCTGTGTGTCTATACACGTTTGTGTATGTGTGTGTGCGTGCAGTGGTACACACCTGTAATGCCAGCTACTCAGGAGGCAGATGGGAAGATCACTTGAACCCAGGAGTTTGAGAGAGAGAAAATTTCAATCATCTTTTTCTTGCAGTTAGAAGGAAAAATCTGGGGCTGGGCATAAAGAGACATAAAGCACACCGTAAATAGCCAGAGAAACGTCTAATGAAAACCAAGTGACCAAGAACTGATTAGTTCATCGATAAAGAAATATAGCACTTTAGCAGCAGAATAAAACTGGAAGATAATGTCCTCTAGAACCCCGATAATCTTTGTGAGAAAACTGTTGGTCACATATGTTAATTGACAAAACTCACAGGGCCTTGTGCAACAGAATTGGAGAGTAAAACTTTTTTAAACTCGCTATGCTACAAGTGACATTCAACTCTTTCTCAACCAAGATTTCACAAACCTATCTCCAGCTTCCAGATGGTGAGGGAAAGTGTGATGAGATTTTACGATCAATTGTGCCTGTCTCTGAGCCCATCCTCTCTTATTGAAGAGAAGGAAAATGAAGCTAGCACGTTACAGCCCTGCCTGACAAAAGTCACAAGATAAGCAAACAATTATTATTTAAAGCCAGAGAGTCCTATAATTTATTCGTGAATGCCACACATTCTATACTAGATCTTCCATTTCAATTTACTTGTATTCTTTGAAGCAAATTTATAAGATTCAAATGATCCAGAAAATGCTCCCAAGTGAATAGAAGAAAACATTTTCACCATATGAAGCATCATGCTGCACAATATGGTGTGGTAGTGAAGTCTACAGGCTCTAAAACCAGAAAACACAGGTTCAAGTCCTGGCTCTACCACCTTGGGAAAGTTACATGGTCTCTCTGTGCCTCAATTTCCCATTCTAAAATGTGGGAATGACCAAAATCATGTCTATTTCACAGAGTTGTTTTGAGGAAAATAATAAATGTAAAGCGCTTTGAACAGCAGTTTGTGCTGTGTACATGTTTGGTATTGTTATTTTAACGTTTCCCATTATAAATATCCACCCCGTTATTCAGATGACAAGCATCCCTAAGCTGATAGCATGATAAGGAGCTTTTGTGTTTCTTAATTTCCATCAGCTTTGTGAGGAAAAAAAGATTACATGAAGAAGAGCAACTGAAGCAGGTGTGAGAAGGAAACTTGGCTTAAGATCAGGGGTCTTGGTTTTATTGGGCTTCTGTCTTCTAAAAATTTCCTAAGCTTCATTGATAAGAAGATGTTTAATATCAATCTAGCTAAAAAGGACCAATAGACCCCACAAGACACTGAGTTAGAGATAAAATAGAAGGATAATAAATGCAGTATAGAAAACTACACAATCAGAAAAATAATCAACTACCACTACCCAAAACATGGCTAAATCTCACAGGACTATGTTGAATGAAAGAAGCCAGCCACAAATGAGCAAATATTGAATGATTTTATTTATATGAAGTTCAAAAACAGGCAAAACTAATCCATGGTGACAGAGGTCAGTACTGTAGTTAACTTTGAGGAGGACAGCAACTGAGTAGGGGCAAGAGGGAGCCCTCTGTGGTGATGGAAGCATTCTATCTCTTGAGCTGAGTGGTAGTTACATGAGTGTGCACATATGTAAATAGTATGGAGTTGGCCAGGCATGGTGGCTTACACCTGTAATCCCAGCACTTTGGGAGGCCGAGGCAGGTGGATCACTTGAGGTCAGGAGTTTGAGAATAGCCTGGCCAACATGGTGAAACCCCATCTCTACTACAATACAAAAATTAGCTGGGCGTGGTGGCAGGCACCTGTAATCCCAGCTCTCGGGAGGCTGAGGCAGGAGAATCGCTTGAACCCAGGAGGTGGAGGCTGCAGTGAACCAAGATCATGCCACTGCACTCCAGCCTGGGTGACAGAGCGAGAATCTGTCTCAAAAAAAAAAAAAAAAAAAGAATAGCATGGAGTTGTAACTTAAGGTATATGCACCTCACTCTACGTAAGATACTGCCTTAGTCCATTTGTGCTGCTAATAGCAAAATATCTGAGACTGGGTAATGGGTAAAGAACAAAAATTTATTTCTCACAGTTCTGGTGGCTAGGAAGTCCAAGATCAGGATGCTAGCAGGTTTGTAGTCTAGTGAGGGCTGCTCTCTACTTCCAAGATAATATTTTAAGAGTTTATATATTTACAGCCCAATATCTGCTTGCTTACATACATATTTGTGACCATGAGTGTGATTCTTAGCTGAGAAAAGTTTCAGTAAATTATCTATTAATACCTTATTCAGATAAAACCAAATTTCTAACCTAGATTTTAGGTTGAGACAGAAACCCATAGTCATTTGTAGCAATGTGAGAACGACAGAGAGAGATATTAACAGAGGTATTAACTAGCAGAATCCAACTATAACAATAAATTTAAGGGCACATTTCTTTACTAATGACTCCCCCAGACAAATCATTACTTGGATAGCAATGAATCAACTAAAAATGGAAGTGAGGAAAGTTTGAGTCCTTTTTGCAATGGATGGATGTTTGTGAGACTATTACGTGAAGAGGGTTCAGAAACAAGGGGATAAATGGCATGCTAATTTGGGGTTGAATGGAGTAATGGGATGATCTTGGAAATATAAGAGTCCTGCTTAATGGAACTTGTCTACTTGTAATTCAATAAACCAATACACGTAAATTCAAAGAGACAAAGGACAAAGGAGCACTCGGAACAAAATTACAGCAATAGGGCCGGGCGCGGTGACTCACACCTGTTATCCTAGCACTTTGGGAGGCTGAGGTGGGCGGATCACATGAGGTCAGGGGTTTCTGACCAGCCTGGCCAAAGTGGTGAAACCCCATCTCTACTAAAAATATAACAATTAGCCAAGCTCCTGGTGGGCTCCTACAGTACCAGCTACTTGGGAGGCTGAGGCAGGAGAATCACTTGAACCTGGGAGGCGGAGGTTGCAGTGAGCCGAGATAGCACCACTGCACTCCAGCCTGGGCGACAGAGCGAGACCCCATCTCAAAAAAAAAAAAAAAAATTTTACAGGAATAAATTTAGCAAAGAGGCACCAAAGTTCACATAAGGGCCACTGTTCCACGTCTGACATCTGTAATTCTTGAGTCATGGGGATGGCAAGCCAGAGAACAGAGTCTTCTGACTAGAAGCTAAAACCAGCCTTTGGGGTGGGTTCAGAGAGCCTGTTCAGACCCAAGGTGCGAAAGCAGATGCTGCCTCGTCGAAAATATCCCGATCGCAAGGGCATTTTCAAAGACAATGGTGCTCGGGGAGAGAATGCTGTGTGTTTCAAAAGAAAAACAAATTAAAAGAATGGAAACAAAGAAGAAAAAGTGACCAGAGGGTAGGGTGACCATATGTTCTGTTTGCAAGGTACAGCTAAGTTTATGTCTGCTGTCCCGGTGCAATTATTTTAGTGCCCCCTTCCACTCTCCAAAGTGTCTGGATTTGGGTGATAAAGCATATGATCACCCTACCAAAGAGAGGAAATTAGCCAGAAGACTCATGTGTCTATTTTAAACGGTGTGAACTGATCCGCAGTCCCGCTCGTACCGCTGCCCAGCTGAACGGTGTGCACCACCTCTGCCTCGCCATACGCCCGCCCTACCCGGGTCTCCAGGAAGGCTGGAGCGGAACCCTCGGCTCCCGCGCTGCTCTAGTGCCACCTGCAGGTTATGTGGAGGAACTGCTTCTCCCCACCCCGACCCTGTACAGACTTGGCCTTGGCCAAAAGACATTCAGAGCACGAGAAGCCTCCTCTGGGGACTGGGCTGGACCCGACAGTGAAGTCCACGTTACAGAATTAGACGGGCCCAACTTAAACCAACCTCCTCTTCCTACCCACTCCTGTCCTGTCTCATTTTGTAGACGGGAAACTGAAGCTTAATTCAGATTTTTCATTAGGTAGGATTGTGACGCATACAGCTGGAGCTTCCCAGGTGCCATTCCCCACATCTCTGTCTTTCCCCTAATACGTTAGGATAGTGGGGAAGCAAGAGAGCTTAGGCTTACTATGCTCCTCCTCTGTACTGGGCACAGAGTGGGTGCTTTTCTCTCCAGCCTCCCGACTGATGGGAAATAGGTGATTATAAAACTGGGATACAGGATCAGAGTGGGCTAGTGATGTGCTCACAGTCTCTCAGCTGCAACTGGAACCCAGGGGTCTTTGACTCTAAAGCTAGTGCTCTTTTTGGGTCTGAAGCTTAAGCAATAGTTGCAAAATGCAAAGGGCACCATGAAAGTCATTTCTGCAGTGATCAATGATCAGTGATGTTGAGCTTCTTTCCTGTGTTTCTTGGCCACATGTAAGTCTTTTTTTAAGTGTCAGTTCATAACTTTTGCTGGCTTGTTAATAGGTTGTTTTTCTTGTAAATTTGTGTAAGTTCCTTGTAGATGCTGCGTATCAGACCTTTGTCAGATGCATAGTTTGCAAAAATTTTCTCTCATTCTGCGGGTTGTCTGTTTACTCTGATGATAGTTTCTTTTGCTGTGCAGAAGCACTTCAGTTTAATTAGATCACATTTGTCAATTTTTGCTTTTGTTGCAATTGCTTTTGGCGTCTTCGTCATGAAATCTTTGCTCATGCCTATGTCTCTAATGGTATTGCCTAGGTTTTCTTACAGGGTTTTTATAGTTTTGGGTTTCACATTGAAGTCTTTAATCCATCTTGAGTTGATCTTTGTATATGCTATAAAGAAGGGGTCCAGTTTTAATTTTCTGCATATGGCTAGGCAGTTCTTCCAGCACCGTTTACTAAACAGGAAATCCTGTCCCCTATTGCTTGTTTTTGTCAGGTTTGTTAAAGATCAGGTGGTTGCAGGTGTGTAGTCTTATTTCTGGCTTCTCTATTCTTTTCCATTGGTCTATGTGTCTGTTCTTGTACCAGTACCAAGCTGTCTAGATTACTGTAGCTTTGCAGTGTAGTTTGAAGTCAGGTAGCGTGATGCCTCCAACTTTATGCTTTTGGCTTAGAATTGTCTTTGCTATTTGGGGTTTTTTGTTGTTGTTCCATATGAATTTTAAAATAGTTTTTTTCTAATTCTGTGATGAATGTCAATGGTAGTTTAATGGGGATAGCATTAAATCTATAAACTGCTTTGGGCAGTATGGCCATTTTAATGATATTGGTTCTTCCTATCCATGAACATGAAATATTTTTCTATTTGTGTCATCTCTGATTTATTTAAGCAGCGGTTTGTAGCTCTCCTTAAAAGAATCCTTTACTTCCCTTGTTTACTGTATTCCTAGGTATTTTATTATATTTGTGGCAATTGTGAATGGGAGTTCATTCATAATTTGACTCTCAGTTTGCCTGTTGTTGGTGTATAGCAATGCTAGCAATTTTTGCACATTGATTTTGTGTCCTGATACTTTGCTGAAGTTGCTTATCAACTTAAGAAGTTTTTGGGTGAGTCAATGGGGTTTTCTAGATATAGGATTGTGTCATCTGCAGACAAAGATAGTTTGACTTTCTCTTTTCCTATTTGAATACACTTTATTTCTTTATCTTCCATGTGTTGTCCTGGCCAGAACATTCAATACTATGTTGAACAGTAATGGTGAGAGAGGGCATCTTTGTCTTGTGCTGGTTTTCAAGGGGAATGCTTCCAGTTTTTGCCCATTCAGTATGATACTTGCTGTGGGTTTCTCATATATGGCTTTTATTATTTTGAGGTATGTTCCTTCAATACCTAGTTTATTGAGAATTTTTTAACCTGAAGGAATGTTTAATTTTATAGAAGGCCTTTTCTGCATCTATTGAGATAATCACGTTGTTTTTGTTTTTAGTTCTGTTTATGTGATGAATCACATTTATTGATTTGCATATGTTGAACCAACCTTGTATCCCAGAAATGAAGCCGACTTAATTGTGGTAGATAAGCTTTTCGATGTGTTGCTGATTTTGGTTTGCTGCTATTTTGTTGAAGATTCTTGCATCAATGTTCATCAAGGATATTGTTCTGAAGTTTTCTTTTTTGCTGTATCTCTGGCAGGTTTTAGTATCAGGATGATGCTTACCTCATAGAATGAGTTAGGGAGGAGTACCTCCTTTTTAATTGTTTAGAATAGTTTCACTGGAAATGGTACCACCCCCTCTCTGTACCTTTGGTAGAGTTCAGCTGTGAATCCATCCGGTCCTGGGCTTTTTTTTAGTAGGTAGGCTATTTATTACTGTCTCAATTTCTGAGCTCATTATTGGTCTATTCATGGTTTCGATTTCTTCCTGGTTCAGTCTTGGGAGGGTGTATATGTCCAGAAATTTACATTTCTTTTATATTTTCTAGTTTATGTGCATAGACGTATTAATAGTGTTCTCTGATGGTTGTTTATATTTCTGTGGATTGAGTGGTGACATCTCTCTTAACGTTTCTGATTGTGTTTATTTGAATCTTCTCTCTTTTCTTCTTTACTAGCCTAGCTAGCAGTCTATTTTACTAATTTAAAAAAAAAAAAAACAGCTGCTGGATTCATTGATTTTTGGAGAGTTTTTTTATGTCTTATCTCCTTCCGTTCAGCTCTCATCTTGGTTATTTCTTGTCTTCTGCTAGCTTTGGGGTTTATTTGCTCTTGCTTCTCTAGTTCTTTTAGCTGTGATGTTAACTTGAGAAATTTCTAGCTTTCTGATGTGGGCATTTAGTGCTATACATTTTCCTCTTAGCACTGCTTTAGCCGTGTCTCAGAGATTCTAGTATGTTCTATCTTTGTTCTCATTAGTTTCAAAGAACTTTTTGATTTCTGTCTTAATTTCATTATTTACCCAAGAGTCTTTGGGAGCCTGTTGTTCAATTTCCATGTAGTTGTATGGTTTTGGGTGAATGTCTTAATCTTAAGTTTTAATTTGATTGTGCCATTGTCTGAGAGACTGTTATAATTTTAGTTTTTTGCATTTGCCAAGGAGTGTTTTACTTTCAATTATGTGATCAATTTTAGAGTAAGTGCCATGTGGCGATGAGAAGAATATATATTCTGTTCTTTTTGGGTGGAGAGTTGTGTAGATATCTATCAGGTCCACTTGATCCAGAGCTGAGTTCAGATCCTGAATATCTTTGTTAATTTTCTGTCTTGATGATCTGTCTAATATTGTCAGTAGAGTGTTAAAGTCTCCCACTATTATTGTGTCGGAGTCTAAGTCTCTTTGAAGGTCTCTACAAACTTGCTTTATGAATCTGGGTGCTCCTGTATTGGGTGCATATATATTACAAATAGTTAACTCTTTTTGTTGAATTGAACCCTTTGCCATTATGTAATGTTCTCCTATATCTTTTTTTATTTTTGTTGGTTTTGAGTCTGTTTTGTCAGAAACTAGGATTGCAACCTCTGCTTTTTTCTGTTTTCCATTTGCTTGGTAAATTTTCCTCCATCCATTTATTTTTAGCCTATGTGTGTCTTTGCATATGAGATAGTCTCTTGAAAACAACATACTAATGGGTCTTGGTTCTTTATCCAGTTTGCCATTCTGTGTCTTTTAATTGGGGCATTTAGTCCGTTTACACTTAAGGTTAGTATTCTTATGTGTAGATTTGATCCTGTCATCATGATGCTAGCTGGTTATTTTGCAGGCTTGTTTATGTAGTTGTTCCATAGTGTCACTGGCCTGTGTACTTCAGTGTGTTTTTGTAGTGGCTGATAACAGTTTTTCCTTTCGATATTTTGTGCTTCCTTCAAGAGCCCTTGCAAGGCAGTTCTAGTAGTAACAAATTCCCTCAGCATTTGCTCATCTGAAAAGGAACTTATTTCCCCTTTGCTTATGAAGCTTAGTTTGGCCGGAGATGAAATTCTGGGTTGGAAATTATTTTCTTTAAGAGTGTTAAATATTGGCCCCAGATCTCTTCTGGCTTGTTAGGGTTTCCACTGATAGGTCCACTGTTAGACTGATGGGCTTCCCTTTGTAGGTGACCTGGCCTTTTTGTCTGGCTGTCCTTAACATTTTTTCTTTCATTTAAAACCTGGAGAATCTGATGGTTATGTGGCTTGGGATGATCTTCTCATGGAGTATCTTACTGAGCTTCTCTGGATTTCCTGAATTTGAATGTTGTCCTCTCTTACTAGGTTGGGGAAGTTCTCCTGAAGGATATCCTGAAGTATATTGTCAACTTGGTTCTATTCTCCCTATCTCTTTCAGCTACCCCCATCAGTTGTAGATTCAGTCTTTTTACATTATCCCATATTTCTCAGAGATTTCGTTCATTCCTTTTCAGTCTTCTTTTCTGTATTCTTTTGTGCCTGTCTTAATTTAGAAAGCCAGTCTTCAAGCTCTGAGATTCTTTCCTCTGCTTGGTCTATTCTGCTATTAATATTTCTGATTGCATTGTGAAGTTTTTGTAGTGTGCTTTTCAGCTCTAACAGGTCGATTATGTTCCTCTCTAAACTGGTTATTTTGGTTTTCAGCTCCTGTATTGTTTTATCATAATCCTTAGTTTCTTTGCATTGGGCTACAACGTGCTCCTTTAGCTCAGCAAAGTTCATTATTATCCACATTCTGAAGCCTACTTCTGTCATTTCAGCCGTCTCAGCCTCAGCCCAGTTCTGAGACCTTGCCAGAGAGATGTTGCTGTCATTTGGAGGAAAAGGGTCACTCTGGATTTTTGAGTTTTCAGCATTTTTGCATTGATTCCCATCTTTGTGGGCTTATCTACCTTCGTTATTTGAGATTACTGACCTTTGGATGGGGATTTTGTGGTTTTGTTGTTGTTGTTGTTTTCTGCTTGTTTGTTCTTCTTTTAATAGTCCGGCCACTCTTCCTAGGGCTGCTGCAGCTTGCTGAAGGTCTGCTCTAGATCCTAGCTGCCTTGCTTCTTTCCGTACCTGGAGGTATCATGCATGAAGGCTGCAAAGCAGCAAAGATGGCAGCCTGCCCCTTCCTCTGGAAGCTCCATCCCATGGGTGTACTGACCTATTGCTGGCCTGAACACACTTGTATGAGGTGGCTGCGGACCCTGGTTGGGAAGTCTCACTGAGCCAAGAGGAATGGGATCAAGGACCCACTTAAATAAGCAGTATGGCTACTTTTTGGCAGAGAAGCTGTGCTGTGTTGGGGATCCCTTCAGCCCCCAATCAGTTTGGGCTCCCCAAGGCCCACAGGCTGGACTGGCTGAGAAGCCCCGCCAAGGTTGCTCCCTGCCCTGCCCCTCAGACACTCATCCCAGGGAGTCATTAGAGCTCTATCGGCCCTGTAGAGCATGGGCAGGGTGGCCATAGGCCCTGGCTGGGAGGACCCAGCTGGGAGGACCCACCCCATGAGGAGAAGTAGATCAGGGTCCTGCTTAAAAAGCAGTCTGGCTACACCTCCCCAAAACAGTCGCCTCTGCCCGTGCTGGCTTGGAGTCTCCAAAGCCCACAGTCTGGAACAGCTGAGTCGTCCAATCAACCCAGGTGGTAGCCCTGTCCTCTCCCATAGAGAGAGCAGAGCTCTGTCCCTAATAAGTGTGGGCAGAAGTGGCTGGACGGCCTGACTGGGAGGTCCTGCCTAGTGAGGAGAAATGGATCAGGGGCTCTGCTTAAAGAAGCAGTCTGGTCACAATCTGGGAAAGCCACTGCGGTGCACTGCCGGGGGGACCCTTCCTCCTCCAGGCTGTTTGGACTCTCCAAAGCCCACAGGCTGGAACAGCTGAGGCAACCTAGCAATAGAAATGGTGCCCACCCCTCCCCAGAGGGGCTCCGGCCCATCTCAGGCAGGCTCCACCCTGTTGCCATTGGCTGGGTGGAATTCCAAGTCAGTGGGTCTTATCTTGTGAGGTGCCGTGGAAGGAGGACCCATAGAATGACATTGCTTGGCTTTCTGGATTCCACCCTCTTCCTAGGGGTATGTGTGGACCTACCACCCTGCTGAGTTGCAGACACGTTTGTTGGGGATCCTGGGGCCAGAGTATGTAAAGCTCCTGGGTCTCTGTGTATGCCTGAGCAGCTGCTCTGCCAAGACTCTACACAGCTCTGTGTGTTGGCCCCAAGATCCTGGTGCCATGGGCTCATGAGGGGATCTCCTGATCCACGGGTTGCAAAGATTCATGGGAAAAGCATGGTCTCCCGGGGTCACACATTCATTCACCACTTCCCTTGGCTGGGGTAGGGGTTTCCTTGGCTCCATGTGGCTTCCAGGTGGGCCATAACACATGGGTTGTTCTCCATGAGTTGAGCTGTTTCCCTGATCAGCCCCAATGTGACTACCTGAATATTTCAGTTGATGGTGCTGTATTCACTCGCCTCTTTTGTTTCTCTCTGTGAGTGCCATGGACTGCAGCTGCTTCTCAATCTTATTTTTTAATTGACACATAACAGATGTACATATTTTCATCTCCACCAAATCTTTACTACTGGTCCCCTCCATTAGTGTCCTTGGTTAGTTACTTTATTACCTGCTCCTTGGAGTCAAAGCATTTCCATTTCTGAACCTCTGTTTTCTCAACTGTCAGATGGGTCTTGTAGCAGACAACAGAGCAGACACCACCTCAGTGCCTGCTGAAGCTCTGCTCTTCCAAGGGTGCCCTCTCCTGGCCACAGATGACTAGATGGGATGTGGCCACCTGATCTTTGATGAGCCAATCAGATTCTCTGATTAATCTTGAAACTAGGAGATACAAAATCTCCAGTGAGATTAGTAAGCCTGCAGCTGCCAGCCTGGGGCTTGAGGTCTGTTTTTATCCATGTGCAAACTGAAAAGTTGGCAGTGGAAACCCATTTTCAGAGACAGGCTGGAGGAGAGAGCAGATTTGCAGGGAGGACATATAGCCCAGGGACAGAGAGAAAGAAAGGTGTGGCCCAATGACTTTCCACTTCCCATGAGACAAAACCCAATTTTCTGCTTTTATTTTCCATGACACTCCCTTGTAACCTACTGAGACACCACCTTTCCTTAGCTAATTTAAGTAGGTGACTCTTTTTTGGAAAACAAATCAGTCTTGGCTGGAACAGAGAAAACAGTTTATGAGGTCTTTGCAATTTTTTTTTTTTTTTTTTGAGATGGAGTCTCACTGTGTCGCCCAGGCTGGAGTGCAGTGGCTGATCTCGGCTCACTGCAAACTCCGCCTCCCGGGTTCACGCCATTCTCCTGCCTCAGCCTCCCGAGTAGCTGGGACTACAGGCGCCTGCCACCACGCCTGGCTATTTTTTTGTATTTTTAGTAGAGACGGGGTTTCACCACGTTGTCGAGGATGGTCTCGATCTCCTGACCTTGTGATCCGCCTGCCTCGGCCTCCCAAAGTGCTGGGATTACGGGTCTTTGCAATAGTATTATATCATAATATAAAAATATGATTATGAAGTAAATTGGAGATAAAAATATTTTATGGAAGTGTTGTACAATAAACATTATCCATGAAATATATACTTCCTAGTGTGTCCAGAATTGGTGGGTTCTTGGTCTCACTGACTTCAAGAACGAAGCCACAGACACTCGCGGTGAGTGTTACAGTTCTTAAAGGCAGCGTGTCTGGAGTTTGTTCCTTCTGATGTTCAGATGTGTTCGGAGTTTCTTCCTGTTGGTGGGTTCATGGTCTCGCTGGCTTCAGGTGTGAAGCTGCAGACCTTCGCAGTGAGTGTTACAGCTCTTAAGGCAGGGCATCTGGAGTTGTTCGTTCCTCCCGTCCAGAGTTGTTCATTCCTCCCAGTGGGTTTGTGGTCTTGCTGGCCTCAGGAGAGAAACTGCAGACCTTCGCCATGAGTGTTACAGCTCATAAATGCAGTGTGGACCCAAACAGTGAGCAGCAGCAAAATTTATTGCAAAGAGCAAAAGAATAAAACTTCCAGAGCGTGGAAAGGGACTCAGAGTTGCCACTGCTGGTTTGGGGCAGCCTGCTTTTATTCCCTTATCTGGCACCACCCACATCCTGCTGATTGGTCCATTTTACAGAGAGCTGATTGGTCCATTTTGACAGGGTGCCGATTGGTGAGTTTACAATCCCTGCGCTAGACATAAAAGTTCTCCAAGTCCCCACTAGATCAGCTAGACACAGAGCACTGATTGGTGTATTTACAAACCTGGAGCTAGACACAGGGTGCTGATTGGTGCATTTACAAACCTTGAGCTAGACACAGAGTGCTGATTGATGTATTTACAATCTTTTAGCTAGACATAAAGGTTCTCCAAGTCCCCACTAGACTCAGGAGCCCAGCTGGCTTCACCCAGTGGATCTGCACTGGGGCCACAGGCAGAGCTGCCTGTCAGTCCCACGCCGTGCACCTGCTCTCCTCAGCCCTTGGGCGGTGATGGGACCAGGCATCCCGGAGCAGGGGGTGGCACTCCTCAGGGAGGCTCAGGCCACACAGGAGCCCATGGCGGCAGGGGGAGGCTCGGGCATGGCAGGCTGCGGGTCCCAACTCCCGCCCTGTGGGGAGGCAGCTAAGGCCCCACCAGAATTCGAGTGCAGGGCCGGTGGGCCGGCACTGCTGGGGGACCCGGCGCACCCTCCACAGCTGCTGGCCCGGGTGCTAAGCCCCTCACTGCCCGGGGCCACCAGTGCCGGCTGGCCACTCCCAGTGCAGGGCCCACCGAGCCTACACCCACCCGGAACTCTAGCTGGCCCACAAGCACCACACACAGCCCGGTTCCCACCCGTGCCTCTCCCTCCACACCTCTCCGCAGGCTGAGGGAACCGGCTCCGGCCTCAGCTATCCCAGGAAGGGGCTCCCACAGTACAGTGGCAGGCTGAAGAGCTCAAGTGTGGCCAGAGTGGGCGCTGAGGCCAAGGAGGCGCCGAGAGTGAGTGAGGGCTGTGAGCGCTGCCAGCATGCTGTCACCTCTCACTAGCACACACTAGATGCACATACTAGCTCATTATTGTTCCTGCACAGCCTCCCCCATGCACAAATACTCTTTAGTGTTGCCACTTTACCTAGGATTGGTTAGAAAGAGGGAGAAAGAGATTTACCTTGCCTGGCACACAATTGCTGACTTCAAATTTTATTACACATTCCCTTCTGAAAAGAGCCATGCTGCCAAAGAGCATTTTTCCCTTTGCCTGATCCTGAGCAGACCCCAGACTCATGACCTTTTCTCTCCCTCCAGGATTCCCAGCTCTGCCCCAAACTTGCACCTCGAATCCATCCAGGTACTCAGCAGAAAAAGGGCCCTGCTACGGTATAGCTTGGTCCCTGAGAGCCTAGCAATGGCTACTGGTGTTGAGGAGGCATTGTGCTGGCTTCCATGACCCAGCATGTCTGCCAGAAGCGGGTGAGGCTAGATGCAGCTCTGCCAAAAGGCCTGAAGGACAAGACAGCAGCTTCCATCAAGGACCAGGGACTAATTCAATCTCTTCTTGACAGATGCTTTGTGACGCTGATAGGCCTGGCGTCTCTCATCTCTCCCCCCACACTGCCCTCTCTTTCACCTCCTTCGCCTGTCTTAAAGACTCTTGAAGATGTCACATCAGGCAAATGCCGAGTTGTCAGAGAAGGAGGTAGAGCCCTAACAGAACATTAAGACTAGTCAACAAAAACTGACAAAAGGGATGGAGATCTGGGCCTGTTTTGTAAGGAGACGCATTCTGTCTCCAATAAAGGAAAGAAGTCTAGAAGGAAAGAGGGAGGGGAGAAGCGAAGAGAAATCCTTCTAATGTACCAGATGTGTCCTGACATGTCATATGTCTAGCTCTCCACAAAGCTCCAAGACAAATTACATATGCCTGATGAACAGGAAGTGGGCATGGCTGTGAGTTTTGAAACTAGGGAAAGCCGCCAGCCTGCATCACAGTTAAACTAAAATTGTCCCTAAACGACTTTTGGTTGAACATGTTGGTTAACTTAATTTCATGCTCATAGCCTACAGTTTTATAACACAGACTTCCAAATGATTACTTTATTGGCCCCAGGAACCAGGATGCACATAAGCTTTTAATTTGCTCAATATCATTGCAGTTTGTTTTAAATAGATAAATCATTGGTATCCATTGATGACCTTAGATTTCACCATCACCCAAGTTTCAAGTTTGAAATTCTAAAAATACTGCCAAGCTGAAGACATTGGAAGGCTATATGTTGGAACAGGAAATTTACAATAAAAGAAATGCAAATTGCCAGCAAATATAGAAAAACATGTTCACAAAAATTGATAGTTAAGTAAATATAAGTTGAAAGGACAACAAAATATCATTTTCATTCAGAAAACATTTGATAATCCTTACTTTGGAAAAGACGTGAGGAAATAGGGACTCTTTTACACTGTTGCTGTGATTCTAAGTTAGTACAACCATTTTCAAACTACCTTGGCTCAATCTATTCCAATTGGAAATGTAGGTGCGTTTTGATTCAGGTTTTGTCCTGCCATGAATTCTCCTGCTGCTGTACTTGTATGTGTTTGAATTCTGTGGAATGGTCAAAATACATGAGCTGGATCTACATAGAGTAACATGAAATGGCTTCAAAAATATAGTGTGCATAAAAAAAGTCTTTTTAAAAACTAATTTATAGCATAAATTAATATAAATAAAAATTACTCTAAACAACATTACATGCTTGGAGATATACATATATGGAAATGGAAAAAAGATGGCTAGAAAGTAATCACATCATATACAAGAGGGTGGATGTCTGTGGTGAGAATGATAAGTAAAAAACAATAATATAATCTTTTAAAAAATTAAGGAGAGGTGCTATAAAGATAGTAACTATATGGCCTTAATAATTAAGGAGCATGATTGATTCATTCCAATACAACTGAGGTCCGCAAAAAGAAAAATTAAAAGCGATAACCAAAAAAGCCCTTAATTATTCAATTAAAGTGTAGGCTCAAAATGTTAACTGAGGCATTGGTTGTAACAGCAGTAAATTAGAAACATTCTAAATGCTTATCAGTATTTATGTTTATTAACTTTAAAGATTAAATAAATTAGCTTACATCTATTCAAAAGTCTAATGTAGCTTTGACAAACAATGAGATAATAATATATGAGCTAAATGAAATGTTCTTTAGGATGCATAAATTGTTAAAATGGTATGGTAGTACAAGAGAAAAGACAAACTCAGATAACCTGAGGCATGTATTCCCTTCCTTCTTTCAGTAGCTTAGCAAAGCTACTGACCCAGCAAATTTGTGTTTACTTACTGAACAAATGGGCTAATTTCAGTCAGAGGGCCAAGGACCCTCCCATGGTACAGCTTGGTCCCTGAGACCTTAACAATGGCTGCTGGTGTTGAGCAGGCATTATACTGGCCCATGAACTAGGGTGTCTGCCAAAAGGGTGAGGCTGGATGCAGCTCTGCCAAGAGGCCTGCAGGACAGGACAACAGCTTCCATCAAGGAAGCAAGGCCATTTATTCGACAAGGAAGGTCGCATTGTTTCCTGGTCACCTAGATGCTTCCTGCCCTTGTTTCTCTATAAATATGGTAGCGTACTTTAGAAATGGGCTTCCTTTCTAAGGTATTCTGAGTCCACGTATGTCTGAATGAACCTATGTGTACTTGGAATCCCAGGAGAAGAGAGAAAAAATAAAGTAAATGTTCGAAAAGATGGCTGAGAATTTTCAAGAAATGGTAAAAAGACGTCAAATCACATCTTAAGAAACCCAAGCAGGATAAATTTTTCTACCATTCCCCTGCCCCCTAAAAAAACTCACCAGAACATATCAAATTCAAACTGCTAAGAAACCTTGGCCAGGCACGGTGGCTCATGCCTGTAATCACAGCACTTCGGGAGGTGTCGAGGTGGTCAGATCATTTGAGGTTAGGAGTTCAAGACCAGCCTGGCCAACATGGTGAAACCCCGTCTCTATTAAAAATACAAAAATTAGCCAGGCACAGTGGTGCATGCCTGTAGTCCCAGCTATTTAGGAGGCTGAGGCAGGAGAATCGCTTGAACCTGAGAGGCAGAGGTTGCAGTGAGCCGAGATAGTGCCATTGCACTCCAGCCTGGGTGGCAGAGCGAGACTCTGTCTCTAGAAAGAAAACAAACAAACAAACAACAACAAAAAGATAAAGGGAGAATCTTAAAGGCAGCAAGTGTTTGGGGAGTGGGACTATGTACAGAGTATCAAAGATAAGACGTATAGCAGACTTTTTCATCAGAAACTTTGCACGCCAGATGACATGACATTTCGAAAGTGACAAAAAAAAAAAAAAAAAAAGGAACTGTCAACCCAGAATTTCATTCCTAGAGAAAATATAAAAGAGAGAAGGCAGTCTGCTTTTGGCCATGATGGAGTAACACAGACAGAATATATGCTCCCACATTAAACAATTAGAAAAACAAGTAAAATTTATGAAAAATAGTTTTCAGATATTGGATAACATGTACATGAAACAGTGATTCTTGAAGAAAGGAAAACAAGACGAGTGCTGAGCAATTGCGTCCGCGTATTGCAGGGAGGCAGTTTCCAGGTTATACAGCTGGGAGAGGGAACTCAAGGAAAGCCTAGCAGATTTGCTGAGTTGAGAAGAGAAAGTACGGAGTTGAGGAAGGCCAAGCCTGCAAGATTTTGCATAGCAGACTACTAGAGAAAAGAGTAATGACCAAGAAAATGTTCTGGAGTTCTGCAGAGAGGTCTCTCACCTTTTTAGCTGAGGATTGATCTGTTCATGTGTGAGGAGAAACTAAGACTGGGAAGCAAATCGCCAGAAAATAACAGGCTGAAAAATCCCCAGATCTTACACAAGGCTGGAAAGAGTGCATTTTCCCAGCAGCCAAGGTGAAAGTCACTGTAATACAAAAGTTATTCCCTGAAGTCCTCAGGCAAGTATTGCCTTATTTATGGGACTAAACCAGCTAGATTGAAGGCTGCCTTGGACCTGCTGAAAACAAATCAAGCCTCCAAAGGATGCAACTAATTCCAAGCAACCTAATTAAATATCTGGCAAAGGGCCATACTATGTAAAGGAATAAACAAAATGCACCAGCCAAAAACATAAAATTTACAATATTCAGTGAAAAATTACTAAGCATGCAAAGAAGTAGGAAGATATGATGAATTATCAGGAGAAAACCAGTCATTAGAAAGAAACAGAGATAACACAGATTATCTAATTAGCAGGCAAGGACATTAAAACAGCCATTCTAAATATCAAGATGACAAAGAATAAAATAAACATAATGAAAAAAGAACTGGAAAATTTTGAAAAGACCCAAATTGAAATTCTAAAGATGAAAAAATATAATACCTGAACTGAAAAATATACTGAATGAGATTAATATCAGACTATAATTTTAGGAAAAACAGATCAGTAAACAGGTAGACATAGCAATAGATAGTACCCTAAATAAAGAATAGAAAGAAGAAAAAATGAACAGAGGATCAGTGACCTCTAGGATAATATCAAGGAGTTGAACATACACATAAAAGGGTCCCAAAACTTGGGTTGCAGGACAGTTGGGGGGAAGGGAGTGGAAAGGACAGAAAAAATATCTTTAAAGAAATAATGGCCAAAATTTTTCCCAGTTTGAAAACCCACAAATCTAAGAACCTAAAAGAACCCCAAACAAAATAAATAAATAAAAAATAAAATCATATTGCTGAAAACTAACAACAAATAGAAAATTATTAAAGCAGCCATAACATTATATACAGAATATTATAGACATTGCACACACAGGAACGAAGATAAGAACGATAGCATACTTCTCATCAGAAACTATGCAAGCCCAAAAAACAAAGGAGCAACATTTTTACTTATTGAGGGGAAAGAAAAAAGAAAAGAAAAACTATTAACCTAGAACACTACACTCAGAGAAAATATCTTTCATAAATGAATATAAAATCAAGAATTCTTCATACAAACTTTATCAACATGTTTGCTCAATAAGAAATGTGGGAAATTCCTCAGAAAAAAGAAAAGTTATAATATATCAAATGGAAATTTAGAATTAAAAACACTAAAGATAGTTAAGTATGTGGGTAAAATTTTTTTCTTATTTTTTAACCTCTTTAAAATATAATTGCTTTAAACAAAATGAATAACAATTTATTATATGATTTATAACACATTGGAAATAACACAAAACATACAGCACAGCATGAAATGATATTGGAGTGTGCGTTGTAATCATGACCCTAACACAACACATGAAATGGTATAATGTTATTTGAAGGCAGGTTGGGATATGTTTAAGATATATATTATATGTCTTAGAACAATCACTTTAAAAAGTGATGCAAAGAGGACGTCTAATAATCCAACAGGGAGAAAAAATGGAATTTTACATATATATGTGTATATATGTAAATAAGTGTATGTGTGTGTGTATATATGTACACACGTATATATTTAATATATACACATATGTATTATACACTTATATACACACATATATTATACACACATATATACATATATATTTATTTATGTATGTTAAGTCCACTAATCCAAAAGAAGACTAAAAAAGAAAAAAAAAGAAATGTTTTAATGGATTTAACAATTTTCAAAATAGCAAGAGAGTAGATTTAAACCCAAACATTTCAATAATTACATTGATTATAAATGGCCTATATAGGGAGTCCTATATAGGAACCCTATATAGGAACCAGGCTACACAGCAAGAGGTGAGTGGCAGGTAAGCGAGCATTACCACCTGAGCTCCACCTCCTGTCAGATCAGCCAGAGCATCAGCATCTCAAAGGTGCACGAACCCTTTTGTGAACTACACAGGCAGGGGATCTAGGTCGTGCGCACCTTCTGAGAATCTAATTAATGCCTGATGATCTGAGGTGCAACAATTTTATCCTGAAACCATCCCTTGCCCCTTCCCATCTGTGAAAAAAATTGTCTTCCATAAAACCAGTTCCTGGTGCCAAAAAGACTCGGGACTGTTAGCCTATAGAATATGATTAAAAGCCAAACTTCATCAGATTTGATTAACTATTAAGACACAATTGTATGCTGTTTGCAAGAAACTGTTTTCAGAAATACGGATTTTATGTTTTCAGCTTTTAATTCAGGTTCAGGAGCTACGTGTGAAGGTTTGTCACGTGGGTAAATTGCATGTCACTGGGGTGTGGTGTACAAATGATTGTGTTACCCAGGTAAAAAGCATAGTACCCGATGAGGAGTTTTTCAACCCTCATCCTCTTCCCACCCTCCACCCTCAAGCATCTACTGTTTACCGTTTTGTGTTTCTGTGTACTCAGTGTTCAGGTCCTACTTATAAGTGAGCACATGCAGTATTTGGTTTCTTATGTGAATTTGCTTAAAATAATGGCCTCCAGCTTCATCCATGTTGCTGCAAAACCCATGATTTGGGGATTTTTTTTTCATCTTTTTTCTAGCCGTGCAGTATTCCATGGTATATATGTACCACATTTTCTTTTTTTTTTTTTTTTTGAGATGGAGTCTTGCTCTGTTGCCCAGTCTGGAGTGCAGTGGCATGATCTCGACTCACTGCAAGCTCCACCTCCCGGGTTCATGCCATTCTCCTGCCTCAGCCTCTCGAGTAGCTGGGACTACAGGCACCTGCCACCACGCTCAGCTAATTTTTTTGGATTTTTAGTAGAGATGGGGTTTCACCACGTTAGCCAGGATGGTCTTGATCTCTTGACCTCGTGATCCACCCACTTTGGCCTCCCAAAGTGCTGGGATTACAGGCATCAGCCACCGTGCCCGGCCCACATTTTCTTTATTCAGTCCACTGTTGATAGGCAGCTAGGTTGATTCTATGTCTTTGCTATTGTAAATAGTGCTGCAAGGAACACACAACTACATGTGTCTTTTTGGTAGAATGTTTGTATTTCTTTGAGCATACACCCAGCAGTGGAATTGCTGGATCAAATAGTAGCTCTGTTTTAAGTTATTTGAGAAATTTAAGTTTTAACTAAGGTTATAACTTAACCATGGGCACTTAAGGTATCTCAAAGAGATGGTAGGCAGTTTTCTTTCTTTTTTTTTTTTTTTTTAACAAGATTTAGAATCTCTCCAAGGTAGTTTAAAGAAAGGAAAATTCAAGACAGGAAATTAGAAGCTATCCATGGGTGGAGGAGGGGGGAGTCTTAATAAATGGCAAAGTTACACAAATAACAAAACAGAAAGGAATCATTCCTGAAACCAGGAATTGAGCCCGTGCTGCCATTGCCAAAAGACAGAGCCTTAGCTACTGAGTCACAGCACTGAGCAGTTTCTGTTGCTCTTCCCAGAAGGCTAGAGCAGCCAATTTCAAGCTTGCAGAGGCTTTTAACTACGCAAGATAATTTTTAGGGCTATGACATGATCCCCAAAATTCCTGTCCTCTGGATGGTGGAGACCAAGAGAAAGCATCTCCACATAGTCACAAGGTTAAGCTCTTAAGGATACAAAACAAGACAGAGAAATTTTATCTGGTATTGGTTTCAGGGACCCGTAGCAAACTTGGTTAACTGACCAGCTGCCAGGCTTAGAATGCAAGCTTATAGGGGTCGCAAACCCACGTTCTATCCAGTGATACCTCTCTCTCCATCATAGAGTGACACAGAAAGACAAATTCTTAGCACAAATTGCACCAGATCTGCTACATTCTAAGGCTAGTCTCACAAATCCTCTTTTTTTCTATTAAACTCTTGCAGAGGAGACAAACAGTGACGTTTAACATTCTCTCCACACCCACCCCCCACCACACATACACACAGATAGAGCGAGAGAGAGACCAGAAACTTGACTAGTAAGAATTTCTCAGGCTGGGCACGGTGGCTCATGCCTGTAATCCTGGCACTTTGGGAGGCCTAGGTGGGCGGATCAGTTCGAGACCAGCCTGACCAACATGGAGAAACCCCGTCTCTACTAAAAATACAAAATTAGCTGGGCGTGGTGGCACATGCCTGTAATCCCAGCTACTCTGGAGACTGAGGCAGGAGAATCGCTTGAACCCAGGAGGCGGAGGTTGTGGCGAGCCGAGATTGTGCCATTGCACTCCAGCCTGGGCCAGAAGATGGAAAATCCGTCTCAAAAAAAAGAATTTCTTACCCTTTATGCTGGCATATCAGGTTTCCGGGTCCCCTTTACAGTTTCCAGAAGAATGGAGCAGCTTTCGATGACCCTGCTCACTGTTCCATAACTGTAGGGGTCAAGCCACTTTACAAAGGAAAGTCACTCTGTTGTGTTGTATGGAACCACAGGCAAAAGATTCTAAATTTTGCAAGACGCTGTTCAACAGGTTGCGTGTGGAACCAAATTGACATTTTCCATCCCAGCTGAGCAAAATACACATAACAAAACAGACACTAGCCACCTTGTTCAGCACCGAATATCGACCTGGCAAGACTCAGACTTTCTCCCGTTGGTCCCTGTTGTCTTTGATCCCCTCCTGGTGGGGAGGGATGACCTCTGAATGGTAATTCAGTGGGTGCTTTCTGGGCAAGATGAAGAGCGAGTTACCCCGAGTCAGGCCTGTTGAGCTTTCTCCAGGACTCACCAAATGTGACCAGATAAATAAGGAGGGTTCTCTGAGTTAGGCCTGCTGGACTTCCATCAGCAATTCTTTCAGAAGTTCCCTCCACATATACAAACACACATAAAGACAAGACAGACAGAAGGTCTTCCAGATCAAGATCCCTAACCAAGAACTCCAAGAGTATCCCTTCCAAACTACCCTCCTATTCTCTGAATGAGAAATCTCCCTCAAATCTTCCTGACTGAGGAGACATCTGCCAAAACAAGACTCTTCCCAATAATTAGGGAGAGCTGACCAAGAACCTGGAAGGAGCCAAACTGAGACAGACATCCCACAATGGGGCTACGGAAGAACTCAGGCCCCAGAAGAAGCCAAACCAATCAGGAGAAGGAAGGAGGCATTGGCAGCACCTACGATACTCACCAAACCAAACACTATATAATTCAGCTACAGCTATGGACACTCCATGACTGGGCTACACACAGACACCCTGTGATATGCCTATAGTTGTAAGATATCTCCCCAGGACTATTTCCTTATTGCAATTAAATCCATGCACATTGGCTCAGCAGTGCCCCCCCAGTAGAGAGAGTACCAGAGTCAGCCCCCCATCCAACAGAACTAAGCAGCCACTTGGGCTGGTCTTTGGATCCGTTGTGGGAGGGGGCTACTGAACCATGGGCAGGTAACCACAAGGGCAATTCCAGACAAGCCCCTAAATTTGTAAACACCCAATGGGTTCACTTTGCCCACTGCCTAGGCAGAGCCAGTTTATCAAGACAGGGGAATTGCAATGGAGAAAGAGTAATTTACACAAAGCCAGCTGTGAGGGAGACTGGAGTTTTATTGTTACTCAAGTCAATCTCCTACTCTGTTGATAGTTTATTTTTCTGTGCTGAAGCTCTTTAGTTTAATTAGGTCCCACTTGTCAATTTTTTTTTTTTTGGTTGCAATTGCTATTGAGGACTTAGTCATAAATTCTTTCCCAAGGCAAATGTCCTGAACGGTGTTTTTTAAGTTTTTATCTAGGATTGTTGTAGTTTGTAGTCTTACACTTAAATCTTTAATCCATCTGAGTTAGTTTTTATAAATGGTGAAAACAATGGGTTCAATTTCAATCTTCTGCATATGGTTAGCCAGTTCTCTCTCTTTTGGCTATTGTGAATAATGCTGTTATGAACATCGTTGTACAAATATCTGTGTTCAATTCTTTTTGAGTATATACCCAGAAGTGGAATTGTTAGATCATACGTTAATTCTATTCTTTAATTTTTTGAGGAAACGTTGTATTTCTTTTCATAGCAGCTGTACTATTTTACAATCCTAACGGTAATGCACAAGGGCTCCAATTTTTTTGTATCCTCACTAACATTTATTTTCTGTTCTTAAAAAACAGCCATTTGAATGGATGTAAAGGTATCTTATTGTGGTGTGCATTTGCATTTCCCTAATAGTAACCTTGAACATCATCTCATGAGTTTATTTGTCATTTGTCTCCAGCTTTCATAAGGTTAGTTATGAAACTATAATAATGGTTTCAATGAATAGTTAGTTAAAACTATTTATTGAATAGGGAGTCCTTTTCCTATTTCTTGTTATTGTTGACTTTGTTGAAAATCAGATGGCTTTATGTCTGGGTTTCCCCAACCTGAAGAAACATACTTTAAATATACACACACACACATAGCTTAAAAGCAAAGGATCAGGGGCTCTGCTTAAAGAAGCAGTCTGGTCACAATCTGTCAAAGCCACTGTGGTGTGCTGCTTGGGGGACCCTTCCTCCTCCAGACTGTTTGGACTCTTCAATCTGAAGAAGGATATCTACAAAAAAAAAAAAAAAACCCTACAACTAACATCATATTTAATGATGAAAAACTGAATGTTTCCCTTTCTAAGATCAGAATAAGAGAAGGATGTCCACTCTTACTACTACTATTTAACATTGGCCTGGAAGTTCTAGCTAATGCATTCAGGTAAGAAAAAAAAAATTAAAAGGCATACAGATTGGAAAGGAAGAGCTGTTTATTTTGCACCATGATTATTTATATAGAAAATCCCATGGATTCTGTTTTTAAAGCAACTAGAAATAACAAGAGTTCCTCAAGATCACAGGCTACCAGGTTGACATAAAAAACCTATTGTATCTTTATATAATAACAATGAAAAAATAAAATTTGGCATTTAAAAAGGTCACCTAAATAATATTTAAAATATTAAATGCTTAGGTATAAATTTAATTAAATATGTGTAATATCTACACAATGAAAACTACAAAATATTGTCTTGTTCCTTCCCTGGCTGTCTCTACCTGCTAGGACATAAGTTTCATAAGAGCTGGGACTTGATCTTTCTTATTCACTGATGTAACCCCTCCTTGACTATTCTGGTACAGGGACATAGCCCATGCTCAGTAAATAAATACTTGTTGAAAGGAAGGGAACAAAAACAAGCAATGGGGAAAGGATTCCTATTCAATAAATGATGCTGGGATAACTGGTTAGCCATATGCAGAAGACTGAAACTGGACCCTTTCCTTACACCATATACAAAAATTAATTCAAGATGGATTACAGGCTTAAATTTAAAACTGAAAACTATGAAAACTTTGGAAGACAACCTAGGCAATACCATGCAGAACAGAGGCATGAACAAAGATTTCATGATAAAGATGCTGAAAGCAATTGCAACAAAAGCAAAAATTGACAAATGAGATTTAATCAAACTAAACAGCTCTGAACAGCAAAAGAAACTAGCAACAGAGTAAACAGACAACCTACAGAATGGGAGAAAAATTTTGCAAACTATGCATCCAACAACAGTCTAATATCCAGCATCTATGAGGAACTTATATTTACAAGAATAAAACAAACAACCCATTAACAAGTGGGCAAAGGACATGAATGGGCACTTTTCAAAAGAAGACATATATGCAGTCAACAATCCTATGAAAAGCAGCTCAACATCACTATCATTAGAGAAACGCAAATCAAAACCACAATGAGATACCATCTAACACCAGTCATCAGAATGGCTGCTGTTAAAAAGTCAAAAACTAACAGATTCTGGTGAAGTTGTGGAGAAAAAGGAATGCTTTTACACTGTGGAAGTGTAAGTTAGTTCAACCCCCGTAGAAGACATTGTGGCAATTCCTCAAAGACCTAAAGACAGAAATACCATTCAACCCAGCAATCCCATTACTGGGTATATGCCCAAAGGAATATAAATTATTCTGTTACAAAGACGTATGCATGCATATGTTTATTGCAGCACTATTCACAATAGCAAAGACATGGAATCAACATAAATGCCCATCAGTGATGGACTGGATAATACAAATGTAGTACATATGCACCATGGAATACTATGCAGCCATAAAAAGGAACGAGATCATGTCCTCTGTATGGAGCTAGAGGCCATTATCCTTAGCAAACTAACACAAGAAGAGAAAACCAAATACCACATGTTCTCACTTATAAGTGGGAGCTAAATCATTTATGAGAACACACGGACACATGGGGGTGGGTGTCCTTGGAGAGCGGAGGGCGGGAGGAGGGAGAGGATCAGGAAAAATAACTAATGGGTACTGGGCTTAATACCTGGGTGATGAAATAATCTGTACAAAAAACCCCCATGACACAAGTTTACCTATGTAGCAAATCTGCACATGTACCCCTGAACTTAAAATAAAAGTTTAAAAAAGAATAAATGAGTATATATATAGTATACACTTATTTTTATATATAAATATTTATATATGCTCACATTATAAAATGTTATAATATAAATATGTTTATATTATATATTAACATTATTATATTAAAATATAACAATATTTACATATTTTATATATATTTATATATATATGCTTATATTAGCCTGAACTACAATTTCAGATCCTACTCCAATATGAAGGAAGTCAGAGCAATTCTTCCAGGGAGAAGCAGAAGGTTTGAGAGTCAGAGGAAAGAAAAATGACCAACTCCTCCAAAATAAGAGAAGGCTGGTCAGACCACCTGCCCAGGGAGGGAGTGGGGCGCCCCAAAGAAACCACCTTCTCACCAGCTAATCCAGGTAGGAAGGGAAGACAGATGCTCTAGAAGTGAGAAAAATAGAGAAAGATGGTTGGTTTATAATTTCCCAGAGGATAGAAAGGAAACTATGCACTTTTTCTCTCAAGTATTTCATTCTGACTTTTAAGACTCAATAGTCAAACACTCAGAAAATCTGTTCAATGCTAGTGTTTCTTAGGGGAATATTTGCCTGATAAAAAAGCCATCTGGTCACCTGAAACCCAAGACCCAAACTCTTCGTCACCCTTCCTTGCATTATGGCAAACACCGTTGTTGTTGTTGTTGTTGTTGTTGTGTTTGACTGTCATTCACCTTCATAATTGTAGAATTTGGCAATGTCATAGAGTTAGTGAATGCTAATAGCTACTGAATAAATGAATGAATTAGTAAAGAATAAACAAGTACACATTATACAATTTGTGGACAACTAACCCCGCCCAAAAAAATAATAGAAGGTGACCCTAATCACTTGTGTTTACAGATTTCTGCTCCTTGGCACAGAGTGTTAGTGAAATTTATCAGCTAATATTTCAGAATAACCATTTGTTGCATGTTATAGTCCATTAAAATTCTCTTTCCCATGACCTCCGTTTGTAATTAGCATGGAAAATGGGTTTTACTGCTTGCTGGAATGCACTTTTACTACCGTGTTCTCTCTCTGTCAAGTGACAAAGAGCTGACCTTCATTTAATGGCTGGGTGTCTGCTGTAGGCTGCTTCTGCTGCAATCACTGCAAGCAATTGGCTAAATTCTTTGCCTGGATTAGGTCAAATCCTGAAGATGCCATTTAGTCCAGTGAAGGGACAAGGTTTTGTCCCTTCACTCATGCTGCCTCCAGCTTACTTAAAACACCACTTTCTGAACCTATGTTAGTTGATAAATATAATAACTGGAGTCAAGGCCCAGGGAAGTCATTGTTAAGATGTCAAGCTAGAGAGATGAACAGAGAAGCAGAGGCAGCAGGAGCCAGGCCAGAGCAGAGTAGGTGGCTCTGACATAGAAGGCAGCCACTTGCTTGCACCAAGACATAGGGAGCCTGCCCAAGATCTAGATAAGAGGCTTCCGCTACTGTGTGCCAAGAGGAAGGGTAAAGCTTACACAGTAGAGTCATATTTGTGAATATTTGAGTCAAATAAATAAAAAGATGCAACAAAGAAGTGACTTAAATTGTTTCAAGAATTTTGATCTCTCTATAAAGACAGTCCTGGAATGAAGGGGCAGCTGGCAACAATGATTATATCTTCAAAGGGTCAGGGCATGCAAGTTACCTAGGGACTTGGTTTTTATGCAAGAAATCCTTAATGAAAATGGATGACTAAAACACTAACTCAGCAAGCAAATAGCTCAGAATCCATATTGGCAAATGCCACTTCATTTAGAAAGGAGAGGCTATTGATCAAATATGCCGTTTCATCTCAGAAACCAAATTTTATAGCCTAAGAATGTCTCTTTCTCCTAAGAATGTCTTTTTCTTCCAATTAGTTTGAATAGTATGATTACAAGGGCTCCTTAATGCCCAATCTAAAATATCCCTATCCCACCGCTTTGCTACACCGAAGTTTTCCTACCACAATATATGCCTTTAGCTTTCATTTTTTGCCCCCTTTTGTAGGCAAATTTCCAGAAAGAGATAATGCTTTAAACTCATCACAATTCTTTTTTTTTCTTTTTTTTATTATTATACTTTAAGTTTTAGGGTACTTGTGCACAACGTGCAGGTTTGTTACATATGTATACATGTGCCATGTTGGTGTGCCGCACCCATTAACTTGTCATTTAGCATTAGGTATATCTCCTAATGCTATCCCTCCCCCCTTCCCCACCCACAACAGTCCCCAGAGTGTGATGTTCCCCTTCCTGTGTCCATGTGTTCTCATTGTTCAATTCCCACCTGTGAGTGAGAACAGGTGGTGTTTGGTTTTTTGTCCTTGCGATAGTTTGCTGAGAATGATGGTTTCCAGCTTCATCCATGTCCCTACAAAGGACATGAACTCATCATTTTTTATGGCTGCATAGTATTCCATGGTGTATATGTGCCACATTTTCTTAATCAGTCTATCATTGTTGGACATTTGGGTTGGTTCCAAGTCTTTGCTATTGTGAATAGTGCCACAATAAACATACGTGTGCATGTGTCTTTATAGCAGCATGATTTACAATCCTTTGGGTATATACCCAGTAATGGGATGGCTGGGTCAAATGGTATTTCTAGTTCTAGATCCTTGAGGAATCACCACACCGACTTCCACAATGGTTGAACTAGTTTACAGTCCCACCAACAGCGTAAAAGTGTTCCTATTTCTCCACATCCTCTCCAGCACGTTGTTTCCTGACTTTTTAATGATCGCCATTCTAACTGGTGTGAGATGGTATCTCAGTGTGGTTTTGATTTGCATTTCTCTGATGGCCAGTGATGGTGAGCATTTTTTCATGTGTTTTTTGGCTGCATAAATGTCTTCTTTTGAGAAGTGTCTGTTCATATCCTTCGCCCACTTTTTGATGGGGTTGTTTGTTTTTCTCTTGTAAATTTGTTTGAGTTCATTGTAGATTCTGGATATTAGCTCTTTGTCAGATGAGTAGGTTGTGACAGTTTTCTCCCATTCTGTAGGTTGCCTGTTCACTCTGATGGTAGTTTCTTTTGCTGTGCAGAAGCTCTTTAGTTTAATTAGATCCCGTTTGTCGATTTTGGCTTTTGTTGCCATTGCTTTTGGTGTTTTAGACATGAAGTCCTTGCCCATGCCTATGTCCTGAATGGTATTGCCTAGGTTTTCTTCTAGGGTTTTTATGGTTTTAGGTATAACATGTAAGTCTTTAATCCATCTTGAATTAATTTTTGTATAAGGTGTAAGGAAGGGATCCAGTTTCAGCTTTCTACATCTGGCTAGCCAGTTTTCCCAGCACCATGTATTAAATAGGGAATCCTTTCCCCATTTCTTCTTTTTGTCAGGTTTGTCAAAGATCAGATAGTTGTAGATATATGGCATTATTTCTGAGGGCTCTGTTCTGTTCCATTGGTCTATATCTCTGTTTTGGTACCGGTACCATGCAGTTTTGGTTACTGTAGCCTTGTAGTATAGTTTGAAGTCAGGTAGCGTGATGCCTCTAGCTTTGTTCTTTTGGCTTAGGATTGACTTGGCAATGCGAGCTCTTTTTTGGTTCCATATGAACTTTAAAGTAGTTTTTTCCAATTCTGTGAAGAAAGTTATTGGTAGCTTAAAATCATCACAATTCTTAACCAGCATCCTGACATAATAATGGAGTACTGACATCTGGACAACCATTTACAGTCTTCAAAACATTTCCACATTCATCATTGCATTTTATCTTCACCATAACAATTAAGGTTATTGCAATAAATTATGTTGGGAAAACTGGAAATCCACATGCAGAAGAACGAAATTATCTCACATCATTATACTGCTCATCTCAATAGACACAGAGAAAGCATTAGACAAAATTTAATATTTTTGCATAATAAAAACTCAACGAATTAGATATAAAAGGGATGCATGTCAAAACAGTAAAGGCTATATATGACAAGCTCACAGTTATCATTAAAAACTTTTCCTCCAAGATCAGGAACAAGACAAGGATGCCCACTCTCACGACATTTTTTTATAGTACTGAAATTTGTAGCCAGAAGAATTACACAAGAAAAAGAAATAAAAGGCATCCAGATTAGAAGCAAAATTGTTTCTGTTTGCGATGATATAATCATATATAGAAAACCCTAAAGATTCACCAAAAGGCTATTATAACTAATAAACAAATTTGGTAAACTTGGAGATACAAAATAAACCTACAAAAATCAGTAGCACTTCTGTACACTAACAATGAACTATTTGGAAAAGAAATTTTGAAAGCAATCACACCTATAATAGCATCAAAAAAATACATAGGAATAAATTTAACCAATGATGTAAAAGACCTATACACTGAAAACTATAAAACACCAATGGAAGAAATTTAAGACACAAATAAGTAAAAATATATTTTATATTCATGGATTAAAGAATTATTATTATAAAAATGTCCTCACTACCCAAAGCAATCTACAGATTGAACACTGTCTCTATCAAAATTCCAAAAGCACTTTCGCAGAAGTAAAAAGAAACGATCCCCAAATGTATATGGAATCACGAAGGGCTTCAAGCTGCCTTCCCACCTGCCTGCTTCCTCTTCTGAATTCCAAGGACAGTTATTCAGTGAAATATACGTTTCTCACTGGATAGATGTAAAGTCCTGTATGCAGTCAACACGTGTGTGCTTCCCTGTAGCCCTCCTCGCAAGGTCTAGAACAGACCTGGGCATGTCGTAGACGGTTCACAAATAAATAGCAAGCATCATGCTAATGTTTACCACGCAGAACTAACATTTATTGAGCACTTGTCATGTGTTAGACACTGTTCTAAGAATTTTTACTTAAAAGTCACACAACTGGCAAGTGGGTGAGCCACGATTCGGAGCCATTGCCATCGACTTAGAGGTGCTTGCTTTTACTTACCATGTTGTACTGGCTGTGGGTCTGTTGTGGGTGGATCCCATTCAAGCCAGATCACACCTATGCCAGAGACCCTGGTGCTGCTAGTTTCATCTGTTCCTCTCCAGAAGCAGACCCATTCTCCCCAAAAGAAGAGCCCCAGCCACTGGCTTCATTCCTGGTTTCAGCATGGACTTCCCACCCCAGCCCCCGTGGCCTCATCATCTTCCTCTTGCGTGGTCTTGATCCCTGGCTTCCCAGCCTCGGTGTCTCAGTCATGCATTAGACTCACACCTGAATTCTGCTCCCTCCACTCCAGCTTTCCTCCCACCCCAGGTCTCAGCCTCATCGTCCTGAGCCTCTGAAAGCTCAGGAAAAGCACAGCACCTGATTATCTTAGTCATCAGTTCAACCCAGGTCCTGCTGATGGGAGGAAAGGGAGAGTTGACACTGAGAAGAAGATACAGGTGCAGGTAGGGCATCTGCTCACAGCCATGAAGGCTGGTCCATCCACAGATGTGAGCACTCTGGAAGCTCCACACAGGAGAGGAAACAGCATGAGGCAGGCTGAACATGACAGTGTGTACTTGTGATGGAAGAATCTCAACGCTCCCATCAAGAATGCTGTCGTTCTCACCTCGGGTCCTGCTGACTGGAAGAACCCTGGGAGAGAACAGGGTTTACTCAGCCTCATCAGCCAAGTTACCTAGAAGCAAATTAGCTTTATGAAGCCGTGACATGATGATGATATAAGTATGAAGGGAGTACTGTAAGCGATTTTCCACTTCTGTATTACACTTTGTTTTTTCTGGCAAACTTATCAAAGTGAATCTCTGTAATTAGCTTCTGTAGCTGACATGATTCCCAGAGCCAAGCCAGCAGATCGAGGGTCGGCTGACACAGTGTTTTGTTAAAAGTGCATTATCAAAGGCTATACGATTTACAATTTTAAAATATATTCTCATGGCATATGCACTTGGCACATAGAATATGCAATACTGCTCGAAAACAAATGTGTGAAAACTCGTAGCACTGATATTCAGTGAAATGCCACTAAGACATCAAATTACCATTTTACTTTATTAAATTGACCCTAAAGGATTTTTTTTTTTTTTTACTAAATGATGGCCAATACTGGGAATGCTGAGTTGAACCTGGTTCATTCATGCCTAATGGAAGCCATGGTCCAGTTGTACAAGGCTTTTGGGAAATAATTTGACAGTACACATCTAGAACACACGACATTTCTATCCTTTTGCTTGGTAATAAAAGTTGGAGGGTTTTTACCTGTTCTCATTTACAAGTGGGAGCTGAACAATGAGAACACATGGACACAGGGAGGGGAACAACGCACACTGGGGCCTGTTGCGGAGTCGGGAAGAGGGAAAACGTCGGGAAGAATAGCTAATGCATGCTGGGCTTAATACCTGGGTGATGGGTTGATAGGTGCAGCAAACCACCATGACACACACTTACCTATGTAACAACCCTGCACGTCCTGCATATGTACCCCAAAGCTTAAAAAAAATTTTTTTTAATGGAGGGTTTTAACCAAAGGGGGACAAGCTCCCAAATAAAATGCTAAAGATCTAAGGAGGCTTATTACCGCATGATCTAAAATGGGTAAACCTGAAAACAATATAAATGTCCAACCATACTATCTTGGCTAATTAACGCATGTTGCAGCAATATTCTGCAGTCAATAAAAAATGGTAATTATGAATATTTAGTAACAACAAAGTCTATTTATGATAAAATGTTAAATGAAAATAGAATATAACTCAAGTTCCTTATAATCTCACCTATGTGCCCATTCAACCAGGGACGCGGAAGGAATTTCCAGCAATGAAAATAGTATCAGCATTTATGTAAGACTTTTTTTAAAGTCAAAATTACCTTTAATGTGTTTATAACTGTTTATAAAATACATTTTAAAATTGTTGAGCTTGTACATATTAATGCTGAGATGATTTTAATTTTTTTTTCCTTCTGGCAAAATATGCCTTTTGTGGCTGGAATAATCAGCCTTCTGTTCCTCTAGTGAGTAGTTAAGCTTCTCAGTCTGTATTATTCCTTTATCTGCCTAAGTGCCATGGAATAAAAGCCCCAAACTTTCAACACCACACCGTGAGAGATGGGGCTTGTACCAGCAAATTTAGCAAAAGTCAGTGGCATAATGACTCATCCTTGCCCAAAATCCAAGTGTTTTTTCTAAAAAAGGGAGAGTTGTAAACTTAATCCCTGCTTTTTGATCCTAGCCAGGCTAGGGGCAGGAGAGATAAACTTTAAGAAATAAAATAAATGAGTTAAATACGGATTATGTGCTTACTGCGTGCTCCTGGCTATGCCAAACCATTTAGTGCAGGGAATAAACACCCGTGTTCTGGAATCCAGGAGCCTGGATTTGACTCCGGGTCTACCTTTACCAGCTATGTGGCCTTTGGTTTAAGTTACTCAACCACTCTTACCCTTCCCTCCATTCATCAGGATTCAACTATGTGTCAGGCTCTAGGATGAGCACTAGGGAAACGAAACCTTATGGCTAATCGCTAGATGGACCTTATCCTTCCTAAGCGAGCATGAAACTTTCATAAAATTACCATATTCTAGGCCAATTACCCTTTGGAGAAGGGTAATTGCTCCTAATCTCTTACAGTTACCTTTTCTCTGAACCCACTGGGGATAATCTCAGTACTCAGCTACTTTCAAGGAGTCAGCAATACTGAATAGATCTGTAAAATAGGCAATTTCTAATGAGAGGGATACCTGCCAGCCCTTTTAAGAAATGAGAACGCCGTGTAAATCTCCTAAGAAACATCACTGAAGACTTAGCAGTAAAGAGAGAAAACACTACATACCCCACGGAAGACTTTGCCCAACCCCCACTCTCACACCTCCTTCCCAAACGCCAGAAGGAGGAGTGCGGGCTGGCAGGGGCTCTCCCTTGCCCACCTGCCACCGGCCCAGCAGACTCAGGGCTTCTCTGTCCTCATAATGTCTCCCTGCTCCGACACAGCCCCTCCCAACCTGCCAGCCCACACCCACCAGTGAAGAGCACTGTAGCTACCTCACCCTCCCTCCTTAAAATGCATGAGGGGGAGGGGCTGCAATTATATAATATATATTTTATTTTCTTGTCCTGCATGCTCTGAAAGGTACTGCTTAATTGTCATGACCTGTATTTGTCAAATGGGTCTTTAGGAATCTTTGTCTAACCTTTGTTCTTTGAGAATCATTAGATCAGTAAAGTTGTGACAATTTGTTTTTAGTTCTAAGGGAAGACAAAAAGTATCTTTGGTATATGATGAGTACATTCAAGTGTGTGTGTGTGTGTGTAGCAGGATAAAGAGGGGGAATCTATGATGATGAAGATGAAGGTGGAATTTTTACTGAAATGGAAAAAGACTTCTGACTGAGTGACTCCAAGTTATTATGACTTCATCTCATACAAAAAGGGATAAGTAGTTTCTATACAGAGTCTAAAATAAGCTTGAAAAAACACCAGGCAAGCCCAATGGCTGTCATTCTTTCTCTGGAGAAGGGTAATTGCTCCTAATCTCTTACAGTCACCTTTTGTCTGAACCCACTGAGGATAATCTCAGGGGCAAATTTCTGAGTCATGAGCAATACCAGAAGGCTCAGTGGCCTGATGGGGAAATCCTCCTCTCTTGGGTGACCTCTGAAATTACGCTTCTAATCCTGGATGAAGGAGGCAAATGAATCATTGTCAGTCTAGAGGTGCCCTGAAGCTTATCCAAGAAACTGGTCAAAGGACTACAACGAAAACAAGAGCTGGAAGAGAAGGCACAAGTATGGTGCCTCTGGGGCTATTGCCCTACTGGGTAGGGAAACTCAAGTCATTGGATCAAAAGAGCACAATATGTCCAGATCCATCAGATTCCCAGTGCTTAAGACCACCACAAGAGTAAATTGTTATGTATTCAACCATTGGTAATTCAACTGCTATTGAGGGCCTACTATGGATTCGCTGAACACCCAGGAACTAATACTCAACAACTAATATGTTCTGGGCTCTGGAAATTCAAAGTGAAAAGGCAGACGAAAATCTCAGAACTTCTAGTTGAGAGAATTTGAGCACTTAGCAATAAACTAATAGATAGGTATTAGGGTTTTCCTGCAATGGTCTCAGTTTTTATGTGTTATTCCAAAGAAATTATTAATAGCATCCTCTTTTACTTTAAAATTATTAGTTTGGAAGGATAAATTACATGGCCACTCTACTAACAAGTCAAGAAAGATAAAGATTGGATTTATCAAAATAACAACTGTAACACCTGAAGTTTAAGTGGAATGCCTGGGGAGAAAGTCTGACTGAACTTTCTTGAAAAAGAATGGACAAAAAAAAAGCAATGGACACTGTGAGTGAAATCAGTTCTTTTGAAAAGTTTGCTTTAAAGGGAAGCAGAAAAGTAGAATAAAAACTGGTGTGCATCCAGAGAGTTTATTTTTAGTAGGAGAGAAATAGGATCCTGTTTGCATGTTAATGGATTCACCTGCTTAAATGGGAACCTTGATGATGAGTAAGGAGTGAAGGCAATTGCTGAAGAGCTGTTCTTGAGTAGGAGAGAGGAGAGGAGAGCCATTGTGGATGCAGAGGGAATGCCATGGATAAGAGAGAAGAGGACTTATCTATTGTACTGGAAAAAAGATTATGGATGGATAGATGGATGGATGGATGGATGGATGGATGGATGGATGGATGGATGGATAAATGGGTACCTAGGTGGGTAGGTGGGTGGATGGATAAATGGATGGACAGGTGGGTGAGTAAGTGGGTGGGTGGGTGGATAGATGAACAGATGGATAACAGATGAATGAATGAGTGGAGAGATGAACGGATGGATGGATGGATGGATGGGTGAGTGAGTGGGTGGGTGCCTAGTTAGGTGAATGGGTGAATGAATGAATGAATGAATGGACCGATGAGAGGAGATAGGCACAAGCTTAGGTAGATGTGGTAATGGATGCTAGTAGAAATTCTCATTATATTGCCTCAATTTTCTTAGCAAAGTAAGAATCAAGGCCTTCTTTGGTGGGGAAGAGGTGTTAGGGGTTTGAGGAAGAGAGGAGAATTTGTGAGGTTGGTGTCTGGAAAAATAGGAGAGTGAATAGACTTGGGAAAGATGCAAAGATTATCTGGCATCCCACGTGGATGCTTGGGATGTGTGGTCTTCACTGTGATGAAAGAGGATCAGCATGGTTAGGGGGTTTCTCTTCAGCCACATTTGCTGGTTGAGTGCATACTTGAAGTTCTGGAAAGTTGGGTGTAACAAGCTTTCAGATCTTGTCAGACAATTACATTGAAAGTACAAGGTAATGAAGGGATGCACATGGCAGTGATTAAAATGTTGAAATATGTAATATAAACTGGGTAGGGAGAGAAGTGGGGGGCATGAGGAGAGTGACTGGTAGGGAATTCTAAGTGGTAGGGCAGTTGGACTGGAGGTCTTGGTAGGGTGCAAATCTTGGATTGGAGGCACTAAATCTGGAAAGATAGGAAGTAGCAATCAGAGAGTGGGATGGCAGAGGGTGAACTGATGGAAGCAGTATAGTTATTGGTAATGACAGCAGGGCATGGGAGTGGGAACCTGAAGTAGAAATATCAGAGTCAGCTAGGCACAGTGGCTTGTGCCTATAATGCCAGCACTTTGAAAGGCCAAGGCAGGTGGGCATATCACTTGAGGTCAGGAGTTTAAGACCAGCCTGGCCAACATGACAAAACTGTGTCTGTACTAAAAATACAAAAATTAGCTGGACGTGGTGGTGCTTCCCTGTAATCACAGCTACTCAGAAAGCTGAAGCAGGAGAATCATTGGAACCCAGGAGGCAGAGGTTGCAGTGAGCCAAAATCGTGCCACTGGACTCCAGCCTGGGCAACAGAGCAAGATTCTGTCAGAAGGAAAGAAAAAAAGAAAGAAAGAAAGAAAGAAAGAAAGAAAGAAAGAAAGAAAGAAGAAAGAAAGAAAGAAAGAAAGAAAGAAAGAAAGAAAGAAAGAAAGAAAGAAAGGAAAGAAAGAAGGAAGGAAGGAAGGAAGGAAGGAAGGAAGGAAGGAAGGATGGAAGGAAAGAAAGAAAGAAAGGAAAGAAAGAAAAGAAAGAAAGAAAGAAAAAAGGAAAAAAAGACATATCAGAGTCACACTGTGTAAACTGGTGGCTTGTTGATAGAATTAATAGCTGAAAAACGCACCTCAAAATGTCTAGGCTAGAAAGCATATGCAAATGTATTTTACTGAGGCTCCCACAAATAAATATACAATTTCGGGAAATATTGTAGCTTTTAAAAATCTTAAGTTTTCAAAGTGGGTCATATGCAGAAAGATATCTGTTACACTTTGTTGAAATATAGTAAGAGGAGATTTTCCTGACAACTCTTCTAGCCATACTTACCCTGAGTCCCTGGAGAAGGATGATTTTGTCTGAAAAAAGCACGTTTCTCTACTATTTCTCAAATAACAGATGGTCTGAGGATAACAGAAGAGTTAATTAACTTGAGTTTTATCAGTGAAGACTGCCCACATACCTTGGACTGAGAAACAAGAAGAAAAGGTAATTGTTTTAAAAAAAGTTCAGGGCAGCAGGGAAAGCATTAAGAGATTTGGAATTTTTAATGAGAAAAAGGAGTCAAATAAAGTCTCTTAAGGCCTTTTTTCTGCAGAGTAAATGGTGCTGGGAAAACTGGCTAGCCATGCAGAAAACTGAAACTGGACCCCTACCTTACACCTTATACAAAAATTAACTCTAGATGAATTAAAGACTTAAATGTAAAACCCAAAACCATAAAACCCTAGAAGAAAACCTAGGCAATACCATTCCAGACATAGGCATGGGCAAAGACTTCATGACAAAAACGCAAAAAGCAATTGCAACAAAAGCCAAAATTGATAAATTTTATCTAATTAAACTAAAGAGCTTCTGCACAGCAAAAGAAACTATCATCAGGGTGAACAGGCAACCTACAGATTGGAAGAAAATTTTTGCAATCTACCCATCTGACAAGGGTCTAATATCCAGAATTTACAAGGAACTTATATTTACAAGAGAAAGACAACCCCATCAAAAAGTAGGCAAACGATATGAACAAACACTTCTCAAAGGAAGCCATTTACATGGCCAACAAACATATGAAAAAAAGCTCAACCTCACTGATCATCAGAGAAGTGCAAATCAAAACCACAATGAGATACCATTTCACACCAGTGAGAATGGTGATTATTAAAAAGTCAGAAACAATAGATGCTGGTGAGGCTATAGAGAAATGGGGATGCTTTTACACTGTTGGTGGGAATGTAAATTAGTTAAACCCATTGTGGAAGGCAATGTGGCAATTCCTCAAGGATCTAGAACCAGAAATACCATTTGACCCAGCAATCCCATTACTGGGTATATAACCAAAGGAATATAAATCATTCTACTGTAAAGACATATGCACACATATGTTTATTGCAGAACTATTTACAATAGCAAAGACATGGAACCAACCCAAATGTCCATCAATGATAGACTGGATAAAGAAAATGTGGTACATATACACCATGGAATACTATGCAGCCATAAAAAGAAATGAGATATTGTCCTTTGCAGGGACATGGATGAAGCTGGAAGCCATCATCCTCAGCAAACTAATGGAGGAACACAAAACCAAACACTACATGCTCTCACTCATAAGTGGGAGTTGAACATTGAGAACACATGGAGGACACAGAGAGGGGAACAACACATACCAGGGTATGTTGGGGGGTGAGGGGAGGGAACTTAGAGGAGGGGTCAATAGGTGCAGCAAACCACCATGGCACACGTTTATCTATGTAACACACCTGCATGTTCTGCACATGTATCCCTTTTGTTTTTAGAAGAAATAAAGAAAATAAATTTACTAGAGGGATTCAAAGGTGTATTTGAGCCGGCAGAGAAAAGAATCAATGAATGTGAAGATAAGACAACACAAAGTTTTGAGTCTGAGAAACAGAAAGAAAAAAAGACAAAGGAACAGGGAACAGTGCCTAAGAAACCTGTGAGACACCACAAGCAGGTCAATGTACACATGGTGGGAGTCCCAGAAAGAGAAAGGGGTAGAGAGAATATCTGAAAAAAAGGGATGAAAACCTCCCACATTCACTGAAAGACATGAATATAATCAGCCAAGATGCTACAAGAATACCAAATACGAGCAACTTAAAGAGACCCACAATGAGACACATCATCAAACGAGGGAAAGCTAAAGACAAAGAGAAAACCTTGAAAGTAGTAAGAGTGAAGTGATTCATCCTATACAAGGGATCTCTAATAAGAGTATCAGCTGAGCACAGAGGCTTGTGCCTGTAATCCCAGCTACTCAGGAAGCTGAGGTGGAAGGATCCCTTGACACCAGGAGTTTGAGACCAGCTGAGCAACACAACAAGACTCTATCACAAAAGAAGTTTTTTTTTAATTAGGCAGACATTGTGGCAAGCACCTGTAGTCCCAGTTGAGGTGGGAGACTTGCTTGAGTTCAGTAGTTCAAGGCTGCAATGAGCTATGATCAAACCACTATACTCCATTCTGGGTGAAGAACCAAGACCTTGAAGATTATCATCAGAAACTTTGGAAGCTAGAAGGCAGTGGCTGATATATTCAAAATGAAAAACAAAAACAAGAACCTGTTAATCAAGACTCATATATCCAGCAAAACTTTCCTTCAAAAGTGAGAAAAAATTAAGACATTCCTAAAAGCTGAGAGAGTCTGGTGCCACTAGATATGCCCTGCAAGAAATGCTAAAGGGAATCCTGCAGATTGAAATAAAAGGATACTAGACAGTAACTCGAAGTCATATGAAGAAATGAAGATCTCGGTGAAGGTTTTAAAAAAGTGAGCATATTATCATAAAGGTTCATAACTCCACTTTTGTTTTCTACATGATTTAAGAGAGGAATATATTTTTTAAAAAATTATCAGTCTAAAAGCTAGTACTCTTAAAACTTTGGTTTGCAATGCTACATGTTTTTCTACATAATTTAAGAAAATGAGGCCGGGCACAATGGCTCACGCGTGTAATCCCAGCACTTTGAGAGGCCGAGGCGGGTGGATCACCTAAGGCCGGTAGTTCAAGACCAGCCTGACCAACATGGAGAAACCCTGTCTCTACTAAAAATACAAAATTAGCCAGGTGTGGTGGCACATGTCTGTAATCCCAGGGAGACTGAGGCAGGAGAATCGCTTGAACCTGGGAGGCAGAGGTTGCGGTGAGCCAAGATCACGTCATTCCACTCCAGCCTGGGCAACAAGAGCGAAACTCCATCTCAAAAAAAAAAAAAAAAAAAAAAAGACAGAGAGAGAATGATACATTAAAACAATTAGACTTTAAAAATCAATAGTCTTCATATCCACAAATAATAAGCAAAGGGCATAATATTAAGGAAAACCATATTTTAAATCACAACTAAGATTAAATACTTAGGAATAAATTTAGCAAAAAATGTGCAAAACCTAAATGCAAAAAAAGAATTATTCCTGAAGGATACAAGAAGCTTTACAATAAGGGAAGGCAACCCATATGCAAAATACATGACTATTCCAGTAAGCACAAAACATTGCCCCTTTCGTGGTGGAAGTTGTCCAGTGTAACCGGTCTTCCACAAGGTAATGGGCTGATCCCCCAAGGCATGGTGCCATATCAAAGGCTCTGTGTTGTTCTTTGCTGTTAGCAGATTGTGCACTCAGCAGGGGCTATAGCCAGGTAAGCCTTCATAAACGGAAGTCCACATTGTTGAGCCCATATATAATCTCCACCCCCTCCACCATGACCACTTTTTTCATGAGCCCATGGGACAATGACAGAAATGTCTAGAAAGGAGGCTGGTCCACACAATAGGTCCTTATTAGAATTCTTTCTCCTGGAGTCATCCTTAGTAGCACTCACATAGTATATATTTGATTTGGTTTGGTTATTTGTCTCCTTCAAATCTCATGTTGAAATGTGATCCCCAATGTTCCAGGTGGGGCCTGGTGGGAGGTGTTTGGGTCATGGAAGTGGATCCCTCATGAATGGCTTGGTGCCCTTCTCATGGTAATAAGTGAGTTCTTGCTCTGATTCTCACTCTGTGAGTTCACGTGAGAGCTGGTTGTTTAAAGAGCCTGGCACCTTCTTGCCCCTTGCCTCCTCGCTTGTCATGTAACAGCCTGCTCCTGCTTTGCCTTCTGCCATGAACAAAAGCTCCCTGGGCTTCACCAGAAGCCAAGAAGTCCAGGCACCATGTTTCCTGTAAAGCCTGCAAAGCTGTAACCCAGAACTTAAACCTCTTTTCTTTATAAATTACCCAGTCTGGGGTATCCTTTATAGCAATAAAAATTGGCTAACACAATATTGTTACACTCTGTGCCCATTAGGAGTCCATTCACATATTTCTTTCCCAGACTTCTCTGTCACCAGAGAAGTTATCCATTTGGTTCTAAGTCATTGATGATGTCACCAAAGTTTTAGCCACAACCCATGATCAATGTAGGCCCATGTCTTCTGCCATGTCTTCTTCCATGTGAAAGGAACAATCAGATGCATTGTTCAAAGTTCTACCCACTGGGAGGATTTCTCTTCACCAGTGCTCCTCAGATCTATCTGAGTGGAGCTGCAGCATTGCACCTCTCCAATTTTGCACGATTCCTGTGTATCATGTAAGCCATGTATAAGCCAAGAATAAGTGTTTTCTTTCTCAGTCAGATGGACACAGGGAACTCACTATGGGGCCATAGATGCAGGTTGGAGGGAGAAGACAATGTAACAGGAGTAGGGGTTGTGAGAATCTGGGCCACTTCCTCATGCAACTTCTTTGTAACTTCATGACCTGCTTATGCTTGATCTGATATATACCATTTCTCTTTGAGGTTGACATACTGCTTTGTACCTCCAACTTTATGGCTTGTTGGGTCAGACAATACCCTGTTTGTGATGGGCAGCTCAGATCACTTGGTAACATGGTCAGTGTTTAGTCTCTGCTAAGGTCTAGTAACAATCCAAAAGCTGCTTCCCAAAAGGAGAATAGTTATTCACAGAAGATAGCAGGTCTTTGCTCAAAAATACGAAGGATCTAGCAGGGTATCATGGCTCATGCCTGTAGTCCCACCTACTCTGGAGGCTGAATGGGAGAAATGCTTCATCTCAGGAGTTTGAGTCCAGCCTGGGAGGCATAACAAAACCCAGTCTCTGGAAAAAAAATTTTTTTTTCTAAGAATCTGCACTGTGATTGACCTGCAGGGGCCTTCCAAAGGCTCCAAGCAGCTTCCCTATCTAACATTTTAGAACTGTGGGATATGCTCGGTCATATGGTTCAAGTGACAGAGCAGGAGGGACAGCAGCCTGTATTTTTTGAAGAACCCTCTTTTGTTCTGGGCCCCACTCAAAACTGGCAGCTTTTCAGGTCACTCAGTAAATGGACCCAAGTGAAACGTATGTTGCCTTCAACTCCCAAGTGGCACATTAGGCATTGTGTCTTTTTAGTAATAGGAGGGACCAGATGCAGCAACTTGTTCTTTACCTTAGAAGGGATGCCTTGACAAGTCCTGTACCATTAAATCTCTAGAAATTTCATCAAGATAGCTAGACCCTGAAGTTTTCCACCCTAGTATATGCAAGTGTGTTGCTAATATGTCTGAAGCAGTTGCTACTTCATACTCACCAGTTTCAATCAGCATAATAGCATCAATGAAATGGACCAGCATCTTCTAGAAGAAAAAGGCAATTAAGATCTCTGAAGACTATTATAAGTTAGGAGTAAAGAGTGGATATACCCCTGAGGTAGGACAATGAAGGTGTGTTTCTGGCTTTGCTAGCTGAAAGTAAGTTGCCTTTGATGGTCTTTGCCAGTAGATAGAGAAAAAAAATGTCAATCAATAGCTGCAGAGCAGGCCAGGCGTGGTGGCTCATGCCTGTAATCCCAGCACTTTGGGAGGCCAAGGTGGGCGGATCACGAGGTCAGGAGATCGAGACCATCCTGGCTAACACGGTGAAACCCCGTCTCTACTAAAAATGCAAAAAATTAGCCGGGCATGGTGGTGGGCGCCTGTAGGCTTGTAGTCCCAGCTACTCGGGAGGCTGAGGCAGGAGAATGGCGTGAACCCCGGGAGGCGGAGCTTGCAGTGAGCTGAGATCACACCACTGCACTGCAGCCTGGGTGACAGAGTGAGACTCCATCTCAAAAAACAAACAAAAAAAAGCTGCAGAGCAGATGCCAGATAATGTGATAATTTGCTTCAGCAACAAAACCACAGCAGCTACAATTACAATCACCACCTGATTAAATTTGAAATAAATCTCTGTTATTCTTTAAGATCTATATTCTATGCAGGTCAACTAGGTGAGTTGAATGGGAAATGCGATAAGAATCACTGTCCTTACATCTTTCAAGTCCTTGACGATGACGACACAAATCTCTGCAACTCCTCTAGGAATACAGTTTGCTATTATCATCAGTAGACACAGTTCTGGTGCTTTCCACTTGATCTTTACCAGCATACTAGAACTCACCCCATGAGTCACGGAACTCATGTAGGGGTTCTGCCAGTTGCTGAATGTGTATATTGCAACTATGCAGAGAGCTGGAAAATAACCAGAGGATGGCCTCTGGGTTGCACTGGGCACACTGCGGGATAGACATGAGTCAAAAGTCCATTGATCACCTGACCTCCATAAGCCCCTACCTGACCCAGTGGACCACAGTAATATTTTGGATCATTGGGCATTAGTGTCAATTCACAGCCATTGTCCAGTGATCCTGGTTGAGTCTTGTTATTTTCCCTTCCCCTATGTAAATAGCCACAGATTCCACTGTGGAAGGCTGGGGAGGAAGATTAACAGTATACATTCTCAGCAATACAGCAGGGCCATTCTTCAAGGGGATCCAGCCTCCTCTTCATTCAAGGGGTGTGGGGTCTGTAAATTAACTCAAGTCTGAGAATTAATTGAGGGGTCGTAATTCTCTGCTTTGATCCTTCAAGCCAGAATTCTCATCATTAGATCTAGAGCTTGTCTGCTTATACAGATCAAGTAAGACTTCAGTATGTTGACCATCTCTTTCAGTTTTAGGGATGCCACAACCAACCAATGATGCCAAAAATCTCTGTAACTCAGGTTGCTCTGATGACTGACTTGGCTCCTCTGTCCATTACCCTAACCATGTCCACCTTGTCTTGTGATTAAATGCCACCTCTTGGGCCTTCCCACCCTAAATTCCATTATCCCCACTGTGTTAGAGTCTCAGTTCAGTGGTGGAAGTTCGCAAGCTAATTTCTGACAGCCAGCATGGAAAGCTTCAAGGTTGCCAAATTTTCCTCACTAGTTTATTTCTCACAACCATGATGAGGAGCATGTCCTCTGGGCCCTCCCAGGGAATGTGAACAAGTCAGAAATGATCAATTTACTGCAGCATTCCAATCTCCCTAAGTTTTGGGTATCTTCCTCTACAGTATGGCAAAGGAATTCCACCATTTTCACTTTTATTTAGTCTAACATACCTCTGGTTCCATATTTCAGTTGACCCACCAAGCAAACTTTAGAGTCACTCCTGGCCCTGTGAGCTACAACACGAAATTTGCAGTGTGCTTAATGGACCCCACTGTGGACGAAATGTGTCACCACCACCCCTCTCCTCAAATTCATATGTTGAATCCTAACCCCCAATGTAATGTATTAGAAGGTGTGGCCTTTGATGATAGGTAATTAGGTCATGAGGGTGGAGCCACTGCAATGTCCAGTCCTGCTCATTGCTCACGGTGAAACCCTCTGAGTCCTCTGAGGCCCCGCTGGGATTTAGGCAGCACAGGCCCCACTGCCATCTCCCTCCACTGTCCTTTGGGATGCTAGAGGCTCTGCCATAGCCCCTATCTCTCCTCCTCACACTCACCACACTCTTGGGTACACAAAAACACATTTAGGACCCTCCCAGTTTCCTCTCTTTGTCACAGCCCAAATAGTCTTCTTCATTTCAAGGGCTGCAATATTGTGTTCTGTAGAGTGGTGGTATTAAAATATGCCCACAAATTCTTCAATATTCCTCCCATCAAAGAAAGAGACTAGTTCTTTTCTCGTTTTATGTAAGCCATCCTTAGGGACTCAGTTCTAATGAGTGGCAGACGCAGCTGTGACGTGGCCTGTCCTCGAGGCTGGGTCATGGAAAAGGGTGTGGCTTCCACTCAGCTCCTGCTCTTTCCAGACATGTTGCCTTGGAGCCAGGAGCCACTGCATGAAGAGTGCGGCTACTCTGAAGCCATCGTGCTGGTGAGACCACTTGGAAAGAACCCAGGGGGACAGAGAGGTTGAGGATCCCCAGCTCTCCCAGCCCCCAGCTGTTGAGTCTTCCCAGCCCAGGCTTCAGACGTGTGAGAGAAAACGCATCTGAGATGACCACGGCTCTAGTCATCATGTGAGAGCAACCTCATGTGAGGCTCCAAGCCAGATCCACCCAGCTGAACTGCTCCCAAATTCCTGATCTACAAAAGCACAGATATTCTATAAGGTGATTGTTTTAAGCTACTATGTTTGCAATGCAAGCATTTGCAATGCAAGCAACCTTTCTGGAGTCTACTGCTATAGAATTGTTTCGGTTTAGAGAATGCAGAGAGATTAGGAAACTAAGGTTAGGCAGGTCATGCAAAGTCATAAAGCTAATGGGATTTGAGCATGCTTGCTGGACCACATTACACATTACACTCCCTCTCTATCCCATCTGACCATCAGCCTTGTCCAGAGCCACCATTCTCATGAAAGATATGGCCATATATACATTTTGAAAGTAAGCACATATTTTCCTCTGCAAAATTGAGTTAAAAAAGAAGATAAACACATACCAATAGGAAATCCCAAGATAGGCTATTGAGGGTATTTGTTAAAACACAGGCTTAGTCAGAGCAAGTTAAATATATATATATATATGTGTGTGCATATATATATATATATATAGAGAGAGAGAGAGAGAGAGAGAGAGAGAGAGAGATGGAGTCTTGCTCTGTCACCCAGGCTGGAGTACAGTGGCACGATCTCAGCTCACTGCAACCCCCGCCTCCCGGCTTCAAGCAATTCTCTGCCTCAGCCTCTTGAGTAGCTGGGATTACAGGTGCCCGCCACCATGCCCAGCTAATTTTTGTATTTTTAGTAGAGATGGGGTTTCACCATCTTGGCCCGGGTGGTCTTGAACTCCTGACCTCGTGATCCACCTGCCTCAGCCTCCCAAAGTGCTGGGATTACAGGCGTGAGCCACGGCACCCGGTCTAAATATTTTTTAATATCTATAAATTCCTGGGAGATTTTATATTTGGAGAAAAAGCAATAATTGAGAATGTCAGATATCTTTGTCTTTATAAATGAAATATCTGTATGGTAAAGATTGCTATGATTAAATATCCATGTCTAGAATCATTCTGTTAGGCTAAAAGTTTTTCTAACACTTATGAAGGGTTGGCAATTCAGAGGCCTCTCAATGTTTCTGATGAGGTAACGATGATGCTTGTCACAGGCGTTTGGTGTTGAATAGGACCAAATGAGACTGGGTCTAGGAATCAGTGCTTTTGAAGATGGTTTTGTTTGATTGCCACATAATTGACCAGGTGTTGAGTGAGAAGGCACCACTTGGCTCTCATGAGAATAAGAGATAAATATTCATCCAGAACTTTAGGTTTAGGGGTGGTGACCGTCTCTGTAGTGCACACCTATCTGATGCCAGAAAGGGCAACAAGATTCTTTCATGCTGTGGTGATCAGCATCTCCACTGAAGGCCCCATTCAAAAGATGCAAATGTGCAAATCATGGGAGTTTAAGCAGGAAAAAAAAATGAATTTAAACCCCAAGGCCCTACAATTATGAGGATAACGTCTTTCATTATGGTTATTCTACATTAATCTGCCTCCAGCACTGTGAGTAATAGCATTTTCGTCTGGGGTCAGCAAGCCTGGGGTTTCCATGGGGACCTGATTGCTCTGTCTGTATGCAAACTCAGCTCCATCAGAGGAGAGCAAAGTTTTCGTTTTGACAGGATGATCAGTAACACCCAAGGAGATGTAGGCTTTTCAAGGAAGAGAAGACTGTAGGGTCCCAGTTGCAGGTTTTCTCCATCGCCTTGCATGCTGTTGAATGAGGAGGTGCATGGCTTCAACCTTTGCATTGCATTTTGACAGCAAACCAAGCAACTGTTTGTCCTCTCTAGGGAGATTGCAGACATGTTCATCTGGTGTATATTCTATGGGGAAACAGACACTTTGTTTCATGAGAGTTCAAATTAGTATCATTTCTTTGACAGCAAATTTCCAAACTGTAACCAAATTAAAAAGCACATACATTTTGAATCTAGCTATTCTACTTTTAGGAATTTATTTTAGATGTATACTCACACATGGAAACAATCACACAGGTATGCAAATATTTATAGTAGCCCTAATTGAAATATTAGAAGTCTGAAGCTAATTGCTCAACAGTAGGAGCTAGTTGTATAAAATCAATTCATCCACACTTTGGAATACTATATAACCATATATTTTTTGAATTGAGATAGATCTATATGTATGAAATGGAATGATCTCCAAAGTACATTGCTTGTTAAAAAACAACACCGTATTGTGTTCCATCATTTATACTTTTAAAATGTGAATATTTGCAGTTTTTTGTGTGTGTATATGTAAATATATATATATATATATAGAGAGAGAGAGAGAGAGAGAGAGACAGAGAGAGAGAGAGAGAAAGAGAGAGAGAGTATCTCTAGCAGGACACCCCAAAACCCAGGGAAGCCCCGTGGGGTCAGGAGAAGAAGGAAGATTCGCAAGTGGCTTTGTGCCAGGGAGAAGCTGAGCTACAATGTGGTTGCAACTGAGTCCAATGTTGATCACTTCTTGGGGAGATCAGGGCCTGCTCTGACTCTGCAGGGTCATGCCAAACTAGGCAAGTGGGGCCAGCTTCTGTAGGAACACATCAGCCAGTCATGGGCCATGCGCTTCCCTAAAAAGGGCAATGCTCCTCACTCAAGGACCATTTCTGGTGACAGGTGAGCTCTGAGCCTCTGCAGCCTAGCAGCTGCAGCATGGACACGGGAGGATTTGATGGAGGGGAATTGTGGGAACGCCAGAGCAGCTGCTACCTGTAGTCTGCTTCCCTGTTGTGATTATTTAACTTCGGAGACACAATGCCTTGTCTCTCTGATTTATAGGTATCTTATGCTACTTTGCTTTTCTGCTGAGTCTAGCAGAGAAACGGACAGGGTTAAAAGGCAAAAGTCAGTACATGAAGGGTGGGAAGCTTGGCACCAGTATGCAGTTTTTGATTCCAGCCCCAGTTCTGTTTGCACTTAGCTGTGTGACCTGAGTCAAAACCTTCAGCCTCTCTGGCCTTCAGTGTTCTCATTCAAAAAGCAAAGAGGGTGCACTGATTGACTGCCCTGTTCTCACAAGTGTGGCTTTTCTGCAACTCACTATAATGGCGTTTCATTCTGGAGCAGTATGATGGACATCTATTGTGTTTTCTAGATGATATTGATATACTTTTGCCCAAATAAATTAAAAATCCTAACTCAAGTGAATCATTTGCCAGATCAACAGTCAGTTTTTAGAAAATGGGCTGTAAATTTGGGGGTTATCTTAGCCTGTTCAGGTTGCTCTAACAAAATATTATAGACTGGGTGACTTAAACAACAGACATTTATTTCTTACTATTCTGGGGACTGGGAAGTCCAAGATCAAGGCATTAGCAGGAAAAAACCTCACATCAGAAAAGCAGAATTAATTCAATAACAGTATCTAATATGCAATGTTCAGTATATTTTGGTTGTCCCCAAATGTTCTCTAAAACTGTCTTCTTCCTGCCTTCCATCTTTCCTTCCTTCTTTTTGTTTCTTCCTCCTTTCTCCAGAATTCAGTAAAGGTACATAGATTGCATTTGACTTTTTTATTTTTTTATTCCCCCCTCATTAAATATTGTAATGATTCCAGACCAGATCTACTTTCTGCATTCATCTGACTATCTCCCCATTATTCAATTCAAACATTCAGGCCAAACATTTCCAATAAGACCACGGCATGGGTCGCCTGTATACCTCCCACTGTGTCCTATCAAGAGGCAAACAATGCCAGCTCATTATGGGTAGTTCTAAGACTTGATCACTTGGTTCTAGTTGTTACTTCATCTCTCTCTATTATAAAGACACACTTTCTCCTTCGCAATTAATAAGTAATCTGAGTGCCAAGCGTGGTGGCTCATGTCTGTAATCCCAGCACTTTGGGAGGCCAAGGTGGGAGGATTGCCTGAGATCAGGAGTTCAAGACCAGCCTGGCGAACCTGGTGAAATCTCATTTCTACTAAAAATATGAAATTAGCCGGGCATGGTGGCACACGCCTGTAATTCTAGCTACTCGAGAGGCTGAGGCAGGAGAATTGCTTGAGGCAGAGTTTGCAGTGAGCCGAAATCATGCCATTGCACTCCAGCCTGGATGACAAGAGCAAAACTCTGTGTTAAAAAAAAAAAAAAAAAAAAAAAAGAGTAATGTGAGGGCTTTCCGAGGATGCGGGACTTTCAAGGCTAAAACTGTCAACGCTCTTGGCAAATTGAGACAGCTGATCACCCTGCATGCAACCTCAAAATCACCTATCCCGGGCCCTAAAACTCTACAGATATTCTTGCCTATATTTCCCCTTCTGAGACTCTATCAAGGTGGTGTCCTTTACTGCAGTAGATCTTATAAACATCGCTTTACTTGATCTACAGGTTGCTCAGATGGTCTCTTTGGAGATTATATAGATGCTACTATGGAGCCATGGATATTTTTAAATTAATATGTTACCTTCATTATTCACCTTGTTAATCAAATCAAGTGGGAGCTCCTTCAAACCAGCTGCCATGTCCTTCCGGCATGATCCTACTTACCTGATAGTACCTCCTTTTCCTCTGCCTCAGCAAGATGTTCCATTCTCACCTGGTCTTGGCCATTTCTTCAAGAAAGAAGTTCCCTCCTTTTATAAAAGTCTGGTTTGAAAACCCCTGGATTAGGGGAGATGAAAGAACGGGGTAACCAAGTTAGTTCCTAAAGTGTTTTCACCATGTGGAAGTGCAAGGATAAGCTGGGGGCTCGCCATGCTAGAGGGAGAACAAGCTTGTAGATGGGGCCTCCAGGCTCCTGGGTCAGACAGCTGTGCTCAAATCCCGACCCTGTGACCTTAAGTAGGTGCCACAACTTCTTTGTGCCTCAATCTCCTTATCTGGGAAAACCGTAGTGCAGCTGAAAGCACACGGTCTCCTCTCGAACCTGAGCTGCTCTTATCAGCAAGTACAACAATGGATGCTGACCAAGCATGCTTTACACATTGGGTACCACACAGATGGTCGAGAAGGAGAAGGAGAACAGGAGGCTCAGGAGAGGAAAAGAGGAGACAAGACTTGGTACAGCAGATGTAGAAAAAAGATGAAAATTAGAAGACCAGTTCTTAGTCCTGGTTCTGTCCTGGGCAAATCACTTCATCTTGCTGGGCAACAGTATGTAGAAAATGAATGCATCTCTAGACCCAGAACTGTGCTTCTCAAACTTTGACGTGCACATGACTCCGATGGTGATCTAATTAAAATACAGATTTTGATTTTGTGGGTCTGGATGGGGGCCTGAGGTTCTGCATGTCTAATGAGCTCTCTGATGAGGCTGACACTGCTGCTCCATGGACACACTCTGAATGGAATTTAGATCAGAGGTTGGTGAACTTTTTTCTGTACAGTAAATATTTCAGCCTTTGCAAGCCACGCAGTCTTTGTCACAACTACTCCACTCTGCTGTGGTGGCACAAAAGTAGCCATAGATAATATGTAAATGAGTTTGTAAAATAAAACGTTATTTACAAAAACAAGCATGAAGCCAGATTTGGCCCATCGGTTATAGATTACCGACCACTGTTATAGTTGATATCTAGGATTCCTTCCAGTTTTGCTCTTCCTTAACTCATATTCAACAAGTCCTTAACTGAGCACCTACTCCATATCGCAGCCTGTGTATCATGTGCTTTTCCACACAGGACTCTGCTACCCTCAGAATCACCTGTGAAACTCTATCCCACACTCATTTTACTAATAAGGAGACTCGTTCAAGATCTCAAAGCATGGAAGGGCCTACTGTTGTGATTAGAGCCCAGGTTTCCTGATCCCAGGCCTGGTGCTTCTTTGTTCTTTTCAACAAATCAAATAATCAAATGAAGATTGTTCTTTAAACATACACATACACTTTCTCTCCCTCTCTCTCTCTCTCTCTTTCTTTCTCTTTCTGGTGGGGTTCTGCCAAAAAAAAGAGGACAAGTGATTGTTCACCAGCTTGCTGTGTTGGGCAAGGTTATCCCTTTCAGCCACACGTCCAAGGTAGGATTTTGACAATTCGAGAATTTTAAAGGAATAGAAGGTATACAACAGATAGAAACTATCCCAGGCCAAAGCAGGTCATTTTACAAGCACAAGAAAATGTGACCCCATGATTACCTTCTTCTCTCTGCATCCCTTCTGAGCTTTGTCAAGTTGTATCTCCAAATGCCACGCGAGTCACAATGTAAAGGAGGCAGCAGCCCCATGACCAAGGGAGGGGAAGAGGCGTGAGCACCTGGGAGGGCCAGAGGGATGCAGGTCCCTGACTGTTGCCCCTTGCTCAAATGCCACCTCTTTGTTCCTGCCATGGGAGCTGTGATGACAGGAAGGTGCAGAGAGTGCTGGGCAGGGAGTCAGAGGAAGGCCTGGCTTTGGGGTGCACGATACAATCACCCAAACTCTCAGAGGTCGCACACCAGCAGCCCCCAGGTGGAAACTGACTCGCACACAGGTGGATTTGCTTTGCGCTGCATGCAGAGTGTTTTCAATCATTTCAACTAGTTGTCAAATATAATCTTCCTGTCTTGCCTTTTATAACTCACTCAGATGATGGATCCAGCCACAACAAGTGACACATTGCACAGGACAGCTGTGGGCCCCAGCAGAGGACCGGCAGCTCCCATGCATGGTGAGCAATCCCGGTGCCTCGCTCAGGTACAGCTCCCACCTGTTCCTAGGGGGCATTTGAGTTTGCGATCTCTGCTAGACCAGCCTATTTCCTCATGTATAGAGTGTGGTGAGTATCCGCCCCAACTACCTCATTAATTCAGTCAGCAAACGAGTGGCCACTGCCTGGCTCAGTCTGTTTCGCAGAGCGGCGGGGAGGAATAAGAAGGGGGATGTGGCCGGGCACGGTGGCTCACGCTTGTAATCCCAGCACTTTGGGAGGCCGAGGCGGGCGGATCACGAGGTCAGGAGATCAAGACCACGGTGAAACCCCGTCTCTACTAAAAATACAAAAAAATTAGCCGGGCGTGGTGGCGGGCGCCTGTAGTCCCAGCTACTCGGAGAGGCTGAGGCAGGAGAATGGCGTGAACCCGGGAGGCGGAGCTTGCAGTGAGCCGAGATTGCGCCACTGCACTCCAGCCTGGGCGACAGAGCGAGACTCCGTCTCAAAAAAAAAAAAGAAGGGGGATGTGGCAGTCCTCGCCTCATGGGATGGACTGCCCCATGGCGACAGCCTGGTGAACAAGTCAGGCATTCTGGCTTTCACAAGAGGCCCATGCGTGGAGCACAGTGTAGACATAAACCAGGAAGAGAGAGTCTACAGGGAGCAGGGCTGGCCAGAACAGGCTGTTTCTTGAAGAGAGAGAGGCTCTCCTGGTTAAGAAGCCGCAGTGGGGGCAGAGTGGGAAGAGAGGAGGCAGGGAGTTCTCGGCCAAGGTATCACCTGGGTTACAGAGACAGAGGCCAGGATAGCAGCCAAATGTACTAAGGAAAGCACAAACAGCCCTGTGGCTGGTTGCAGGGTATGAGTAAGACTGTGGGGTGGAGGCAGAGAACGCAGGAGGCTGACGGGTAGCCCAGCACGGCTGAGGATGGAAGGCCTTGAATGTCCACCTGAGAAGCATGACCTAATCCCAAGGGCCATAGGGAGTTCTGGGAGGGTTTCGTACATGGGAGTGCAGGGATGGAGTTCAGGCTGTAGGAAGATCTCTCTGTCACAGTGGAGGGTAGATAGATGAGGAGGAAAGACAGGGCAGGGAAACCAGTTAGGAGGCAACTGGATAAATCTAAGTGAGAAGTCAAGGAAGACAAGATTGTGAGAATGATGGAAATTCAGGGACAGGACTAGGATGAGACCAATGAGGAACCCAGGATGCAAAATTTAAGGAAGTGCTGGCTCTCAGAGACACACAAGTGCGGGTTTGGGCACCTGAAACTAAGCACCCCCTTAATGTTGCTTTCAGGGGTCTCTTGCTTGCCTCATCCCAGGACTGGCCCTGGATTAGCGGTGCAGAAGAACTACGTAACCGTTGAGGCCCTATTTTCCAAAGATGAGGACCTTCCAGGGTATCCTGCTCAACGTGACTGACTTGCTTCTTTCACTCAAGGACTTAGGGACTTGGGTTCAAATCCTGACTCTCAAACTCACGGTCTCTCAGAGTTTTCCTCCTCAGTTGCCCACAGATGTAAAATGGACCCAGAGTTTTCCAGTGTCGGGGCTGCCCCAAATACAGAGGATGTGGAAGCCAGGGCTGTGGCCACGGCAGACAGCCCCTGGTGTGACCTCTGTCTTTGTCAGCATTTATTTGTTTTCAAAGACCCCAAGGCCGATAGATCCTCTTTCCTGATCCACTAAGCTATGATTTCAGAACCTGTAGCTCTTCTATTCTGTTTCTTCCCCAAGGGTTTGCCTCAGCTGTCTTATTAAATATGGAAAACATCTGTGCTTGGGTTTTTTTTTTTTTAGCAAAAATCCCCACATCTGGAAAATATTGGTCAAGAGTCTAATTAAGTATGTCAATGACAAATTGTTCTCACAGGAAGTATTTAGGGCTAGTGAATAATTGGGATTTAATGCCCTTGGCCTTTGTCCCCGCCTGCTTGTTTACTTATCCTTGCAGAGGTCGGGGAGGCAAGGCTCCCACCCCCACCCAGCCCCAGTCCCAAGAATCCTTGGCCAGAGGCTGCCGCAGAAATCTAGACCCACGGATGCAAGGAGCTGCCCTCAAGTGAGGAAGCAAGGATGGAAGCTGTGTTTGAAGCTGGGTCTCTTAAAGCTACACAATGCCCCCTTCTTACTAGAATCTCTAGCTTTTCCACTCAGGGCCAACGTTTCCTGCCAGGTCTACCTGCTGTTTGAAGGAGATTATTTCCTTTCTTTTACTTGGACTTTTTTCTTTCACCCTTCAGAGGGCCCCAGCCCTCAGGGAAAATGGATTCTCTTCCCCTCCCCAGCTCCCAGCGGGATATTCTCAACTAAATAATGAAGTTTAATGGGCTTTCACACAAACACAAAGCTCTCTCCCCGCACGCCGCCACGGGAGGACATTTCTCATTAAATGATTAAAAAGATGTTCTCATCCCCATGAAGCTTCAGGAATGCTCTGCATCTCCTCATCCTTGACTCCCCTGGCCATCCTGACCCAAGATGGCTCTGACAGGAGAAAGCACTGTGGACAGCAATTGAAGGCCTCACACCAACTTCATCAACCAGAAGGCAAACGGCAAATAAGGACAGAACCAGAAAACATTAGAAATGTATGTTGTTAAATGCGAGTTCTGAGCTGGAGACACTGAAATTATTCTTTCAGGTGCCTTTGCATCCTCTTTTGTCCTTTTTTTCTCCATGTCTCCACTCCAATAGCAGGTCCCAGCTGCTCTGTCTCAGAAACGGTCTCCAAATTTATCCTCTTTCTCCCATTCCCATGGCCACCACCCAGTCCAAGCCATGACCCTCTCTTGCATGGACAATGGCCATGGCCTCCTTGTGGCCTCCAGGCTTCCCAGTTTTCCCCCTTCAGTCCATTCTCCTCATGTAGCCAAATGCTGTACAAATATGGGGACCAAATTGTGTTGTATTGTAACCATAATGGGTTTGTTGCCCAATGCACAGCAAGTCAATATAATGAGACACAGAGGTTGCATCAGAGAAAGAGTTTAAAAATCATAGAGCAGCCAAACAAGGAGATAGGAGGAAACCTCAAATCTCTCTCCCAAGGGGTTTGGAGTGGGCTGAGGTGTGGGGACCTTTGATTAGTTGAAGAGTGCCCGGTGAATTCATGCGACAGGGAGCTAAAGAAACTGCATTCTCACACTGATTTGGTTCCCTGCAGGGGTCTTTACGTTGGTTGGCATTAGCTCTTCCACTGGAATTCAGAGTCTGAAGAGCATCTTAAGCAATTCTTAAAGAAAAGGCCTTATGATTCTAACATCAGAAATCCTATGTACAGGAACAATGGGGGTGCAAATGGTCAGTACCTGGTGCTGTGTGACTTTTGGCTACAAGGAAGTAGGCCAAAGGGCAGCCTGATTAACACTGAATTATAAATATATTTCTGACCAGAGCCTGGCATATAATTCTTGTGAGCCCTGTGAGGACAGTTGCAGGGTCCCTGCCCTCTGGCAGCTCCCATCGCAATGAGGATGCATCCCAGGCCCCTAGCAAGGTCTAGGGCCTGCGTCACCTGGCCACCACCCCACAAACATATGCCACACCTTGGTGTCTTCCTCGTGTTTCTTACCATGATGTAAAATCACTTTCATGAGTTATTTGCATGTTGTCTGTAAATTCCATTAGATCATAAACTCCATATGAGTAGCCTGTTGTTCTTGTTAGAATGAGGCAAGCAAGGTGCCTTGAGCACAACATTTAAAGAGGCACTCACTCTCAACCACAGATTCTCTATCACACAGCCCAGAGAGGGAGTACCTCCCAAAATTTTGTACCCTAGGTGCCCCACTTGCCTTTCAGCCCTATTCCCAGGGCCATACTCCTAGTGCCAATAAATATTTTGGGGATGAATTAATTCTGATGTTGTCGAGGTCAAGGGTACAAAATTCACCCAAGTTCCTCAAGTCCTGTCCAATACACCCAGAGCATCCTCCAGTTTCCAACCCCACTGCCATTGACAGTCCCAGGCCACTGAGAAGTGGCTGCTACACTTCCTGAACCCCCATCCTCCCAGGCCTGACTGCTCCTCAGTCTGCCACATGGCACCTTGTCTGGTTCTCCAGGCTTATCCCTCCTCAGCTGGTCCTCCCTATAGTGTCATGTCACCTTTGCATCCCCTCTTCCAGACTTTTGTCAAAGTGATCAAATCTGTCCAAAATGTAGATCTCATCCTGTCATGCTTCTGCATCTCCCATTGCCTGTGCATAGAGTCCAAGCTCCTTGGATCAGCATTGAAGGCTCTGCGGGATCTGAGTCCTAGTTCATTTGTTTGACTTCATCTCTCTTCCCATCTTGCCCTAATTCCAAGCTTCAACCTCTCCACCCTTCTTCCAGCTCTGGGTATCTGCATGACTGCCACCTTGCCTGGGATTCCCTCCCCTGGGGAATACCTAGCTATTCTTGAGGACCTTGCTGTGAAGTCTTCCTAGTTAACATTAGTTCCCTTGCTCTGGCCTCCCTCATTGTTTTCGTCCATTTGAGCTGTGATACCAAAATACCATAAACTGGGTACTTGCAAACAACAGAAATTTATTTCTCCCAGTTCTAGTGGTTGGGAATTCCAAAATCAAGGTGCAGGCAGATTCAATGTCTGGTGAAGGCCTGCTTTCTGCTTCACAGTGTCTTGTCACCGTTTCCTCACATGCTGGAAGAAACTGAAGCTCTCTGGGGCTTCTTTGATAAGGGTTGTAATCCCAGTCATGAGAGCTCCTCCCTCATGACCTGATCACCCCCCAAAGGCCCCACCTCCTATCCCATCACATTGGGGGTTAGGTTTCAACATATAGATTTTGAGGGACACAGGCATTCAATCTCTAGCACTTGTAATGAACAATTCTTTAGAGTCTTGGGTTTGAAGTATAGTCTCGGGGCATTTTATGTAAACACTTTTAACTAACAATACACTCCCAACCAAGTGGTTTGCAAAGCACTATGCCAATGTTTGCCTCCTTCAGTAACTTAGTTATTCCCTCCTTGCTGAGACTGAGAGAGGGAGAGAGAGAAAGTAATTTACAAGCATTGGTATAAGAAAGGTACACATTAGAAACCAAAGCCACTGCTGTTTTGCTCTTACAAGGAGTATCCCCTCTTCTTCCTGCAGAGAAGCTTCCAAAAGTGTGGGGGGAGCAATTGGCACATGACAACAGTGGACAGAGGTAGTCTTTTTAGGGACACTGACTTGGTTCAGGAGGGAAATTTTGACATTCACCCTTCTCCTGGTCGTGATGATGCCATCAGGGTGAGAAGCCAGTTTGGCCCCATGCCTTGCCTCCCTTTTTAACACAGAGCAGGCCTCAAGCTCAGCACTTGTTTTGGTTAACAGTGTCTGGCTTGAATTTAATCATCTTGCTTTGTTTTTATACTGTTGTTTTTCGCTGCTACCTTCAGTTTGTGGCCGGTGATACAGCTTTCTATTTAGAGAAGTAAATAAATATTTTCAAATACATTTTTTTGAGATGGGGTTTCTCTCTCGTCGCCTAGGGTGGAGTGCAGTGGTGTGATCTTGCCTCACTGCAACCTCTGCTTCCCGGGTTCAAGTGATTCTCCTGCCTCAGTCTCCCGAGTAGCTGGGATTACAGGCGCCCGCCAGTACACCTGGCTAATTTTTGTATTTTTAGTAGAGATTGGGTTTAGCCATGTTGGCCAGGCTGGTCTCAAACTCTTGACCTCAGGTGATCCACCCATCTTGGCCTCCCAAAGTGCTGGGATCACAGGCATGAGCCACTGTGCCCTGCCCTTAAAATACATTTTTAAAGAAAAAAAAAATGAGCCAATTTAAAGAAATATTTTAAGTGCATAATGGTCCAGATGGTTCCCAGACATGGTAAGAACTGAGAAGTGATATGATGGAGATGGTTAGCTGACCAACAATTTGTTCTCACTTCTAATACAGAATTGTTGCTGGGAGGTAACTTCCCAGCCAGGGACTACATTTCCCCACCTCTTTGCAGATAGAAGGAGCTATGTGCATAGAATAAGGGCACAGGTGACATACATCACTTCCTAACCTGGCCCATTCTCTTAGTTTATTCAAGCTGCTATAACAAAATACTAGAGACTAGGTAATTGATAAATGCAGAAATGTATTCTCACAGTTCTGGAGGCTGGGCAGCCCAAGATCAAGTCACTGGCAGATTTAGTATCTGGCGAGGGCTTCATAGCTGGCACCTTGTAGCTGCATCCTCACGTGGCGGAAGTGGCAAGGGTGCTTGGCTTATACGGGCACTAATCCCATTCATGAGGGTGGAGCTCCCATGGCTTAATTGCTTCCCAAAGACACCAACTCTGAATACTGTCTCATTGGGTATTGGGTTCCAACATATGAATTTTGGGGGACACCAACATTTGGTCCATGGGACTCATGAATACCCCCATTTGACCCGCAGGATCTCATCAAATGGCTACACCCAGAGCAGCCCTGGGGACCCTTTAGAAAATAGCAGAACATTTGTTTGCCTGAGTCTGAGTGAGCATGTGACCACTCTCCTTTTCTACCCCAATAACAATTAAGCTTTATATGATTGAAGAATAAACTTTGATTGTGCCAAGACACTGAGATTTCAGGGTTCTTCTGCAGAGAAGCTAAAATGATTGAATGACTGATGCTTGAAAAATAGAGTTTTAGAGCAAGATCCAAGAAATTAATGACAGTTTGATTTTTCAAAGAGCTGCCTCTCGTTAAGAGTGATACTGGCAAAAGCAAAGAAAATCCGGCCTGTTTCCTTTCCAAAGAAACCATGAGTTTGAGAATTTCAAATTATCAAAAAGCAATCTAGACCAGGGATTTTTTAAGCTTGTCTTCCTTTCTTCCTTGGTTTCTTCCTCTTCTCTTCTTTCTTTTCCTCTTCGTTTCTTCTCTCATGTCTTTTATCTCCTTTCCTTTTTTTTTTTTTTTGCAATGCAATAATGTCTTTGGATGAAAGCATACATGCATCCCCAACTTCAGAGCCCACCAGTGGGAAAGGCAGCTGTGCTATGTAGCCCAAGTCAAGATCTCAAATTTAGACTTTTGCAATTACCACCTGAGGAGTTTACACATAGAGCCTTAGTATGTATGTGTATTAAAAATTTCAATTTGTTAAATGTAAACTATGAAAATATACTAAAACTTTTGTGTAAAGTTCCACATTTAGAATGCATAGGAACACACTGCAACACATAGGAACATGGTGCAAGGAAGCTATCAGAAAGATACGTGTGAATTTTGTTCTGATTCACTTCAATTCATTTCTGCAAGCAGATTGGGATGCTGTTTCTGCCCTGTCAAATCTTACAGATGGCCTCATAGAATGCTAAATTCCTGCGAGAAAATTTGCCGGCAAACATTCTTCCGTCCTCTAAGGGGTCTTCGCCCATCCTATGCCACTCTTCCCACAACATTTTGGTGCTAGTGGTGCTCTCTGGTGGCCAATCGGCCACACCAATCTGATTACTCAGAATTGGCTGGAGTCCAGAAGTCTTTCCTTCCTTCCTATTTTGCAGCTGGCTCCTGGCATGTCTCATAGAATGATGACACTGTCTCACTGCCTTTACAGTTAATGATTTCTCAACCAGACCCTGTGGGGATGTCCTCTTTGGATGGTGCCAGTGATTTTCACCAAGCTGTCATTCCCCAAATGTCACTCCACACTTCTGTCAGATGCTCATGGTGCTAAAGACCCCCCACCCCAAAACATTCTCCAGTGGCATGAGGCCCCTCTGTTAACCTCATTTAAGGGCCACCATATGCCAAGGATTTGTCAGCTCTTTATATAGGTGGTTGACTCATCCCCAAGAAAACAGAGGGTCAAGGAGGTTAAACAACCGTCTCAAGGTTGCACAATGAGAAAAATGATGGCAAAATTACTCAACCCCAGCTGCCTTCCTAGATTGTTCTTCCCAAGCATTCCAGGATGATTGTTAAGGGAAAGGGAAGGGAAACAACATACATTGAGCCTGGACAGGCACAGCACTGGTATAGACAATTCCACATACGGTACTTGTTCCATTAATTCCTCACAACCACCCACTTATGTAGCTATCATCCATCCTCCCATTTATCCATCCATCCATTCACTTTTTCAATACATATCTGTTTTACATTTGCAAAATTCCAAGGATTGTGTTAAGCACTAGGTATGCTGTATCAGTTCTTTTTCACACTGCTTTGAAGAAATACCTGAGACTGGGTAATTTATAAAGAAGAGAGGTTTAATTGACTCACAGTTCCACATGGCTGAGGAGGCCTCAGGAAACTTATAATCATGGTGGGAGGCAACTCTTCACAAGGCAGAAGGAGAGAGAATAAGTGCCAAGCAAAGGGGGAAACCTCTTATAAAACCATCAGATCTTGTGAGAACTAATTCACTATCATGAGAAAGGCATGGTGGAAACCACCCCCCACGATTCAATTGCCTCCACCTGGTCCTGCCCTTGACACGTGGGGATTATTACAATTCAAGGTGAGATTTGGGTGGGGACACAGAGCCAAACCATATGATTTTAACCCTGGCCTCTCCCAAATCTCATGTCCTCACATTTCAAAACACAACCATGCCCTTCCAATAGTTCCCCAAAGTCTTAACTCACTCGAACATTAACCCAAAAGTCCAAGTTTAAAGTTTCACCTGAGACAAGGCAAATCCCTTCTGCCTATGAGCCTGTAAAATCAAAAACAAGTTAGTTACTTCCTAGATACAATGGGAGTACAGGCATTGGGTAAATACACCATTCCAAATGGTAGAAATTGGCCAAAACAAAGGAGGTACAGACCTCATGCAAGTCTGAAATCCAGCAGGACGATCATTAAACCTTCAAGTTCCAAAATGATCTCCTTTGACTCCATATCTCACATCCAGGTCACACTGATGCAAAAGGTAGGTTCCCATGGCCTTTGGCAACTCCACCCCGGTGGCTTTGCAGGGTACAGACCCCTCCCGGCTGCTTTCATGGTCCAGCATTTAATATCTGTGGTTTTTGCAGGCGCATGGTGCAAGCTTTCAGTGGATCTGCCATTCTGGAGTCTGGAGGATTGTGGCCCTCTTCTCACAGCTCCACTAGGCAGTGCCCCAGTGGAGACTCTGCATGGGGGCTCCAACCTCACATTTCCCTTCTGCCATTGCCCTAGCCCAGGTTCTCCATGAGAGCTCAACCCCTGCAGCAAACTTCTGCCTGGACATCCAGGTGTTCCCATACATCCTCTGAAATCTAGGTGAAGGTCCCCAAACCTTAATTTTTGACTTCTGTGCACCCACAGGCCCAACACCATGTGTAAGCTGCCAAGGCTAGTGGCTTGTGCCCTCTGAAAGAACAGCCTGAGCTCTATATTTGGCCTCTTTTAGCCATGGTTGGGATGCAAGGCACCAACTCCTGAGACCACAAAGCAGCAAGGCTCTGGGCCCTGCCCACAGAACTGTTTTTTCCTCCTAGGCTTCCAGGCTTGTGATGAGAGGGGCTGCCATGAAAACTTCTGACATGACATTTTCCCCATTGTCCTGGCAATTAATATTTGGCTCCTTTTACTTTTGCAAATTTCTGTAGCCGGCTTGACTTTCTCCTCAGAAAATGAGTTTTCTCCCACATCTTCCTGTCTTATTCTGAGTCCTCCAAACTGTTCCAACCTCTGCCTGTTACCCAGTTCCAAAGTCATTTCCACATTTTTGGATATCTTTATAGTAGCACCCTACTCTCTGTGGTACCAATTTACTATATTAGTTCATTCTTATACTGCTTTGAAGAAATACCCAAGACTGGGTAATTTATAAAGAAAAGAGGTTTAGGCTGGGCATGGTGGCTCACACCTGTAATCTCAGCACTTTGGGAGGCCAAGTTGGGCAGATCACCTGAGACCAGGCATTTGAGACCAGCCTGGCCAACATGGCAAAACCTCATCTCTACTAAAAATACCAAAAAAAAAAAAACCCAGGTGTGATGGTGGGCACCTGTAATCCCAGCTACTCAGGAGGCTGAGGAAGGAGGATCACTTGAACGTGGGAGGCAGAGGTTGCAGTGAGCTGAGATCGTGCATTGCAGCCTGGAAAACAAGAGCAAAACTCCGTCTCAAATAAAAGAAAAGAGGTTTAATTGACTCACAGCATGGCTGGGGAGGCCTTTTGAAACTTACAGTCATGGTGGAAGGCATCTCTTCATAGGGCAGAAGAAGAGAGAATGTGTGCTGAGTGAAGAGGGAAGCTCCTTATAAAACCATCAGATCTAATGAGAACTAACTCACTATCACGAGAACAACATGGTGGAAACCACCCCCATGATTAAATTACCTCCACCTTGTCCTGCCCTTGATACATGGGGATTATTGTAATTCAAAGTGATATTTGGGTGGGGACACAGAGCCAAACAATACATATGCCATGAGAAACAAGCTTTGGTAAAAACCTAGTTTCTGGTCTTAAGGCTGTAATAGTACCAGGCAAGAGACAGACAAACTGTAAACTCACATAGATGTGAGGTGCTGCCTTGGGATGAGACCCTGATCACTGCACAATAGAAGTAGGGCTTCTAAATCAGAACTGGTGAGGCAGGGAGGAGGGAACAAGGTAAGTAATACCCTAAGGCAGTCGGTAAGCTGACATTACTTAGAAGTTGTACTTCTTGAATATATTTGCCAGGCAGGATACCATGCAGATTGGGCTATTTAATCCTCACAACCCTCCTATTGTGGGTACTATTTTGGATATAACCTCCCCTACTATAAGAGGGTGCAATTATGATCTCTCATTTCATAACCTAGAAGCTTCAAGATTGTTGGGGTTAAATAACCTTCCCAGGGACATATGGCTTTTTTTGTGATGAAGCCAACATTTGAATTAAATTCTTATTTGCTGCAGAGCCAGGGTTTTAACCTCTGGGCTACGGACAGAGCCAAGAAGGATGGTAGAGGGAGGTGGTCAGGGGAGCCTTGAGTTTTGTAAAAAATTGAACCTTAATATGAATATCTTTGCAGAGTCATTGAGGGATTTGGAATAAGGGAATGCTATCAGACTTGATTTTATGAAGATGCATTGGAGAGGCTATCTGAAAGAATCATCCATGCTGTTTCCAGTCCAACTAACAGTCAAAAGAACAGCAGAAGGGGCCACACCATCACGTACTGAGTTGGAGAAACTAATGAGATGCTCAAGTGGGTAGATCAGACAAGTCACTAGATGTGTGGTCCAGAATGCAGAAAAGAGGTGAGGTTGGTCATATAGACTTGGGAGTTGTCAGAACATAAATACAAGCTAAGATTGTGGGTAAGATGACTCCAAGAAAACCAAGATGAGAGCTGGGCAGGACAGAGCAGATCAACAAGGGAGCAGGCACTTACACAGGACACCAAGGAACAGCCAGCCAAAATGTCAGGTACTGTAGAACCAAGAAAATAGAGTTTCCACAAGGAGGAACTGAGGAGCAAATGACTCGGAGCGTCAGGACACTTGGGGACAGATGTGTCCATGCTATTCTCTAACCCCAAGTCTAAGCCTAAGAGGAGATCAGGATTCAGGGAGGTTGTATTTGGTTTCCAGCAACGCGCCCACCATGAATTTCAAAATCTCTCTTCATCTGGAACACAGAAAATGATTTGCAGTCCTCAGATGGTTACAAGGGCACCGGTTTTTGCCAAGTCACATTATTTGACAGAAATGGGCCATGAAATGCCTGCTAATTGCTACAAGATTTAACAGGCAGAGAAGGGCCTGAAAACAGGAGGCGGGGAAGTGCGTTGTCAGTCTTTCATGTGGGGAGCTGGGGAGCTGGGGATAACAAGACATAATGAGGCTTCTTCTCTGAGCTCCAAATTACCAGGATCATTTTATCCTGTTGAAAGAAGGATGAAGCTTTTTAAAATGGGCAATTATGACATATTTTTTTCATTGTTGTTGAGAAAGCTAAACCCCAAAGATCCCAGCTATTTTTGAGGGGTTTTCAAAAGGCACTCATGCCATTGTTGGGCTCATCATCTCCCCAGGCTCCAGGGAGAGGTTTATTTGCCATGATAATCCTGCTTGATCCCCTCTCTCCATACCTGACAAGTCTTTGCAGTGTTTCTTCTCACACGTTCTAGTAATGCCCTGGAATCAGACCATGGGGCCCTTGAACCAACTGAAGGAAACTGTTACCAAATAACTAGCAATGCCTCTGCTGAGCCTTGAAAGCTTACTGAAAGTGTCCATAATCTTACTTTGTGTTCCCTTGTTGTCTGGTCTTTGGGACGTATCCCTTTAATCATGTCATCTCCCCCACCAATCTAACACCTTCACTAACTACCCCATTCAGCAAGTCTGGTCCAAAGGCTACTGCCTCTAGAATTGAATCCCCAACTCATTGTCCAATCTTATCTTTTCTCCCCACATTCATTCATTCATGCATTCATTCATTCATTTAACACACACAAGATGAGCAAGTCATATGTTTTGGACATTATAACAGGTGCTAGAGAAGTCTGCCAAGGAGGAGAGACAGTCAAGAAGGTAGGAGGTCATAATACAGTATAAGAGGCTTTGTTGAGTTAAGATGAAGGGCTTTGGGATACAGAGAACTTGACACCTGGACTAAGTGTTGAAGGAAGAGCACACATACAGAGACATATTTAGACAACAGAAGCTATAGGACTTGAAGTCCTGGTGGGCTATGGGGATGAGTGTGATGCTCAGGTTTCAGTCTTAGGCAGTTAGATTCCATTAGTGCTCTGGTTTAAATGTGTCCCCCATATTTCATGTGTTAGAAACTCAGTCTCCAAATTTATGTGTTGATTGGAGATGGGGCCTTTGGGAGATAATTAGAATTAGATAAGTTCATCAGGATTTGGGTTCCATGATGAGACTGGTGTCTTTACAAAAAAAAAAAAAAACAAACAAACAGGAAAAGAAACCTGATCACACATGCATGCTCTTGCCCTCTCTCCACATGATGCCTTCTGTCATGTTATGACACATCAAGAAGGTCATTACAAGATGCAGCCTCAGGATCTTGGTCTTCTCAGCCTCCAGAAACATGAGGCAAAAAAAACTCTTCTTTTATGAAATGTCCAGTCTGTGATATTCTGTTATAGCAACAAAAAAACAGACTAAGAGAGGAATCATGGAGAAGAAATTGGTTTGACAGGTGGGGGAATGAGCTTCTTCAAGGACTTGCTGACCGACAGGAGCTTGTGGAGAGCCAGCAGCAGGTGCCTTGTGGGAAGTTGCTTATGGGAATCTGCAGCACAGTTGAAAGGTTCAGGCTGGAGAGAGAGACAAGGGAGTGGTTGGCTGAAAGATGGACGTCAGAGCTTTGGGTATGAACAAGACAGTGTGAGAAGATGGGTCCCTGATGAAGAGCCCCGGAGAACACCATCAGTTAAGGGGCCATGTTAAAAAAGACAAGACTGCAGAGGGAAAACAAACTCACGTATGGGGCCTGGGCACTGGGAATTCAAACTCATGCTTCCTCCAGTGGGGACAATCAAATAGCAGTGCTGAGAAGGGTTGTCAGTCTTGCATGTGGGGAGCTGGGGAGCTGAGGATAACAAGACATAATGAGCTGAGAAGGGTCAGCTTCATAAAAGCAGGGAGGAGATTTCAGATGAAAATGGCAATGACTCTCAACATGCTCCTTCCTCTTTATTGTATAATAAAGAATTTGGCTGGCTTCTGTCACCAGTTCCTGGGAGGTGGCCTCTAAATCTTTGGAATTTCTCAAGTGATAAGAGTGTCTTTGTTTTGTGGTGGATCTCTCAGACCACACTTGATAGGGGGCCTCTAATGAGGTGTCTTAGAATGGAGACTGAGCATGTCAGAAGAACCAGCCATGTTGTTAGGGAACGGGAGCCTTGAGCCACATGATATCAGCCCAACCTCTAGCCCAGCTTAATAGAGAGCGCTTAGAGTTTGAGTCTCATGGGCAATAATTCAATCAATCATGCTTAGATAATGATGCTCCAATAAAATCTCTGGACATTACAGCTTGGGTGAGTTTCCTTGGCTGGCAGTACTCTGTGTATTGTCACATATTGATATACTAAAGCGTCCTGACTCTACAGTGAGAAAAAACAGAAGCTTCATGTTTGGGACCCTCCCAGAACTCACCCTATGTCTTTCTCCTTATGGCTGATTCTGATTTGTTTGCTTTATAATAAAACTGTAACCACAAAAAGACCACTTTCCTGCATGCTGTCAATCATTCTAGTGAATTGACAGAGTAGAAAGAACCCCCCAATTTGTAACCAGCTGGTCAGAAGTTCTGGTGGCCTTGGGATCCCTGAAGTTGTGATTGATGTTTAAAGTGGGAACAGTTTTATGAAGAACTGAGCCTTAACTTGTGAGGTTTCGCTCAACTCTGGATATCTGGTGCCAGAAGTTCTTAAAAGTTACTGTATTCCAAAGATAGGCACTAATATTGATGAGTTCTTTCTTTGGGCTAAGCACCTCACATGCAGTTTCTCACTTCATCCTAGATACAAAGCTATGAGGGAAGTGCTAATTATTATCATCCACCTGTTACAGACAAAGAAACAGTTCTCAAAGTTAGGGATCCTGGCCAAGATTATGCATCTAGGAAGTAAGGGAGCCAGAACTGAGCCCAACCAACCAAAACCCATGCTCTTAACCATTCTACTAAACTTCTTCCCAACAAGATACTCATCTTCATGCTTGATCTGGGATGTCTAGCAGAGTAGTTAAAATGAGCTTATTCGTTAATTTATTCAGCCATATTGTGTCCGGAATTGGTGGGTTCTTGGTCTCGCTGACTTCAAGAATGAAGCCGCGGACCCTTGCGGTGAGTGTTACAGTTCTAAAGGCGGTGTGTCCGGAGTTTGTTCCTTCTGATGTTCGGATGTGCTTGGAGTTTCTTCCTTCTGGTGGGTTCGTGGTCTCGCTGGCTCAGGAGTGAAGCTGCAGACCTTCACGGTGAGTGTTACAGCTCTTAAGGGGGCGCGTCTGGAGTTGTTCCTTCCTCCTGGTGGGCTCATGGTCTCGCTGGCTTCAGGAGTGAAGCTGCAGACCTTCGCAGTGAGTGTTACAGCTCATAAAAGCAGTGTGGACCTAAAGAGTGAGCAGTAGCAAGATTTATTGCAAAGAGCGAAAGAACAAAGCTTCCATAGTGTGGAAGGGGACCCGAGTGGGTTGCCACTGCTGGCTCGGGCAGCCTGCTTTTATTCTCTTATCTGGCCTCACCTACGTCCTGCTGATTGGTAGAGCCCAGTGGTCTGTTTTAACAGGGTGCTGATTGGTGCGTTTACAATCCCTGAGCTAGACACAAAGGTTCTCCACGTCCTTACTAGATTAGCTAGATACAGAGTGTCCACACAAAGGTTCTCCAAGTCCCCACCAGAGTAGCTAGACACAGAGTGTCGATTGGTGCATTCACAAACCTTGAGCTAGACACAGGGTGCTGATTGGTGTGTTTACAAACCTTGAGATAGATACAGAGTGCCGATTGGTGTTTTTACAATCCCTGAGCTAGACATAAATGTTCTCCAAGGCCCCATCAGACTCAGGAGCCCAGCTGGCTTCACCCAGTGGATCCTGCACGGGGCTGCAGGTGGAGCTGCCTGCCAGTCGTGTGCCATGCGCCCGCACTCTTCAGCCCTTGGGTGATCGATGGGACTGGGCGCCGTGGAGCAGGGGGTGGCGCTCGTCTGGGAGGCTCGGGCCGCACAGGAGCCTACGGAGGCGGAGGAAGGCTCAGGCATGGCGGGCTGCAGTCCCCGAGCCCTGCCCCGCGGGAAGGCAGCTAAGGCCCGGCGAGAAATCGAGCACAGTGCCGGTGGGCTGGCACTGCTGGGGGGGACCCAGTACACCCTCCGCAGCCGCTGGCCCGGGTGCTAAGTTCCTCATTGCCGGGGGCCGGCCGGCCGGCTGCTCCCAGTGCGGGGCCCGCCAAGCCCACGCCTACCCAGAACTCCAGCTGGCCCGCAAGCGCAGCACGCAGCCCCGGTTCCCGCTCGCGCCTCTCCCTCCACACCTCCCTGCAAGCTGAGGGAGTGGGCTCCGGCCTTGGCCAGTCCAGAAAGGGGCTCTTACAGTGCAGCGGTGGGCTGAGGGGCTCCTCAAGTGCCACCAAAGTGGCAGCCCAGGCAGAGGAGGTGCCGAGAGCAAGCGAGGGCCGTGAGGACTGCCAGCACGCTGTCACCTCTCAATATTACTGAACAGCCTCTATGTATCATCCATGAATAAAACAATGATCTCTGGTTTCGTAGAGCTTATATTCTAGCTAGTGGAATGAACATCATGGACTTTGGCTTTTACTCTTAATGAGATGCAGAGCTGGAAAGCTATTGCGTGATGTTAAGCAGAGGAGAGTGGCATGACCTAATTTATATTGTAAGAGAATCACTCTGGCTGCTTCATTGAGTATAGTCTTATGCGGGCAACGGTAGAGTCAAGGAACCCTATTAGAAAGCCACTAAAGCCATCAAACCAGAAATAATGGTGGCTTGAGCAAGACTGGGAACACTGGAAGTGGTCAGATTGTAATAAGAATAATTAATAATAATGTTCATAGCAGAACTGGCAAGATTAACTGATGAATTTAACTAGGATGTGACAGAAAGAGAGGAATGAAGAATGACTCCAAGATTTGGGATTAAGAAATCTGGAGCATGAAGTTGCTATTATCAGCTAAGATAGGGTAGCTTGTGTGAGAAGCATTTGGGAGCTAGAAGTGAAGGAAAAAAGGTATGATGTTAGCTGAGATGGTTGAGTTTGAGATGCCTCTCAGACATCCAAGAGGAGATGTCACTTACACAATTTTCCATTCTATATTCATTTGTTTATTTACTTGAGAGTGTAGACTTTGGTATCAAACCATGTGGTGAAAATTCCATATTCAGTCCCAACCAGATATGTCATCTTAGGGAAGTTGGTGTATCCCTCTGGGCTTTATTTAATTTCCTCATCTGCAGACTGTGTTAACAATTATACCTCATGTTATTGTTACGAGGACTCAGTGAAATAAGTCACTGAAGCACTTAGGACAGCCCCTAGAATCACATGTAGTCACTCAGCAAGTGTTAGCCACTTTGTTGCTCTTTGGAAAGTCTCCCCAGTGGTCTTTAAGCTCCATGGGAGCAGAGATCTTATCTGACTTGTAAGCACTCAGTAGTTGCTGGATGAATACATTGTTGCACAAGATTGGGCCAACTCAAACCTGTTCTAAAACACTGAAAGAGGTTTTTATTATTCCCTCAGGTTTGACAATTCACTAAAATAACTGACAGAACTCAGGAAAGCAGTATCTTTGTGATTACAATTTTATTATAAAGCATACAAATCAGAATCAGCCATAGGGAGAGAGACATAGAGTGAGCTCTGGGAGGGTCCCAAACATGAAGCTTCCGTGTCTTCTCCCTGTGAAGTCAGGACTCTTTAGAACATCAGCGTGTGACAATACACAGTATTGACAGCCAAGGAAACTCACCCAAGCTGCCATGTCCATAGATTTATTGGAGCTTCATTATGTAGGCATGATCGATTAAATCATTGGCCATGATACTCAAACTCTAGATGCCTTCTCATAGGCTGGGCTAGAGGTTGGGCTGATATCGTGTGGCTCAAGGCCCTCATTCTCTGAGCACGTGGCTCAGTCTCCATTCTAAGTCATCTCATTAACATAAGTTCAGGTGTGGTCTGAGGAACCCACCACACAAAACAAAGACACTTCTATCACTTGGGAAATTCCAATGTTTCAGAGGCCACCTCCCAGGAACGGGTGACAGAAGCCAGACAAATTATTTATTACACAATAAATTTGCAGTGCACGCAAATGGACTTGTTTTTCAATTTTCTCCATCTCTTCCTATTTAGATTCATGCTCTATTGTTCTAGAAGCCATCTCAATACTCTTGGGAAAGTCAGGACTTTTGCACTCAGTCATGAATCAACAATGTGACATTTGATACCAGATAGCATTTTCATGAAGCATTGAGCCTCTTACATCTTACCTTATTTTGAGTGTCATTATCCGTGACACACTTTAATGGTGAAACAACAGCTGTATAAAATTCAGCCAAGCTCATTTTGAAAAAAAAAAAAAAAAAAGGACCACTGGAATCAGTGATTCACATCTGATTTGGAGTCTTTGTTAGATTAGCTTTCCTCTAGAAACAGCAATCTGACTTAGTCATTTGGACTCAATACTTTGCAGTCGCAAAATATAAGGTATCATCTGGCAGAAATGTCTTATTTTACAGGTGAAACTGATGCCCGGAAAAGGGAAGCAAATTTCCAACGTCATACCGTGAGTTGAGGAAGCACAAGAACCCTTCACAGGCTCAGAAACTCAGGGGAAAATAAAATGAGATCAGATGGCCCAGAAAGTATTAAAAGAAAAATTTGCCTCTGTTTCTCATTGCCAGGAATGGGGAGGAGGCGCTCTCACACCCTTGTGTTCCATTAATTTTCAAGTCGACAAGTAATATGTGAATATTCCCCTATTTTTACACTACACATAAAGCTGATGTCTCCTCTGGCCACCACACTTAAACCCACTGTTCTTTTTTTTCTGAGACAGCGTCTCGCTCTGTCGCCCAGGCTGGAGTGCAGTGGTGCGATCTCAGCTCACTGCAACCTCTACCTCCTGGGTTCAAGCGATTCTCCTGCCTCAGCCTCCTGAGTAGCTGGGATTACAGGCATGTGGCACCACGCTCAGCTAATTTTTTTTTGTATATTTAGTAGAGATGGGGTTTCACCGTGTTAGCCAGGATGGTCTTGATCTCCTGATCTCGTGATTTGCCCACTTCGGCCTCCCAAAGTGCTGGGATTACAGGTGTGAGCCACTGCGCCCAGCCCCACTTTTCTTTGTGTCTCCCCATGAGAATTCACTGTCATCAATTTAGTGTGTCTCCTTCCCAAAGCTTCCCTCTATCATTACAAACATATGCGTGATTACTCATAAAAGTATGTTAGTATTGTTTAGTGTAACCTATTTATATAAATAGTACCATATTCTTTGTATTATTTTGCAAGTTGTTTTTTCACCCTCAGCCGTATAACTTTGGATTTCTTTCTGTATAAGTACGTGTAGATCTATCTCGTTCTTTTTAATTGGTATGTCATAGTTATTCATGTGAGTCTATCATGATGTATTTATATGTTCCTCTATTGAAGGACATTTAGGTAATTCCAAATTTCTTCTATTACCCCCAATACTGTTTTAAAAATTCTCCCATTTGCTTCCTGGTGTGCACGTGAGACAGCTTCTCTGAGGAAGATGGGAATGAGAACTGCTGGCCATAGGGTGTGCACATTTTTAGCTTTCTAGATGCTGCCAAATTTGTTCTCTAGAAATTTGTTGGAAGCAACACTCCCACCCATGGTTTACCCACTTCTCCACACACTCACCAACACTGAACAGTATCAAACTCCCACTTGTAGGAAAAAGTGTTGCCTTGATTTATACTTTCCCAGCTGCTTGGGAGTCTGAGCATTTTTTATGATGCTCAAATGTGTCTCCTTGTATGTAAGTTGCTTGTTAATAGCCTTTGCACATTTTTCCACTGGGCTATTTGACTTTTCTCTCATTATTTTAAAGGAAATTAAAGCACTTAAGCCCTGCTGAAATTTGAAGTGAATCATAGCTCAAAAATGTCATGCTGCACGAAAGAACGATTTGAAATGTTATTTTTCAAGGGTGGGGTGTTGAGGCTTGATGGAGAGATGTGGATGACAGGCAGATCCAAAATGAAAGAGGTCTCATGGAAACTGGATGCAGGAACTGGAGGGTGTGAGAGCCTCGAGTAAAACTTGTAAATCCCTCCACTGATAACCACAAGCTGGCGCTAAGGCACACAGAACATGGGCATGTTCCCTGTCCATAAAACAATGATCAATATTCCATTAATAACTTTTATATTGATTACACGTTGAAATGATAACCTGCTGGATATATTAGGTTAAATACAATATATTACTAAAATTAATTTTACCTGTTTCATTTTATCTTTTTTTTATTTTTTTTATTTTTTGAGACAAAGTTTCACTCTTGTCACCCAGGCTGGAGTGCAATGGCACCACCTCAGCTCACTGCAACCTCTGCCTCTCAGGTTCAAGCGATTCTCCTGCCTCAGCCTCCTGAGTAGCTGGGATTACAAGTGCCCGCCACCACACCTGGCTAAGTTTTTGTATTTTTAGTAGAGATAGGGTTTCACCATGTTGGCCAGGCTGGTCATGAATTCCTGACTTCAGGTGATCCACCCGCCTCAGCCTCCCAAAGTGCAGGGATGACAGGCATGAGACACCGCACCCGGCCTCATTTTAACTTTTAATGTGGCTGCCAAAAAACCGGAAATGATCTATATGGTTCATGTTATGCTTCTGTTGCATGGTAGTGGTCTAGGAGACAGGGACAACTAAGCTCCCCATCCCAGCACTTCAATAAGAAATACCATGTGTGCTCAGGATGGCATGCAGGGGAGCCAAACTCGTGCATTTCTTTTTATGTGGAAACTCAGATATTAAAGATGACAACCCAGGACCTCACTCTGCCTCTCACACCTCGTGCAGGGTTGAGATGTCAGCTCTTCCCAAGTTCATCAAAAAGTAGTTTATACGAGACCTGGAGACAAGGCGTTTACATCCAGACCTCCTCCATTCTCCAGACATCTATTTGTCAGACTTCAGGTACAGTGGAGCTGGAGCTTCACCTGCCTCCTCACCCGGGCCCTGAGGATTCTTCAGGATTGGTCTTTTGCTATTACGCTTTCCTCACTCAGATCATTGGGTTTTATTTGTCAAACACAATTGCTTTGGACTCCACCAGTTTACCAAAGAGGATTCCTGCAAAGAGGGAAAAAAAAAAAAATTCAAAATGGTTTAAATTTTTTACAAAGGTCGGAGAAGGAGGGATCTTTATTGGCTCTGAGATTAGTCTTCTAGGGCTGCCATAAAAATTTACCTTCTCACAGTTCCAGAAGCCAAAGTGCAAAATCAAGGTGTCAGCAGGGTCGTGCTCCCTCCAAAGGCTCTCGAGAAGCATCCGTTCAGTGCCTCTTCCAGCACCTGGCGGACCCAGGCACTCCCTGGCTTGGGAGGGCATCACTCCAGTCTCTGCCTCCATCAACACATGGCCTTTTTCTCTGTTTCTGTGTGCCTGTCTCTGTCTCTTATTAGGGCAGAATAAGAGTGCTGGCCTTCCTATCCTCTCACTGGATTTAGGGCCCACCTTTTCCAGTGTGGTCTTGTCTTGATCCTTACCTTAATTATGCCTGGAAAAAAAAAAAAACCTATTTCCAAATAAGATCACATTCTGAGGCTCCAGGTGAACATGAATTTTTTGAAAGAGGTCACTCTTCAACCCACTACATTTCTATTTTCTGAAAAGTCCGGGGTAAACCACTCAGGAACCAGGCCTCACCTTCTCCGTACCTGTGTGCTCAGCCCTGCTCCCCTCCAGGAATCACTGTCATTTGCAGGCTCCACATAGTGGCAAGAAGGTGACAGCAACCCCAGACTTACGTCTCCCCTGGTTCAAGTCCAGCGGGAAAGAGAACCTTCTTAAAAGATGAAAAGTGAAGCATGGGGGAGGGAGTGATCCACCAAAGCCACAGGAATGTGATGTGCTGATTGGCTCTGTTTAGGCCTGAGCATGAACTGCCCTCAGAGCGTGAATTGCGTTCTCAGACAGGAGGAGAGAGTACCCCCTAGATACCAGGATCCATAGTTACATGAAGTGGGGATGCCTCCTGAGGAGGCAGACATTAAAAATCCAGCACAACCAGGTTGAGTGGAAAATCTCCACTGAGTCCTTCTTTTTGTCTTTCTTTCCATATGGTAGGAGCATTTACTAAGGACCAGGTACTTGGTAGGGTGCAAAACTAAATGTGACAAGGGGCCCTGCCCCTGAGGTGTCCTGCAATCCAGCGGCAGTCAGGCTTGTTAACAATCTCAGCACGGCACCGTGAGTACCAAGGCAAAAGAGAAAAGGGGGGTGTGGGAAGCAAGAGGAAGGAGAGAGTGTTCTTCAGGGAACTCAGAAGACTTCTCAAGAAAGGCGGTGTCTGGGCTGAGTCTAGAGAATGGGAAAGGACATGGAGGAAGAAGCATGAAGGTTTTGGCTGCTCAGGGAACTGTGGCAGCCTTGTGTGACTGCAAACCAGGGCACAGTGAGGGGGAGTCAGGCTGGTGGGGAAAAGGGGACAAGGGCATTAGGCAGGGGCATAACAGCTCTGGTGCTTAGAAAAATCACTCTGGAAGGGTCTATGGGAGAATCTATGGGGGAGTCTAAGGGAGGCAGGGAGACCAGCAAGGAGGTGGTTAGAGACAAATGTAATAGTGCCTTAACCAAGGCAGGAATGGTAGTGATGGGTAAGATAAAGTGGATTTAAGGTTATCGTTGGAGTGGAAATGGCTAGACTTTGTGATTGATTAGATATGAGAGGGAGGGGTGAGGGACAAAAAGGAGTTTCAAATGGGGACAGTTTTCAGTTTGGGACACTAAGTGTCTTAGCTTGGGAACATGAGGAGGCACACTGGCTTTGGGGTGACGACAGAAAAGTTAGTTCTGAACATACAGAGTTCAAGACACCCACGGAGCATGCAGGTGGGGGTGTTTCCAGGCAGTGAGAAAGGTCAGTGTTGGCAGGAAACAGAGAGAATTAGAGGTGTTAGGTTTTAGCTCGGGCTATGATGTCAGAGTAGGTAAGACAGTGGAGAACAGATGAGGCAAACCCTACAGAATACCATGCGTCTCAGGGCAAGAGTCAGCAAAAACTCCCCGGACCATGACGCTGCAGTGAGTGTGGGTAGAGTCAGTGTCACAGTCGTCGCCCCTAGGATGAGAAGAGGCCTTCCAAAGCGCAGGTCCTGAGACCCCATCCTGGGAGGGCAATCATGGATATTTTGCTACTTGGCCCATTCATTTCAATCAGATCAAGAAAGGAGGGTAACCAACACAACCACTCCAAGGCGATGAAAGATAAGACACTCCAGGTGGGGCTGCCCAGCAGTGAGCTCTTAGCTCCTGCAGCTTCTAGGGGCAGAAGGGAGAGGGAGGGTTCTCTCCACTGAGAAACCAAGAAGTGTCTGTGCTGGGGTGCACACACACAGAAAAAGGTGGGGCCTTGGCCCAGCAGGGCTGATGGATCCAGCCTACCCTTCAGCACTGGAGGCCACAGCGGCCCCCTAAACATACTTAGCAAGCCTGACAGCACCTCTCATCTTCTCACCTGGGCTGCCAAGGCTTCAGGAGAGGGAGAGGCAAAATAGCTCTCCCCTCCACCCACAGGCTCTGAGGGGCTCCTGAGGGGCTCTGGCCTGACTCAGGCCCAGCAGGCCGTCTCTGGGACTGAAATGCCATCTTTATGCTGGTAACGCTCTGATAAACATCCCCAGCTGGAGCCCACACCAGACCCATGATGAACTCAACAGCTCTATGTGAATGCCCATTAGCCTCTCAAACTTAACTTTTAGTAGCTGTTGCCAAGCATCCAATCTTCTCTTCTTCCATTAGTATAGACCCTCTGAGTTTTAGCTAAGAATATGGCTACTTAGCTAAAGACCATATTTACTCCCTTGCTACATGTGGCCATGTGAGTTTTGGCCAATGGGACATGAGAAGAAGTGGCATCTGTCACATTCAGGTCTTGCCTTTAAAGAAAAGACGTATCTCCTTCATTTCTCCTTCTCTCTTTCCTGTAGAAGTGAGGGTGGAGTTCAACCTTCCATTGGAGGCCATGATGGAAGCTCTTTTAAGGACAGAAGAGCAACAAAATAGGAGATCGAGTCCCTAGCACCGTAGCCACTGAACCATCCTTGCATAGCTTTATTCTCAGAATTGTTATATGACAGGGGGAGAAAATTTTTAATTTAATCCACTGGTGGTGCTTGTTACACAGCCAGACCTGTACTGCAAGTCAAAAAATGCTTAAATGCAAATTCCTATCCACCCCTAGCCCCAAAACCTGCTCTTCCTACAGTTTCTCTCATCTCAGTAAATGTAAGACCATTTTTCCAGTTGTCAGGCCCTAAATTTTTGACATCCTGGACCCCTCTCTTTCTCTCAATCCCAGATACAACGTATCAGAAAGTTCCATTGGCTTGACTTTCAAACATTGGCTAGATATTTGGAGATCTTGAGGAATTCTTGTTGCTTCTTGTTAGTACAATGATGGTATGGAGGTAATGAGATGACCTCTTTTAGAGACACTTATTAACATATTTACAGATGAAATCATTAGATGTCTTGAATTTGCTTTAAAATAATACAGAAACAGGGTGGGTAGCAAGGAAACAAGATGATCCTGAGTTGATTATTTGGAAGTTGAGTGATGGTTACTCACAGTTTCATTTTACTATTCTCTTTGCTTTTATGTTTTAAATTTTCCATAACAGTTTTTAAAAATGTTTACAGTATCCCAGCATGTCCTCCCACCATGATCCTCATCCAGGTGCTCATCCTCTCTACAACCCTTCCCTAATGGGTCTCCCTGCGTCCACTCTTCCCGCTGCACCTATGCTCAGCACAGTGCTGGAGCAACACTTCCAAAGACTCAGGCCTCTCCTTTGCTGTAATCCTCCAGGGGCTCCAGTCTCAGCGGAAAAGCCGGTCAAATCCTTGCTGCGGCCCACAAAGCCTGTGCCCATGAGATGACCTCTTACCTGTCTGTGCTTACCTTCTCTTAACTTCCCCTCACTCATCCCTCCAGGGACTGGCTTCCTTTGCTGTTCCCAAACACACCAGGTGGAATCCTGCATCAAGGCCTTTGCACTTGCTCCTTCTTCCTAGGATGCCTTTCCTCCAGACAGCCTCCTGGCTCACTCCCTCACCTCTTTCATGCTTCTGCTCAAATGTTACCTCCTCAGTGAGGCCTTCCCCAACCACCGATCTGAACCAGGAGCCCCGTCCATGTTCTCCTTACTCTGCTTTCTTCTTCTCTCCATCACACTTTTGCTCAGCTGACCTGCTACACGTTGACTTCTGTATTTGTTCGTGGTTAGACTTCTTCATTTCTGATCCTCCTATATCAGTAACAATGCCTAGAACCTCGTGCCTCTTGTTAAATAGCTGATGAATGTGTGACCAGGTGAATAGCGCAGGGAAAGATATAAATGCCATCTCGCTGTTTTGCTGGGACAGAGAGTGGGCCATCTCGCTGTTTTGCTGGGACAGGTTCTGGGGATTATGGCATAGACATCTTGGAAGGAGGCATTATTCTGATTATTGCAGGAAGTGATAAAAGCAGTAATTCAAGAATTTTTTTACAGGACTGGAATATATAAAAATAACCTTAAATCCATCCATTCACTGAACGCAGACTTAGCACTCACTTTGTGCCAGGCCTACCCCACGTCCAGGCATAGAGCAGTAAAGGTGTCAGCTAGCACCTGCCCTCTTGAAGCTTACATTGCAGAGGAAGGAGAAAGACCATGAACAAGAGAACAAATAGAAATACTAGGCGATAGTGGGCAGTGATGAGGGTTAGAAAGGAAATGTTGAAGGGTGTGTGGAATACTTTGAGTAGAGAATGTAGAAAGCCCTCACAGAGGCAATGACAGGGAGGATAGGAAAGGAGCAGCTATTTGAAGGAGCACCCTGGTCAGAAGAAAAATCAAGTGCAAAAGCCCTGAGGTAGGACTAAACTTAGGATTTTCAAGGAAGCGAACAAAAGACCAGTGTGATTGGTAATATAATGAGCCAAGCGGGGAGACATGATAAAGGAGGTAAGAATGGCGGACAGAGGCCAGTTTTGCAAGGCCTGGCTGGCCATGAGAATTTTGTTACTGGTATACTGGAGGATTTTGTGAAAGGGGGTGACATGATATGATTTACCATTTTTAAAGGTCACTTTGTCCATCACTGGTTGAATAGATAAACAATACGTGTTATGTCCACAAAATAAACTATCGTCCAGCCACAACAAGGAATGAAGTATCGATTGTGAGAGTCCACAGGTCCAAAAGGTATTGCAGATCCTCACCTTCATCAGATTTTTAATAGCACATTTCATCAAACTAAGCAGAGTTTATCAGCTGCACTTCCAGCAGCCCTGGAGGTTGACTTTCTCTAGATGTCCAATCAAAGGGACTTAAGAGCTGGGCCACCGGGCACAGGTGTGAGTAGAAGGATCATACTCAATGCTAGAGGATTAGGTGAAAAGTCCACATGCTCCATGATGATGCCACCCCCCAACCCCGACCCCTTTAAATCCTCTTCCCCCACTCAGCTGTGAATAAGGCCCACAGCCATCGTTATCCCTACACACCCACCCACACCCACCTGAGGCAGGAGATTTTAGAAGTCCTCTCTGGAACTCTGTATGAATAAGGCTTCCATTGCAGTAAGGCTGGATAATAGCCCCAACTCTCACTGGCTTACCATCACAAACATTTATTTTTCATACTTGTGAGCCTGCGGGTTGGCTGGAGTTCAGCTTAGGTTCCAGATTGAAGGCTGGGTTAAGGTCTTCATAAATCTCCTCATTTGGGGCCAGTGGCTACTTGTCTCATGTTCCTATGCTGGATAACAAAGTACAAAAGGGCAAACTAAAGGACACCCACAAAAACATTTAAAATCTTGGCTCTACATTCCAAAAGCCAAAGCAAGTCACATGGCCAAGCACAGCTCCAAACGGCAGGGAAGTGCACCTCTCCCAGATTCACGGCAAAGGCAGGGGGAAAATAAAATTGTATGGACAAATAATGCAACACTCCACATAGCCCAAGAGAAAAGACACATGAACACGGCAATTGAGCCCCTCCAGTGAAACAGCCCAGTCACATCACCCTGCAACGAAATGTCTGGCCTCAAGACCCCTTAATATTTTTATTTTTTTATTTTTATTATATTTATTTATTTTTTGCGATGGAATTTAACTCTTGGTGCTCAGGCTGGAGTGCAGTGGCATGAACATGGCTCACTGTAACCTCCGCCTCCTAGGTTCAAGTGATACTCCTGCCTTGGCCTCTCAGGTAGCCAGGATTACAGGCATGCACCACCATGCTCAGCTAATTTTTTGTATTTTTTTAGTATGAGACAAGGTTTCACCATGTTGGTCAGGCTGGTCTTGAACTCCTGACCTCAAGTGATCCACCCACCTCGGCCTCCCAAACTGCTGGAACTACAGGCATGAGCTACTGCGCCTGCCCCCGCCCCTTAGTATTTTTCAAATGTATTGAAGTCTGCAGAGAGATTTTGTTTATGTGAGTTGTATCCACCAATTTTAGAAACTAAAACCAAATGTTTTTAATACTGATTAATTCACTATAAAATAACAATAACAAACCCATTATATGCATAAATAACATTTTTATTAAAAATAACTTTTATCCAAAACAGAAAAACATTAGTGAAGAAAGTGACATTGTTTTAAAATTTGCAAGTCTCTTAAGGGTTTGGCTTAATAATAAACCTAAATTGTCCTATTTGCTCCTGCATTCGATTGGTTGTGATGTATTGTTGGGCTGAAGCATGTGAAGACTGCAGAGCTGTGTAGCTGGAAAAGAGGAATATTTCAATAGTTTTCAAACAATTGCAGATATATTTCTTTAATACCACATCAAAAATGCACAAGTAGTAGTTTCTTAAAGGTTAGCTGCTCTGTGTTATCTGAAACCTTATCGTTAAACTTTTTATCTTCTGCTGTGTTAAAATCCATTGGCCCTCCAGGTATTTAGAATAAGTCTTTTACCAATGTGTGATTTCGTACTGGTTCACAGAATCGTGCAGATTTGCCAACATGTTAACACATTTGATTCTACAATATCAAATGTCAGTCATTATTATTACTGCTGATCTCATCAGAAAAGCTTACGTATTCATAAGATAACAATCTCACTCTGACAAACACAGTTTTCAAAATTTTAATTTCTGTTTTAAAGCTTGAATTTTATCATTGGTGAGAAATACTGTCAGTCATTTTTCTTTAAGTGATAAGCTAACTTCACTTATTTTCAAGATAATGTCTGCCAAATACCTAAGACTGAATAGTCTTCCAGTTATTCTTTAAAAAAAAAAATGGAGTTCCAAGGAAAAAAGGAGCTAGTTCCACTTGCCAATTCAGCACAAGGGTGTTTTTCCTTGAGTCAACCATCATATTTCACCTGCAGCAATACTGCTTTACACATATTTTCCATTGCTGCAGAATATTCAAAAGATATTTACTCAAGGGTCAAGATTTAATAAAACCAATGTATTTTATGTTTCATGAAGAACATTCCCAAGTGAAACTGGCATTTTATTTTTATTTTCAATGTATGGCAATAAAGAATTCAAAAATATTAGTATAGCATAGTGCCTTGATTTGTACCAGTAGTTTTAGCCATTGTATTACTCCATGTTCTCCAGAGAAACAGAACCAATGGGACGGACACACACACACACACACACACACCATATTTATTATAAAAAGTTGGCTTACTATAGAAGCCAACAAGTCCAAAACAGAGCCAGTGCTGAGCTCCAGTCTGAAGGCAGTCTGCTGTAGAATCAAGAAGAGCTGCTGTTGCAGTTGAAGCCCGAAGGTAGTCTGCCAAAAAATTATCTCTCTTGCTTAGGGGAAGTTAGTCTTTTTGTTCTATTCAGTCCTTCAACTGATTGGATGAGGCCCACCCATGTTATGGAGAGCAATCTGCATTACTCAAAATCTACTAATTTGGGTCAGCAAAATGTCAGAATAGAAAGCCCAAAATCGTTGTTTCTCTTACAACACCAAATCAACAAAAATACTTAAACCAATTCCCTTTGTGAAAAATCTCAAAAACAGTGAAGAGGCTCCTGCACCTCCAGCAAGCACAAAACCAGCTGCATCAGAACTGTAGAAAAATTCATGGCACTCACCTGCCTAAGCTCCTCTCTCCAGCTCAGCATGCCATGATTGGGGGAAACTCCCAGCTTCCTGGCTTCTTCCTAGAGAAAGTTGAAGTGTGTGTCCAACATTCTGTCCATTTGGGAGGCTAAGAGACTGAACTATTTCTCACCTGTTTTGGAGTGCTGACAGAGCCTGGCATACTCTAAGTGTCTGGGGGCAAATAAGAACAAAAGAGAGCTAGCAATATAATAGACATAGCCAGAGGACCAGCAGTATAACAGACATAGCCTTGGCGACCTCTTCCTTGGGGGTTGGAGGGAGGGGAGAATAATTTAGCATGCATCCACTAGTACAGTTTTGGTGGGGGTGGTGGTGGAGGCTTCTGAAAAAAAATGGCTTTTGTCTTGTACAACTCAAAGCACTGACAAGATCTGACATGCTCTAGAAGCCTGGGAAGTTCTGAGGAAAATAAGCCAGGAGGCTAAAAAGAGACCCAGAGAACCTGCAATACCACAAACAGACACCAGGGAAAGCAAGATATTATGAGTGCTAAAAAAAAAAAAAAGAAAATAGCAAATCTCTCTAATTGGTAATTAACTTGCACAAGTCCAGAGAAGATGTCTCCACAGAAAGTGTTTGAGACACTTCAGAATGTCACACCAGGCTGCTTGGTAAAGACATTTCTCTTTACAAAGCCAGTTACTAAAGACTGGAAGGTGTGTTTGCTTTTTCAAATGCATAATTCCCAACACAAAGTTATGAGGTATAAAAAGAAACAAAGAAGCATGGCCCAAAAGAAAAAAAAAGTACATCTTTAAAAACTGACCCTAAAGAAAAGAGATATGTGTCCAGGCATGATGGCTCACGCCTGTAATCCCAGCACTTTGGGAGGCCGAGGTGGGCAGACCACCTGAAGTCAGGAGTTTGAGACCAGCCTCGCCAACATGGTGAAACCCCGTCTCTACTAAAAATATAAAAATTAGCCGGACATGGTGGCATGAGCCTGTAAGCCCAGCTACTTGGAAGGCTGAGACAGGAGAATTGCTTGAACCCAGGAGGCGGAGGGTTGCAGTGAGCCAAGATCATGCCACTGTACTCCAGCCTGGGTGACATAGTGAGACTCCATCTCAAGAAAGAATAAAAGGAAAGGAAAGGAGAGGAGAGGAGGAAAGGAAGAGATATGTGAATTACCTGAAAAATAATTCAAAATAACCATCATAAAGGTAGTCAGTGAGCTCAGGAAAATGATAGATGAACAAAATAGAAAATCGAGAAAGACAGAAAATACAAAAGAGAATTACGTATTTTGGAACTAAATGATAAAATAACTGAACTAAAAAATTCACTAGAGGATTCAATGTCAGAATTGATCATGCAAGAAAAAAAAAGCAAACTCCAAGACAGGTCATTTGAAATTATCCAGTGAGAAGAACAAAAAGAAAAAAGAATTAAGAAAGTCTAAGGAAATTATGGAACACCATTAAAAATATATACATTATGAATGTTTCAGAACAAGAAGAATAGAGAGAGAAAGAAAGAGGCAGAAAGAAAGCTTATCCTAAGAAATAATGGCTGAAAACTTCCTAAGTCTGGGGAAGTAAATGAACATCAGATTTAAGACACCCAACAGATTCCAAATGATGAATCCAAAAACGTCTATCACCCAAACACATTATAACCAAATGTTCAAAAGTCAGAGACAAAGAGACAATTATGAAAGCAGCAAAAGAAAAGTGACATGCCACATAAAACAGAATCTGCATAAAACTATCAGCAAATTTCTCAGCGGAAATCTTGTAATTCAGAAGTGCATGGGATGATACAGTGAAAGTGCCAAAAGGAAAAATATCCTGTCCACCATGAATATTGTATTGAGCAAAACTTTTCTTCAAAAATGAAGGAGGGCTGGATGCGGTGGCTCACGCCTGTAATCCCAGCACTTTGGGAGGCCAAGGTGGGTGGATCACGAGGTCAGGAGATCGAGACCATCCTGGCTAACATGGCGAAACCCCGTCTCTACTAAAAATACAAAAAAAAAAAAAAAAATTAGCCAGGTGTGGCTGTGGGCACCTGTAGTCCCAGCTATTCAGGAGGCTGAAGCAGGAGAATGGCATGAATCTGGGAGTCGGAGCTTGCAGTGAGCCGAGATGGTGCCACTGCACTCCAGCCTGGGTGACAGAGTGTGACTCCGTCTCAAAATCAATAAATCAATAAATCAATAAATCAATAAATAAGGAGAAATACTTTTCCAGGTAAACGAAAGCTGAAAGAGTGCCTCACCATTATACTGCCTTAAAAGAAACAGTAAAGAAAATTCATTAAGTTGAAATTCAAGGATACTAGACAGCAACATGCTAGAATGGCCAATTATCAAAAACAAAAACAAAACAGAAAATGACAAATGTTGGTTAGAATATGGAGAAATTAGAATTCTTGTGCACTGTTGTTGGGAACATAAAATGGTATAGTCGCTGTGGAAAACAGTACGGAGTTTCCTCAAAAAGTGAAAAATAGAACTACCATATGATCTATCAGTCCCACTTCTGGGCATATATACAACATAACTGAAAACAGGGCCTCAAAGAGATATTCGTATTCCCCTGTTCTTTGTAGCATTATTTACAATAGCCAAGTGGTGGAAGTAACCTAAATGTTCATTAATGGATAAATGTATAAAGAATATGTGTGTGTGTGTGTGTGTGTATGTGTGTGTGTGTGGGACAAGATTCACCTTTAAGAAAGAAAGAAATTCTGTCACATGCTACAACATGAATAAAACTTAAGGAGATTATGCTTAATGAAATACATTCATCACTGTAAGATAAATGCTACCTGATTCCACTTTTATGAGGTAATTTAATGTAGTCAAATTCATAGAAGCAGAGAGTAAAATGGTGGCTTCCAGGGGTTAGGGGAGGGGGAAATAGGAGTTGCTATTTAATAGACATAGTTTCAGTTACTCAAGATGAAAAAGTCCTAGAGATCTGCTATACAGCAATGTACATACTGTTAGCAATATTATAATGTACACTTAAAAATTTGTTGAGAGTAGATTTCATATTATGTATATTTTACTACAATTTTTTAAAGTCCGCAGATTTAAATCTTAATCTAAAGCACCCTCACAGAAACATTCACAATAATTTTTGACCAAATACCTAAGCGCCCTGTGCCAATTTGACACATGAAATTATCCATCATATCCATCATTGCTTTTGCATAATCACTACAATTTTCAACCCAGTGCAAAGGGAAAATAACATCTCAATATTATTATGAAGATAGTTTTGACACCATGGACCCCTGAAAGGATCCCAGTGACTCTCAGGGGTTCACAGACCACACTTTGAGAACAGCTGCCCTATAGTGAAACCTGCCATTCAACTCATAAACACAAATCTTCATTCAGCTTTTTAGCACACTCTCTTCCATAGAAACGGTCTGCCAAGCATGTGCAGACATTTGATGAAAACCTATACTGTGAAGGAAATTAAACAAAAACTAGAAGGCAAAGAAGAAGGAGGAGGAAAAAAGAAAGAAAAAAGAAGGGGAGGAAAGGGGCAAGAAGAAGGAGAAGAAAAAAAGGAGGAGACAAAGAAGAAGCTCATTACAAACAGACACAATGCAAGGAATAGAAAAGACATTAAAAATATGAATGTTATATTTAACGTCCTAGGAGATATGAAAAGATGCTGTATCCATGAAATAAGAAGGGATGACAATGTAGAGACAGAAAATTAAGAAAAATTAACTTTTAAAACTAAAAATGTAATAGAAGAAATTTGAAAAATTCACTAGAGGATTGAAGGATAAATTTGAAGAAATCCCTTAGAATGAAAAGACAAATAGGTCAAAAATTGGAAATAAAGTAAATAAAAATTAGAGAATTAGTCTAGGAAGTCCAACATCCAAATAACTGTAATTAGAGAAAACAGGGGCAGAGAAAATGGAGGGAGGATATTATTAAAGAGAGCACTTAAATTTCCCATGATTAAAGGAAATTTGAGTGATCTCTTTAACGATACCTATATAAGAGTCTATGTTCCATACTGAAAGGGCCCAGCAGTGTCCAAAAAAAGAATGTTTCAAAAAGCAATGCTTCTAATAGCTCCCAGAGTTGGGAAGCGGGGGGAAGGCAATAGATCTCAGTAAAATAACCAGATCTGAAAATGGCGTTAGCTTACTTACCACCAACATTGGAAACTGGTGAAATGGATGAGAGTCTTCATATTTTGAAGGAAAAAAGTATTTTCTTTCAAATATAGTCTAAACTAGTTAAGATATATCACAAGGTGCCGGTGGCTCACGCCTGTAATCCCAGCACTTTGGGAGGCTGAGGCGGGAGGATCACGACGTCAGGAGATCGAGACCATTCTGGCTAACACGGTGAAACCCCGTCTCTACTAAAAATACAAAAAAATTCGCCGGGAGTGGTGGTGGGCGCCTGTAGTCCCAGCTACTCTGGAGGCTGAGGCAGGAGAATGGCGTGAACCCGGGAGGGGGAGCTTGCAGTGAGCCGAGATTGCGCCACTGCACTCCAGCCTGGGCGACAGAGCGAGACTCCATCTCAAAAAAAAAAAAAAAAAAAAAAAGAGACTCCATCTCAAAAAAAAAAAAAAAAAAAAAGATACATCACAAGGTATAAAGAATAATACAATGGAAAACTGAGTATCTTCCAACTCAAAAAATAAAACATTACCAAGACAGTTGAAACCCTCTGAATATATTTTCCATGCCCTATCCTTCTCCCCACTTCCTAAGGCTAGAAGGAAATATTGCCATCATAGTCATTATTAATTGTATTTGATGCCTCAAATTTCCATATACTCTGCTACATATCCACTTATTCCTAAGCAATATTATTTTGCACTTTAAAATATAGAAAGAATGATACTCATATTAATGTATATAAAATTATTATAATACATATAATATATGGAATTGTCCCCTTAGAATTTTGTTTGTAAGACTTATCCGTGTTAATAAGTATTGCCCTGGCCGGGCGCGGTGGCTCGCGCTTGTAATCTCAGCACTTTAGGAGGCTGAGGCGGGCGGATCACGAGGTCAGGAGATTGAGACCACGCTGAAACCCCCTCTCTATTAAAAATACAAAAAATTAGCCGGGCGAGGTGGCGGGCGCCTGTAGTCCCAGCTACTCCGGAGGCTGAGGCAGGAGAATGGCGTGAACCCGGGAGGCGGAGCTTGCAGTGAGCCGAGATTGCGCCACTGCACTCCAGCCTGGGCGACAGAGCGAGACTCCGTCTCAAAAAAAAAAAAAAAAAAAAGTTTGCCCTGGTTCATTATCACTGTTGTATGGTGCTTCACGGATTTAGCATAATTGGATGGTTGGTTTGCATGGATACAGCATCACTTATTTATGTAGTCTCTTACTTATGGCTATAAAGTTTGTTTCCAATCTTTTGATATCAAAAAATATAAATAACGTGTCAACTTGCATGTTTCTTTTGAGGCACCAGGGACTGATAACCTTCAGATACCAAAGCAAGTGCCATAATACACAGACTTTACAATGGAAGGAATCGGCTTCATGACTCTCGAGCCCTTTACTCACTTTGAGACCACAGGAGCAGTGGAAACATCTAATTTCCTACAGCATAGCATCCTGTACGGGTTATTTTGCTGCTCACTCCCCATCTTTTGAAGTGCTATTTTCTAAACTTACTGCTGAGTGTAGTCTCAGCTAAACTTGTATAATACTAAAATCATGAGAACTCCCTATTTAAGCAACAACTAAAATCTATTGGGCTATCCACTTGATTAACTTATGAAGTGTTAAAGGAAATATTTTACGTGAGTAATCACTTATCAAGTTTTATTATGGTATAATTTGTAAAAAATAAATTATAAAAGAAATTAGGGATACATTGATATGAGAATTTGTCATATCTGAGGTTCAAAACTGCAATCAAAGTGGTCTGAAGACTTAATGTGCTTATTTAAATGTGGCCTCTTTGTGTCAAATGTGAAAACATAAACATTTTCTTGTAAAAGTTGAAGGAAGAAAGAGGCTTTTCGGAGGAGATTTTGTTTGAAGAGTGATGTTGTGATGATGTCTGTGTCACTATCCCCTTAAGTGACAGAAGGAGGATGGCTGTCTCTCACCTCAAGCTTTATAAGAGATCTCAAAAGAGTCCTTTGTGATCTCTGCAGTTTAGAACTACTGTTTGCCTCTGGCTCAAGAAATGCTGGCGCAGACAAGACAGATGCCTAGAAGAATGGATGGATGTTAGGTGGTTGCCGGGATGGGTGGGTGGCTGGCTGGCTGGATGGGTGGGTTGGTGGTGGATGAATGGGTAGGTGAATAAGTACATGGGTAGGTGAGTGGATGAGTAGATGGGTGAGTGGGTGGATGGATGGATGGATGGATGGATGGATGGATGGATGCATGGATGGATGTATGGATGGATGCATGGATGGATTGATGGATGGATGGATGGATGCACAGATGAGTAAGGAGAGTGACTGCTGCACTGGATCATCCTGGCCTCTTCTGCATAAGGGCAGAGGATGTATGAATATTTCTCACGTTCTCATGAACCAAAGGTGGCTCTTGAGACAAAGAGGTGGTCTGCAGTCATTTTGAATTTTGCCCAAGGAGACCCTCGGAAGATATGGCAGCTGGAGGAACCAAATGCACCCCCTACCCCCAATCCCTTCCCTCCTCCAGACCACCACCAAATGGAGGGTTGGCCTGCAGGATGGAAAAGTATTATGTGTGGGTGAAGGTTGAAAAATTGCTTATGTATTGGACTAAACATCGTAATTTTTGCACTAGGACTCTCTTCTCTGATTTAAAGTAACAGTAGTATTCTCTAGCCTCTAAGCATAACCAGAAAAGCCATGAGCTTGCCCAAGCTTTTATCCAGGGCCAATAAATTTTAAAGAGACAATGTTAGACAAAATAAAAAGTGCTTTATACTTGCGTTCTATGAGTCATATTTACTGCCTTGCTTACACAGTAAGTTATGCATACTTTTATACAGGTGTTCTCACGTACATGTAAAAATTTGTCTGTAGGGTTTATGCTTAGGAGTGGAAGTGCTGGATAAAAGAAAATGCTCTTTTTAATCTTTCTACACTATGCCAAACTACTTTTTTTAAGAAAAGTAATTTTTCACTTGAGATTCCGTATGCAGCCAGATTGTCTATTGAGTATAAAGATAGGATAAAGATAAAGCAACATCTCAAAAAGCGATCTTTCCTTGTACCCTTTAGCAGGTAAACACCATAAAAATTGTATTACAGACTGACTAATGTCCTCCTAAAATTCATGTTGAAGCTTAACCCCTAATGTGACTGTGTTTGGAGACAGGGCTTTGTAGGAGGTAATTAAGGCTAAATGAGGACATATCAGTAGATTCCTAATCTAATAGGACTGGTGTCCTTATAAAAAGAGGAAGAGACAGCAGAGCTCTGTATTTTTCTCCACTCACCCAGAGAAGAGTCCATGTGAGGACACAGAAAGAAGGTGTCATCTCCAAGCCAAAGAAAGAGGTCTCACCGTAAGCCAATCCTGCTGGCACCTTGATCTTGGGCTTCCAGCCTCTAGAATTATGAAAAAAATAAATGTATATTGTTTAAGTCAAACAGTTTGTGTTTGACTGTTTGACAGCCTGAGCAAACTAACACACCAGGGAATTAACTAAAAAAAGACAAAGATATAAGATCCAGGAAACGGCTAATACAGCAAAGGAGAGACGTGAAAGGAATTCTGTGAATAATGACAATGACAGGTCTGCCGCATCCTGAAGAGCAGACCTCAGAGTCCACGGGGTTTTCTCCGGGAAGTGTCATGTAGAACTGGTAGTTCAACAGACATGTTTGACCATGTGGAAATATGAGCTGTTCAAAGATACAGAAAGATGTAGAGACCCTAAGAAAATTAAGCAAATAAAAATGGCAATAATAAAGCAAGTAATAACTCTAAAAAAGTTATATAAAGATAGGAATAGACTTCTATTCCTAATTTGTCTTAGCAGTATGTGATATATACTACAGTCACGATAATGTAAACATTGAAAGTGAATTTAACCAAACATTGTGATAGAACTATTTCAGGATGTTGAAGGAAGTAAGAGTATATAAGAGCTAAAATCTTGACATACCATAATAGAAAGTCAAGAAAAAATGGTTAAAATTGGAGAATCAAGAGGTAGCTGGATAAACATGTTTTATAAAATGTTTTCAAAATGAGAAGAAACAGCTTTAAAGATGAAAGTAATTGCCTCTGAGAAAAAGCTTCATGTGGAGCAAGGCTGCTGATTAATATTCTTTTAGCAATATTTCTCTTTTAAAAGACAATAATAGTTGCATATATTTATTTGGAAAAATATTAAAATTTAACTTGAAAAAATATAGAGGTGCCTCCCATTAGAATCTTTACAATATGTCCTGTGTAATAAACACGGCTTTTATCAAATCTAGGATGGGATAAAGTTTGAGGCTGGAGGAGTTACAGGAAGGAAGAGGATGTTGTCAATGACTTGTGGGAGATTCAGAAAACAGTGCTTCAGAGGAAATGACCAGCACGCTGGGCCTTGGACATGGTTAGAACATGAAAAGCAAGGGAGGCCATGAGGCCTATCCCTGTCCTGGGTGGAACACATGGCTTGCATCAGCTCAGACTGGCATTGACAGCCACATTGGGGAACTGCCCCTTTATCCTGGAGGTGACAGGCCCAACCAGGGATCTTTGAATAGGGGAGTAAGGTGGAAAAATATATGAAAAGTAAATTGGAGTGGTAAAGGTTCTAAAGTCAGAGAGTGTGGCTTTACGCATTAGCTTCACTACCTACTTGCTGTGCGATTTTGATCATGTAATGCAACCTCTCTGAGCCTCTGTTTTCTCATCTTCAAAATGAAGAAGGAAAAAGCAGCTCTTGCACAGGATTGCTATGAGTATTGAATGTAATTATCTATGTAATGCGAGTGTTATGCTACCTGGCACAAAATAATAATGAACGTTAATTGTGATGGAAATGATGAAGACAGTGATGGTGATGTTTGAGGAAAACCCTTTGATAGCCATACTGTAGCCCATACTTCTGTAAACAAAGAGACTAGTTTGAAAACTCCAACTGCGTAGGGAGACCTGGAGACCCTGGAGCTGAAACCCAGTCCTGGGAACCAGGGAAGCAAGCGTTATCGCCAGAAACTTGGATGACCAACTCGAGGAAGCAAGAGGACCACTTGGGCCTCCTCAGGCTGTTCCTTAGAGTGCACTAGACTGAAAGCCAACAGGGCAGGAAACCAAATCCACAAGCGTGGAGACCTTGAGGAGGAAAAGCAAAGAAGTGAACAGTCTGAGGGTGACAGGAACAGAGGTATCTCTTCTTAGTTCTTTTGTACCTAGAGGGAAAGGTCCTTGCTACCATGTTGATCAAGTTAATTACAAAAAAAAAAAAAAAAAAGACTTTTCTTGCTGGGGTGGTATGAGTGGGGTGAGAGGAGTGGATAAAGGTCCTGGTCATCTTAAGTCATCCCAAGTAGCAACTGCCTATTGAGTGAGACTGCACCTAAGGCCAACCTGGGCCTCTCCATCACTTGGTAAATGGGATGACTTCTGTTTTAGAAACTTACGTATTACGTAACTAAGCTTCCTGTGAATGCATCTAAGGAAGCAGAGAATCAGCTCTAAAAGTAAATAGCCAGCTTGAGCAGCAACAGCCAATCAGAGGGCTAGAGCCTGACTTTTTTCTTTTTAAATTGACAGCCTCATCCATATTCCTAAAAACAGAAAAAAACAAACCAAGAAAAACCACTCACATGGTCACTGAAACTAACAATGAGGGGCGCATTTGCTGTCAGGGCAACCTCCCTCCTCCAAACACCTAACAAGACCATGGAGGGGAGAGTCCGATGTGGGCATTTGTCTGACTGCAATTTGGCAAGAACTGAACTAATTAATTGCAGAGGCAATTAAATAAGTGTTTTCATACGAAGAACACAACTCGCTTTTAACTTTTTCTGAGTCCTCTGGGACACCTCAGGAGAGGGATTTGAGGTTTCCTGGTCATGTTACTTATGCTTTGTTAGAAGTAACTTTGTTAGAAGTTATTCCCTCTTGTCGCATGAAATCTAAACACATCAAACAAAGTGGCCTGGCTCTCAGGTTCAGATCTGTCTCTTTATTTGTTCTTAGAAGACAGAATTGCAAAATTTCCCTGTAACTACTGGGGCATATGTTTCTCTTTGGAATATGTTTTTCGTAGCCGATTACATAAAGGACACTGCTTTTCAAAATGCATGAGGCCTGGGAGCTGCCTGAGAGCTCTCTAGAAGGAAGTGGTATTTATCGCCCATTACTCAAGAATGGCTGTCACCAGCCAGATATCCCTGCCTAAAATGGGTTAACGAAACAGGCTCCCCTGGCTTTCATCGGAATGCTTGATTATTCCAACAATGTAAAGAAAAGTTAGCTTCATGTAGTCCCGGATTATGAATTGAGCCACTCCCAAAAAAAGAGTGTTAGAGTAAAATTCTTTCATTGATTTAAATTTGTCTTTTGTGACCGGGCGCGGTGGCTCATCTCTGTAATCCCAGCACTTTGGGAGGCCGAGGAGGGCGGATCACCTGAGGTCGGGAGTTCGAGACCAGCCTGACCAACATGGAGAAACCTCGTCTCTACTAAAAATACAGAACTAGTTGGGCATGATGGCACATGCCTGTAATCCCAGCTACCAGGGCGGCTGAGGCAGGAGAATCACTTGAACCCGGGAGGCGGAGGTTGCGGTGAGCCGAGATTGCGCCATTACACTAAGAAAAAAAAAAAAAAATTGTCTTTTGTTAAGACCGTAAATATAACCACAATAATGACAATAATCATAGTCACCATTTATTCAGTTCCGGCTACATTACAACTGCCTTGAGCTGCAAAATAACCTTGCAATATGGGTGCTATTACTCCCCATTTTACACACAAGAAAACAGAGACTCATGGGGAGGCCTGGCTGGCCCAATGTTACATAGCTAAGCAGCAGTGAGCATGGGATTTAGCCCCACACCCTGAAAATTCATTCACCCCGCTATGGCAATAGGCAGTATCCCCCCTTAACCACAGTTTTGCTTTCAGTAGTTTTGTACTCTGCCGTTTCAGATATTTATCAGTGGTCAACCACTGTCTGAAAGTAGATGAGTACAGTATGACGAGCTAGTTTGAGAGGAAAGAGACCACATTCGCATACTTTTATGACAGTACATTGTTATAATTATTGTTATTGTTAATCTCTTACAGTACCTGATTTATAAATTAAACTTCATCATAGGTACATGTGTATAAGACATATATATTATGTATATAGAAGTATATAGAGAAATGTATATATAGTACTATATATATAGGGTTTGTTACTGCTATGATTTGAATATGTCCACCAAATTTATGTCAAAATGTAATTACCATGGCTGGGCATGGTAGCTCACACCTCCAATCCCAGTGCTTTAGGAGGCTGAGGCAGGAGGATTGCTTGAGGCCAGGAGTTCCTGGCCAGCCTGGGCAATATAGTAAGACCCCCTCTCTATAAAAAAAAAAATGCAAAACTTAGCCAGGCATGGTGCCACATGCCTGTAGTCCTAGTAGCTCAGGAGGCTGAGGCAGGAGGCTCACTTGAGCCCCAGGAGTTTGGGGCTGCAGTGAGCTATGATCACACCACTGCAGTCCAGCCCGGGTAAAAGAGCAAGACCCTGTCTCTAAAAAAGATTAAAATTAAAATTAAATTAGAAAACAATAAAATAATTTTCAAAAGAAATGTAATTGCCCTCATTACAGTATTAAGAAGAGGGGTCTTAAAGAAATGATTAGAAAAATAAACAGTTGGGCCAGGCACGGTGGCTCACACCTGTAAACCCAACACTTTGGGAGGCCAAGGTGGGCAGATCACAAGGTCAAGAGATTGAGACCATCCTGGCCAACATGGTGAAACACCATCTCTACTAAAAATGCAAAAGTTAGCTGGGTGTGGTGATGCGCACCTGTAGTCCTGGCTGCTCGGGAGGCTGAGGCAGGAGAATCACTTGAACCCGGGAGGTGGAAGTTGCAGTGACGTGAGATTGCACCACTGCACTCCAGCCTGGCTAGAGAGCAAGGCTCCATCTCAGAGAGAAAAGAAAAAACAGTTGGAAAGAAGCCAGGTGTAGTGGCTCATGCCTGTAATCCCAACACTTAGGGAGGCAGTGGTGAGAGGACGGCTTGAGCCCAGAAGTTGGAGACCTGTCTGGGCAACCTAGCAAGACCCTGTTCTCCACAAAAAGGGAAAAAACGAGAAGTGATTAGATCATGACAATGGATCCCTCATAAATAGATTGCCATTATCTCAGGAGTAGGTTAGTTACCCAAGGACTTGAGCCCCTTATCTGTGTCTCCTGCACTCACTTGCCATATGATGCTTCCTGCTATGCGGTGATCCTTGCCAGATGCCTGCACCATGCTTTTGGGCTTCCCAGCCTCCAGAACCATAAGCCAAATAAATCTCTGTTCTTTATAAATTCTCCAGTCTGTGGTATTCTAGTAACAGAAAATGAATAAAGACAGGCACCATCCAAGGTTTCAAGCATCCACTAGGGGTCTTGGAATGTATCCACTGTGGATAAAGGGGAACTACTCTATCTCCAGTTATTTCTTCCCAACTAGACATGTGCTGAAAGTTGAAAGGAGTTCCTGGCTTAAATCCAAGCTCACCGTGGACCTGGGTGTAGTCCTTTTGTCTCTGGGCTTCAGAGCCTGGGTGTTTACACAGGTAATCAAGTTAAAAGGAGATCATTAGGACGGCCCTAATCCAATATGATTGGTGTCTTTATAGGAAGACAGCACAGCCATGTGAAGACACAGATGCAGGAGGGAAGATGTCATGAGGGCAGAAATTGGAGTTATGTAACTGCAGGCCAAAGGACACCAAAAATTGCCAACAAACCATCAGAAGCTAGAAGAGCAAGTAAAGATTACCCGACAGATTCCAGAAGGTGTGTGGCCATACCAACATCTTGATTTCAGACTTCTGGCTTCCAGAACTCTGAGACAATTGTTTCTGTTGTTTAAGCTGCTGAGTTTGTGGTACTTTGTTACAGTGCCTTAGGAAACTAATACACATGCCAACTTTGTCTTCTAATTTTTTAAATAATTATTTACTCCATACCTTCTGCATTTTTACAGCTAAAGTATGACAATGAGTTATTTGTGTTTAAAAATATATACACAGGGGGCCAGGCACAGTGGCTCATGCCTGTAATCCCAGCACTTTGGGAGGTTGAGGCAGGCATATCACCTGAGGTCAGGAGTTCAAGACCAGCCTGACCAACATGAAGAAACCCTGTCTCTACTACAAATACAAAAATTAGCCAGGCGTGGTGGCGGATGCCTGTAATCCCAGCTACTCGGGAGGCTGAGGCAGGAGAATCACTTGAATCCGGGAGGCAGAGGCTGTGGTGAGGGCCAAGATCATGCCATTGCACTCCAGTCTGGGTAACAAGAGCGAAACTCCATCTCAAAAATATATACACACACACACACACAGATGATTATTTAAAAATTCGAATAATACATATTTTAATCAAGGCTTTCTAGAGTAGCAAAATCAATAGGATAGATGGATCGATAAATAGATGATAGATATTAGGTGATTTATTATGGGAATTAGCTCATGTGATTACAGAGGCCAAGAAGTCCCATGTATTAGTCCGTTCTCACGCTGCTATAAAAAACTGCCCAAGACTGGGTAATTTATAAAGGAAAGAGGTTTAATTGACTTACAGTTCCACATGGCTGGGTGGCCTCAGGAAACTTACAGTCATGGAAGGGGAAGCAAACATGTCCTTCTCATGACTGCAGAAGAGAGAAGTGCTGAGCCAAAGGGGGAAAAGACCCTTATAAAACCATCAGATTGGCCAGGCACAGTGGCTCATGCCTGTAATCCCAGCACTTTGGGAGGCCGAAGCAGGCAGATCACGAGGCCAAGAGATGGAGACCATCCTGGCCAACATGGTGAAACCCTGTCTCTATAAAAAATACAAAAATTAGCCGGGGCATGCTGGCACACGCCTGTAGTCCCAGCTACTTGGGAGGCTGAGGCAGAAAAATCGCTTGAGCCCAGGAGGCAGAGGTTGCAGTGAGCCAAGATTGTGCCACTGCACTCCAGCCTGGTGACAGAGCGAGACTCTTTTCTCAAAAAAAAAAAAAAAAAAGAAAGAAAAATCAGATTTCATGAGAACTCTCACTCACTATTACAAGAACGGCATGAGGGAACCACTCCCATGATTAAATTATCTGCCACCAGGACCCTCCCATGATACGTGGGGATTATGGGAACTACAATTCAAGGCGAGATTTGGGTGGGGACATAGAGCCAAACCATATCATCCCACAAAATGCCATTTGTAAGCTGGAGAACCATGAAAACTTGTGGTTAATTTAGTCTATTTCCAAAGTCCTGGGCACCAGAAAAACCAATGGTGTAACTCCCAGTCCAATGCAAAAGGCCTGAGAACACATAAAGGGAGTAAGGGGGGCTGGTGTAAGTCCTGGAGTCCAAAGGCTTAAGAACCAGCATCTCCAGTGTCCAAGGGCAGAAGAAGATGGATGTCCCAGCTCAAGGAGAGAGACTGAATTTGCCCTTCCTCTGCCTTTTTGTTCTATTTGGGCCCTCAGTGAAATGGGCAATGCCCTCCTACACTGGTGAGGACAGATCTTCTTTACTTGGTCTACTGATTCAGGTGCTAATTTCTTCCAGAAACACCTTCACAGACACACCCAAAAGTAATGTTTTACCAGCTTGTCGGACATCCTTAGCCTACTCAAATTGACACATAGAATTACCAATCACAACACAGAAGTGTATAAAATAAAAATGCCTCCCATAATCTAGCCCCTTGGCAATAACTTGTTTGTATCTTAAATAAATATTTATTAGTTACCTAATTCCTTCCAAACTAAGCATTGTGGACATATCAGTCAACAAAACAGACTTTTTTTTTCTGTACACACGTAAAACTCTTGTGGTTTTGTTTTTTAAAAAATGCATGTGTTGGCTGGGTATGGTGGCTCATGCCTGTAAACTCAGCACTTTGGGAGGCCAAGGTGTGAAGATTGCTTGAGCCCAAGAGTTTGAGACAAGCCTGGACAACATAGTGAGACCTTGTCTCTACAAAAAAATTAGAAATGAGGTAGGAGGATCCCTTAAGCCTTGGAGATCGAAGCTACAATATGCTGTGTTTGCACCACTGCACTCCTGCCTGGGTGACAGAGTGAGACCCTGCTTCATTAAAAAAAATAAATAAAATTTTAAAAACTGCCTGGGTTGTTTCTGTGAGCATTCATGACTTTTACAATTTAAAAAAAAGACAGAAAATAACAAATAAAATTTTAGATGGGAGGAACAAGGAAGAAGCCTTAAGGAGACATACATGCTGCTCTTCCTCCTCCTTGGCCCAGGGGAAGAGAAAGGAAACCTGGTATTTATCTTAAATGAGTGGCCCTCTAGTTTGCAGATTTATCCACCCAGAACTGCAGGGTACCTTTAAGAATATGGTGACTCTAGGAGCGTGACCTCCTGCAACAAGCAGGCTTAAGGTTGAGCCCCGGATCTACCCTCTCTTTCCCATACTAACTGGCCTTTCTGTGAAAGGGTCTTGTATCCAAAATGACCCCTAAATTCCAAAGGTTTCCAAAGGTGCTGAGAAACCAACGAATGAGGCAGACAAATCCAGTTTGTTGGCCTAGAATGATTTATTAAGGGAAACTTACAAGCAGAAGTATGGTCTTGGGCAGCTGAAGGACAGGTAGCTCTCTGCACCGCCACCCCTCATACCCAAGGCTTATATCTTGGGGCAAAAGTATACGTGCTCTGGCAAGAATGCGTAGGTGGCTGAGAGAATGCTGCAGGCATCACAGCCTGTGATTTCTGCAGCGGCACCAAGGGTTGTTTTGGAGGAAACCTACAATGAATAGGTGTCCCACATAAAAAGTAATACATCAACTAGATATTTTGGAGGCATTCCCAGACTCAGGGTTAGTCAGGCAAATGAGCATTTAAAATAAAGTCACTTTTGGATCTATACTTAGCTATGTGGCTGACCTGCTTTTTCTTTAATTGCCTCCATTTCCTCATCTGTAAAATGAACATACTGGTACCTACCAGCACTAGACTATCTCCAAGAGCTCCTGACTCCTACTCCCATCTCTTTGTGAGCAAAATGGAGAGGCAATTTAACATTCTTGCCCTATGAGGACCAAAGAATTTCACAATCAAAGCCCCACTTCTTCTACATGACTTTTCTGAACTCCTGCTATTTCCCTCAATAGTGAGTTTTATTTGCACTTAAATCATCTGTGATGGTTGAGATGGTTCTCCCTGCCTTTGAAGGCAACAAAGTCTTCAGAAAAGCTCTTTCATTTGCACCCCCAGGCATCTCAACATGGTACCATATTTGCCTAGAATAGAAAGGTAGAAAAGGTGATTTTTAAAATTTCACTATAGGTGCTATAGATGCTATAGACCTATTTAACTATAGGTCTATAGGTGCTATAGACACAATGATGAATTTCACAGTATAGTGGAGAGAGGGGGGTTCACATAAAATAAAAAGACTATAGCATAGAGTGGCAAGGTTCCAATAGGTTCGGTGTGAGTTCCTGGTACAGTGAGTAATGAGCTCTCCTAGTGAGAGAGGCAAAGGGACTGAGGAAAGTCTCCAGAGAGGGGAACAAAGAGGCCTTGAGGAATCAGTGATAATAGCTAATGCTTGTGTGAAACCCGCTATGAGCCAAGCCTGGGCTGTCACTGAGCAAATGCTATTTCATCTCATACACCAGCGCTCTGAGCTAGGCACTATCTGCCTCTTCACAAGAGTCTGTCTTATTCCACTTTACCAGGCACACAATCTCAGGAGTTTGTAAATTTGGGACCAGACTGAATTGCTTAGGGGTATTAGTTATGTATTGCTGCACAGCAAATGACCTCACACTTAGCAGCCTAACATAGCACACATTTACTATCTCCCAGTTTCTGTGGGTCAGGAATCTGGGCACAGCTCCTTAGTCCTCCAGCTCATGGTGTCTTACTCAGCTGCAATCAAGGTGTCAGCTAGGGCTGGGGTTGTCTCAAGGCTTAACTGGGGTGGACTCATTTTCAGGCTTTTAAGTGGCTATTAGGCTGCAGCCCCTCTTAGTGCCTGGCCAGGCAGGCCCCTCCACAAGGCACCTGGCTTTATCAGAGCACACAATCAAGAGGCCAGGAGACAGTCCTAGTGAGACAGAAGGCAGGGTCTTTTATAACCTAATCTTGAAAGTGACATCATCATTTTTGCTGCATTCTATTGGTTAGAAACAAGTCATAGGGTCCTGCTCACACTCGAGGGAAGGGGATTACAGAGTATAAATACCCATAGGTGGGGACCAGTGTAGGAGGCTGCCTGCCAAACCCGGGACAATTGAGAAGAAGCTGAGCTCAGCCAATAGGCAACCACTCTGCCCCTTCTCCAGTTCACTGTGTGTGTATACATATATATAGTATTTGTAGTGTGTGTGTATACAAATATATATGTGATGTGTGTGTACAGACATGTATAGTATATGTGGTGTATGTAGACATATATAGTTTATGTGGTGTGTGTGTGTATACATATATAGTATATATGGTGTGTGTGTATTCACATATGTAGTATATGTGGTGTGCATGTATGCATATATAGTATGTGTATGATATATATATGTGGTGTGTGTATATACATACATATGTGGTGTGCATGTATGCATATATAGTATGTGTATACATATATGGTATATGTGGTGTGTGTATACATACATGTGTTGTGTGTATACATGTATATATGTGATGTGTGTATATATATAGTATATATGATGTGTGTATACATATATAGTATATATGATGTGTGTATACATATATAGTATATATGATGTGTGCATACATATATAGTATATATGATGTGTGTATACACATATGTAGTATATGTGGTGTGCACGTATGCATATATAGTCTATGTGGCATGTGTGCATACATAGTATATGTGGTGTATGTATATCCACACATGTAGCATATGTGGTATGTGTATACGTATACAGTGTATGTAGTGTGTGTAATGTTTATAGTATATGTAGTGTGTGTGTATACATACATAAAGTATATGTGGTGTGTGTATACACATATGAGTATATGTCAGTGTTTGTGTATATACATATATATGGTATATGTGGTGTGTGTATGCAACTTTTTTTGAATAATGTAGTTTGAAAAAATAACAAATTATTAGCCTGGATCTCAATGGAATGATTATCAGCAAGGATGAGAGATGGTCAGAAGCGTGTTTTGGGATATGACACCATGCATATTGATTGGAACAGATTGCTTTTCTAGGGCAGTTTCCAAAAGGGAAACAGTGCCAAGGACTGAGTGTAAGTGGGTGAAAGCTGAGATGTGAGCGAAATGGGGGCTTGAGGGACTGGGGGGAGGGAGAAGAGGCCAAGCAAGCCGGAGCTGGAAATTCCTTCCAGACTTAATCATCCCGGGCATCATTAGTAACCAAAGCAAGACTTCAGAACATATGTTTTGTGTTGACAGCAGACCCTTAATTAAAACAGCCCCGGTGAAGAACAGCCTGATTAAAGAAAAGTGGTGCTTAAAGAACAATTTGACTGCCGACTGATATCAGTTGGCAGAGGGTGCGTGATTCCCTCGCTGCTTCTCCTGTGCTCCCAGAGGAGGAGGAGTGTTCCCTGTGTGTCAGGCAATGTGCAATGGGTGCCATTTCCCAGTCTTTATCTCATTTACACCTCAAAACCCATTTCATTTCCATTTTAGAGATGAGAGAACTAAGCCCGAGAGGCGAGGTGACTTGTTGAAGGCCCCCAGCCCACCAGCCTGGTCACAGCTATAAGCTAAGGGGTCTTCTTTTGTGTAGCTTTCCCTCGCACACAATTTTGGTGGTTCTAATGAATCAGAATGTCTTGTCAGTTATAAAAACCATATGCCTCTTCAAC